>NC_090927.1:889715101-890340101 GCF_040938575.1 Ambystoma mexicanum | reverse complement strand
GGTGGCTTATAACTTTGCTCTCCCTGGACGGATCCTCACCAAACTTTGCAAAAAAAAGTATTTGGGTCACTCTGAATTTCTTTGCAAAGTTTGGTGAGGATTCGTCCAGGGGGGGGCAAAGTTATAGGGGGGTTCCCAAAACTTTTTTTTTTTCCATTGACTGAATGGGAAAAATGTTTTGCTCGCGCCTACAGCCCAAACTGCTGGTTGGATTTCCACCAAATTTGGACCAGGAGCAGCGGCTTGGTCCCGAAAGCGTGCTTTTGCAAATTTGGTGAAAATCCGTCCAGTAGTTTTTTTTAAAATGACCAAAAAGTAGGTAAAAAAAAATTAGTGATATCTGCGGACAGTGTCCTGATTGGCCAATCGTCTTGCGTGATGTTCGCGGACATGCAACGTGTTCGCTGATTGGACGGCGTGGAGCATGAAGCAGGTCAGATTTTTCGGTAGCGCCCGCCATATTGGATTCGCGGACGTCCGCGGACAGCGCGGTGAAACTTTGTTCAAAATGTGTATTTTGTAGAGTGTGTTGGTGTGTAGGAGTGTTTGGGGAGGGTGGGAGTGTATGAGATAGGATGAAAGTTGTGTTTTTTATGTGTTAGACGTTCTTTTTGTGTTCGATTTGTTTGCGGACACCACCGTTGTTATGAAATGTTCTAAATAAACTGACTAGGGGGTGTTCTAAGGAATCAATATGTGTCCGTTTTGTTCGCAAGCAAAGTGAAACTGTTCTAAGAACACTCGCGGTGTCCTGAAATGTTCGCAAATAAACAAAATGGGGGTGTTCTGAAGATGTTTTTGAGAACACTCCCGGTGTCCTGAAATGTTCGTAGGGGGTGTCCTGAGGACGCTGTCCGTATTGTTCTCTGTCAAGTTGAAGGTGTTCTAAGAACACCCGCGGTGTCCTGAAATGTTCGCAAATAAACAAAATGGGGGTGTTCTGAAGACGCTTCTAAGAACACTCGCGGTGTCCGGGGAGTGTTCGTAGGGGGTGTCCTGAGGACGCTGTCCGTATTCTTCTCTGTCAAGTTGAATGTGTCCTAAGAACACTCGCGGTGTCCTGAAATGTTCGCAAATAAACAAAATGGGGGTGTTCTGAAGACGCTTCTAAGAACACTTGCGGTGTCCGGGGAGTGTTCGTAGGGGGTGTCCTGAGGACGCTGTCCGTATTGTTCTCTGTCAAGTTGAATGTGTCCTAAGAACACTTGCGGTGTCCTGAAATGTTCGCAAATGAACAAGATGGTGGTGTTCTGAAGACTCTTCTAAGAACACTCGCGGTGTCCGGGGAGTGTTCGTAGGGGGTGTCCTGAGGACGCTGTCCGTATTGTTCTCTGTCAAGTTGAATGTGTTCTAAGAAGACCCGTGGTTTCCTGAAATGTTCGCAAATAAACAAAATGGGGGTGTTCTGAAGACGCTTCTAAGAACACTCGCGGTGTCCGGGGAGTGTTCGTAGGGGGTGTCCTGAGGATGCTGTCCGTATTGTTCTCTGTCAAGTTGAATGTGTCCTAAGAACACTCGCGGTATCCTGAAATGTTTGCAAATAAACAGGATGGTGGTCTTCTGAAGACGCTTCTAAGAACACTCGCGGTGTCCGGGGAGTGTTCGTAGGGGGTGTCCTGAGGACGCTGTCCGTATTGTTCTCTGTCAAGTTGAATGTGTCCTAAGAACACTCGCAGTGTCCTGAAATGTTCGCAAATAAACAAGATGGTGGTGTTCTGAAGAAGCTTCTAAGAACACTCCCGGTGTCCTGGAATGTTCGTAGGGGGTGTCCTGAGGACGCTGTCCGTATTGTTCTCTGTCAAGTTGAATGTGTCCTAAGAACACTCGCGGTGTCCTGAAATGTTCGCAAATAAACAAGATGGTGGTGTTCTGAAGACGCTTCTAAGAACACTCGCGGTGTCCGGGGAGTGTTCGTAGGGGGTGTCCTGAGGACGCTGTCCGTATTGTTCTCTGTCAAGTTGAATGTGTTCTAAGAACACCCGCGGTGTCCTGAAATGTTCGCAAATAAACAAAATGGGGGTGTTCTGAAGACGTTTTTGAGAACACTCCCGGTGTCCTGGAATGTTCGTAGGTGGTGTCCTTAGGACGCTGTCCGTATTGTTCGTTGTTAAGTTGAAAGTGTTCTAAGAACTATTGCGTTGTTCTGAAATGTTCGTAGGGGGTGTCCTGAAAACGGTGTCCGTATTGTTCGCTGGCAAGTTCAAAGTGTTCTAAGAACACTCACATTGTTCGCGGACATTAAAAGTTTCCCATTGATCATAGTTGAAATGTTTGACTCTATGGATGTGATATGCTGTGGTGGTTGTTGCCAGGGCATAGAGTCTTGGGTGCTTTGGCCATGCACCCAAGACTCTATGCCCTGGCAACAACCACTGCAGCATATCACATTCATATTTGCTTATAACTTTGGGTGAAAAACAAATGTATAAGGAACAGAGGTATTAGATACTATGGATGTGATATGCTGCTATGGTTGTCCTTATTATTGTATACTTACTGTTTGGTCTAGTAATGGGAGTCCATGTTTTTCTTCTTCATTTCTGTGATAAAAGAAAATAGCATGTTAGTATTAGTATTTTGTAATGACTTATTACATTGTATAAGCAATATACTTTTATTTTTTTTCGATCCTCATATTTAGTAGAGTACAAATCAGAGTACTGTGCAATTTGCTCAGTTTCTGTATTTGTTGCTAAAATCATTGGGTCTGTGGGAGAAAAAGAAATCCATGTTGGATTAAAAAAAAAACCTTTTTCTGTTATGCTACAGTTTATTTGTTTGTTTGTTTACAGTGTTCACTTGTTGTTTCTGGCTAATGCTTTATACTTTGCTTTGTTGTATTTTTTTTGGAGCAGTAACAGATTCTTCATTTGTTTTGATATTATAAAATTTTGGAGCAGTTAGATACCAATTGGCGTATTCTAACTGTCTATTTTTTTAATATATTTTAGTGGTTTTGATTTATCTATTTGGATATTGTTAAATTTTGGGACAGTTAGATACCAATTGGCGTATTCTAACTGTGTATTTTTTGGCCTAATTTAGTGGTATTCATTTATCTGATTAGTTATTGTAGAATCCTTGAGCTGTTAGATAGCTTATGAGTATTCTAACAGTTTATATTATTTTAACACAAATTTATAATTTTGGGACAGTTAGATACCAATTGGCGTATTCTAACTGTGTATTTTTTGGTCTAATTTAGTGGTATTCATTTATCTGATTAGTTGTTGTAGAATCTTTGAGCAGTTAATAGCTTTTGGAGTATTCTAACAGTTTATATTTTTTTAACACAAATTTACTTAAAGGTTTAAATACAGTTTATTTATCAAATTTTGGTTTTAAGAACATCAAATAAGCGTTTGTAAGATTTGCTGGTAATCTCTGCTTTAGAGTAATGGTACTATCATTACATTCAAACCATCCACATTTCTTTTTTATGTATGCAGTGTAGTGCCCTGAATTGGTTGTGGCTCCTGCGTGGTAGATTATACCTATTGTTGTGAAGGTTTTCTTACCAAGTGATATTTGACCATGTGTGAATCCAGTCAGCTTGCCGTTGTTTTTGGTACCATCTGCATTGTAACGTAGAAGCATTAGTATTACGTATTTACTATGTGTTTGTATTACTAACGTGTAGCGATTATCTGAATTGCAGGTAGAGCATAATCTACCATGGTTTGCATTTTGTACAAGTTGCTGAAATGGAATGGATTCACAATTTGGTATTGATATATATATGAAGCGTTCATTGGGGATTTCTTCTTGTGTCACATTGTTGCAGAGAGTGCATGTATGTTTCCACATGTATGAAATCTGAAAGATTTCATTTATAGGTATGTTTTTGTTTTCCAGTACTTGTAGTAAGTACATTAGAAATTCTTGTGGATCTTCCTGTGAGTTTATAGTGAATTTCACCATTCCAGCACAGTAGTCCAATTGTCGTCTTATTCCAAAAACACTATCAGGGTAATTCATAGAATTTCGCAGAAAAGTGTCGCAAGCGGCTGGCGCAGAGTGTCCGCGTGCGATTGTCTGCGCCAGGCACGTGCGCAAAAACCGATTTCCGCGCACAGCGTATTCATGGATTTTAGGCTCCCAAACCAGCCGTGGCGCAGAGTATCGCAGCGACCCTGCAGCAGCGCCAGTAACGCCCCCAAGAACGCCCTCGCGCAAGGAAAAGCCATCAAAATCGCTAAATCATCGCAAAGGGCTGCGCTAACCCTGGACCAGTTTACAGGGCTGCCAAACAAGGAACGCAAAGCGGGTAACGTGCATATCAGGGGTACGCGGGAAGTCATACACGCGATTAGCCAGGGTACGTGTATTACAGGGGTATGCGGGAAGTTTTACACGCGATTCGGCTGGGTACGTGTATTACAGGGGTGCGCGTGAATTCTCACATGCGATTTGGCCAGGTACGTGTATTACAGGGGTGCGCGGGAAGTTCCACACGCGAATAGCCTGGGCGCGTGTATTTCAGGGGTGCGCGGGAAGTTCCACACGCGAATAGCCTGGGCGCGTGTATTTCAGGGGTGCGCGGGAAGTTCCACACGCGAATAGCCTGGGCGCGTGTATTTCAGGGGTGCGCGGGAAGTTTTACACGCGATTTCAGCAGGGTACGTGTATTACAGGGGTGCGCGGGAATTCTCACATGCGATTTGGCCAGGTACGTGTATTACAGGGGTGCGCGGGAATTCTCACACGCGATTTGGCTTGGTACGTGTATTACAGGGGTGCGCGGGAATTCTCACACGCGATTTGGCTTGGTACGTGTATTACAGGGGTGCGTGGGAAGTTACACACGCGATTAGGCTGGGTGGGTCCTCACAGGTGTTCCCTGTACACCCTCGACGGCCCCTGCAGGCAGCCCACAAAACAGGGGACTACCCTGCACACCTGCTCATGTCCCCCTGCACCCCCACCCCCCAGCAGTGCAGGGGCAGCCTCCACCAGGCCCCCACTCATGTCTCCCACCACCCCCACCCCCCAGCAGTGCAGGGGCACCCTCCACCAGGCCCCCACTCATGTCTCCCACCACCCCCACCCCCCAGCAGTGCAGGGGCACCCTCCACCAGGCCCCCACTCATGTCTCCCACCACCCCCCCAGCCACCAGGGGCACCCTCCACCAGGCCCCCACTCATGTCTCCCACCACCCCCACCCCCCAGCAGTGCAGGGGCACCTTCCACCAGGCCCCCACTCATGTCTCCCACCACCCCCACCCCCCAGCAGTGCAGGGGCACCCTCCACCAGGCCCCCACTCATGTCTCCCACCACCCCCACCCCCCAGCCACCAGGGGCACCCTCCACCAGGCCCCCACTCATGTCTCCCACCACCCCCACCCCCCAGCAGTGCAGGGGCACCCTCCACCAGGCCCCCACTCATGTCTCCCACCACCCCCACCCCCCCAGCCACCAGGGGCACCCTCCACCAGGCCCCCACTCATGTCTCCCACCACCCCCACCCCCCAGCAGTGCAGGGGCAGCCCCCACCAGGCCCCCACTCATGTCTACCACCACCCCCACACCCCCAGCCACCAGGGGCACCCTCCACCAGGCCCCCACCCATGTCTCCCACCACCCCCACCCCCCAGTCACCAGGGGCACCCTCCACCAGGCCCCCACTCATGTCTCCCAGCGTGCTACGTGTATTTCAGGGGTGCGCGGGAAGTTCCACACGCGAATAGCCTGGGCGCGTGTATTTCAGGGGTGCGCGGGAAGTTACACACGCGATTAGGCTGGGTGGGTCCTCACAGGTGTTCCCTGTACACCCTCGACGGCCCCTGCAGGCAGCCCACAAAACAGGGGACTACCCTGCACACCTGCTCATGTCCCCCTGCACCCCCACCCCCCAGCAATGCAGGGGCACCCTCCACCAGGCCCCCACTCATGTCTCCCACCACCCCCACACCCCAGCAGTGCAGGGGCAACCCCACCAGGCCCCCACTCATGTCTCCCACCACCCCCACCCCCCCAGCCACCAGGGGCACCCTCCACCAGGCCCCCACTCATGTCTCCCACCACCCCCACCCCCCAGCAGTGCAGGGGCACCCTCCACCAGGCCCCCACTCATGTCTCCCACCACCCCCACCCCCCAGCAGTGCAGGGGCACCCTCCACCAGGCCCCCACTCATGTCTCCCACCACCCCCAACCCCCCAGCCACCAGGGGCACCCTCCACCAGGCCCCCACTCATGTCTCCCACCACCCCCACCCCCCAGCAGTGCAGGGGCACCCTCCACCAGGCCCCCACTCATGTCTCCCACCACCCCCACCCCCCCAGCCACCAGGGGCACCCTCCACCAGGCCCCCACTCATGTCTCCCACCATCCCCACCCCCCAGCAGTGCAGGGGCAGCCCCGACCAGGCCCCCACTCATGTCTACCACCACCCCCACCCCCCAGCCACCAGGGGCACCCGCACCCTCCACCAGGCCCCCACTCATGTCTCCCACCACCCCCACCCCCCAGCAGTGCAGGGGCAGCAGGCAGTCAGGCAGCAGCAGGTGGGAGCGTGCTCGGGGCTCTGGGGGGCAGTAGTTCGGCCTTCCGGGCAGGAGCGTGGTATTCCGTGTGCGTACGCGTGCCCAGCTTGGTACGGAGTGATTTGGCACGTGAAAATCCTGCACGTCAGCGTGAAAACCGAGGAAAGGCCCTCAGCGAGTAAGCGCGTCTGTGACGTGACCCGCACGGGTGTTTCCCACACAGCACGTGATGACAGAGCACACGTGGAAAGACTGCATGTCAGAGTGTAATCGTGTGTGATTGGTGGAAATGGCCCTACACGCAGAAGTGACAAAGCGTGTGATTGGTGGAAATGGCCCTACACGCAGAAGTGACAAAGCGTGTAATTGGCGGAAATGGCCCTACACGCAGAAGTGACAAAGCATGTAATTGGTGGAAATGGCCCTAGCGCGTACACGCCGCGTAAGTGACGCTGGACGTGTGGGCCTGTATAAAAGGTACGTGTAGAACACGTTTTCCTTGTACGTGCTTTTCGTGGAGAGCGAGTGGGTGAATTCTGCACTTCTTGTCGTTTCACACGCGATTTACTTCACGGCGTTTCAAGTTCGTCTTCCCTGTTACCTCTGACAGCTTTTTCTCTTTTTTCGCTTTTACTGGTTTACCTGGGCCTGTTCCCTCAAACAGTGTTCCCTTCTACTGTTGTCCTGTCTCCTCAGACAGCGTACAAATCTTCTTTTGGCGGGGGTGTTGCCAACCAAACGTGCTCCTTTTACACGGTCGTTTACCAGGCAGACGGTGAGTCACGCACGTATCTAACATCTGTGCTTGCCCCGTGTGTAGCCTACCCCTTCAGAGGTCATTCTAGGCTGCGTGTGACACGCATACGTTCATTCTTGTGTTACTGGGTGCCACAGCGTAGTGCAG
Source organism: Ambystoma mexicanum (assembly GCF_040938575.1). Classification (NCBI taxonomy): domain Eukaryota; kingdom Metazoa; phylum Chordata; class Amphibia; order Caudata; family Ambystomatidae; genus Ambystoma; species Ambystoma mexicanum. Next base: position 890,332,712 of record NC_090927.1, on the reverse strand, counting down.
GTTTTTCTTTCTGCACACGTGGTCTAGGAGGGGTTGCGTGCACGTCATCTCCCTTTTTTGGGGCTCCTGTGCGTAGCGTGACCCGTCATCTTTCCCCAGGGGTTACAATCAGCCTTGCAAGAGCACTAGGGTACAATTACCATCTGGTACCCAACCCCTTTGACCCCCAATTGCCCAGGACAATAGTTTACAGCCACTCCCATACGCACATTTACATCAGTGCCATGGCTGGGAGGCGAGGATTCCGTAAGGGTGGCAAAGGTGGAAGAGCCACAAGTGGTGGCCGTGGTGGATCCGGTAGGGGACGTGGTCGTTACTTGCAGGGTGAGCCTGTCCCCCCATGTGTGGAGGACCAGTCAAGGGCACCCATAATCCCCCCCCTCCCGTTGAGGCTGATGTGGCTGACACCATCCATGCTCAGCCCTTGTTGGACCAGCCCATTGTGGCACCAGATCTGGCTGACTCCATGGCTGACTTCCAGGTCAGCAGGCCTATGACACGTGCGCTGGTGCACGTTGATGTCACCATGCCACGTGCATCTGGGCCAGCAAGGTCATCTGCTGCACCAAGGAGGCAGGGCTGAGAGGCTGCAGGGGCAGCTGCGGCTCCATCCACCCCAGCCCTCACACACCCAGCCAGGACAGTGTTGGTCCTAGTCCATGCTGCTGACATTCCCCCTGACACCATCACACTAGAGCCAATGCCTGCACCAACTCCCATGCTGAGTGTGCAATCCCACACTCCTGATACAGAGTCCACCAGGGCTCCTGCCCCTAGTGTCCAGAGCGGCGCAGGACACTCAGGATCACCACCACCTTCCAAGCAGAAGAGGAAGAGTGTTCGTCCGGCACAGGCTGATGCCCCAGACACGGCTACACAGTCCGGCCCGTCCAGGAAGCCCAGCTTCACGGATGACGAACTGAATGCACTTGTCGAGTATGTGTCCGCACATGACAACGAGATGGTCATTGTTGCAGGATCCAAGACCACACCTGCACAACGCCAGGCACACTGGCAGACCGTTGCGGACATCGTAAATGCCCTTGGAATCGTGAGGCGCACAGCCAATGATTGCTATAAGCGCTGGAATGACCTAAAGCGCAGGGCAAAGAGTAAGCTGGCCTCAAGTCATGCTGCAACTCTAGTGACTGGTGGTGGGTCTCCAGTAGTAGACATGGAACTCACTCCACATGAGTCAGTCGCTGGGACCTACGTCACGGAGGAACAGATCCAAGGCGTGGGAGATCTGGCTGATTACGAGGCATTGTCCGGTGAGTGCACATGCATGTGTGTGTCATCCATGTGCATGGTGTGTGTGTGAGGGCTTCTGTTTGTGTGCCAGGTGAGAGTGTGTGCGCCTGAGTCGTATGGGTCAGCCATGTGCTTCATGCAATACTTCCTGCGCAGCTGCATTTGGCCATAGCAGTATCCCTTCTGCCAACAGTAGACATCTAGCCCAACTGCACGCCAGTTGCCCTTGAAGTGTCACCTTGCCACAACATAGTTGCTTATTTTTCACTGTTCATTCAGTCAGATTGTTTGCATTCCCCCACTTTTACTAGGCATGTCGCTGTCCACTAGTCACATGTCTGACATGGCTATGGTAAAGTGGAGTGACTTTGTTACCTGGATATCATTTGTACACACATGTCCCTGTGCAATTGGACCATTTCAGACTGGCAGCTCCAGGCGAAAAATCTGACCTGTTAGAATTAGAAAAGCAATTACATGCGGGAACTGGACTGAATGAATAGGTGCTGCCCTCCTCTCCATCTTCACTCAATAGCAATGGTACATGCCATCTGTGTGATGGCATGTGTGTTTCACCTGGCAATCACAGGCCAATGTGTGATGCCACTGCCAGGCAGCATGCAGAAAATGTGTTCATCTTCCATCTTGGTGTCATCAGTGTGTGCCATTTGCCTGCACTTCATACGCAGTGAGGGTGCATGCATGGGAGGGTTTTAGTCATGTGGGACATGTGTCAATCAAGTACTGGTTCTCTTGCTTCTCAGCCCTCATTGTGTGCCATGGTGCTAATGCCTGTTTCCATTTCTTTGTTTTTATGTCTTTGCAGGGGAAGACGCACCTGATACTGCTGGGGTTGTGGAGATGGTGCAGACCCAGGAGGGGTCCGAGGGCCGACCAACCACCAGTGAGGGATGTGGTGTGGTGGTGGGGGAGAACCGACAAGTGCTGCAGGTCGTGCTCTCAAGGGGTGTCTCTGGCTGCACCTCCCCCGAGCTGTACTCAGGTGTTGATTCGGATGAGACCTACGTGCCGTCGCAGGTGAGTGTTCCAGAGAGGGATTCTGTTCTGTCTCACCCACCTGCACCAGGGTCAGAACCCTCCATGGGGATGTCAGTGTTGGCAGCTACGCCTTTGGTGGTTACGGATGCAGGGTCACACTCCGCGACATCTGATCCTGTTCCTGGGCCAGCAGATCAGAGGGGGAATGCAGTCCTGCAGCCTCAGGCAGTGCCGGCACAGCAAGGCGCAGTTCGCCTTGCCCCAGACAGGTGTGGTGCCCGCCGACGTGGTGGCCGTACGCCACCTGGCAATACCGCATGGGAGCAATCCATTTACGGTATGGCAACCCAACAGGCTGCATCATCCGAGATGATGGCTCAGGCCATGGATAGGGTGGCCACTTCCATTGTCCCCCCAGAAAGGCTGATGGAGCGACTACAGCAGGCAACCGACTCCATCTGCCAGTCACACAGGGAGGACATGTTGGCGTCCAACAGGGACAGGCGGGCGGCACTGGCGACTCTGCAGGAGGCCATCTCCATAGAGTCCCAGGGCCACAGGGAAGCCCTGAGGCAGGAGCTCCTTCACCTCAGGACGACTCTTGTTGAGCTTGAGGCTTCAACACACCAAAGGACAGAACAGCAGCTGGAGCGTCTCACTCGTACGCTCTCAGCTGAGATGCAGGCAACGAGGGCGGAGGTCCGGGCATCCCGTGAGTTGTTGCATGGGGACCTCCGCACACTCATCCTCCAGAACCAGACCTACCACACCCGCATGCTTGCAGCCATGGAGGAGCAGACTAGGGCCTTGCGTGGGCTGCCTCCCATAGTGCAACCACCTCCGGATGCAGCTGCACAGGGTGATAATAGCGACAGCAGTGATACTCCCACAATAGGGTAGCCGTGTGGGCCATGAGCCCATGGAGGTGTTTTATTTTCCCAGGATCCACGCAGGTGGGTTCTGGTGTGCATCCTGTCCTCGGACCTCCTGCGTGGCCTCCCCAACCCCCATGGGCCCATCAATGGCCATTTTTGATTGTTTCTTATTTTTATTTTGATTTTGATTTCTTTTATTCCCTATTTTTTTGGGACGATTTGTTGGCTTCCGTGGTTCCTGTGGGTATACGCTGCATTGTGGCTGGGCACATGCAGGCTTGTAATGTATTTGGTTCAGATGCTTGGGTTTGAGTCACACACACCCCTCCTGCTTCCCGTTTCCATGGGCTTGCAAAGGGTGTGCCCAAGTGACAGTGAATTACACAGTGACGTTGGACTCCCATGAGCTGTGTGGGCAGTCTGTAGTCAATACTGTGTATACATTCCTAGTGCATATTGCTGTTGTGTTGTACACTGCATGTTGCATTGATGTGTAACTCATCTTCTGTGTCTACCTCCCAATTTGCAGGCCCCTTCCTCATGTCTACACAAGGACCTCTAGTCTGGAGATGGGGTCCATGTTGGCAGCAGTGCACCTACAACTCTACATGGCGCCAATACTGCACAGTTGGTAGTGGTGGGAGTGCAGGCATTTCCAGGTGGTGAGACTACTAATATGTAACATTTGTGATGTCATGTTAATGGTAGTACGTGCTCAAGTATGTTGTTGGTCCGGCATTGCTGTGAGCATTTCAGGTGTTGCAGGTTTCTAATAGGGACACTGTACATAGTGACACTAGTGTCATGTTGTGGGGATTACTTTGTTTACCTGCAAATAGCATGACATGGCACGGTGTGTCGTGTGGCGGTGCTGGGGTTGGGTTGGCTGACATGGCACTGTCCTCTTGTTGCATTTTGCAAGTGGGTATTCATTTTAGCTGCTTGAATGTGTAACTTCACAAAACTGCATTGGTGGTGTCTGTGTGGGTAGGGATGCACACATTGTGACACTTCCAGGTGAACAATCTCAGGCTGATATGGTATTCACGGTTCATTCTCCAGACATTCAGGATCAGTGTCAGGTTGAGTCATCATTGATTGTCAGATGGAATGTGCCAGGGCAGTGTGCACTCCACAGGGCTGTGATTTCTATGTGAAGTAATTAGCCACTAGCTGTGTACGGGCTGCCTCCCCCCGTGCCCTTTCCCCTCCCATGCGCAGCGGCTGTGCATGTGGTTGGGGATGTGGGGCCACCACCATGTCCACGGCCAGGCCCCGACGTGTTGCAACGTTGTGCAGGACACATGCTGCCACTATGATCCTGCACACTACTGGGGGAGCGTATAACAGCTGCCCGCCAGAACGGTCAAGGGAGCGAAAGCGTGACTTTAGCACTCCGAATGTGCGCTCCACTATGCCCCGGGTCGTAATGTGGGCTGTGTTATATCTTACCTCGGGTGGCGTGGTGGGGTTCCGAATTGGCGTCATCATGTGGGGGCTGAGAGGGTAGGCACTGGCCCCTGTGGAGGTGGTAATTGGTATCATTGGTGGGGTTGTGACCTTGCTCAGTATCCAACATGCATGCATGTGCAGTGGCAAACATACTCACCAAGCAGCCATGTATCGCCATGCCGCCCAGCTTCTAGGTCCCGGCTTAGGGTGGACATTCGGTAAATGAAGCTGTCGTGGGTGGACCCGGGATAGTTGGCATATACTGAGGTGGTGATTCCCTTGGCATTACATGCTACCTGCACGTTGATGGAATGCCAGTGCTTGCGGTTCCTATAGATGTGCTCAGATGCCCTGGGGGGACGTAGGGCCACATGGGTGCAGTCGATGGCACCTAGCACTTTGGGGAATCGTGCCACACCGTAAAAATCCAGGGCGCCAGCAAGCCTTTCTGCAGGTGTTCTGGGCAGGTATATGTGCCTGCGGACTGATGGGCGTGCAGTGATGATGTTCAAGACCTGGTGTAGGCAGCGTGACTGGGTGGCCTGTGACACCCCACCCACTATGGCACTTGTCCGCTGAAATGATCCAGTGGCTAAGAAGTGCAGTACATTGAGGACCTTCTCCAGAGGGCTGAGTGCTTGGGAGCACAGGGTGGGTGATGTGAGGTCATCCTCCCACTCACTCACCAGGTACAGTATTATGTGTGGTGGAAACCTGTACCTCCCATACACCTGGTCATCAGGCATCCCGAAAAGGCTGGTTCTGGGTGTGAATATTCTGGCCCTGACTATCCTCCTCCTCCTCCTTTGGTAGCCCACTGCCACTGCTGCTAGGAACGGTATGTTCATCCTGGCGTCTGAGCTTGTTATTGTTAAAGTGCGCAAATTAATGCTTTGCGCGTGTCCTAGGCGAGCGTGTGACCCGCGCACCCCTGGAATCCAGTTCCCAGTCCAATAGCGTGTGGAAATTCCCACGCACCACGGGATACAGGTGCGCTGACGTACTTGCGTGTGTAAGTGCCCGCGCACCCATGAAATACACGTACATAGGCCAATCGCGTGTACGCGCACTTTTGTCCAATTACACGCGATGACACTCTGACGTGCAGTATTTCCACGTGTGCTCCGTCATCACGTGCTGAGTGGGGAACACCCGTGCGGGTCACGTCACAGACGCGCTTACGCGCTGAGGGACTCTGGTCCAATAGAATCGCGTATGCGTGCTGATGCGCTAACGCGCTAAGGGCCTTTCCTCGGATTTCACGCTGACGTGCAGGATTTTCACGTGCCAAATCACTCTGTATCAAGCTGGCCACGCGAAAACACACGGAAGACCACGCTCCTGCCCAGAAGGCCGAGTTACTGCCCCCCAGTGCCCCGAGCAGCCTCCCACGTGCCATCTGCTGCTGCCTGCCTGCCTGCTGCCACCGTGCCCTGCCATTTGGTGCCTGCACATCAGCCATCTGCAGGGGTCCAGTTGCTGTGTCCACCCCTGCTGGAACTGAAGACTCCCGACTGGGATTACATCGCTCCACAGCCCAGCCTCAGGACCCAGTTGCCCACCCACACCTGCCTCTGGGGTTGCCATGTCGGGCACTTCCACATCTGGCACCAGTGGCAACCCCAGGCCAGAGGGGCACCAGCTTCACTGCCACCGAAGTTGGTGTCCTGGTGGAGCATGTCCTGGGGCAGTATGATGCCCTCTTTGGATCGTCCCGCGCCAGCAAGGAAGGACGGGAGAGGATCTGGGCCGACTGTGTGGTTGCCATCAACGCGGAGGGGGTGGCAACCCGCAACGTCCTGAAGATCAAGAAGCGCTGGGAGGACTTGAGGTCCAGGACCCTTGTGAAGGCCCGGCGCCTCGTGGAGGGGGGCCGGGGCCGCATGAGTTCCATCCAGATGAGGGTCCTGGAACGCGTACGCCCAGCGCTCCACGCCCAGATCCTTGAGAGGGAGGCCCGTCTGGAGTTGAGCGGTAAGTGTCCAAGCATTACTGTGTGAGACAGGGCATGTTGCGGTGTGCTGGTTCTATGATACTTGCCTGTATGTGTGCCATAGGCCATGTATGCATGTATGTGTGCAGGGACATCATGGTAATGCATGTGCGACCAGTGATGTGTGACCCACATGGTTGTTGCATGTGTTCAAATGCCGCATGGGGAGCCCTATGCAGATTTTGAACATGAGAGCATGCCAGTCTCTGTACCTGGACATGGGTGGGGGTGAGGGATGGGTGCTGATGCCAGGTACATATATGGTAGCCATGTCTGTGTGCCTGACCTGCGTGTCTGTGACTTGTGCATGCCATGGATGCATGACACATGTGTGTGACAATGCACAGATTCAGTGAAGCAGCCAAATTACCCTTGTATCCGCTGTGTTTGGTGTGTTTGGGGCCAGATGGATGTGACTGAGGTGAAGTGTGTGCATGTGATAGGCATGAGCCATGATGCATGTGAGTTACATATCATTGAATGTTTCAAGAGTCCATTGGACATGCATGGAAATGTCCATGGCATGCACCATGCCTGTTACTGTGTGTGTTTTGCCTGGACTGACCCATGTGTTGTGGAGGGACATGATGGAAGTGTACTTTGACAGTGGTGCTCATCTGCTATTGCTTCCTGTCTAGGGGACCATTGTACAGTGCCCTGATGCTTGTGTTCTTTGTCTCCCTCTACGCAGCGGCTAGTGAAGAAGAGGGCGGAGACGGCGCTGTGGAGCAAGGCGGCGGGGATGCCCCCACGGCTGCAGCGGAAGGGGTGGGTGAGCCCCCACAGGGGCCTGCTACGGTGGGAGACGGTGAGGAGCCATCCAGGTTGGTGGTTTGCACAGAGGAGGAGGAGGCCGCCACTGGGGCACACATGGGGCCTGGTGGGGGCATCCCTGCTGGTGCAAGTGGTGCAGTCCAGGGCCAGGGGCAGGAGGCAGCACAGGTCACCGTGGAGGGGCCTGTGCATGTCGCTGTCCCTGACCCTGTGAGTGCACCACCATGCACCAGCAGGGATGCCCCGTCCCAGGCCCGTCCGCAGGTAGAGGGGATGTCCATGTCACCTGACTCCCCTCCACCTGCGGACGTGGGAACCCCTGGCCGTGTGGAGAAGGTCCTGATTGGGGTCGCGATGCGCACGGCTGTGATTCGTGATGCCGTGCGTGTTTCCCGGGAGGAGCACGCACGTCATCACGAAGTGCACCGTGCCGACGTGGCCCAATTGGGATCGGCCATGTTCGGGGGTTTCCTGCATGTGTTGGCCAATCTGGCGGCCCTCTCCTCCTCTGTGCAGGCTATACACCAGTCGTTCTCCTTGCCGTCTTCCGGCCCAGATGCCACCAGGGCCCCCTGTGGACCTGCCCCGACCAATGCAGCCAGCTCGGTGGGGATCCCATCCCTTCCACAGTTGGGAGTCGGAGGTCCAGCAGGGGTGGACAACACAGCAACTGGACCCCAGCAGATAGAAGATGTGACAGCATCATCGGGCAGGGCACGTGCACGACGGCGTCGGTGGTTTCCATCAGCCTGGATGCCGTCGTGCTGGCAGAGGCAGTGGCGTCGGAGGCAGCAGCAGGCTCGACGTGGGAGGCATCATGGCTCGGGGCCATCAAGATCAGAGGGGCAGGCATCGGCCGGAGGGCAGGGCAACCCTGGGATGGTGGTGTCTTCCGTGTGGGAGCAGTTGGTCCAGCGGATAGGTGCGGAGCGGCAGCGGGCGGAAGAGGAACGGCTCACCATGGTCAGGGCGGAGTTCTCCATGCGTCGGGCGTTGAGGCGGGCTGAGTGCCTCGAGGAAGCTCGCAGGGAGTTTGAGCTGGACATGGGGTTATCCCTGCGAGACCTCGGGGCCAGGACAGAGTCCCGCCTCCAGGACATCGACATGGAGTTCGATGATGCCCTGGCCAGCAACATCACCGAGTGAGCCGCAGGACTTGCCCGCTGCCTTTGTATATAGTTATTTAGTTAGTTAGTGTTAGGTTTCCTTTATTAATTTTTATTTTTTTGGACCGCTCGGACAATGGCCACTTTTTTGTATATATTATTTTCATTAGGTAGTAGTAGGTTTCATTTATGGTGTTGGGCTCATGGACCCTGGAATATTCGTGTATATAGTTTGCTTTTTGAAGAAACATTTTTTTTATTAATTATTGTGTTCACCATGAGGAAATGGTTTTTCATTATTTTCCTTCCACATGATATTGCTTTGGACAACATTTGTTTTTGGATTACTTTGTTTTTTTTATTTTTACATTTGTTCTCGGACATGGACCATTTATTTTGTTATCCCCATTGTTGTATGTTTGATTTGTTTACTTATTTTTCATCTTTAATACATGTTTTTTTAACTTTCACTTGAGGTATTTTCTCATTGGTTTCATACATGTCATGATATGGGTTTTGACATTCACTTGCACCCATTGTGTATGTGTGTGTGACGGACATGTGTTCATTTACAGACTTGCCATTGGGGTTGTATCATGTAATTGCATTCACTATGTGGGTGGATGCAATCCTTGCCTGGGTGTTTGTGCTGGGTATGCTGCCCATTACTGCCATGATTGAGTATCGTCAGGACCTGGGGGAAGGGGGACATGTGTGGGTGCCTGGTGGAGGCTGCCCCTGCACTGCTGGGGGGTGGGGGTGGTGGGAGACATGGGTGGGGGCCTGCTGGCAGGTGCCCCACAGTGCTGGGGGGTGGGGGTGGTGGGAGACATGGGTGGGGGCCTGGTGGAGGATGCCCCTGCACTGCTGGGGGGTGGGGGTGGTGGGAGACATGGGTGGGGGCCTGGTGGAGGATGCCCCTGCACTGCTGGGGGGTGGGGGTGGTGGGTGACATGGGTGGGGGCCTGGTGGAGGCTGCCCCTGGTGGCTGGGGGGTGGGGGTGGTGGGAGACATGGGTGGGGGCCTGCTGGCACGTGCCCCACAGTGCTGGGGGGTGGGGGTGGTGGGAGACATGGGTGGGGGCCTGGTGGAGGGTGCCCCTGGTGGCTGGGGGGTGGGGGTGGTGGGAGACATGGGTGGGGGCCTGGTGGAGGATGCCCCTGCACTGCTGGGGGGTGGGGGTGGTGGGAGAGATGGATGGGGGCCTGGTGGAGGATGCCCCTGCACTGCTGGGGGGTGGGGGTGGTGGGAGACATGGGTTGGACATGGGTGGGGGCCTGCTGGCAGGTGCCCCACAGTGCTGGGGGGTGGGGGTGGTGGGAGACATGGGTGGGGGCCTGGTGGAGGCTGCCCCTGGTGGCTGGGGGGGTGGGGGTGGTGGGAGACATGGGTGGGGGCCTGGTGGAGGCTGCCCCTGGGGGGTGGGGGGTGGGGGTGGTGGGAGACATGGGTGGGGGCCTGGTGGAGGGTGCCCCTGGTGGCTGGGGGGTGGGGGTGGTGGGTGACATGGGTGGGGGCCTGGTGGAGGATGCCCCTGCACTGCTGGGGGGTGGGGGTGGTGGGAGACATGGGTGGGGGCCTGGTGGAGGATGCCCCTGCACTGCTGGGGGGTGGGGGTGGTGGGTGACATGGGTGGGGGCCTGGTGGAGGCTGCCCCTGGTGGCTGGGGGGTGGGGGTGGTGGGAGACATGGGTGGGGGCCTGGTGGAGGCTGCCCCTGGTGGCTGGGGGGTGGGGGTGGTGGGAGACATGGGTGGGGGCCTGCTGGCACGTGCCCCACAGTGCTGGGGGGTAGGGGTGGTGGGAGACATGGGTGGGGGCCTGGTGGAGGCTGCCCCTGGTGGCTGGGGGGTGGGGGTGGTGGGTGACATGGGTGGGGGCCTGGTGGAGGGTGCCCCTGGTGGCTGGGGGTGGGGGTGGTGGGTGACATGGGTGGGGGCCTGGTGGAGGGTGCCCCTGGTGGCTGGGGGGTGGGGGTGGTGGGTGACATGAGCAGGTGTGCAGGGTAGTCCCCTGTGGTGTGTGCTGCCTGCAGGGGCCGTGGAGGGTGTACAGGTAATACCTGGGAGCACACAGCCAAATCGCGTGTGGAACTTCCCGCGCACCCCTGCAATCCACGTACCCTGCCTAATCGCGTGTGGAACTTCCCGCGCACCCCTGAAATCCACGTACCCGGCCAAATCACGTGTGGAACTTCCCGCGCACCCCTGAAATCCACGTACCCGGCCAAATCGCGTGTGTAACTTCCCGCGCACCCCTGAAATCCACGTACCCTGACAAATCGCGTGTGGTACTTCCCGCGCACCCCTGAAATCCACGTACACGGACAAATCGCGTGTGGAACTTCCCGCGCACCCCTGCAATCCACGTACCCTGCCTAATCACGTGTGGAACTTCCCGCGCACCCCTGAAATCCACGTACACGGCCAAATCGCATGTGGAACTTCCCGCGCACCCCTGTAATCCACGTACCCTGACTAATCGCGTGTGGAACTTCCCGCGCACCCCTGAAATCCACGTACCCCGCCAAATCGCGTGTGGAACTTCCCGCGCACCCCTGAAATCCACGTACCCTGCCTAATCGCGTGTGGAACTTCCCGCGCACCCCTGCAATCCACGTACCCTGACTAATCACGTGTGGAACTTCCCGCGCACCCCTGTAATCCACGTACCCTGACTAATCGTGTGTGGAACTTCCCGCGCACCCCTGAAATCCACGTACCCAGCCAAATCGCGTGTGGAACTTCCCGCGCACCCCTGAAATCCACGTACCCTGCCTAATCGCGTGTGGAACTTCCCGCGCACCCCTGCAATCCACGTACCCTGACTAATCGCGTGTGGAACTTCCCGCGCACCCCTGAAATCCACGTACACGGCCAAATCGCGTGTGGAACTTCCCGCGCACCCCTGCAATCCACGTACCCTGCCTAATCGCGTGTGAGACTTCCTGCGCACCCCGGTATACACGCACACGTTTTTTTTCTGTCAGCGCGTGTCTGTGTTTGTGGGTACCCCTTTGCACGTCATTTGTCCTGGAGGGCCACAGTATTGGGCATTCATCATGGCTGTATATAGGTGCTATTTGTTGGCGCACCTTTTGGCGCACATTTCTTCCAGGCGCAGAGACGCTACCGCCTGCTTTCTTGTGGCGGTCGTGTTTGTGCCTGTGCGCTGGTTTGAGCGTGCGCTTTTTTGCCCTATTCTATTCCATGAATACGTGTTGTAGGCGAGCGTGTGGGCGTTCCGAGCACTTGTACCCTGTGCTTCCCCCGTGACGCCCACATTTTGGCAAGTTGTTCCCCATTCCGAGTGGTACGCCCCGTGTTCCGCCTACTTTTGTTGTGTGCGCCGCGCTATGTGCGATTTTCGCTCTGGCCTGTGCGATTTTCGCTGTGACCTGGCGCACGCTGTTTGATGGCCTGTGCGCCAACGTGCGCCGCGCACTTTTTTATCGCACATCCGCTGGTTTTCTCGCGCACGGACTTCCATGTATCGATGTGCGCTGCTTTTCGTGCGATTTTCGCACTTGCACTGCGATTTTCGCTATTCCACTGCGAATCGCACGTTTTTGCCCACTTGCGCCGCGCTAATTATTCCATGAATCGGCCTGTATATGTGTTGTCAGGATTGTTTGCTGCATTTCTGTGAAGTACTAACATTTGCAAACACAATGGGTCTGTACTGTGTAAGTAAATGTTGTCAACAATTGGTGGTAATTGAAATAGAATATTCATTGCTACATTTGCATAGCAATTTACACCGACTATATTTGAGAATTTAAATGGTCCAGGTAGTTCTGTATCTAACTGCTTTTTTTGGAGTTTGTCTTCCTTCTTTAAAGAAGTACCTGGTTTACTTTCTCTAATTGATTCTTTTTTGTTTGTGGTACTTGATGAAGTATTAGTTTCTTTTACTCTCTTTGGAGGATTTGCAGTGACGTCCTGTTGCATTTCTGTTTGATTTAGTTTTCTTTTACAACGTTTTAGTTTTTGTGGAACAGAATATGTGTTTAGATGGGGAGTGTATAGTGAGCGAAGTCTATTATATTCTAAAATGCAAGGAATATCAGCGTTTACTTTACTTGCATCAAAGTTGATTAGAAATAGACCGCCAAGTGTACGTAAGCGTGATAGTGCTACGTAGCTCATGCTTCTTTAAAGACTGTGTTACCAATATCTATCATTGCTTTGTCTAGGGTAAGACCTTGTGATTTATGAATCGTGACTACGTATGCAAGAGTTAGAGAAAATTGTTCTCTGCGTACATACATATCTTTGAAGAGAAGGAATCTAGCTGTTGAGCGTCCTATCCGTTTTACTTCTGAAAGTTTGTCAAAGAGTATATTGACAAACTGAATTTTGTTGTCACGTGGGTATGTTTGAAAGCCAACAACTGTACCCAGTGCTCCATTAACTAGCCCTTGGTCCAAGTCAAGGTTACTTCTGAAAGTTTGTCAAAGAGTATATTGACAAACTGAATTTTGTTGTCACGTGGGTATGTTTGAAAGCCAACAACTGTACCCAGTGCTCCATTAACTAGCCCTTGGTCCAAGTCAAGGTTACGTTTAAGCATTACTCTGCAATTTAAGGATAATTTTAACATCTAAGCCTGCTGTGTTTGAGATTGATTTTTCTAAATTATTTAGTCTTGTTGTGGCTTGGTCACACATGGGTAGTGTCATACCATGTACATCTAGTTTGTCTGTGGCGCTAATTTCCATTATTGGTTGCATTTCTTTACTTAACATTATTTCATTGAATTTGAGACAGCTTGCAAGAGTTGGCATTAAGGCCATACAATTGACATTTTTGTGGGCTAATTGTTCCATAACATCTGTAGCACATGCATTATCGCCATAAAGTGCATTAATGTGCCGGGTTTTCAATGTTGCTTCTGCTTCTTTAGAAAGTATACCAACTCTCAAACTTTTTAAAATGTTGGCATAAGTTAGATCTGCAGATTGGCGCATGTTTTCCGTTAATTCTCTGTATTGGAAATGTTGCCAAAGGTTCACATTTCCAATGCTGCCAACAGTTTTACGGCAGAGTTTGTGCCCTAATGTTTTAAAAATAGGTTCACCTTTTACTGGTGTTAATTGAAGCAGATCTCCAAAAACAATAATGTGTTTTCCTGCAAAGAGCTCTTCATAGTCTGTTTTGAGTACGTCTTGTAATCTGAGGTGAATCAAAGCTAACATCAGGTTGGAGACCATGCTCACTTCATCTATTATTAGCATTTTCATTTGTTTCAATACTCTGCGTAATTCCATTGCAGCTTCTGCAGAAAGTTTGTAATAGTCTAATTTGTTCTGGTGTTCTACTGGTAATAGTAGTAATCGGTGTAATGTAACACCACCTATGTTGTAGGCAGCTAAACCTGTGGGGGCAGTGACAACAGCTGACAGTTTGTTGTTTGTCAATTGTTGAAGGAACTTACTAATGATTTTGATTAGGAATGTTTTGCCAGAACCAGCTTCACCACTGACGTACAGTAGTATAGGTTTATAATTATGGCAGGAACATTCTTTATTTTCATGCTTTACACCATGTGCAATTTGTTTTGTTACTTCTTGAAAAATGCTACTTTGCTCATTGTTTAGTTTTGATTGTAGTATAGTTAAGTCTTCCTTATCTTCATACTGACACATGGTGTTTTCTACTTCTATCATAGCTCATTCTGCCTCATTTGTTATTAGTGGTTCTCCCAGTGGTTCTTGGCTTCCTGTTACAGAAGGTTGACTACTGTCAGGAGTATCCTTATCTAGTTGGGCTTGGAGTTCTTCTTCATGTTGCTGTTCATTGTGCAACATTGTTTTGTACTGTGTAAAGTTTACATCAGTTATAGTGCTTTCATTTGCTTTGAAAGCATCCTCATATGAGTCATAGTTATCTAGTAATTGTTCTTCTTTTCTCCATGGTTTGAAGAGTTGTAGCAGGGACATGTAATATACTTCTTTATGTTGAGGAGTCTTCAATGACAATTTGATATGATTAATTAAATTTGGTTTAGTGAGTTTAACTAAGCTGCCTTCACAGTCTGTCACTCTATATTTACCTTTTTTTAATCAGGTTTCATATTATTTGTGTATGTGTAGTTTTGGGCTATTTGGTATAGACACATGTTTTCCAAAGTATTACTTCTGTTTGGGTAGTATGTGTCCAATAAATTGTTTTTTAAAATGTCTTGGCTGTTGGGATCATGTTTGGCTATTGTTTCTATATCTTCATATGATTTTAGAACACTTTTTCTAGATTTAGCTGGACCAAGACTTAGCCATACTATATTTTCAGATTTACCATACAATGAAGTACCAGTTAAACGATCAGCTGCTTCATAAGATCCACATTCTCTATGGGTGAGCATTTTTATGCCCAAACTGTATAATTTCTGAGATACTGTTTTATCTGATGACATGTCATTCCAGAGGTCTTGGAGCTCTGTCTGTTCTGCTTTAGTTAAGTATGCTGTGACATATCGTGCAACTGCAGTAGAATTGTCTGCAATGTACTGCACATCTATGTTTGCATTCCATAAGTGGGCAATGATTGCATTATAATCATTGATATATTTGTCTTCTTCTTTTCTTTTTATGTAATATGTATTTTTAGGTGACTTACCTTTAACACTATGGCCCTCATTACGACCCTGGCGGAAATCGAAAAACGATGGCGGAAATGCAATACCGCCATCGAATAGCGCTCGGTGCGACTATGACCCGTCACCGCAAAGTACGATGCCATTAGCGACACCGTAGTAAACGCCAACGCTAACTGCACCAAGTACGCGCGCGCGCGCCATGCCAAACCGTAAATACCACCATGGCGCAACGGTACGCGAATTCCGACCCTAGCGGACATGTACCTAACGCCATCAAGCACGGCGGAAAGTACCATTCCGCCATGGCGAGAAGTACGGCATCGCGAATCAACCGTAAACGGCCCCACTGAGTGCCTGTACACCGCTCCCTGCCCACAAAGTACAACTCCCCGTAGGTGCAATGAAGTCACAATGCAACCAGTGAAATGTACAAGTCACCCATGCATGCCAACGAACAAAAGAATCACAAGAGGGGCCAATGGGAGCTGCAGGGCACAGATGGCACGAATACAGAAGCCATCCCAATGGACATGACCACAGTCCCCCACCAAGAAACGCACGCAAACACAGGCACCTGTGACCAGCAATATTCCGAAAATCACATCATTCCACCAGTCCACCTGGCTGACCGGCATCTGTTACACAAAACCCAATCCCCCGCCCCTGAGCATGACAACATTCAAACAGTCATATTGGCAGCCCCCATCCCTGACCTCACTGGGCTTCGTAGGCAAACGCGCCCAGCACAGTACCACGCAACTAAACTCCGAAGCTGGAACCCAATGCAGATCTCCTCACAATACATCGCTCCCCAAATAGGAATATGCCACATCACTTGCAAAGAAGAACGCTACACGGCCCATATCAGAATAGAAATTTAATGCACAACAAAATCACCAAGCCCATACAGCCATTAGGCCATGAACTCCAAAACACATTTCACCATTGTGGGCTGCATCCGCAAGAAATGACCAGCTACTACTTGTGTGACGCCCTGTTCCATCATGGTACACAGAGCCACATTCACGTACGAAAAGGCAACATGGAAGCGCACAGAACCGCAGGGCCGTCCCAATGGGGAGGCACTAGTCCAGCTGAAAGGCCGAAATGTTGCTCCGAGCCACTAGTACTGCGTAAGGGCATGTGGCCCATTGGCGATCGTCCCATAAGATCGTAATGCTGCTCCACTGATTAACACGAAGCAGCAGGTGTCGGGAGTAAAAGCCATCTGCAGGAGTGGCATACAGATGGCAGTGGCAAAAGGGGAGGAGATACCTGTCAACCAAAAGAAAAGAAAAAGAACAGAATGGCCATCAGAACTACATTCGAACAACTCACTTCAATGATCACACTAAATCCACAGCCATATGCATGCTAGCCCACTCCAAAGGATCATCACCACCCCAAAACCACTTGCGACTCATAACCTTCTATATCGAGGTGCAAACACCATCACAAACGAGTGTACCTGTGCATGCGTCTGTGAAAACAGAATCCATCAGATGGGAATGTTAACGTGCATGGACACAAGTGTCTGAAGGCGCGTCGAGACAGGGAGGGCTCAACAAGGCCAGATAGACGATGGTCCCACTATGGCAGCCCTGCATCACATAGCGCAGGGGAGGCGGACAGATTCCAAGAAGCCCTGTACATGGCAAACTCTGTATCAAATCATCTGCCTATGCATCCATTCATCATTCCCTCATCCCGGTATAAAAACGCCTGAATATTTACTCACATAACATTAGAAATATCCATTGAGTCTGTGCGTTATGCAGCCTGCAAAATCCACAGTGCCCCAGCCCGGAATTCCAGTGTTGTGAAGTAACATGTATTTGGGAACGTCCGGCCTCATCGCCCACGTCGCTATTGCGCATCCCAAACTATTCATATCAATCATTGCATCCTCGCCATGGCCCCTGTCTCAAGGACATTGAACAATAGAACGTTATATTTGCAGTCAGACCTGTGGGCATCTCCTCGCCGCTAGCTGAAAACCCAAAGCGCCGCCCATCGAATTCCTCATTTGCAACATCACGTCGAAAAGGCATCTGTGGCCGTTTGAAATCACAAATTAATCCATCTAGTGCGGCTGTGTGTGAAAATGGCAACTGCCTTCACCCACAAATGGGACGCCCCGCCCGTCGGTGCAACTCGGTACAGTGATGCATGAGGGCCCACCGTTACTCGAGTACTACGTTCCACTGACCCTTCACAAGTCTGTTCGCGACTGCAAAGATTGTATGTGAAACAATGGGACCATAGCCGAATGTACATATCAACCAATGTTACACGGCCATCGGGTACAAATACATGATTGCAATAGCAAGATGCCATTACTCGAATTGCAGCGTTGTGTGCAGGACGTGCTCGGCCAAAGGGGAGAGCAGCTTGCACAGGTGGAATGAATCACCACAGGTGGAGGCCATACAGCCTGAAAACACATAAATTGCACACCCAGTCTCCTCCCACAACCACACCCACTCCGAAATGCTACCGGCAGGACTCGCGATGTTGGCCCTGGGGGACCTGATAGCACTGCAAGTACTCCAACTCCAAGAAGAAGACGAACACCAACTACAACCGGCCGCACGGAGGAGACGCAGGAGGAGGAGGCCAAGGCAGGGCCAGCAAGGGCCGCCAGCACAGCCACTACCACCACGCAGGCAGCCCGCAATCCCACGCCTCCGAGCACATCCGTTCAACCTCACTGCTGAGCAGATCCACACCCTCTACCGTTTGGACCGGGACACCATAGCCGCCATTGTGGACATGACACAGGCTGACCTTGTCAGCATGATAGATAGCCCAACCGCCATCCCACCCCTACTGAAGGTGGTGTCTGTACTCCACTTCCTGGCCACAGGCACCTACCAGCACACAGTCGGACAGTTGCATGGCATTTCTCAGCCACTGTTCTCACGGACACTATTGCAAGTGCTCGATGCCCTCCTGCAGCACGCAGACGACTACATCTCTCTACCACGCTCGGAGCTGGAGATTACAAACACAAAAGTGGGATTCCATGCACTTGCCGGCATACCGGGTTGCATTGGTGCAATCGACTGCACCCATGTGGAATTGGTCGTCCCACATGCCATGGAGGCCCAGTACCGCAACTGAAAACAATTCCATTCCCTGAATGTACAAATGGTGTGTGACTCCAACAGGATCATTACACATTGTTGTGCCCGATTCCCTGGATCAACCCATGATTCTATGTTCTTGAGGAACTCTACAATACCACGCTACATGGAGCGACACGCAGGGAACAGATCCTGGCTACTCGGTGAGTCTCATTTCATGCATGATGATGTGGGGTATGTGATTCGGCAATGACCTGGCAGGAAGGGGGGGGGGGGTGTGCGTACGTAGCAATGGCATTCCACATCATACGTTTATCGTCCACATACAGGTGATGCTGGATATCCACTGAAGAGATGGCTCCTCACACCAGTCCGGAACCCACGGGACCAGCATGAGGAGGACTACAACCATGCCCACTCACGTACCCGTGTAGTCATTGAACAGGCATTCGGCCTACTGAAGACTCGTTTCCGCTGCCTCAGCAGGTCTGGCGGGGCACTCCTGTACCGCCATGAGAAGGTTGCAAAGATGGTCATGGCATGTGTCATGCTCCACAACATGTGCGTACGTAGAAATGTGCCCATGCCCCCTGACGCAGAACTGCAAGCACCTGAAGATGGTCATGATGAGGGTGGGGATGTGGCAGCACCTCAAGGAGTCTGCGAGGCACCGGAGGGCCATGACATTCGTCAGCATCTCATTGATGCATGCTTCTAGCACTCACGCCTGGTGGCTGATACATGGACACGGTACTCGTGGCACTGTGTGTGTCTGGTACATGCACAATATGGACTGTACGCCTATGATGGCCTAGTACACAAAGATCATTGTCCACACATCTCATTGGTTGATCGTGCATTGTTTATGGCATATGTGATATCATGTTGAACACCCTATCGACCCGCCACCCAAGTGAGCCCAAAACACCCCCTCCACCCTCCTACCTCCCCCCCGAACACCAGTGTCCAAAGATGCTCATCGTCAGTGGGCAGTCGCTATTGCAAGCCCCCTCTGCGGGTATCAGGGGCACCCCTGCCTGTGGAGCGCAGGTTCCTCCCAGATCTACGTTGGGGGCTGCCCTGGACGGAACTTGCAACGGATGATGTCTCTGCCTGCTCACGTCCATGCATGTCCCTAAGGGTTTGTGAGAGCTCAGTGAGCACACGGCGCACTGCGGCAAGTTCGGCACATACGTCTTTGGACGTCGCATGCAGTTCCCCCCTCAGGCTCTCGGTGCTTCTCTCCATTTGGACTCTCAGGCTCTCGGTGCTACTCTCCATTTGTACTCTCAGGCTCTCGGTGCTACTCTCCATTTGTACTCTCAGGCTCTCGGTGCTACTCTCCATTTGTGCCCTTAGTGTCTCTGTACTTCTCTCCATTTCTGCCCTAAGTGTCTCAGTTGATGTTTCTATGTCTGCCTTAGTGCCCCCACATTCATCGGCATGGTCCTTGAGGAGCGTGGCCAGTTGCTGCTGTTGCACGATTAACTGGTTGAGGGACTGTTGCCTCTGCTGGGCCATGGCCATTTGCAGTGGTGTCACAGAGGGGCTGGTGACCTCATGTTGCCTTGCCACAGGGCTTGTGGGGGATGGCCAGTCGTCGTCTTGTGGGTGCCCCTGCGTGGTATCCTCATGGTGTACGGGATGGGACAGACAGGGGGATTGGGACAGGTCATGGATGGATCTGACTTCGACATCCCCGTTTTCTGTGTCGGAGCATGCTGCCATCAATGGGGTGTCACCTATGGTGCTGCTGCCACCAGAGGCAGTGCCTTCTGTGGCATCCATTGGGGGGACCTGTGGTGGTGGTGTTGTGGGCATGCTGGCTGCTGGGGTGCCTGTTGATGTTCCCTCCTCTGTGCTGCCACCTGATTTGTGCTGCTGCCGTGTCTTGATGCGTGCAGCTGAGGTGGAGGGTCTTTGGCCGTTGGTCTTGGCCCTCTTTGCAGGTGTGCTGGTAGGGGTGTCCTGATGCTCGTCGTTTGGATCGGACCCTGTGGTGGAGTAAAGGAGGGCGAGGGTTATTAATGGGTCTGTGGGAATTGGAATGGCATTGTATCACATGCATTGGGGTGGTACCTGAGGGTGATTTGGGTCGGGGCCTTGGAGGTGCTTTCATTTGTGTGTGGAGTGAGGGTGCAGTTGTTTGGCAGCCTGCAGTTAGGGTGTGCCTGCTGCACGTGTAGTGGGTGTTTTAGGTATTTTTAATTATTTATGTATTTATTGTGAGTTTTAAAGTGCGCTATCAGGCCAATGTGTGTGGACGTTCTCCTGGACATGTGTTTCTGTTGCACTATGGGGACACATGGTACTTCACATGATTGGAAATTGTGGATTTAGCATTGTTTTATTTGGGCCACCTACCTGATTCTTCGGATGTCTGCACTCCTTTCTCCATCCCTCCGACTCCCTCTATGCTCTCCATTCCAATGGTGGAGGCACAGATTTCTTCCCAGGGGGTCAACTTGATGGGTGATTCAGGACCTCCCCCGGTGGCTGTGGCAATGTTGCGGTTGGCAGAAAGTATGCTACGGACGCGTATCCGCAGGTCGTCCCATCGCTTTCTGCATTGCTGTGGGTTGCGGGGTGCGGTCCCCACCGCACTTACACGCTGTGCCACCAGGGCCCATATGGCCTTCTTGTTCGCAAGTGCCGTCCTGGTCATTTGCGTGGAGAAGACGACGGCAGCATTCTCCTGGAGGGTCTCTGTTAGCACGGTGAGTTCCTCACGGGAGAAGTGGACCTGCCGCTTGCGGTCGCACGCTTTCTTCGCTACTTTTCCCATTTTTCTTGGTTTCGCTAGGGTGGATGACGGGTTGGGGTGTGTCTCAGGGTAGTGTTTTTAGTGGTTGTGTGGATTTTGTGGTTTTATAGGTGTACGGCGGGATGTTTCCCGTTCCGGGCCCATGTTTTTACTTCCATTTCCGTATATTTACGGTCACCGTACTTTCCGGTTGGCGCTCACTGCGGTGTCCGCTGAGATGGGTGGCGGTATTGCACCTAGGGCGCCGTACGGCGGCGGTGTGGGCCGTTTTGGGGTCATTTCCGCCATCGCGGACTTTGCACTTCCGCCATGCCGTGGTGCTCGTGCCCGATGGGTCGGAATGGGCCGCACTTTGCTCCTTCGTGCAATGGCGGAAACGCTATTTACGCTGTGGCGGTCCGGTCAGTCACTTTCCGCCAGGGTCGTAATGAGGGCCTATGTCTAACTGAAGACATGAGGTTGTTTACTTGACCTGTATTTGTAACTGGTCTAGGGAAACCAAATCGGCATTTGGTGTAGTATTTGCCTTTGTTTTTGTATTTGCAACGACAATATTTTCCACATTTGTGTCTTTGAAATTGTAAAATTTGTGCACGAAGATCACTATTTGTGGCTTCTGATGGAATTTCACAAGTGACATATTTTTCAATAAACTGTAAAACAGTGGCATCACTGTCTTGACCAAATTTAGGAGCATCTTTAATCCATAAAAGCATGTGGATATGTGGTGCTCCTCTGGCTTGGTATTCTTTTCTCCAAAAGAAGTGTTGCACTTCTCCAAGGGGAGGAACAGTTTTATTACAAATAAAATGTAGCATAGCAATGAAGCGATGGTGAAAATATCTTGAAACATTAACAGGATCCAAAGAACAAAGTTCTCCAGGTGTTAGAATATCTATGTTTTTTTTTTTTTTATTTGATATGCGTAGGAAATCATGTAAATCTTCCCATGCATATTCTGCACAACTTAATGTAACAAACCAAGTGGGTGGGCTAAGGTTTCTGATCATACAACGTACATCTCCATGACGTCGAAACCAGTACTCTTTAGTACCACGCATATTTGCTAATAGATTTGTAATATTTGATTGTAAAACCTCATCCTTTTGTTGCACTTTCTCTAATAATTGTGTAGCTCATATTTTGAAAGTGTGATCCTGATTTTAATATGTGTGCAACTCCGTAATATAAAGTTGCTAGTTCACTTTCAAAGAGTAGGTGGAATATGTATTCCACATTTTGTCTAAATCTGGGATCTTCAGAATACATCCGTAATGAGCGGTATTCTGACGCTGATATTTGAATAGGTCTATCAAAGAAAAGCACGTGCTTCTATACTTTTTTCCCATATACTGATTGGCGATCCTTTTGTTTGACGCATTTGGTAAGTTTCCAGTACATCTTGTACGGTGTCATTACAGTGCAAAGGATGAATTGTATAATGCTCTAAAGTATTTGATAATGTAGCAGGATCTAGTAGCTCAAATTGACCAGCTTCTTGTGTTTCTTGAATTATTTCAGTTGTATCTTTCAAGTTTTCTTCAATATTAATTTCTTTGTAATATTCATTATTCTCTTTAAGATATTGGAAGGCTTGTCTAACTTTATATACATCTACCAGCTGTTGCCATATTTTTTTGTCTTTTGTAGGTACTCCATTTACTAATATAATTAAAGATTGCTGCATTGGACGTTCCACTCCTAGAGTATGCACATTTTCTTTTAGATTTAATGGTAAATAAACGACTTTTCCACGAATGCCTTTTACCAATTCAGAGGGAGG
Organism: Ambystoma mexicanum; assembly: GCF_040938575.1. Classification (NCBI taxonomy): domain Eukaryota; kingdom Metazoa; phylum Chordata; class Amphibia; order Caudata; family Ambystomatidae; genus Ambystoma; species Ambystoma mexicanum. The sequence goes on along the minus strand of NC_090927.1, from coordinate 890,310,032 downwards.
TAATTTTGCTGTTTTTGTTTGAAGGCGTATTATTGCTTGAAATGGGTGTTCTGTTTGAATTATGATGCTCTCATATAAATTAAGTTGTTGTAGAGGTTTTGGTACTGCGTATAATTCCAAATTATTTGTGATAGAACGTGAAGGAGTTTGGTTGTTGTCAAGTTTTGTAGTGCAATAACTGCAAAGTATTAAGGGCTCAGTTATTTCATATTTGTTTTCTGCTACAAGGTAGAGAGCTAATTCAAACCATTTAGAATCTTCATTGTCTTCTATTTTGTATGATAGGTCCACAGTTTTTGTGTTACTTTTATAAAAAATTCTACGGCAACATACACATACACGGTTTGGTACTTCAGCTCATGTACTTTTAAATTTTAGTATTTCTTTTTTGTATGTGTTTAGCAAAAGGTTGCCATGTGTAGAATTGTTGCTTAATTGGTTTAAAGCTATTTCATTCTGTAAATGGCTTTCACTGCCAAAATAATTTTTCTGGATATAGTGAATTTCTTCAAGTAGGTCTTTTGCTGTACCATGTAGAAGGATGTTATTTAACTTTGCTAGTGCTAAAGTAGGACTTTTAGCATAGTACAGTTTATAGACTAGATTTCTTATAGTTGAATGATGTGTTGATATCCTTTTGATATCATGGAAAGTGCTTTTACAAGTAGGTCCTGTAATGCAGGCCAATGAATGTCCTTGTAGTCCTGTGTACTTGCGCACTGGACAGGTATCTATATTTTGCAGTAATTTAATTTTGATTTTGTCTTTGCTTTTTACGTATTTATTGAGGAATTGGTGTAAAGATTTGAAACATTGTTTGGGAATGTTACACATTGACGTGCATGGCCATTTGTACACTAGACGTTCTGATTCAGTTGAATGGAGGGGTAATTCTAAGTTTTCAGGGCATATTTTTGTAAGAAGTACTTCTTGTTCCATTATGGTATTATTCACTTTTTCATAACCTCGACCACTGCTATGTATGGCAATTGTATTAGTTTGCTTTTGTTTGTACGCTTCTTCATTAAAATATGGTTCTGTGCTTGTAGTGTGATTCCATTCACCTCCGCTGATACTTAAGAAGTTCTTTCTGTTGATATTTTGCTTATTGAGAAGTCTTTTTTGTAATTTAGGGGCCGAAAATCTACGCGCAAGCAGGCGCAAGCAGGCGCAAGCGGAAAAAAAGAGTGCGATTCATGGAAGTCCCTGCGCGTGTCTTCCTCGGGATGTGCGCCAAACCCGTGCATGGCGCACACGTCACTGCAACATCCCGAAAGACGTGCGCAACGCGCACAGTGAAAGCGCACAACCTCTGCGCATACACCAGAAAGTGGGCGGAACACGGGGCGTAACGCGCGCAATGGGGAACAACTTGCGAAAACAAGGGCGTAACTGGGGATGTACTGCAGGGAAGCAGAGGGAAAGCCCACACGCACCCGAACCACACGTATTCATGGAACCGAATAGGGCAAAGCCACGCACAGCGAAAGACACGCACAAGCCGATACACGTCCGCCACACGAAGGCAGGCGGTAGCGTCCCTGCGCATTACAAAAGTGGCAACATACAGCAATTGTGCGAGCGGGGCACGTGTATTTCGGGGGTTCGCGTGAACTTACTCACGCGATCGGGCCTGGGGGAGCGGGCTACGTGTATTACAGGGGTTCGCGTGAACTTTCTCACGCGAACGGGCCTGGGGGAGCGTGCTACGTGTATTTCAGGGGTGCGCGGGAAGTTCCACACGCGAATAGCCTGGGCGCGTGTATTTCAGGGGTGCGCGGGAAGTTTTACACGCGATTTCACCAGGGTACGTGTATTTCAGGGGTGCGCGGGAAGTTTTACACGCGATTTCAACAGGGTACGTGTATTTCAGGGGTGCGCGGGAAGTTCCACACGCGAATAGCCTGGGCGCGTGTATTTCAGGGGTGCGCGGGAAGTTCCACACGCGAATAGCCTGGGCGCGTGTATTTCAGGGGTGCGCGGGAAGTTTTACACGCGATTTCACCAGGGTACGTGTATTTCAGGGGTGCGCGGGAAGTTCCACACGCGAATAGCCTGGGCGCGTGTATTTCAGGGGTGCGCGGGAAGTTCCACACGCGAATAGCCTGGGCACGTGTATTTCAGGGGTGCGCGGGAAGTTTTACACGCAATTTCACCAGGGTACGTGTATTTCAGGGGTGCGTGGGAAGTTTTACACGCGATTTCAGCAGGGTACGTGTATTTCAGGCGTGCGCGGGAAGTTCCACACGCGAATAGCCTGGGCGCGTGTATTTCAGGGGTGCGCGGGAAGTTCCACACGCGAATAGCCTGGGCGCGTGCATTTCAGGGGTGCGCGGGAAGTTTTACACGCGATTTCACCAGGGTATGTGTATTTCAGGGGTGCGCGTGAACTTCTTCACGCGATCGGGCCTGGGGGAGCGTGCTACGTGTATTTCAGGGGTTCGCGTGAACTTCATCACGCGATCGGGCCTGGGGGAGCGGGCTACGTGTATTTCAGGGGTCCGCGTGAACCTCTTCACGCGATCGGGCCTGGGTGAGCGGGCTACGTGTATTTCAGGGGTCCGCGTGAACTTTCTCACGCGATCGGGCCTGGGGGAGCGGGCTACGTGTATTTCAGGGGTTTGCGTGAACTTTCTCACGCGATCGGGCCTGGGGGAGCGGGCTACGCTTATTTCGGGGGCGCGCGGGAAGTGACACACGCGATTGAGCGGGGTACGTGTATTTCTGGGGTGCGCGGGAAGTTACACACGCAATTCCATCAGGGTACGTGTATTACAGGTGTGCGCGATATCAACAGGGTACGTGTATTACAGGGGTGCGCGGGGAGCAGCACACTTGAATTGCACATGTGGGTCCTCCCAGGTGTTCCCTCTACACCCTCCACGGCCCCTGCAGGTGGCTCACACCACAGGGGCCTACCCAGCACATGTCATGCAGGCACCCCACCCACCATGCCCATGCCCACCAGCCAACCCACATGTCAACTTGCACTACTCCCCCCCAACGCATGTGACCCTGCACCCCCAGCCACCAGGGGCAGCCTCCACCAGGTCCTCACAATCCCCAACACACATGCACGTCAGCGTGTAATACGAGGAAAGGGCCATGCGTGTAAGCGCGCGTGGAAACTGCACGTCCGCGTGTAATACGAGGAAAGGCCCATGCGCGTCAGCGCGCATGGAAACTGCACGTCGCGTGTAATACGAGGAAAGAGCCTATGCGCGTAAGTGACGTGACGCGCACGTGCGTTTCCCTCAGCACGGGTTAAAGGTGAGCGGGCCCAGCAGTTCGCTGTACGTGCCTTTCGTGGAGACCGACGTGTGTTGCTGCTTCCTGTTGTTTCGCGCGCCATCACAACTTCATAGCTCTCAAGGACGTATCTCTTCTTTTGGCGGGGGTATTGGCTACGCGTGTTTTTCTGCATCGCGCTAGTCAGACGGTGAGTCACACACGCTCTTTTTCCCACTGCGGGTGCCCCTGTGTATCGCACCAATTTTGATGTCATAGTAGCCTGCGTGTCCCACGCGTACGCGTTATTCGTGTTACTGGGTGCCACCGCGTACTGCGGGAGGTCCAATCCACGCACGTAGGCTGCAGGGTTGCGTGCACGGTTTTACTGCAGATTTGGGGTGCCTGAGCATTGCGTGACCCGTCACCACATCACCGGGGTCACATACAGCCTTGCAGGTGCAGGGGGGCTGTTAACATCTTGCTTCCCACCCCCTTCACCCCAATTGCCCAGGTCAATTGTGGTGTACACCTCCCATTGGCACCACTCCATCTGTGCCAGCACTACTACATCTGTGCCATGGTTGGGAGGCCACCAAAGGTGAGGGGCGCCTCAGCTGGGCGTACTCCTCGTGGCGGGCGTGGTCGGGGACGTGGCCGTGGTGACCAGGGAGTAGGGGGACTCCAGGGTGTCCAGGGCAGCCACAGAGGGGGAAGAGGCAGGGGTGCGCCACTTGAGCACAATGTTGTGCCATGTGTCGGTGCAGCCATGCCACCACCCCCTGTGGTTCCGGGGGATGCAGCTCCTGCATCTGGCACTGGCACCCATATGACCCGGCAGTCCGTTCGATCGACTGCCACGGGCCCAAGGGTGGTGGTAGATGCAGGTGCAGCTGTGGACACCGCCACCCAGGCTCAGGGTCTGCCAGCGCAGGCTGCGTTGGCACTTGAAGAGCCCTTGGTAGATCTCCAACAGGCCAGGGGGGAAACCATAGGGGCACGCTGGGCTGCTCAGACCAAGACACGTGTCCCTGGGGTAGTCATGTCATCTGCTGCCCCGAACAGCCGGGTGTTGGCAAGTGCAGGGGCAGATGCACCCAACAGCACCCCGGTTGTGAGCCTGCCAACCAGGACCGTTGCGGCCAAGCACCCTGCCACAGCTGATGTTGCTGCGCAGGGTCCATTAGTGGGCACCCAGCTGCCACTGACACAAGTCAGGCCTCTGGTCATCCCTCCACCTGCCACTCCCTTGGCTCAATCCACCGAACCCACTGGCCATGCTGGTCAGGGCGGCATTAGCCAGCCAGGGTCTGCGCCACAGTCCAAGAGGAGGAAGGTTGCACCTGCAGCACAGGCTGCGACCCCACACACAGCCACGACCTCCTGCACGTCGAGGAAGAAGCCTTTCTGTAAGCAGGAACTGGACTTCCTCGTGGACTACGTGCGGGGCCACAGCCGTGACATGCTAGTGGGTGCCAATAGTCAGACCACGGCTGCCCAACTTGACACCCACTGGAAGCATGTTGCGGAACATGTCATTTCATTCGGCCATGAGGTGCGCACGGCGCAGGAGTGCAAAAAGCGTTGGAATGACATCAAGCGCAGCACTAAGGCCAAGCGTGCCTCAAATTACAACTTGACTCTGGTGACTGGCGGTGGGCCTGCACCAGAGGAGGAAGAACTCACTCCGCATGAGGCTCTCGTTGCGGAGTTCATACCACCTGAATTGGTCGAAGGAGTGGGAGAGAAGCTGGACTTCGATGCCCAGTCCAGTGAGTGTTGATGCGTGTTTGTTGAGGACGTGTGTGGTTCACTTGTGGGATGTGTTGTGCATGATTGCTGCTACATGTGACGTGTACATGGTTCTGATGTGTAAGTAATGCAATGCTAACGTCATGCATGTCTCCTCTGCCTGCATGCGGGACTCCATGTAGGCATGCTCCCTTGCCCCTCCTCTGCCACTCTGCACCCCAGTTCCACCTTTGCACTGGTCTGCTCCAATCTTGCCAATGTGTAGTTTCTTGTCCATGTGTCCTGTGTAGATGCTAACTTCCAGCGTAGAATCTGCCAGACATATGCCATGTCGTACAGCCTTAGTACTCGATGCAGGGTATCTCACTTGTACTGTGCATGGGTCAGATGTCCCGCAGGGACATGAGTGCCCATTCATGCTCCATGTGCACTGCACGCATGCCCCTATGTGTCCTTGACTGGATGATCACTGTAATATCAGTCCTTGGTTACATACATTGCCTGCCATCTCATCAGCCTTCCCATGTCAACTGTGCCTCAGTCCTGCGTTGCACACATGTTTAGGCTCTGACAATCTGTGTGGCTCACAGGCCTCAGCCTGTTCAATGGCCAATGACTCTGTCCAACTCTTGTTGTGTCTTCTTCACACGTGGGCGGCCTCCGGAGTTTCCATCATGTGTCCTGCCCACTGTCCCAGCATCATTTGCAGTGTTGTCATTTGAATCACATGAAGCTGTTGATGCCAGTCAACACTGCCTGTCAATACACAGGTGTATGGTCAGCCTTTTGATACCATGATAGGCATCCCTGCTTTGGTACTGGGGTGGAGGGGTGCTTGGCTTCTGGACATGGTACACATTGAATGAACAATGCACTTGATGTCTGATTTTGACATTGCACTGCCTTCACATTTCCTGGCACACACCATGTAGTGCTTGTACATGTAGGTAGTGAGTGGCGTACACATTTTCTGCACTGCATAGACCCACTTCCATGGAAACTGCCACCTTTCAACAGGTCTGATCACAGAAGCTATTCAAAGTAGACCCAGCATGCATGCCAGGTCATATGTTGTGTGTCACATGTCTGCCTGATGCCTTTGCTGTCATTGTGTGTGTGTGTCGTGTGCTTCTGACATGTGTATTGACCTTTTCCCCTCTATTTTTCAGGTGATGACGCAATGGAGGCAGAGGATGGTGTTGTCATGCCAGACACAGGGTTGGTAACGCCACATCAACCCGGCACTAGTGTGGGTCGTGGGGTGGTAGGCCACGAAAACCCCCAAGTGCTGCAGTCCATCTTGTCTCTGGCTGCCTATGAGTCCAGCCTTGATGACGACTCTGACGTCCATGTTGAGTTGGATGACCATCAAGTCCATGTGTCAGGGGTGAGTGATTCTGATGTGGACACTCCTCTGTCTGCGACACCTGCACTGAGGGATCAGACAGTCTTGGTTCCTCCGCCCGTGGTGGATCGGGACGCAGGGTCACCCTCCACACCAGTCACTGATGTGCCTGGGACATCACGTCGACGGGGGCATGTAGTCGTGCAGCCGCAGGCGGTGCCAACACAGCGAGGACCCCCGGTCCTTGGGTCCCGCAGGGGTCAAGCCCGGCAACGCGGTCGCCGCGCGCAACCGCTGTATACTGAGTGGGAGCAAGACATGACTGCCAATTCCGAACGGCAGGGGGCAGCAATGGAGAACATCGCTGAGAGCATGGAGCGTGTGGCCCGATCTGTGCTCCCCCCTGCTAGGCAGGTGCTTCTCCAGCAGCAGGCGGCACGGTCCACGGCCCGCTCGCTCAGGCTGGGCATGGCGGCCTCAGACAGGGCACGCCAGGCTGAAATGTCGTCTCTGCGTCAAGCAATTGCTGCTCACGCAGAGGCGCACATGGATGCCTTGAGGGAGGAGTATGCTTCCCTCAGATCCACTCTGGGTGTCCTTATGATGTCCCAGAGGCAGCGGGCAGAGGAGAGGTTTGCACAGCTTGAGTGTACCATCTCGGCTGAGCTACAGGCTTGCCGGGAGGTGCAGCGGTTGTCCAGCCAGGCCTTGCAGGAGGAACTCCGTGTTACACGTGCTACCTTGCAAGAGGAAGCACGTGTATCACGGGAGGTTCTGCATGCAGACCTACGTCACATCGCCACACAGAACCAGGCTCACCCGTCCGGCAGACTTGCTGCCGACGAGGGGCAAGCTGCGGCTAGGCGTGGCCAGGCTACTGTGCCACGTCCTCCTTTCCAGGATGAGCCAGACTCGGACGACCATCTATCTCCCACATAGGTCGTGCTGTGCAGGCGTTGAGCCCATGGAGGTATTTTTTTTTGGCTCAGCATCATCGCATGTGGATGTTGAGCAGCACCCTGTACCTCCCCCCTCCTGGGTGCCTCCCCTCCCCCCCGGGTCGTATGTGGCCATTTTTGATTTTTCTTCTAGTTTAGTTAGTTAAGTTTCTGTTTGATAGTTAGTTTAAATAGGTAATGTAGGTTTTCCATAGTTAGTGTAATTAGTTAATAGTTGAGTTAGTTTAAAATTGCTAGTCTATTGTGCTTTCATGTGACGGTGCGGTGCTTTGTGGCTTTTGAAGGCATCCACTGTCTGTTCCAGCTGGGCCCTTCATGGTTGTCTTGTGTATGTGTTTGCTGCTTGGGTTCCTTGACTCACATATGCCACTCCTGCCTCCCTTATCCATGGGCTCGCAAGGATGGTTCGGTGTTACAGCATTTTACACAAGGGCATTGGACTGTCATATCTGTGGCATGTCTGGTGCTGTGTGACTTGTGTTGACACCCCTAGTGGGGATGATTTAGGTGCCATTGTCCACTGTTCAGCTTTTGCTAGATGGGGTGTATCATGATTAATGTGGACATTGATTGCTATGCATTGTGTAGTATGTTTCATTTCTTTCCTGTACATGTGCTTGTTGCTATTCATGCTGTAGATAGTGTTCCACACTTTGTAGGTGAAAGACGGACTGATGGTGTGATTTGTGATGTGACTCTCTGACATGGTCAAGTAATGAGATGCCTGATGAGACACACACAGATGACTTTGAAGCATTAATCATGTGTTACATGCCCTTTCTGCAGGGGGATGAGCCTCCAGAGCACCTTTGCCAGCAGACATGTCCCATTGGACGACGGAATTCTGGACCCGTTTGTTGGTGCCCACATGCACATGTGTGCAGGAGCAGAGGCACAGTGATTGCAGACCCACATCCTAGTACTGCTGACATGTTCCAAGGAACTCCAGGCAAGGTGAGCATCACAGGGGGGCCACGACACAGCAAAGCTTGCACCAGGCAAGTTGCACATGCAGGCTTAGTCACAGCACTGAGGGTGAGCTTAGACGAATATTGGTGTTGAAGCACACAATGCAGCTCAGATGTGTTTGTGGACTGATGGCTGCTGATAGTAGGGTTGTCTGGGACACATGCAGGGGCAGTGGCACATACCCTCCTGTACACCAAGGTCCATTGAGCCACTTGTATCAACCATGTAGCCTTCCGAGACATGGAAAGGGGCAGCTCACAGGGACAAGCAGCAAGGGACATACTCGGGTGCAGTGCATGTCTTTTCCACGTACTTCATGATAAATGCACTGCCAACTTTGTTTCGGTCATGGTGGTACACAACTTGCTCTGTAGTCATGGCTTGCAATATGGGTCTGTCTGCTTACCCAGGGAACATTGCATGTTGTGTGAATTGTGACACATTGGTGTTCCATTTGCCACACACCCAGCAGCGGCTGCCTTACTGCATTGACTGTGTATGACCCGTCACAGGGGTGATGTTATATATGGGTACGAAGCATCAACCACAGATTGTCTGTTTGTAGAGTAGTCTGTTGCCATGGGGCATGTTTGGTGTTGTGTTTTTGTGCAATTGGCACGTACAGGTTGTTGACTGTGTCTCTCTTTGCAGCATTGCAGTGCTCCTGTAACCGGACCTGAGAGTGCGCAGGCAGGAGGCCAGCACTCAAAACCAGAGCTGAGTGTCTTGTTGTTTTTCTTACAAACTGCTCTGCATAGGCTTGCTGGGGAGTGTACTGATGCATGGATGTATGTGTGGTTCAATTTGGTATGTTATTTTCTCCCTAATAACCCGTGATCCTATGCAATTTTGAAACCTGTACCCTCTACCCGGTGTTCCTGCTTCCCGTGCCTATCCATGCAACGTTCCCTGACCCTCTTTCCCCACTGGGGTTGCGGATGCCTGTGTAAGCCCCGAACTTGCAGGCGCCAAAACCCTAGAGGGGGTGGTGGGTTCGCACCACTCCTGAGCCTGGACTACAGAAGGCCATGACAATGATGTCCAAGTCTGTTTGGATTGTGTATGTGTTCATGCAGGTTGTACATTTTCGTGCATTCCCTAGTTTCATGTGTCATTCCACCTCCCCTCTCCTGCCGCTCATTCCAGTCATCCAGTGTGTCAACACCTGTCCCGACTGCATATCCCTGAACCTCCTTCCCCACCAGGGTCTCAGGGGCCTGTGTGAGTTTGACCTTGCAGGCACCCGGGACATGGTGGGGGTGGTTGTTTCGTGGCACTCCCGCGCCTGTACAGGGGACCTGTGACAGTACACATCCATTCATGGTGCATCATCCTATGTCATGTACCACACATGTCTCACATCGTGTCGTGACATTGTTTTGCTGTGCTACCTTGGTTGTTGCATCATTGTGGTAGTACTTGGCCTTTGTGAGGTACTGCTACGTCAAGTCATCTACTGGAGGGTGTTTGGGTTCGTTTTTATGCCTTGGATTTTGTGTTTCGGAAATGAGTGTGTATTCAGAGGGTTCAGGCATCTTTTTACACACAAGGTGGGAGATGGTGACGAAGTGTAAAGGTGATCCTGTGGCCAGGTGGAATTGAGGTTTGGGGGCTCCATGACCCAGGTGCAGTTGTTCAGTGGGTCATGGTCATTTGTGAGGGAGGGGGGGGTTGTTGTTGATTGTTGCCTTGCCCTGCAGTGTGATGGGAACTCTGACATAGTAATGGTGGTATCCCATGTACATGTTGTGTTCTGCTGATCAATGCCTGTTCATGTGTTGTGTTTTCCTTTCAGGTGCGAGGGGATAGTTGAGGTTTGACATGCTGGGGTGTACACATGGTGGATGTTCACATGTGTTGTGTAGGGAACACTGATGGTCACTTGAGTGCACATGCATATGTGGAGTGCATGTCCTTGCAGAACCACACACTTGCACTCTGATGCACTACATGTACTCCCACCCTTGCATATACACATGTACACTGTTTGCCTTCTGGTGCCCACTGTGTCCCGGCAGCACATGTTCTGTGACCGATCATGGATCCAGTACATGCCTGATTTGATGTTTGACGTGGTCTGTCACTTAGATGTGATGCTCAGGGTGTGCATCACACACAATGGCTGTTCACTGTGCTGTGCGCTGAGCAGTGTGATGCAGGAGTAGGACACTGCACACATGAGCTGCAGTGTTGATTTTGCAATGCATGATGTGCATGTAGACAGGCATTCATTGTGATATTACGTCTACGACTGTTGTAATGCATTTTGAAATGACTTATTTTGGGTGGGAGGTTGTTGGTCTGTCATTTCATCTGATTCAGGGTCAGCCAGCAGTGTCCGATGCCACTGTGCATTTAGGACATGGCAATGTGTACCTTATCGTTACTGCATTGGTGTATGGGTATTGCGTGCCATGACATGTTGATGTTTGGGAGGGTTTGTGTGACATGACAGTGATGGCCATGGCCTGGTTTGCAGGTGTGTGTGATGCACACCTTGCATGTTCGTGTAATCCGCTTCTCAGTGCAACTAGCTGGGGGTAGATTTCTCTCCGCAGCAGGGCCCTCCCCCTGGAACAGACTTACGGCCTGACTTGAACTTGAGGGGAATCATCTCCAGTTCTGGAAGCACCTCATGTCCTTCCTCTTTGCTTCTGCTTACTCTCTGCCTCTCCCTTGCAGGATTCTCCACTGGAACTGCACAGGAGCTGCAACTGGGCCACTCTCACCGACCTTGGTCCCTGGCCCAGCCACTCTCCACTTGCACTGCCTCCCTGGCAACCCCTGCACTGCAGTACTGTCTCTCTATCCCTACAGCCCTCCCTTCCCAGCACTTGACTGCACTCACCTTTGTAGTTGCCACCAGGTGACCTATGTATTATTTTTTCAGGCTACTTCCCCTGTACTGGACTCCCCCCCACCCTTCCCCTTGCACTTTTCCCATTCCCCCTACCCCTGCACTTGCACCATCCCAATGACACCTGGCCTAGTAGTACCGTTCTCTGTGTTCCCTTGTTCCCCCCTCCCTGCCTCATTGCGCCTTGGAATACTTGTGTATGGCCCATATCATGTCATATGTCATATGTGTGCCTTTTGGTCACACAGGATAGCTTGTGTTTAAGTATCTAGGGATGCAGACGATGTGGCACTTCCATGGCAACTATCTCAGGGTGGTAAGGTTGTGACAGTTGACTGTCTCTTTGTCATCATCGATTGTCACCTGGTACGTGCCAGGCCTGTGTGCACTCCGCAGGGGTGGGAGTTTAGGTGAAAAATGTGGCCACAAGCTGGGTCCGGGCTTGCTCGCCACGTGGCCTGTCCCCTCCCATGGGCAGCGCCTGTGGTTGGGGATGTGGGGGCACCACCATGTCCACCGGGACGCCCTGCCGTGTTGCAACATTGTGCAGGACACATGCTGCCACAATGATCCTGCACACTACTGGTGGTGCATAGAGTAGTTGCCCGCCAGAGCGGTCAAGGGAGCGGAAACGTGACTTGAGCACTCCGAATGTGCGCTCCACTATGCCCCTGGTTGCAATATGGGCGGCGTTGTATCTTACCTGGGGTGGTGTGGTGGGGTTCCGGATTGGCGTCATCATGTGGTTGCTCAGAGGGTAGGCACTGTCCCCTGGGGAGATGATAATAGTTGAGATAATTAGGGTTTGGATATTTGTCTGTGTGTGACTTGCATGCATGTGCAAGGGCATTTGTACTGACCTAGGAGCCATGTGTCGCCATGCTGCCCAGCTTCCAGGGCCCGGCTCAGGGCGGACATTCTGTATATGAAACTGTCATGGGTGGAGCCAGGGTAGTTTGCATAGACAGAGGTGATGATTCCCTTTGCATCACATACGACCTGTACATTGATGGAATGCCAGTGCTTGCGGTTTCGGTAGATGTGCTCAATGGCCCTAGGTGGACGTAGGGCCACATGGGTGCAATCTATGGCACCGAGCACTTTGGGGAAGTGTGCCACCCTGAAAAAATCCAGGACAACGGCCTGCCTTTCTGCGGGTGTTCTGGGCATGTATATGTGCCTGCGGACTGAGGGGCGCGCTGTCATGATTGCCAGTACCTGGTGTAGGCAGCGTGACTGCGTGGCCTGTGAGACCCCCCCCACTATGGCAGTGGTCCGCTGAAATGACCCAGTGGCCAAAAAATGCAGGACATTGAGCACCTTCTCCAAGGGGCTCAATGCTTGGGAGCAAAGGGTGGGGGATGTGAGGTCATCTTCCCACTCCCTGACCAGTTCTAGGATGATATGGGGTGGAAACCTATACCTGCCATAGACCTGGTCGTCAGGCATCCCAAAAAGGCTTGTCCGTGTTGCGAAAATGCGTGCCCTGGCTATTCTCCTCCTCCTGCGGTGTCCCACGATCAGTGCAGCGACAAATGGGGCATTCATCGTAGCTGTATATACGCGTTTGTTGTTTGCGCGCACTTTTATGCTGTGCGCGGGGACGCTTCCGCCTGCCTTCGTGTGGCAGACGCGTTGACGCCTGTGCACGTCTTTTGCCGTGCGCGTGTTTCCCGTGTTCGGATACGGTCCGAGTGTCATCGCGTGTGATCGGAGGGGAGTGTGCGTACACGCAAGTGGCCTAGGTACGTGTGTTCCGGGGTGCCGGGAACTTTCACACGCGATTGGTGGAAATCCACGTGTGTTCTGTCATCACGTGCAATGAGGGAAACACCTGCGTGCGTCACGTCACTTACGCGCATAGGCCCTTTCCTCGTATTACACGCGGACGTGCAGTTTCCACGCGCGCTTACGCGCATGGCCCTTTCCTCGTATTACACGCTGACGTGCATGTGTGTTGGGGATTGTGAGGACCTGGTGGAGGCTGGCCATGGTGGCTGGGGGGTGGGGGTGATAGGGGACATGAGTGGGGGCCTGGTGGGGGCTGGCCATGGTGGCTGGGGGGTGGGGGTGGTGGGAGACATGGGTGGGGCCTGGTGGAGGCTGCCCCTGGTGACTGAGGGGGTGGGGGTGGTGGGAGACATGGGTGGGGGCCTAGTGGAGGCTGCCCCTGGTGACTGGGGGGGTGGGGGTGGTGGGAGACATGGGTGGGGGCCTGGTGGAGGCTGCCCCTGGTGACTGGGGGGGTGGGGGTGGTGGGAGACATGGGTGGGGGCCTGGTGGTGGGTGCCCCTGCACTGCTGGGGGGTGGGGGTGGTGGGGGACATGAGTTGGACATGGGTGGGGGCCTGCTGGCAGGTGCCCCACAGTGCTGGGGGGTGGGGGACATGAGTTGGACATGGGTGGGGGCCTGCTGGCAGGTGCCCCACAGTGCTGGGGGGTGGGGGTGGTGGGGGACATGAGTTGGTGTTCATTAGTTCAAGGAGACATGTGCCTTTGCTGGGGGGCATGCCCATGTTGGGTGGGCTGCCTGCGGGACATGACCAGGGATGCAAGGTAGTCCCCTGTGGTGTGGGCTGCCTGCAGGGGCCGTGGAGGGTGTACAGGGAACACCTGGGAGGACCCACACTGTCAAATCACATGTAGGACTCCCCGGGACCCCTGAAATACAGGTACCCTGCTGAAATCGCGTGTAAAACTTCCCGTGCACCCCTGAAATACACGTACCCTGCTGAAATCGCGTGTGAAACTTCCCGCGCACCCCTGAAATACACGCGCCCAGGCGATTCGCGTGTGGAACTTCCCGCGCACCCCTGAAATACACGTGCCCAGGCTATTCGCGTGTGGAACTTCCCGCGCACCCCTGAAATACACGCGCCCAGGCTATTCGCGTGTGGAACTTCCCGCGCACCCCTGAAATACACGCGCCCAGGCTATTCGCGTGTGGAACTTCCCGCGCACCCCTGAAATACACGTAGCCTGCTGAAATTGCGTGTGAAACTTCCCGCGAACCCCTGAAATACACGCGCACAGCCTATTCGCGTGTGGAACTTCCCGCGCACCCCTGAAATACACGCGCCCAGGCTATTCGCGTGTGGAACTTCCCGCGCACCCCTGAAATACACGTAGCCTGCTGAAATCGCGTGTAAAACTTCCCGCGAACCCCTGAAATACACGCGCACAGGCTATTCGCGTGTGGAACTTCCCGCGCACCCCTGAAATACACGCGCCCAGGCTATTCGCGTGTGGAACTTCCCGCGCACCCCTGAAATACACGTACCCTGCTGAAATCGCGTGTGAAACTTCCCGCGAACCCCTGAAATACACGCGCACAGCCTATTCGCGTGTGGAACTTCCCGCGCACCCCTGAAATACACGCGCCCAGGCTATTCGCGTGTGGAACTTCCCGCGCACCCCTGAAATACACGTAGCCTGCTGAAATTGCGTGTGAAACTTCCCGCGAACCCCTGAAATACACGCGCACAGCCTATTCGCGTGTGGAACTTCCCGCGCACCCCTGAAATACACGCGCCCAGGCTATTCGCGTGTGGAACTTCCCGCGCACCCCTGAAATACACGTAGCCTGCTGAAATCGCGTGTAAAACTTCCCGCGAACCCCTGAAATACACGCGCACAGGCTATTCGCGTGTGGAACTTCCCGCGCACCCCTGAAATACACGCGCCCAGGCTATTCGCGTGTGGAACTTCCCGCGCACCCCTGAAATACACGTACCCTGCTGAAATCGCGTGTGAAACTTCCCGCGAACCCCTGAAATACACGCGCACAGCCTATTCGCGTGTGGAACTTCCCGCGCACCCCTGAAATACACGCGCCCAGGCTATTCGCGTGTGGAACTTCCCGCGCACCCCAGAAATACACGTACCCTGCTGAAATTGCGTGTGAAACTTCCCGCGCACCCCTGAAATACACGCGCCCAGGCGATTCGCGTGTGGAACTTCCCGCGCACCCCTGAAATACACGCGCCCAGGCTATTCGCGTGTGGAACTTCCCGCGCACCCCTGAAATACACGCGCCCAGGCTATTCGCGTGTGGAATTTCCCGCGCACCCCTGAAATACACGCGCCCAGGCTATTCGCGTGTGGAACTTCCCGCGCACCCCTGAAATACACGTAGCCTGCTGAAATCGCGTGTAAAACTTCCCGCGAACCCCTGAAATACACGCGCCCAGGCTATTCGCGTGTGGAACTTCCCGCGCACCCCTGAAATACACGCGCCCAGGCTATTCGCGTGTGGAACTTCCCGCGCACCCCTGAAATACACGTACCCTGCTGAAATTGCGTGTGAAACTTCCCGCGAACCCCTGAAATACACGCGCACAGGCTATTCGCGTGTGGAACTTCCCGCGCACCCCTGAAATACACGCGTTCAGGCTATTCGCGTGTGGAACTTCCCGCGCACCCATGAAATACACGTACCCTGCTGAAATCGCGTGTGAAACTTCCCGCGCACCCCTGAAATACACGCGCCCAGGCGATTCGCGTGTGGAACTTCCCGCGCACCCCTGAAATACACGCGCCCAGGCTATTCGCGTGTGGAACTTCCCGCGCACCCCTGAAATACACACGCCCAGGCTATTCGCGTGTGGAACTTCTCACGCACCCCTGGAATACACGTAGCCCGCTCCCCCAGGCCCGATCGCGTGAGAAAGTTCACGCGAACCCCTGGAATCCACGTAGCACGCTCCCCCAGGCCTGTTCACGTGAGAAAGTTCACGCGAACCCCTGAAATACACGTAGCCCGCTCCCCCAGGACCGTTCGCGTGAGAAAGTTCACGCGAACCCCTGTAATACACGTAGCCCGCTTGCCGTGCTGGTACAGGGTTAGCGCAGCCCTTTGCGCTGGATTGGGGATTTTGATGGCTTTTCCCTGCGCGGAAGGCGTTCTTGGGGGCGTAACTGGCGCTGCTGCAAGGTCGCTGCGCCACTGTGCGCCACGGCTGGTTTTGGTGGCTGGAATCCATGAATACGCTGTGCGCGGAAATGGGTTTTGGCGCACGCGGCTGGCGCAGGGATTCGCACGCGCACACTGTGCGCCAGCCGCGTGCGCCACTTGTGCGCTGAATTCTATGAATTGGCCCCTTAGTTATTAGTTTTGTTAGTGGTTTCATTTTGTTTAACAGTAAAATAAATACATTTCTTTTGAGAAGAATTGCACTGTCCATCAATGCTTCTAAGGTTAATTTCCTACAATAGGTTTTAAGCTTTGAACCTGATTTCTCTGCTGTTTTTATAAGATTTTGAAGGACTTTGTGACGGTATATTTTGGCTAAAATACTTTTCTTTGTATGCTTACTTTGCACTATATTAAAATTTGAAGAAGTAGTTTTATCTGTACTGATAGCTGATTTTCTGTTAATTGTTTTTTGGTTTGTTTTACATTTTGATAGAGGAAGCCAAGTTGTTGTACTTGAAACTTCTTTTGTTTCACTAAATGATTGTATTAGCTGTTTTGTTTCAACTTTTTTTACAAATTCTGCTAGAGATGGATGCTTATGTTGGACACCTTTATTTTCATTTGCTCTACTTTTGCGTTGCTTTCTACGGACTTGACTTTTGGTAGGCATTCTTTAGGGTCTGTTGAAAAAAATAAAGAAGATATGGGTTCTGGTGTTCTGGAATGTATGTGTGCTGTGTGCATGAGTGTTTGAGTAAGATGATAAAGATGTATGTAATGGTGTGTGATTGTGCATTGGGAACTAAAACTAGTAGGGATAGGTATTCTTGAATTTATGTGTTACTAAACTGGGGTTCAGATGACAAAAAAAAAGTAAGCTAGTGGTGTGGAAAAGTACAAATAGTAAATCTAATGTATACATTTAAAACAGTTGTTTGTTCTATAATATGAAAATTGTAGTGGTTCAGTTTGGTAATTTGTGTGTCCAAAAATAGAAATTTGTGGGCCATTCTGACTGTAAATCGCTGTTTAAGACATGGACATTTTTGGACAAAATGGTACAAAATCTTTATTTTTAGAAACCGAAATAGCTCGTATTAATGTTATAGTATATTTGATTAATAATACAAATATTATGGTGATATTTTACTTACTTTTTTTTAAATTAACAGGTAACTTCTTAGTTTTTCTTTCTTCTTCGAATTCGGCTGCTTCTTTTCAGGAAACTTGTCTTCACTGCAATTGTAAAAGCTTCAAATTAGTAACTTTGTTTGTATATAGCACTGTTTTTAATTTAGATATTGATTTTTTTTAATTGAAATCCTCAGTGCCTTCTGTAAAACTACTAAACTAATTTATTTACATAAGATACATTGCATCAGTTCAGTTCATATGATATGTTCTTAATGAACAAATTGTATTGAATGACTAACTGTAGCAAAAAAAAAATATCTTTACTATGTCTTGTGAAATTTATAATATATTAGTGAATACCACTATTTCTGTAAGTAAACTGTTCTAGGTAATAGTGCCTCAATGTCATGTCTAATTTAAAGTAATTAAGTAAATAAATAAATAAAAACAAAAAATATGAAATTGTATAAGTATTTTTATAAAGGTTTAAACATAGATTGTGTTTGCATGCAATTTTGTTTGAATATATGCAGTCTATATATTTCATTTAAAAAATGTTAGTTTAACATGATTTGAGTGTGTGTGTTTAAAGAAAGTAAAAAGTATAAAGGTTTATAAGTGATAGTTGATTTTAGGAAATTGAAAAAAGTACAGTAAATTCATTTTACAGATTTTACAAGGTAAAAGTCTGTTTGAAAATGTGTTCATCTACTATACAGAAAATATGCATACCTGAAGTTTGTGTTCATGCATATGGATATGCATGGAGCTGCAAGTAGAAATCTTGAAGAGTTGTACAGTATTTCTGGTAGATGCTGCTTGCCAATGATATGACACTTGTACTCAGAGAGATTCAGAGTACATTTGCAGCGCTGATCTATGATGATGCAGTTAGATGTAGAGATCTTGAATGTGATTGGTGCATGGTCATGTGATTTTTGAGGTACATCCAATGAGGGAATGGCAGAGAGATTGTAGTGGAAATGGTAGAAGGGCTGTTCATGTTACGATATGTCCGCGGACATGGCGGTAGTTCGCGGACATCGGGAGTTACATCCGGGGATTTTTGGGTTCAGAAGTCATGCAAATGAGAATAAGCACTGAAAGGGACTGGTCAGGAAAGTTTGGTGTGTGTTTTGCCAGGAGAGATTTTCTCAGATACTCTTTTTGCTGAGAGAACAAAAGATAGCTATGGCTGTGTGTTTCAGAAAACAGATTGTTTGGATTTTAGGAGATTCGTGGATACATTGGTTGAAGGTGCATGCAGAAAGCTGTGGAGTAGCTGTAGATCTTGGATTCCCACATGTGGAAGTACACTGGCATGGAGTACGTGGAATGAAGTGGTTGGACTTGCTACCTCTCTGTGCTACTTTGGAGACAGAGCAACATCCAGACATAATTGTAATTCATTGTGGAGGGAACAGTTTAGGACATATGACTGGAATTTTTTTGCAATTTGCTATGGAAGAAGGATTTAGGAAGGTTATGGATATGTTTCCTAATTCTCAAGTGATATTTTCACGGATTGCGCAGAGACAAATGTGGCTTCGTTCTTCTTCATTTGGTCCACAAATGGAAAAAGCAAAGCGCAATGTTAGTAAGGCTGTTTGTGGCTTTCTAAGAGATTTTGGCATGACTTCTTTTCACAATGAAAATATTATGTTTTGTAGTACATACATTTTTCGCAGAGATGGAGTCCATCTTACTTATGCTGGCAATCAGATTTTTCTGAGAAATGTACAAAATGCATTGCGACCTTTTTTGGAATTACAACAACGATTTTGAAGTAGATGTTAAGCATTTACAATTTTTGACTTACAAACACCACCCAAAGGCTCTTTTCAGACCCACCACTTCTTTCCAGAGAAAATTACAATGTTTGTGATGGAGTAGCAACCCAATTTTTTTAATGTTCGCGAACTGTCCGCGGACTTCTAAAAAATACAAAGAGCCCTGCTTCATTTATTTTCACTTCTATTTTTTAACTGGGAAAGGCGGCTCTGAAAATAGCCTTATTTTTTTTTGATTTTTGTAATTTTGTATTTTTTTTGGTTTTTCAGACACGACACACTAGGAGAGGAGGGTAAAGGAGGGTAAAGGGGGGACACTAACCACAGCAATAAGAAAGGGCGAGCTGAGAGAGGAAGATGTAGAGTGGGTTTTATTTGGGTAGTGAGCAGGTCTTCTCGTGCTCTGAGACGATAGTCTCAAATGCACTCCGAAGTCGCTCCCCCCTGTGTCACAGTACATACTAAAACTGTGACCCTCGAAAGGTAAGGGTCATCAGCATTCTGTATGGCCTGTGAGGCAGCTTGAGAAAGACGCTGTCCCACAGAGGTGGTCCTTGTGGTGACAGGATCAGAAACGGAGGATGAAGTAGAGGAAATCAACATGCTACGTTCTTTGCAAGGTACAACCCTGCGAATAGCCCCAGAGTGAAATGTCCTCAGGTGTCGCTACATAGTAGTGGTCCCAAAGCTGTACTTACCGTGCTTCCCGCGACTGAGTATCATTTTGCACTCATTGCAGGTAACACGGTTCGCACGAGCCTTAGGACCATTCCCATGAATGGTAAATAACCGCCACACCCAAGACTCACGCCTAGTGCGGGCAGCAGGGATTTCCTCTACCTCATTCTCATCATCCTCTTCTTCCTCCTCCACATCCTCACTCCTGTTCCCCTCTTCAGGCCCTTGGGGAGGTGGTGGTGGAGGGGGTGGGGGTGGTGCTGAAGCAGGTGCAGCACCAAGTGGCAGTTCAGCAGCCAAGGATGCCATCTCGATGATGGTGTAGTCTGCAGGTGGCAGCAAAAATCACTGTGTTCTGAAGAATAGCCAGAAACACAATGGGAATAAGCTCTTGGGCGTGGTCTTTTATAGGGGTGCTTGTGCGCGGTTCCGCGGACATGCGCACTGTCCACGGACAGATCGAACACAAAAAAAGGATAGGAAAGTTTCAAAAGGTATATAGAAACTCAAGATTGCTATGTGGGACTTGTGCCATGGTGAGATTTTATTGAAAAATATTATGGATTAACTGAAAATGTACTTTTAAATTGTTCGGGGACACGAACAGTGTCCGCATTTCAGGACACACGATGAGCGTGGGCGCGGTCATATGATCCGTTTGCGAACTAGTCCGCGAAGGAAGCGCCTGTCCGCAGGACACCAAGTGCACGGAGATTGGTTAGCGCATGCACATTGATGTCCTACGGACACTGTTCGGGTTCTGAAGTAATTAAAAGTGCGTCACACGTGAAACGAACATTTCAGGACACCGCGTGTGTTCTTAGAACAGATTAAACTTGGTAGCGAACAGTAAGGACAGATATAGTGTTCTTCAGGACACATGTAATTTAGTTTATGTACGAACATTTCAGGACACCAATTGTGTTCTTAGAACAGTTTCAATTGGGTAGCGAACACTACGAACAGGTATAGTGTTCTTCAGGACACCTCCACTTTCGTTTACGTACGAACATTTCAGGACACCAATAGCGTTCTTAGAACAGTTTGAACTTGCTAGCGAACAGTACCGGACAGGTATAGTGTTCTTTAGGGCACTTTAATTTTTTTTTGTTTACGAACAATTCAGGACACCGCGTGTGTTCTTAGTACAGTTTCATGTTGCTAGCGAACACTACGAAGAGTTGTACTGTTGTTCAGGACACATCATTTTCGTTTATTTACGAACATTTCAGGACACCAATTGTGTTCTTAGGACAGTTTTAAGTTGATAGCGAACATTGCGGACGGATATAGTGTTCTTTCGAACACTTTAATTTTTGTTTCTTTACGAACATTTCAGGACACCACGTGTGTTCTTAGAACAGTTTCAACTTGCTAGCGAACAGTACGAACAGGTGTGGTGATCTTCAGGACACCTCCATTTTCGTTTATGTACGAACATTTCAGAACACTCGCACTGTCCGTGGACACTTTTATTGTTTTAAAAAAAAAAAACGGAAACTATTCACAATACAATATAAAAATTAAACTTTATTTAACATATATTAATAATTTATGACAGAGAAGGTGAGGCAGAAACAGAAACAAAAACAGGAGAATTTGGGGTTTCAACATGATTGGTATTAGGTGAAGAAGGGATGGAAATCTCATCAAAACGTTTTGGATTATGGAGAGGGTTTGGGGATAATTGACTGGGATATGGTGAGGAGGGACAAGTACATGTGGGGCAATATTACAAGGTTTTTGGTTTGAAATGATATTCTACAAAAGTTTTAAAATTATTAAAATTAGCCAACAATACATCCATTTTTTCTTCTATATTGTGAAGACTGTTATCCATAACAGGGTTTTCTGAAGTTTTTTCTATTCTGGTATGCTCTGTACAAAAAAATAATATATATGTTAAATGTATATAAAAAAAATAATAAATAAATGGTTTATATTATAAGGTGTTTACCATTCGTTTCACTATCTTGTGACATTTCTTCATGTGGGAAATTGTCCTCTAGCCATTCCAGAGTACTAGACATTTCTGTGAGAAAATAAAAAAAGATAATATATTTTTTAATCTAATACAGAAAGTTTATAAATATATGAGTAAAATGAAGTACACTTATTATTTCTGGTAAGATAAGTCCTATGTATTCAGTGGGTCTGGTCTTGTTCTCAGTTCTGTTGTGTCTGTGAGGTAATTATGTTGGAAGCCAATTTATCTTCTTGTGGTATATTCCATTTCAGAACATATTGTATTTAAATGAATGGTTAGTGTGTTACATATATGGGTTACATTTCTTATGTATTACTATATATAATGTGTTTGTGTGCTGCTTTTTGAATTTGTTAAATGTTCCTATATTATGATATAACAATCAAACATACCCCACCACCCCCCCCCCCACAGTTTTTAGGTAGTGGTACTGTTCTCCGAACATGTCCGCGAACATTAAATAAGTTTGCGGACATCAAGTTCATAAGAAGAGATCTAGTCAGTTCCATATGACATGTATATAAAGTCAAAGTCATTATTGTTAAGTTGTGCTACTAAAAAACTATGAAATTCAGTGAAAAAACTTTGTTAAAGGGACGTTATGGTTAAGTTGCGCTACTAAAAACCTATGAAATTCAGTGAAAAAAACTTTGTTAAAGGGACGTTATGGTTAAGATGCGCTACTAAAAACCTATGAAATTCAGTGAAAAAAACTTTGTTAAAGGGACGTTATGGTTCCAAGTAAAACCGAAAAACCCTTAAAATTCGCCAGTTATGGTAAGCTAAGCAACCATAACTCGCGCCACCACCGTGCACTGCTAAGACTAACACCCAGGACATCAAAGATGACATCACAAATGTCATTGATGACATCACTGATGACATCACATGTCTGGCTCACTATTTTTTCTTTTGCTGACATATCTAGGGCACATGGTTTTCTTCAGTAACAGTCAGAAACTAAGAATTTTATTTTATTTGTAGAAATATCCTTCTAGTAGGTTCTTACAGTAATTTCCTTAGAGTACAGTCACATCATATGAAACATATACATATGGGAAAACACAAGCTTGAAAGACAGCAATCCTTTTTGTGCATAAAGATAATTACTAGACTTATGAGCACTTTCTGATAGTTCTGTTGTTTTTTTTTTATGGCTGTACTTTCCTTGTATATGGTCATATTTGTATACATTGTACTCACACTACTTTCCTTAGGGTCCAATCACATCAAGTGATACATATACATAGGGTAAATAGCAGCTTTGAAACAGAGCAATCATTTATTTGCATGAAACTAATCAGTTAAGTTATGAATTGTTTCTGCTACTACTTGTGCTTTTTTGCTAACTTCACTTTTCCTGTATATACCCATATTGGTATGTGTTCTTGTGTCTTTGTGTTTTGTCTATAGTAATGCAATTATGTAATACATGGGTTTTATTAGCTACTTATTACATATTTCACAGTACACAAAAATCTATTAAGAAAACAATTATCATTTCATTATTCAACATATGAACATTACGAATATCATACCTTCATCTTGTACGCTGCACACAATGTTATGTTTCTGTATGAGTAGCTTAGTATACTAGATAGAACCCCATAATAGGATGCTATTTATATCAATGCATCGTTCAATGCACTTATTAGGGTATATTTCTTGCAATGATTCTTGACACTTTTTTCGCAACATAATAAGAATCCCTTCTACACATATTTCATGAGAAGTACATACACATGTGATGTCATCAGTGATGTCATCAATGACATTTGTGATGTCATCTTTGATGTCCTGGGTGTTAGTCTTAGCAGTGCACGGTGGTGGCGCGAGTTATGGTTGCTTAGCTTACCATAACTGGCGAATTTCAAGGGTTTTTCGGTTTTACTTGGAACCATAACGTCCCTTTAACAAAGTTTTTTCACTGAATTTCATAGGTTTTTAGTAGCGCAACGTAACCATAATGTCCCTTTAACAAAGTTTTTTTCACTGAATCTTTAAATATAAAAAGGAAGAAGAATATCCTTGAATGCATTTTAGAGGAATTTAATGAGGGGTTATGACCTGAATTTGATAACTGTTGCACAAATACTAGTCACTTGTGAGTTAACATTGACAAATAATTATCTTTTTTAAACTAAATATGATCTTGTGATGAACTTCATTGAAATTTTAATGTATATGTTATTTACATTATGTTATCAATCACCTATCACCACCATAATGGTTTTATAGCGTTGACCTCGTGAGAGAAATAGCGTATTGTGACCTCGGCAGGTTTTTGCCAGACCTTGACCTGTGGATAAGGCAGAAGAGGGTTGGCAATTGAGGTGAATTTATAGAAGGATTAGGCGTTGGACATAACCATTAAGGGGCCGATTCATGGAACAAACGTGCGCCGGAAATCCCAGCGCAAGCAGGCGCAAGGAGGTGCAAGCGTGAGAAAGCACGTGCATGCGTGCGATTCAAGGAAGGCGGTGAGCTACTTTCCCACTGCTTGTGCGCCAGAACCGTGCATGGCGCACGCTGGCCACACGTCTCCAAACAGCGTGCACTAAGTGCACAGCGAAAGCGCACATAGCGTGGCGCACACAACAAAAGTAGGCAGAACAGGGGGCGTAACACATGGAATGGGGAATAACGCGTGAAAAAGAAGGCGTAACTAGGGAAGTACTGCAGGGAACTACATGGAATGCCCACACGCACGCGAACAACCCGTATTCATGGATTGGAATATGGGAAACCCGCGCATGGCAAAAGACACGCACAGGCATCAATGCGTCCGCCACACGAAGGTAGGCGGAAGTGTCCCCGCGCACAGTATAAAAGTGCGCACAAACAACAAACACGTATATACAGCTACGATGAATGCCCCATTTGTCGCAGCACTGAACGTGGGACACCGCAGGAGGAGGGGAATAGCCAGGGCACTCATTATTTCACCACGGACAAGCCTTTTTGGGATGCCTGACGACCAGGTCTATGGCAGGTATAGGTTTCCACCCCGTATCATCCTAGACCTGGTCAGGGAGTGGGAAGATGACCTAACATCCACCACCCTCTGCTCCCAAGCATTGAGCCCCTTGGAGAAGGTGCTCAATGTCCTGCATTTTTTGGCCACTGGGTCTTTTCAGCGGACAATTGCCATAGTGGGGGGGGTCTCATAGGCCACGCAGTCATGCTGCCTACACCAGGTCTTGACAATCATGACTGCACGCCCCTCAGTCTGCAGGCACATATACATGCCCAGAACACCCGCAGAAAGGCAGGCCATTGTCCAGGACTTTTACAGGGTGGCACACTTCCCCAAAGTGCTCGGTGCCATAGATTGCACCCATGTGGCCCTACGTCCACCTAGGGCCACTGAGCACATCTACCGAAACCGCAAGCACTGGCATTCCATCAATGTACAGGTGGTATGCGATGCAAAGGGAATCATCACCTCTGTCTATGCAAACTACCCTGGCTCCACCCATGACAGTTTCATATACAGAATGTCCGCCCTGAGCCAGGCCCTGGAAGCTGGCCAGCATGGCGACACATGGCTCCTAGGTGAGTACAAATGCCCGTGCACATGCATGCATGTCACACACACACACAAATACACAAACCCCAATAATCACAACCATTATCCCCTCTACAGGGGACAGTGCCTACCCTCTGAGCAACCACATGATGACGCCAATCCGGAACCCCACCACACCACCCCAGGTAAGATACAACTCGCCCCATATTGCAACCAGGGCCATAGTGGAATGCACATTTGGAGTGCTCAAGTCACGCTTCCGCTCCCTTGACCGCACTGGCGGGCAGCTACTCTATGCACCCCCAGTAGTGTGCAGGATCATTGTGGCAACATGTGTCCTGCACAATGTTGCAACATGGCAGGGCATACCGGTGGACATGGTGGTGCCCCCACATCCCCAACCACAGGCACAGGCGCTGCCCATGGGAGGGGATAGGGCACGTGGCGAGGAGGCACGGACCCAGCTTGTGGACAGATTTTTCACCTAAACTCCCCACCCTGTGGAATCCACACAGGCCTGGCACATACCAGGTGACAATCGATGATGACAAAGAGACAGTCAACTGTCACAACCTTACCACCCTGAGATTGTTGCCATGGAATTGCCACATTGTGTACATCCCTAGCGACTTAAACACAAGCAATCCTGTGTGACCAAAAGGCACACATGCAAGGTGTGAATCACACAGACCTGCCAAACAGGTCATGACTATCACTGGTATGTCACTCAAACCCTCCAAAACCACAACATGGCATGGCAAGCAATAGCCATACACTAACACAGTAACAATAAGGTACACATTGCCATGTGAAAAATGTAAATTGGCATCAGACAATGATGCCTGACATGGAATCAGATGAAATGACTGACCAACAACCTCCCACCCAAAATAAGTCATACCCAAATGCATTCCAAAAGTTGTAGTTGAAACATAACAATGAATGCCTGTCTACATGCACAATGTGCATTGCAAAATCAACACTGCAGCTACTGTGTGCCGTGTCCACCTCCTGCACCACACTGCTCAGCGCACAGCACAGTGAACAGCCATTGTGTGTGTTGCACACCCTGAGCATGACATCTAAGCGACAAACTACATTAAAAAAAAAGAATTAGGCATGTACAGGATCCACAAATGGTCAGAGAACATGTGCTGCAGGGACACAGTGGGCACCAGAAGGCAAACAGAGTGTACACATGGACATGGAAGGGTGGTCGTACATCTAGTGGATCATAGTGCGAGCGTGTGGGTCATTAGGGACATGCACTCAACATATACATGTGAAATCAAGTGACCATCAGTGTTGTCTACACATCACATGTGAACATTCACCATGTCTATACCCCAGCATGTCAAACCACAACTATCCCCTCACACCTGAAAGGTAAACACAACACATGAACAGGCATTGATCGGCAGAATACATCATGTACATAGGAAAGCACAATTACAATTTCAGGGTGACCATCACACTGCAGGGCAAGTCAACTATCAACAACAAAACACCCCCTCTCCCTCACAAATCACCACAACCCACTGAACAACTGCATCTGGGTCATTCATCGTACATCCTTGAATTCCATCTGGCCACAGGATCACCCTTCCCCTTTGTCGCCATCTACCACCTTGTTGTGTGTAAAAAGTTGCCAGCACCCTCAGAGTCCACCTAGTTTTGCAAAAGCACAAAATCCAAGAGAACTCAAAGCAGGACAACACAGAAGCCAAGCAAATACCCTGCAGGCAGTAAAACAAACCAGAACAGCCTCCAGTAGATGGCTTCAAGTAGCAGTACACCACAAAGGCCAAGTACGACCACAATGATGTCAACAACCAAGGTAGCACAGTATAACAATGTCACTACAGGATCTAAACCATGTGTGGTACCTAACATAGAATGATGTAACACGAACGGATGTCTACTGTCACAGCTCCCGTGTACAGGCGCAGGAGTGGCACAAAACAACCACCCACACCGTGGTCTGGATGCCTGCAAGGTCTACCTCACACAGGCATCTGAGATCCTGGAGGGGAAGGAGGGTCAGCGATATGCAGTCGGCACAGACATTGGCATACTGGATAACAGGAATGAGGGGCAGGAGAGGGGAGTAGGATTGACACGGGAAAGTAGGGAATGCACCAAAATGTAGTACACACATTAACACATAACAAATCGACAAAACTTGTTCACATGCACATAGCAGCAAATTTACTCAAATGGAAGTCAAAGAGAAACTTATCTCTGGGGTGAGTGCTGGCCTCCTGCCTGTGCACTCTCCGGTCCGGTAACAGGAGCAGTTCAATGCTGCAAAGAGAGCAACAGTTAATAATCTGTGCGTGCCCAAAACACACAAACACACTACCAAATATGCCCCAAAGTAACAAAATACACTACAAACAGACAAACTTGTGTGGATGCTTCATACGCATAAGTAACATTACCCCTCTTATGGTTCATACACAGTCAATGCAGTAAGTCAGGCACTGGTGGGTGCGTGGCAAATGGAACACCAATGTGTCACGATTCACACAACATGCAATGTTCCCTGCGTAAGCAGACAGACGCATATAGCAAGGTCTGACTTCAGAACAAGTTCTGTACCACCATGAACAAAATAAAGTAGCCAGTGCATGTATCAATTTCTACTTGGAAATGAAATGCACTGCACCCGAGTGGGTGCCATGCTGTCTGTCCCTGTGAGCTGCTTCATTCCATGTCTCGGAATGCTACATGGCTAATACAAGTGCCTCAATGGACCATGGTGGATCGGAGGGTATGTGCCACTGCCCCTGCAGGTGCCCCAGACAACTTTCACATCTACTAGCCATCAGTCCATTGACACATCTGAGCTGTATTGTGCGCTACTGCACCAATATTTCTCCACGTTCACAGTCAGTTCTGCTACTAAGCATGCATGTTCAACTGGCCAGGTGGAAGCTTTGCTGTGTTTGTGACCCCCCTGTGCTGCTCACCATGCCTGGAGTCGCTTGAAACACATCATTGATTTTCGGATGTATGATCGCAATCCCTGTGCCTCTGCCTGCGCACACATGCGCATGTCGGCAGCACCAAACGTGTCCTGATTCCAGACGTCCAATGGCCCATTTCTGCTGGCAAAGGTGGTCCTGAGGCTCACCCCCCCTGCAGAAAGTGCATGAAACACATGATTAATGCTTAATATTCATCTGTGTGTGTCTCTTCAGGCATTACATGACTGGACCATGTCAGAGACGTACATCAGAAATCACACCATCAGTCCGTCTTTAACAGCAACAGTGTGGAACACACTATCTACGGCATGATTTGCAACAAGCACATGTCCATTAAAGATAAGAAACATACTACACAATGCATAGCAATGAATGTACACATGAATCATTAAACACCCCATCTAGCAAAAGAAGAACAGTGGACAATTACACCCGAATCATCCTCACTAGGGGTGTTAACACAAGTTCCACAGTAGCAGACATGCCACAGATATGACAGTCCATCGCCCTTGTGTAATAGGCTGTTACATCGAACCATCCTTGCGAGCCCATGGATAAGGGAATCAGGAGTAGCATATGTGAGTCAAGGACCCCAAGCAGCAAACACATACACAAGACAAGCTTGAAGGGCCCAGCTGGAACTGTGGCTTTCAAAAGCCACAAAGCACCACACTGTCACATGAAAGCACAATAGACTAGCAATTTTAAACTATATTAACTAATTACACTAACTATGAAAAACCTACTTTACCTATTTAAACTAACTATCAAACAGAAACTTAACTAACTAAACTAAAAGAAAAATCAAAATTGGCCACATACGACCCGGGGGGTGGGGCACCCAGGAGGGGGGAGGTACAGAGTGCTGCTCAACACCCATATGCGATGATGTTGAGGAAAAAAAAAACCTCCATGGGCTCAACGCCTGCACAGCCTGACCTATGTGGGAGATAGATTGTCGTCCGAGTCTGGCTCTTCCTGGAAAGGAGGACGTGGCACAGGAGCATGACCACGCCTAGCCGCAGCTTGCCCCTCATCGGCAGCAGGTCTGCCGGACAGGTGAGCCTGGTTCTGTGTGGTGATGACATGTAGGTCTGCATGCAGAACCTCCCGTGATACACGTGCTTCCTCTTGCAAGGTAGCACTTGTAACACAGAGTTCCTCCTGCAAGGCCTGGCTTGACAACCGCTGCACCTACCGGCAAGCATGTAGCTCAGCCGAGATGGTACGCTCAAGCTGTGCAAACCTCTCCTCTGCCCGCTCCCTCTGAGACATCAGAAGGACACCCAGAGTGGATCTGAGGGAAGCATGCTCCTCCCTCAGGGCCTTCATGTGTGCCTCTGCATGAGCAGCAATTGCTTGACGCAGAGATGAAATTTCAGCCTGGCGTGCCCTGTCTGAGGCTGCCATGCCCAGCCTGAGCGAGCGGGCTGTGGACCGTGCCACCTGCTGCTGGAGAAGCACCTGCCTAGCAGGGGGGAGCACAGATCGGGCCACACGCTCCATGCTCTCAGCGATGTTCTCCATTGCTGCCCCCTGCTGTTCAGAATGGGCAGTCATGTCTTGCTCCCACTCAGTATACTGTCGTTGCGCGCGGCGACCACGTTGCTGGGCTTGACCCCTGCGTGACCCAAGGACCCTGTGTCCTCGTTGTGTTGGCACCGCCCGTGGTTGCACGACTACATGCCCCCGTCGAAGTGATGTCCCAGGAACATCAGTGACTGGTGTGGAGGGTGACCCTGTCGTCAGAGTGTTCTTCAGGGCTGGACTCATAGGCAGCCAGAGACAAAATGGACTGTAGCACTTGGGGGTTTTCGTGGCCTACCACCCCATGACCCCCACTTGTGCCGGGTTGCTGTAGTGAGAACAACCCTGTGCCTGGCATGACAACGCCATCCTCCGGCTCCATTGCGTCATCATCTGAAAAATATAGAGAAAAAAGGACACTACACATGTTAGAAGCACACAACACACAACACAACACACACACACACCAACAACAAACGCATCAGGCAGACATGTGACACACAAAATGGAACCTGGCATGCATGCTGGGTCAACTTGAATTTGCTTCTGTGATTAGACCTGTTGAAAGATGGCAGTTTTCACTGAAGTGGTTCTATGCATTGCAGCGAATATGTATGTTACTCACTACCTACATGTACAAGGACTCCATGGTGTGTGTCAGAAAATGTGAAGGCAGTGCAATGTCAACTTCAGGCATCACGTGCAATGTGCATTCAATGGGAAGCATACCTACAAGCAAAGCACCCCTCCACCCAAGTGCAAAAGCAGGGATGCCTAGCATGGTATAAAAAGGCTGAGCATAGACCTGTGTATTGACAGACAGTGTTGACTAGCATCAACAGGTTCATGTGAGTCAAGTGACAACACTGCAAATGATGATGGCACAGTAATAGTAGTAAGACACATGATGAAACCTCTGGAGTCCACCCACGTGTGAAAAAGACACTACACCAGTTGGACAGAGTCATTGGCCTTTAAACAGGCTGAGGCATGTGACCCTCACAGATTGTCAGACCCAAAACATGTGTGCAACGCAGTACTGAGCCACAGTTGACATGGGAAGGCAGATGAAATTCCATGCAACTAAGGTCATCCTGGACTTGTATTACAGTCATCATCCAGTCATGGACACATATGGGCATGCGTGGAATGCACATGGAGCATGAATGGGCACTCATGTCCCTGCGGGCATCTGACCTCTGCACAGTCCAAATGAGACACCCTGCATCAAGTACTAAGGATGTACCACAATGGATATGTCTGGCAGATTGGCCGCTGGATGTTAGCATGTACACAGGAGGCATGAACAGGGAAGTACCCAACGGCAATATTGTAGCAGACCAGTGATTAGGTGGAATTGGAGTGCAGAGCAGGGGGTTGAGGGGCAAGGGAGCATGCCTACATTGGGTACCCCCTTGCAGGCAGAGTACACATGCACGTCAGTCATGCTATGCATAGTTCCTGGGCTGAGAGGAAGCTCACCCCACGCTACATGTAGAAGTACCAGTGAGCTAGAACATGGACCGGAGGTGCAAACTGGTAACCAGCATGTGAGTAGGATGCAAAAGTGGTGATGTGGACAGTCCCCGTCTGCTCCACATGTCCACCATCCAGCAGTGTAGACATGCATCAGGGAAGCATTGCATTACTGACAAATCATAACCATGTACACGTGACATGTAGTGGCAGTCATGCACATCACATCACACAAGTAAAACACACACGTCCTCGACAAACACGCATCAACACTCACTGGACTGTGCATCAAAGTCCAGCATCTCTCCCACTCCTTCGACCGATTATGATGGTATGAACTCCGCAACAAGTGACTCTTGCGGAGGGAGGTCTTCCTCCTCCGGTGCAGGCCCGCCGCCAGTCACCACAGTCAAGTTGTAATTTGAGGCACGCTTAGCCTTGGCGCTGCGTTTGAGGTCATTACAATGCTTTTTGCACTCTTGCGCCGTGCGCACCTTATGGCCGAATGCACTCACATGTTCCGCAACTTGCTTCCAGTGGGTATCACGGTGGGCAGCCATAGTCTGACAATTAGCACCCACTAGCATGTCATGGCTGTGGTCGCGCACATAGTCCACGAGCTAGTCCAGTTCCTGGTTGCAGAAAGGCTTCTTTCTCGATGTGCAGGAGGTCGTGGCTGTGTGTGGGGTCCCAGCCTGTGCTGCAGGTGCAACCTTAATCCTCTTGGATTGTGGCGCAGACCCTGACTGGCTGATGCCGCCCTGATCAGCATGGCCAGTGGCAGCTGGGTGCCCTCTAATGGACCCTGAGCAGCAACACCCGCTGTGGCAGGGTCATTGACCGCGACTGTCCTGGTTGGCATACTCACAACCGGGATGTTGTTGGGTGCATCTGCCCCTGCACTTGCCAACACCCGGCTGTTCGGGGTAGCAGATGACATTACTGCCCCAGGGACACGTGTCTTGGTCAGGGTAGCCTTGCGTGCCCCTACGGTATCCCTCCGGGCCTGTTGGAACTCTTCCAAGGGCTCTTCAATTGCCAACGAAGCCTGTGCTGGCAGACCCTGAGCCTGGGTGGTGGTGTCCACAGCTGCACCTGCAGCTACCACTTCCCTTGGGCCCATGGCAGTCGATGAAACGCAATGGATTTCACTTTCTTTTTTCCCTTGGATTTGCTTTGTTGGACTGTGACTTTGGACACCATTTCTTTTGGATTTCTTTGGATTATGATTTCTTGTTTTTTATTCTTTTACGGACATGCAGTATTTCTTTAATTATTCCCATTGTTGTGTGTTTTTTTTAAATTACATTCATGTTGTGTTTAATACATTTTTTTCTTCATACTTCGATGTGTGGTGTTATCTCATTGGTTTCATGCATGTCATGATATGGGTTTTCACATTCACTTGCAGCCATTGTGTGTGTGTGACAGACATGTGTTCATTTACATACTTGCCTTTGGGTTGTATCATGTAATTGCCTTTTCTATGTGGGTGGATGCAATACTTGATTGGGTCTTTGGGCTGGGGAGGCTGGCCATAAGGGCCATGATTGAGGATTGTCATGATGTGGGGGCAGGGGGACATGAGTGGGGCATAAGTGGGGGCCTGCTGGCAGGTGCCCCGCACTGCTGGGGGGTGGGGGTGCAGGGGGACATGAGTGGGGGCCTGCTGGCAGGTGCCCCGCACTGGTGGGGGGTGGGGGTGCATGGGGACATGAGTGGGACATGAGTGGGGGCCTGCTGGCAGGTGCCCCGCACTGCTGTGGGGTGGGGGTGCAGGGGGACATGAGTGTGGGCCTGCTGGCAGGTGCCCTGCAATGCTGGGGGGTGGGGGTGCAGGGGGACATGAGTGGGGGCCTTCTGGCAAGTGCCCCGCACTGCTGGGGGGTGGGGGTGCAGGGGGACATGAGTGGGGGCCTGCTGGCAGGTGCCCAGCACTGCTTGGGGGTGGGGGTGTAGGGGGACATGGTGGTGCAGGGTGACATGAGTGGGGGCCTGCTGGCAGGTGCATTGCACTGCTGGGGGGTGGGGGTGCAGGGGGACATGAGTGGGACATGAGTGGGGGCCTGCTGGCAGGTGGCCTGCACTGCTGGGGGCTGGGGTGCAGGCCCATGTGATGCTTTTTACGAAGTGCTCCGGTCCCATCCCACAGGACGGAGGAATGTCCCATAAGTATGGAGGAAAGGGGACGGGACGTAGGAGTATGTGGTTTTCAAAACCAAAACTCCCTTAGCATTGTGGAAAGAGGATGCGGTGTAGAGCCCAAAGCACACATTCAGATATCAGTGTCAGAAATATGTTGTTCTTTTAAACATAGATGCAGAAGAAGCAGAGGAGCAGAGCTTCCAAAAGGATTTATTCTATAAATGGTGCTTACTTATTGACCACTGTGAAACAGCATTATATTTTAAATGTTGTCCTTACATTTACCTGAGATCAACATTCAAGTGCCTATGGAGGTGCTGTAATCTAGTATATATCTTCAAAGATATTAGTATTTGGAAGATAATTCTAAGAGAGGATATAACATTTCTCCATGTAGGAACCCGACTAAGGTAGATAATCTTTACCATCTCTTGATAGATTCTGCATATACACATCCAGGAAGATGGAAGAAGTTGCTGTTTCCATAGGAAGAGCACTTTTTGGGTGGCTTATAACTTCGCTCTCCCTGGACGGATCCTCACCAAACTTTGCAAAAAAAGTATTTGGGTCACTCTGAATTTTTTTGCAAAGTTTGGTGAGGATTCGTCCAGGGGGGGGCAAAGTTATAGGGGGGGTCCCAAAACTTTTTTTTTTTCCATAGACTGAATGGGAAAAAAAGTTTGCTCGCGCCTACAGCCCAAACCGCTAGACATATTTCCACCAAATTTGGACCAGGAGCAGCGGCTTGGTCCCGAAAGCGTGCTTTTGCAAATTTGGTGAAAATCCGTCCAGTAGTTTTTTTTACAATGACCAAAAAGTAGGTAAAAAAAAATTAGTGATATCTGTGTTCGGTTCGCGGCACACTTCCCTGTTCGCTCCGCGGACAGTGTCCTGATTGGCCAATCGTCTTGCGTGATGTTCGCGGACATGCAACGTGTTCGCTGATTGGACGGCGTGGAGCGTGAAGCACGTCAGATTTTTCGGTATCGCCCGCCATCTTGGATTCGCGGACGTCCGCGGACAGCGCGGTGAAACCTTGTTCAAAATGTGTATTTTGTAGAGTCTGTTGGTGTGTAGGAGTGTTGGGGAGGTTGGGAGTGTATGAGATAGGATGAAAGTTGTGTTTTTTATGTGTTAGACGTTCTTTTTGTGTTCGATTTGTTTGCGGACATCACGGGTGTTCTGAAATGTTCTATATAAACTGACTAGGGGGTGTTCTAAGGACTCAATATGTGTCCGTTTTGTTCGCAAGCAAAGTGAAACTGTTCTAAGAACACTCGCGGTGTCCTGATATGTTCGCAAATAAACAAAATGGGGGTGTTCTGAAGACATTTTTGAGAACACTCGCGGTGTCCTGAAATGTTCGTAGGGGGTGTCCTGAGGACACTGTCCGTATTGTTCTCTGTCAAGTTGAAGGTGTTCTAAGAACACCCGCTGTGTCCTCAAATGTTCGCAAATAAACAAAATGGGGGTGTTCTGAAGACGCTTTTAAGAACACTTGCAGTGTCCGGGGAGTGTTCGTAGGGGGTGTCCTGAGGACGCTGTCCGTATTGTTCTTTGTCAAGTTGAATGTGTCCTAAGAACACTCGCGGTGTCCTGAAATGTTCGCAAATAAACAAAATGGGGGTGTTCTGAAGACGCTTCTAAGAACACTCGCGGTGTCCGAGGAGTGTTCGTAGGGGGTGTCCTGAGGACGCTGTCCGTATTGTTCTCTGTCAAGTTGAATGTGTCCTAAGAACACTCGCGGTGTCCTGAAATGTTCGCAAATAAACAAGATGGTGGTGTTCCGAAGACGCTTCTAAGAACACTCCCGGTGTCCTGGAATGTTCGTAGGGGGTGTCCTGAGGACGCTGTCCGTATTGTTCCCTGTCAAGTTGAATGTGTTCTAAGAATACCCGTGGTGTCCTGAAATGTTCGCAAATAAACAAAATGGGGGTGTTCTGAAGACGCTTCTAAGAACACTCGCGGTGTCAAGGGAGTGTTTGTAGGGGGTGTCCTGAGGACGCTGTCCGTATTGTTCTCTGTCAAGTTGAATGTGTCCTAAGAACACTCGCGGTGTCCTGAAATGTTTGCATATAAACAAGATGGTGGTGTTCTGAAGACGCTTCTAAGAGCACTCCCTGTGTCCTGGAATGTTCGTAGGGGATGTCCTGAGGACGCTGTCCGTATTGTTCTCTGTCAAGTTGAATGTGTTATAAGAACTATCGCGTTGTCCTGAAATGTTCTCAAATAAACAAAATGGGGGTGTTCTGAAGACGTTTTTGAGAACACTCCCGGTGTCCTGGAATGTTCATAGGGGGTGTCCTTAGGACGCTGTCCGTATTGTTCGCTGGCAAGTTTAAAGTGTTCTAAGAACTATCGCGTTGTTCTGAAATGTTCGTAGGGGGTGTCCTGAAAACGGTGTCCGTATTGTTCGCTGGCAAGTTCAAAGTGTTCTAAGAACACTCACATTGTTCGCGGACATTAAAAGTTTCCCATAGATCATAGTTGAAATGTTTGACTCTATGGATGTGATATGCTGCGGTGGTTGTTGCCAGGACATAGAGTCTTGGGTGCTTTGACCATGCACCCAAGACTCTATGCCCTGGCAACAACCACCGCAGCATATCACATTCATATTTGCTTATAACTTTGGGTGAAAAACAAATGTATAAGGAACAAAGGTATTAGATACTATGGATGTGATATGCTGCTATGGTTGTCCTTATTATTGTATACTTACTGTTTGATCTAGTAATGGGAGTCCATGTTTTTCTTCTTCATTTCTGTGATAAAAGAAAATAGCATGTTAGTGTTAGTATTTTGTAATGACTTATTACATTGTATAAGCAATATACTTTTATTTTTTTTCGACCCTCATATTTAGTAGAGTACAAATCAGAGTACTGTGCAATGTGCTCAGTTTCTGTATTTGTTGCTAAAATCATTGGGTCTGTGGGAGAAAAAAAATCCATGTTGGATTAAAAAAAAAAACCTTTTTCTGTTATGCTACAGTTTATTTGTTTGTTTGTTTTCAGTGTTCACTTGTTGTTTCTGGCTAATGCTTTATACTTTGCTTTGTTGTATTTTTTTTGGAGCAGTAACAGATTCTTCATTTGTTTTGATATTATAAAATTTTGGAGCAGTTAGATACCAATTGGCGTATTCTAACTGTCTATTTTTTTAATATATTTTAGTGGTTTTGATTTATCTATTTGGATATTGTTAAATTTTGGGACAGGTGGATACCAATTGGCTTATTCTAACTGTGTATTTTTTGGCCTAATTTAGTGGTATTCATTTATCTGATTAGTTGTTGTAGAATCCTTGAGCTGTTAGATAGCTTACGAGTATTCTAACAGTTTATATTATTTTAACACAAATTTATAATTTTGGGACAGTTAGATACCAATTGGCGTATTCTAACTGTGTATTTTTTGATCTAATTTAGTGGTATTCATTTATCTGATTAGTTGTTGTAGAATCTTTGAGCAGTTAGATAGCTTTTGGAGTATTCTAACAGTTTATATTTTTTTAAAACAAATTTACTTAAAGGTTTAAATACAGTTTATTTATCAAATTTTGGTTTTAAGAACATCAAATAAGCGTTTGTAAGATTTGCTGGTAATCTCTGCTTTAGAGTAATGGTACTATCATTACATTCAAACCATCCACATTTTTTTTTTATATATGCGGTGTAGTGCCCTGAATTGGTTGTGGCTCCTGCGTGGTAGATTATACCTATTGTTGTGAAGGTTTTCTTACCAAGTGATATTTGACCATGTGTGAATCCAGTCAGCTTGCAGTTGTTTTGGTACCATCTGCATTGTAACGTAGAAGCATTAGTATTACGTATTTACTATGTGTTTGTATTACTAACATGGAGCGATTGTCTGAATTGCAGGTAGAGCATAATCTACCATGGTTTGCATTTTGTACAAGTTGCTGAAATGGAATGGATTCACAATTTGGTATTGATATATATATGAAGCGTTCATTGGAGATTTCTTCTTGTGTCACATTGTTGCAGAGAGTGCATGTATGTTTCCACATGTATGAAATCTGAAAGATTTCATTTATAGGTATGTTTTTGTTTTCCAGTACTTGTAGTAAGTACATTAGAAATTCTTGTGGATCTTCCTGTGAGTTTATAGTGAATTTCACCATTCCAGCACAGTAGTCCAATTGTCGTCTTATTCCAAAAACACTATATGTGTTGTCAGGATTGTTTGCTGCATTTCTGTGAAGTACTAACATTTGCAAACACAATGGGTCTGTACTGTGTAAGTAAATGTTGTCAACAATTGGTGGTAATTGAAATAGAATATTCATTGCTACATTTGCATAGCAATTTACACCAACTATATTTGAGAATTTAAATGGTCCAGGTAGTTCTGTATCCAACTGCTTTTTTTGGAGTTTGTCTTCCTTCTTTAAAGAAGTACCTGGTTTACTTTCTCTAATTGATTCTTTTTTGTTTGTGGTACTTGATGAAGTATTAGTTTCTTTTACTCTCTTTGGAGGATTTGCAGTGACGTCCTGTTGCATTTCTGTTTGATTTAGTTTTCTTTTACAACGTTTTAGTTTTTGTGGAACAGAATATGTGTTTAGATGGGGAGTGTATAGTGAGCGAAGTCTATTATATTCTAAAATGCAAGGAATATCAGCGTTTACTTTACTTGCATCAAAGTTGATTAGAAATAGACCGCCAAGTGTATGTAAGCGTGATAGTGCTACGTAGCTCATGCTTCTTTAAAGACTGTGTTACCAATATCTATCATTGCTTTGTCTAGGGTAAGACCTTGTGATTTATGAATCGTGACTGCGTATGCAAGAGTTAGAGAAAATTGTTCTCTGCGTACATACATATCTTTGAAGAGAAGAAATCTAGCTGTTGAGCGTCCTATCCGTTTTACTTCTGAAAGTTTGTCAAAGAGTATATTGACAAACTGAATTTTGTTGTCACGTGGGTATGTTTGAAAGCCAACAACTGTACCCAGTGCTCCATTAACTAGTCCTTGGTCCACGTCAAGGTTACGTTTAAGCATTACTCTGCAATTTAAGGATAATTTTAACATCTTTTCTAAGCCTGCTGTGTTTGAGATTGATTTTTCTAAATTATTTAGTCTTGTTGTGGCTTGGTCACACATGGGTAGTGTCATACCATGTACATCTAGTTTGTCTGTGGTGCTAATTTCCATTATTGGTTGCATTTCTTTACTTAACATTATTTCATTGAATTTGAGACAGCTTGCAAGAGTTGGCATTAAGGCCATACAATTGACATTTTTGTGGGCTAATTGTTCCATAACATCTGTAGCACATGCATTATCGCCATAAAGTGCATTAATGTGCCGGGTTTTCAATGTTGCTTCTGCTTCTTTAGAAAGTTTACCAACTCTCAAACTTTTTAAAATGTTGGCATAAGTTAGATCTGCAGATTGGCGCATGTTTTCCGTTAATTCTCTGTATTGGAAATGTTGCCAAAGGTTCACATTTCCAATGCTGCCAACAGTTTTACGGCAGAGTTTGTGCCCTAATGTTTTAAAAATAGGTTCACCTTTTACTGGTGTTAATTGAAGCAGATCTCCAAAAACAATAATGTGTTTTCCTGCAAAGAGCTCTTCATAGTCTGTTTTGAGTACTTCTTGTAATCTGAGGTGAATCAAAGCTAACATCAGGTTGGAGACCATGCTCACTTCATCTATTATTAGCATTTTCATTTGTTTCAATACTCTGCGTTATTCCATTGCAGCTTCTGCAGAAAGTTTGTAATAGTCTAATTTGTTCTGGTGTTCTACTGGTAATAGTAGTAATCGGTGTAATGTAACACCACCTATGTTGTAGGCAGCTAAACCTGTGGGGGCAGTGACAACAGCTGACAGTTTGTTGTTTGTCAATTGTTGAAGGAACTTACTAATGATTTTGATTAGGAATGTTTTGCCAGAACCAGCTTCACCACTGACGTACAGTAGTATAGGTTTATAATTATGGCAGGAACATTCTTTATTTTCATGTTTTACACCATGTGCAATTTGTTTTGTTACTTCTTGAAAAATGCTACTTTGCTCATTGTTTAGTTTTGATTGTAGTATAGTTAAGTCTTCCTTATCTTCATACTGACACATGGTGTTTTCTACTTCTATCATGGCTAATTCTGCCTCATTTGTTATTAGTGGTTCTCCCAGTGGTTCTTGGCTTCCTGTTACAGAAGGTTGACTACTGTCGGGAGTATCCTCATCTAGTTGGGCTTGGAGTTCTTCTTCATGTTGCTGTTCATTGTGCAACATTGTTTTGTACTGTGTAAAGTTTACATCAGTTATAGTGCTTTCATTTGCTTTGAAAGCATCCTCATATGAGTCATAGTTATCTAGTAATTGTTCTTCTTTTCTCCATGGTTTGAAGAGTTGTAGCAGGGACATGTAATATACTTCTTTATGTTGAGGAGTCTTCAATGACAATTTGATATGATTAATTAAATTTGGTTTAGTGAGTTTAACTAAGCTGCCTTCACAGTCTGTCACTCTATATTTACCTTTTTTTTTGTCAGGTTTCATATTATTTGTGTATGTGTAGTTTTGGGCTACGTGGTATAGACACATGTTTTTTAAAGTATTACTTCTGTTTGGCTGGTATGTGTCCAATAAATTGTTTTTTAAAATGTCCTGGCTGTTGGGATCATGTTTGGCTATTGTTTCTATATCTTCATATGATTTTAGAACACTTTTTCTAGATTTAGCTGGACCAAGACTTAGCCATACTATCTTTTCAGATTTACCATACAATGAAGTACCAGTTAAACGATCAGCTGCTTCATAAGATCCACATTCTCTATGGGTGAGCATTTTTATGCCCAAGCTGTATAATTTCTGAGATACTGTTTTATCTGATGACAGGTCATTCCAGAGGTCTTGGAGCTCTGTCTGTTCTGCTTTAGTTAAGTATGCTGTGACATATCGTGCAACTGCAGTAGAATTGTCTGCAATGTACTGCACATCTATGTTTGCATTCCATAAGTGGGCAATGATTGCATTATAATCATTGATATATTTTTCTTCTTCTTTTCTTTTT
Source organism: Ambystoma mexicanum (assembly GCF_040938575.1). Classification (NCBI taxonomy): domain Eukaryota; kingdom Metazoa; phylum Chordata; class Amphibia; order Caudata; family Ambystomatidae; genus Ambystoma; species Ambystoma mexicanum. Next base: position 890,269,701 of record NC_090927.1, on the reverse strand, counting down.
ATGTAATAAGTATTTTTAGGTGACTTACCTTTAACACTATGTCTAACTGAAGACATGAGGTTGTTTACTTGACCTGTATTTGTAACTGGTCTAGGGAAACCAAATCGGCATTTGGTGTAGTATTTGCCTTTGTTTTTGTATTTGCAACGACAATATTTTCCACATTTGTGTCTTTGAAATTGTAAAATTTGTGCACGAAGATCACTATTTGTGGCTTCTGATGGAATTTCACAAGTGACATATTTTTCAATAAACTGTAAAACAGTGGCATCACTGTCTTGACCAAATTTAGGAGCATCTTTAATCCATAAAAGCATGTGGATATGTGGTGCTCCTCTGGCTTGGTATTCTTTTCTCCAAAAGAAGTGTTGCACTTCTCCAAGGGGAGGAACAGTTTTATTACAAATAAAATGTAGCATAGCAATGAAGCGATGGTGAAAATATCTTGAAACATTAACAGGATCCAAAGAACAAAGTTCTCCAGGTGTTAGAATATCTATGTTTGTTTTGTTTTTATTTGATATGCGTAGGAAATCATGTAAATCTTCCCATGCATATTCTGCACAACTTAATGTAACAAACCAAGTGGGTGGGCTAAGGTTTCTGATCATACAACATACATCTCCATGACGTCGAAACCAGTACTCTTTAGTACCACGCATATTTGCTAATAGATTTGTAATATTTGATTGTAAAACCTCATCCTTTTGCTGCACTTTCTCTAATAATTGTGTAGCTCATATTTTGAAAGTGTGATCCTGATTTTAATATGTGTGCAACTCCGTAACATAAAGTTGCTAGTTCACTTTCAAAGAGTAGGTGGAATATGTATTCCACATTTTGTCTAAATCTGGGATCTTATGATATGATATGATATGATATGGTATTTGTAACGCGCCTATACACAGGTGTTTCAAGGCGCGACGAGGCAGGGAGGGGAGGAAACAAGGGGAGACAAAACAAACGATCCTACTAGGCCAGGTGTCATTCAGATCACGCAAGTGCAGGGGTGGGGGAGGGGGGAAAAGTGCAAGGGGAAGGGGAGGGGGGGAAGTGCAGTAAAGGTAAGTGGCGTAAGTAATAAATAAAAAAGGGCCAGCTAGTGGCAAGTGCAAGGTAAGTGCAGAGCAAGTGCTGGGGAAGGGGGGGGCTGTAGGGATACAGAGACAGTCCCGTAGTGCAGAGGGGTTCCAGGGGATCAGTGACTGGGACCAGGACCGAAGGCAGTTTAGAGTGGTTGCAGGATCAGTGCAGTTTAGTGAAGAATTTAATCAGCTGTTCAGCAGGGGAGAGGGAGAGAGAAAGCAGAAGCAAAGAGGAAGGTTTTGAGGTGCTTCTGGAACCGGAGGTGGTTCTCCTCAAGTTTCAGGGAGGCAGGAAGGCTGTTCCAGAGGGAGGCCCCTGCCGCGGAGAGAGATCTACCCCCAGCTCGTTGCTTCGAGAAGCGGCTGACCATGAGGGAGTTGGAGGCGGATGAGCGAAGGGCTCGGGGAGGAAGATATTTGGGATACATCCGTAATGAGCGGTATTCTGAAGCTGATATTTGAATAGGTCTATCATCATACTTTCCTCCTTTGCCAGTAGGAAAGAGTAGAGGAAAAGCACGTGCTTCTATACTTTTTTCCCATATACTGATTGGCGATCCTTTTGTTTGACGCATTTGGTAAGTTTCCAGTACATCTTGTACGGTGTCATTACAGTGCAAAGGATGAATTGTATAATGGTCTAAAGTATTTGATATTGTAGCAGGATCTAGTAGCTCAAATTGACCAGCTTCTTGTGTTTCCTGAATTATTTCAGTTGTATCTTTCAAGTTTTCTTCAATATTAATTTCTTTGTAATATTCATTATTCTCTTTAAGATATTGGAAGGCTTGTCTAACTTTATATACATCTACCAGCTGTTGCCATATTTTTTTGTCTTTTGTAGGTACTCCATTTACTAATATAATTAAAGATTGCTGCATTGGACGTTGCACTCCTAGAGTATGCACATTTTCTTTTAGATTTAATGGTAAATAAACGACTTTTCCACTAATGCCTTTTACCAATTCAGAGGGAGGTAATTTTGCTGTTTTTGTTTGAAGGCGTATTATTGCTTGAAATGGGTGTACTGTTTGAATTATGATGCTCTCATATAAATTAAGTTGTTGTAGAGGTTTTGGTACTGGGTATAATTCCAAAGTATTTGTGATAGAACGTGAAGGAGTTTGGTTGTTGTCAAGTTTTGTAGTGCAATAACTGCAAAGTATTAAGGGCTCAATTATTTCATATTTGTTTTCTGCTACAAGATAGAGAGCTAATTCAAACCATTTAGAATCTTCATTGTCTTCTATTTTGTATGATAGGTCCACAGTTTTTGTGTTACTTTTATAAAAAATTCTACAGCAACATACACATACATGGTTTGGTAATTCAGCTGATGTACTTTTAAATTTTAGTATTTCTTTTTTGTATGTGTTTAGCAAAAGGTTGCCATGTGTAGAATTGTTGCTTAATTGGTTTAAAGCTATTTCATTCTGTAAATGGCTTTCACTTCCAAAATATTTTATCTGGATATAGTGAATTTCATCAAGTAAGTCTTTTGCTCTACCATGTAGAAGGATGTTATTTAACTTTGCTAGTGCTAAAGTAGGACTTTTAGCATAGTACAGTTTATAGACTAGATTTCTTATAGTTGAATGATGTGTTGATATCCTTTTGATATCATGGAAAGTGCTTTTACAAGTAGGTCCTGTAATGCAGGCCAATGAATGTCCTTGTAGTCCTGTGTACTTGCGCACTGGACAGGTATCTATATTTTGCAGTAATTTAATTTTGATTGTGTCTTTGCTTTTTACATATTTATTGAGGAATTGGTGTAAAGATTGGAAACATTGTTTGGGAATGTTGCACATTGACGTGCATGGCCATTTGTACACTAGACGTTCTGATTCAGTTGAATGGAGGGGTAATTCTAAGTTTTCAGGGCATATTTTTGTAAGAAGTACTTCTTGTTCCATTATGGTATTATTCACTTTTTCATAACCTCGACCACTGCTATGTATGGCAATTGTATTAGTTTGCTTTTGTTTGTACGCTTCTTCATTAAAATATGGTTCTGTGCTTGTAGTGTGATTCCATTCACCTCCGCTGATACTTAAGAAGTTCTTTCTGTTGATATTTTGCTTTTTGAGAAGTCTTTTTTGTAATTTAGTTATTAGTTTTGTTAGTGGTTTCATTTTGTTTAACAGTAAAATAAATACATTTCTTTTGAGAAGAATTGCACTGTCCATCAATCCTTCTAAGATTAATTTCCTACGATAGGTTTTACGCTTTGAACCTGATTTCTCTGCTGTTTTTATAAGATTTTGAAGGACTTCGTGACGGTATATTTTGGCTAAAATACTTTTCTTGGTATGCTTACTTTGCACTATATTAAAATTTGAAGAAGTAGTTTTATCTGTACTGATAGCTGATTTTCTGTTAATTGTTTTTTGGTTTGTTTTACATTTTGATAGAAGAAGCAAAGTTGTTGTACTTGAAACTTCTTTTGTTTCACTAAATGGTTGTATTAGCTGTTTTATTTCAACTTTTTTTTACAAATTCTGCTAGAGATGGATGCTTATGTTGGACACCTTTATTTTCATTTGCTCTACTTTTGCGTTGCTTTCTACGGACTTGACTTTTGGTAGGCATTCTTTAGGGTCTGTTGAAAAAAATAAAGAAGATATGGGTTGGGGTGTTCTGGAATGTATGTGTGCTGTGTGCATGAGTGTTTGAGTAAGATGATAAAGATGTATGTAATGGTGTGTGATTGTGCATTGGGAACTAAAACTAGTAGGGATAGGTATTCTTGAATTTATGTGTTACTAAACTGGGGTTCAGATGACAAAAAAAAGTAAGCTAGTGGTGTGGAAAAGTACAAATAGTAAATCTAATGTATACAATTAAAACAGTTGTTTGTTCTTTAATATGAACATTGTAGTGGTTCAGTTGGGTAATTTGTGTGTCCAAAAATAGAAATTTGTGGGCCATTCTGACTGTAAATCGCTGTTTAAGACATGGACATTTTTGGACAAAATGGTACAAAATCTTTATTTTTAGAAACCGAAATAGCTCGTATTAATGTTATAGTATATTTGATTAATAATACAAATATTATGGTGATATTTTACTTACTTTTTTTTAAAATTAACAGGTAACTTCTTAGTTTTTCTTTCTTCTTCGAATTCGGCTGCTTCTTTTCAGGAAACTGGTCTTCACTGCAATTGTAAAAGCTTCAAATTAGTAACTTTGTTTGTATATAGCACTGTTTTTAATTTAAATATTGATTTTTTTTAATTGAGATCCTCAGTGCCTTCTGTAAAACTACTAAACTAATTTATTTACATAAGATACATTGCATCAGTTCAGTACATATGATATGTTCTTAATGAACAAATTGTATTGAATGACTAACTGTAAAAAATATCTTTACTATGTCTTGTGAAATTTATAATATATTAGTGAATACCACTATTTCTGTAAGTAAACTGTTCTAGGTAATAGTGCCTCAATGTCATGTCTAATTTAAAGTAATTAAGTAAATAAATAAATAAAAACAAAAAATATGAAATTGTATAAGTATTTTTATAAAGGTTTAAACATAGATTGTGTTTGCATGCAATTTTGTTTGAATATATGTAGTCTATATATTTCATTTAAAAAATGTTAGTTTAACATGATTTGAGTGTGTGTGTATAAAGAAAGTAAAAAGTATAAAGGTGTATAAGTGATAGTTGATTTTAGGAAATTGAAAAAAGTACAATGTGTTCATCTACTAGTACAATGTGTTCATCTACTATACAGAAAATATGCATACCTGAAGTTTGTGTTCATGCATATGGATATGCATGGAGCTGCAAGTAGAAATCTTGAAGACTTGTACAGTATTTCTGGTAGATGCTGCTTGCCAATGATATGACACTTGTATTCAGAGAGATTCAGAGTACATTTGCAGCGCTGATCTATGATGATGCAGTTAGATGGTAAAAGTCTGTTTGAAAATGTGTTCATCTACTATACAGAAAATATGCATACCTGAAGTTTGTGTTCATGCATATGGATATGCATGGAGCTGCAAGTAGAAATCTTGAAGACTTGTACAGTATTTCTGGTAGATGCTGCTTGCCAATGATATGACACTTGTACTCAGAGAGATTCAGAGTACATTTGCAGCACTGATCTATGATGATGCAGTTAGATGTAGAGGTCTTGAATGTGATTGGTGCATGGTCATGTGATTTTTGAGGTACATCCAATGAGGGAATGGCAGAGAGAGTGTAGTGGAAATGGTAGAAGGGCTGTTCATGTTACGATATGTCCGCGGACATGGCGGTAGTTCGCGGACATCGGGAGTTACATCCAGGGATTTTTGGGTTCAGAAGTCATGCAAATGAGAATAAGCACTGAAAGGGATTGGTCAGGAAAGTTTGGTGGGTGTGTTGTGCCAGGAGAGATTTTCTCAGATACTCTTTTTGCTGAGAGAACAAAAGATAGCTATGGCTGTGTGTTTCAGAAAACAGATTGTTTGGATTTTAGGAGATTCGTGGATACATTGGTTGAAGGTGCATGCAGAAAGCTGTGGAGTAGCTGTAGATCTTGGATTCCCACATGTGGAAGTACACTTGCATGGAGTACGTGGAATGAAGTGGTTGGATTTGCTACCTCTCTGTGCTACTTTGGAGACAGAGCAACATCCAGACATAATTGTAATTCATAGTGGAGGGAACAGTTTAGGACATATGACTGGAATTCTTTTGCAATTTGCTATGAAAGAAGGACTTAGGAAGGTTATGGACATGTTTCCTAATTCTCAAGTGATATTTTCACGGATTGCGCAGAGACAAATGTGGCTTCGTTCTTCTTCATTTGGTCCACAAATGGAAAAAGCAAAGCACAATGTTAATAAGGCTGTTTGTGGCTTTCTAAGAGATTTTGGCATGTCTTCTTTTCACAATGAAAATATTATGTTTTGTAGTACATACATTTTTCGCAGAGATGGAGTCCATCTTACTTATGCTGGCAATCAGATTTTTCTGAGAAATGTACAAGATGCATTGCGACCTTTTTTGGAATTACAACAACGATTTTGAAGTAGATGTTAAGCATTTACAATTTTTGACTTACAAACACCACCCAAAGGCTCTTTTCAGACCCACCACTTCTTTCCAGAGAAAATTACAATGTTTGTGATGGAGTAGCAACCCAATTTTTTTAATGTTCGCGAACTGTCTGCGGACTTCTAAAAAATACAAAGAGCCCTGCTTCATTTATTTTCACTTCTATTTTTTAACTGGGAAAGGCGGCTCTGAAAAGAGCCTTATTTTTTTTTTGATTTTTGTAATTTTGTATTTTTTTTGGTTTTTCAGACACGACACACTAGGAGAGGAGGGTAAAGGAGGGTAAAGGGGGGACACTAACCACAGCAATAAGAAAGGGCAAGCTGAGAGAGGAAGATGTAGAGTGGGTTTTATTTGGGTAGTGAGCAGGTCTTCTCGTGCTCTGAGACGATAGTCTCAAAAGCACTCCGAAGTCGCTCCCCCCTGCAGAGTACTGTGTCACAGTACATACTAAAACTGTGACCCTCGAAAGGTAAGGGTCATCAGCATTCTGTATGGCCTGTGAGGCAGCTTGAGAAAGACGCTGTCCCACAGAGGTGGTCCTTGTGGTGACAGGATCAGAAACAGAGGATGAAGTAGAGGAAATCAACATGCTATGTTCTTCGCAAGGACAACCCTGCGAATAGCCCCAGAGTGAAATGTCCTCAGGTGTCGCTTCATAGTAGTGGTCCCAAAGCTGTACTTACCCTGTGCTTCCCGCGACTGAGTATCATTTTGCACTCATTGCAGGTAACACGGTTCGCACGAGCCTTAGGACCATTCCCATGAATGGTAAATAACCGCCACACCCAAGACTCACGCCTAGTGCGGGTAGTAGGGATTTCCTCCTACTAGAAGGATATTTCTACAAATAAAATAAAATTCTTAGTTTCTGACTGTTACTGAAGAAAACCATGTGGCCTAGATATGTCAGCAAAAGAAAAAATAGTGAGCCAGACATGTGATGTCATCAGTGATGTCATCAATGACATTTGTGATGTCATCTTTGATGTCCTGGGTGTTAGTCTTAGCAGTGCACGGTGGTGGCGCGAGTTATGGTTGCTTAGCTTAGCATTTCCCATTCGCGCCCAAGGTAAGACCCCCATTGTCCCGCGACCCATTTTGGGCCACCCTTGTCCAAATGTATCCCCCCCAGGCCCCGTGTGCAGCGCTTCTCTTCCCCGCTCCTCTTTCTGGTACATGTTCCTGCCCCCTGCCCTGATTGGCTATCCCTCCCTCGCAAGGATACTGGCGACCCGCTTCCCCTGCCGCCTCCTCATTTCCCATCTCTGCCCAAGGTAAGACCCCCATTGTCCCGTGACCCATTTTGGGCCACCCTTGTCCAAATGTATCCCCCCCAGGCCCCGTGTGCAGCGTTTCTCTTCCCCGCTCCTCTTCCTGGTACACGTTCCCGCCCCCTGCCCTGATTGGCTATCCCTCCCTCGCAAGGATACTGGCGACCCGCTTCCCCTGCCGCCTCCTCATTTCCCATCTCTGCCCAAGGTAAGACCCCCATTGTCCCGCGACCCATTTTGGGCCACCCTTGTCCAAATGTATCCCCCCCAGGCCCCGTGTGCAGCGTTTCTCTTCCCCGCTCCTCTTCCTGGTACACGTTCCCGCCCCCTGCCCTGATTGGCTATCCCTCCCTCGCAAGGATACTGGCGACCCGCTTCCCCTGCCGCCTCCTCATTTCCCATTCGCGCCCAAGGTAAGACCCCCATTGTCCCGCGACCCATTTTGGGCCACCCTTGTCCAAATGTATCCCCCCCAGGCCCCGTGTGCAGCGTTTCTCTTCCCCGCTCCTCTTCCTGGTACACGTTCCCGCCCCCTGCCCTGATTGGCTATCCCTCCCTCGCAAGGATACTGGCGACCCGCTTCCCCTGCCGCCTCCTCATTTCCCATCTCTGCCCAAGGTAAGACCCCCATTGTCCCGCGACCCATTTTGGGCCACCCTTGTCCAAATGTATCCCCCCCAGGCCCTGTGTGCAGCGTTTCTCTTCCCCGCTCCTCTTCCTGGTACACGTTCCCGCCCCCTGCCCCCTGCCCCCTGCCCTGATTTCACCCAAGGAGCAGGTGAGTGTGCCTACCCATCCGCGCCCCTTTCCCTTGTAATTACTAAAATATCGTGTGCCCAGGCCCCGCGTTGCCCCGTGTCTCCCGGCCTCCCCTTCCTGGTTCTCCCTCACCCGCCCACCCGCCTCCCACCCCTTCCTGGTCCCGCCCCCTCCTGCTTCCCAACCCGCCCATCCCGCCCTTCATCACTGCTCCTCCCAGGGCAGCCCTCTGCCCGGCAGCCCCCAGCGGCGAAGGGCCCCAAGGCCAAGGGCGGCTCCATTATTGGCGGCTCCAAGATGTGTCTGCAGTTGTCGCCAAGGAAGCCAGCAGCTAACAGACACCACCAAAACCGTGAGTGTGGGATGGGTAGGGAGTAGAGCAATCACTCCACTCCAGAAAGCCCATGCCACTCTATCTTACCCCCAAATAACATAGACTGCCATAATATTAGCATGTCCGCACCTAGTTGGAATTGTGAAAGTTAGCATGTCCACTCTTAGATGGAATTGTGAATGTTAGCATGTCCACTCTTAGATGGAATTGTGAAAGTTAGCATGTCCGCACCTAGATAGAAATGTGAAATATTAGCATGTCCACTCTTAGATGGAATTGTGAAATATTAGCATGTCCACTCTTAGATGGAATTGTGAATGTTAGCATGTCCACTCTTAGATGGAATTGTGAAAGTTAGCATGTCCACTCTTAGATGGAAGTGTGAAAGTTAGCATGTCCACTCTTAGATGGAATTGTGAAAGTTAGCATGTCCGCACCTAGATGGAATTGTGAAAGTTAGCATGTCCACTCTTAGATGGAATTGCGAATGTTAGCATGTCCACTCTTAGATGGAATTGTGAAATGTTAGCATGTCCATACCTAGATAGAAATGTGAAATATTAGCATGTCCGCACCTAGATGGAATTATGAAAGTTAGCATGTCCACTCTTAGATGGAATTGTGAATTAACATTCACAATTCCATCTAAGAGTGGACATGCTAACTTTCGCATGTCCTCACCTAGATAGAAATGTGAAATATTAGCATGTCCGCACCTAGATGGAATTGTGAAAGTTAGCATGTCCACTCTTAGATGGAATTGTGAATTATTCACAATTCCATCTAAGAGTGGACATGCTAACTTTCGCATGTCCGCACCTAGATGGAATTGTGAAATGTTAGCATGTCCTCACCTAGATAGAAATGTGAAATATTAGCATGTCCACTCTTAGATGGAATTGTGAATGTTAGCATGTCCGCACCTAGATGGAATTGAGAAATGTTAGCATGTCCACTCTTAGATGGAATTGTGAATGTTAGCATGTCCGCACCTAGATGGAATTCAGAAATGTTAGCATGTCCACTCTTAGATGGAATTGTGAAAGTTAACATGTCCACTCTTAGATGGAATTGTGAAAGTTAGCATGTCCGCACCTAGATGGAATTGAGAAATGTTAGCATGTCCACTCTTAGATGGAGTTGTGAATGTTAGCATGTCCGCACCTAGATGGAATTGTGAAAGTTAGCATGTCCACTCCTAGATGGAATTGTGAAAGTTAGCATGTCCGCACCTAGATGGAATTGTGAAATGTTAGCATGTCCTCACCTAGATAGAAATGTGAAATATTAGCATGTCCACTCTTAGATGGAATTGTGAATGTTAGCATGTCCGCACCTAGATGGAATTGAGAAATGTTAGCATGTCCACTCTTAGATGGAATTGTGAATGTTAGCATGTCCGCACCTAGATGGAATTGAGAAATGTTAGCATGTCCACTCTTAGATGGAATTGTGAAAGTTAACATGTCCACTCTTAGATGGAATTGTGAAAGTTAGCATGTCCGCACCTAGATGGAATTGAGAAATGTTAGCATGTCCACTCTTAGATGGAGTTGTGAATGTTAGCATGTCCGCACCTAGATGGAATTGTGAAAGTTAGCATCTCCACTCCTAGATGGAATTGTGAATATTGGCCTGCGCCGCATCTAGATGGAATTGTGAATGTTAGAATGTGAAAGTTGCATTTAGAAAGTGTGCCCTATAGCCTCTCCTTGAATTTTAGAAATGTGCCCAATAGCCTCTCTGGTAAATGGAATTTAGAAGTGTGCCCAAGATCCTCTGTGAAAGTTGCATTTAGAAGTGTGCCCAATAGCCACTCTGTGAAAGTTGCATTTAGAAGTGTACCCAATACTCACTCTGTGAAACTGCATTAAGAAGTGTGCCCAATAGACACTCTGGAAAGTTGCATTTAGAAATGTGCCCAATAGACACTCTGGAAAGTTGCATTTTGAAGTATGCCCAATAAGCTCGCTGTGAATTTAATAGTGTCCCCAATAACCACTCTGTGAAAGTTGCACTTAGAAGGGTGCCCAATACCCCCTCTGTGAAATTTAGAAGTGTACCCAATTACCCAATAACCTCTGTGAGAGTTACATTTAGAAGTGTGCCCAATAGCCCCTCTGGTAAATTGAATTTAGAAATGTTCCCAATAGCCTCGCTGGAAAATTGATTTTAATAGTGCGCCCAATAGCCTCTCTGTGGAAAATTGAATTTAGATATGGGCCCAATATCCTCTGTGAAAGCTGCATTTAGAAGTATGCCCAATAGCCACGCTTTGAAAGTTGTATTTAGAAGTACTACCAATAGCATCTGTGAAAGTTGATTATAGAAGTGTATCCAATAGACACTCTGGAAAGTTGCATTTAGAAGTTTGCCCAATAGCCTCTCTGGAAACTTGAATTTAGAAGTGTGCCCAGTAGATGCTCTGTGAAAATTGCATTTAGAAGTGTACCCAATAGCCTCTGTGAGAGTTACATTTAGAAGTGTGCCAAATAGCCTCTCTGATAAATTGAATTTAGAAGTATACCCAATAGCCTCTGTGTGGAAAATTGTACTTAGAAGTTTCGCCCAGTAGCCTCTCTGGGAAAGTTGCATTTAGAAGTTTGCACATTGAAAAAGCATATAACCCATCATATCACACCACCACGCTTACTCTCTCCTTTACATCACCACTCAACTAGAACACAGAGATACTATGACACCATTCGGTATAACTGTTCTCATACGAACATCCGCCGCTTACTCCACATCATTCTATGTAAACACTGCTGGTCTCACACCCCCAGCCAGGCGTTTTCCTCAGGCCTAACGCAGCCACATCCGTTCCGGATAAATCCTGCCAGAACGAACACATTCTCCTGATCTCTCAACCACCACACCTACCGATAAGAAGCAGCTATTACACAAGTGCCGCACGAGCTGCACACATATCCGGTGCTCACACGCACCTTTTTGACTCTCCCTACTCTCTCTACTGATCTGAACTGCGGTTCCCAAGGGCGTTCAACCTACCAGCGCCTTCAGACCATACCAATGGTATATAAGGCGCTATATAAGTGCAAAATAACATAACATAACTGGCGAATTTCAAGGGTTTTTCGGTTTTACTTGGAACCATAACGTCCCTTTAACAACGTTTTTTTCACTGAATCTTTAAATATAAAAAGGAAGAAGCATATCCTTGAATGCATTTTAGAGGAATTTAATGAGGGGTTTTGACCTGAATTTGATAACTGTTGCACAAATACTAGTCACTTGTGAGTTAACATTGACAAATAATTATCTTTTTTAAACTAAATATGATCTTGTGATGAACTTCATTGAAATTTTAATGTATATGTTATTTACATTATGTTATCAATCACCTATCACCACCATAATGGTTTTATAGCGTTGACCTCGTGAGAGAAATGGCGTATTGTGACCTCGGCAGGTTTTTGCCAGACCTTGACCTCTGGATAAGGCAGAAGAGGGTTGGCAATTGAGGTGAATTTATAGAAGGATTAGGCGTTGGACATAACCATTAAGGGGCCGATTCATGGAACAAACGTGCGCCGGAAATCCCAGCGCAAGCAGGCGCAAGGAGGCGCAAGCGTGAGAAAGCATGTGCACGCGTGCGATTCAAGGAAGGCGGTGAGCTACTTTCCCACTGCTTGTGCGCCAGAACCGTGCATGGCGCTCGCTGGCCACACGTCTCCAAACAGCGTGCACTAAGTGCACAGCGAAAGCGCACATAGCGTGGCGCACACAACAAAAGTAGGCGGAACAGGGGGAGTAACACATGGAATGGGGAATAACGCGTGAAAAAGAAGGCGTAACTGGGGAAGTACTGCAGGGAACTACATGGAACGCCCACACGCACGCGAACAACCCGTATTCATGGATTGGAATATGGGAAACCCGCGCATGGAAAAAGACGCGCACAGGCATCAATGCGTCCGCCACACGAAGGTAGGCGGAAGTGTCCCTGCGCACAGTATAAAAGTGCGCGCAAACAACAAACACGTATGTACAGCTACGATGAATGCCCCATTTGTCGCAGCACTGAACGTGGGACACCGCAGGAAGAGGGGAATAGCCAGGGCACGCATTATTTCACCACGGACAAGCCTTTTTGGGATGCCTGATGACCAGGTCTATGGCAGGTATAGGTTTCCACCCCGTATCATCCTAGACCTGGTCAGGGAGTGGGAAGATGACCTAACATCCCCCACCCTCTGCTCCCAAGCATTGAGCCCCTTGGAGAAGGTGCTCAATGTCCTGCATTTTTTGGCCACTGGGTCTTTTCAGCGGACAATTGCCATAGTGGGGGGGTCTCATAGGCCACGCAGTCATGCTGCCTACACCAGGTCTTGGCAATCATGACTGCACGCCCCTCAGTCTGCAGGCACATATACATGCCCAGAACACCCGCAGAAAGGCAGGCCATTGTCCAGGACTTTTACAGGGTGGCATACTTCCCCAAAGTGCTCGGTGCCATAGATTGCACCCATGTGGCCCTACGTCCACCTAGGGCCACTGTGCACATCTACCGAAACCGCAAGCACTGGCATTCCATCAATGTACAGGTGGTATGCGATGCAAAGGGAATCATCACCTCTGTCTATGCAAACTACCCTGGCTCCACCCATGACAGTTTCATATACAGAATGTCCGCCCTGAGCCAGGCCCTGGAAGCTGGCCAGCATGGCGACACATGGCTCCTAGGTGAGTACAAATGCCCGTGCACATGCATGCATGTGACACACACACACAAATACACAAACCCCAATAATCACAACCATTATCCCCTCTACAGGGGACAGTGCCTACCCTCTGAGCAGCCACATGATGACGCCAATCCGGAACCCCACCACACCACCCCAGGTAAGATGGAACTCGCCCCATATTGCAACCAGGGTCATAGTGGAATGCACATTTGGAGTGCTCAAGTCACGCTTCCGCTCCCTTGACCGCTCTGGCGGGCAGCTACTCTATGCACCCCCAGTAGTGTGCAGGATCATTGTGGCAACATGTGTCCTGCACAATGTTGCAACATGGCAGGGCGTACCGGTGGACATGGTGGTGCCCCCACATCCCCAACCACAGGCACAGGCGATACACATGGGAGGGGATAGGGCACGTGGCGAGGAAGCACGGACCCAGCTTGTGGACAGATTTTTCACCTAAACTCCCCACCCTGCGGAGTCCACACAGGCCTGGCACATACCAGGTGACAATCGATGATGACAAAGAGACAGTCAACTGTCACAACCTTACCACCCTGAGATTGTTGCCATGGAATTGCCACATTGTGTAAATCCCTAGCGACTTAAACACAAGCAATCCTGTGTGACCAAAAGGCACACATGCAAGGTGTGAATCACACAGACCTGCCAAACAGGTCATGACTATCACTGGTATGTCACTCAAACCCTCCAAAACCACAACATGACATGGCAAGCAATAGCCATACACTAACACAGTAACAATAAGGTACACATTGCCATGTGAAAAATGTAAATTGGCATCAGACAATGATGCCTGACATGGAATCAGATGAAATGACTGACCAACAACCTCCCACCCAAAATAAGTCATACCCAAATGCATTCCAAAAGTTGTAGTTGAAACATAACAATGAATGCCTGTCTACATGCACAATGTGCATTGCAAAATCAACACTGCAGCTACTGTGTGCCGTGTCCACCTCCTGCACCACACTGCTCAGCGCACAGCACAGTGAACAGCCATTGTGTGTGTTGCACACCCTGAGCATGACATCTAAGCGACAAACTACATTAAAAAAAAAGAATTAGGCATGTACAGGATCCACAAATGGTCAGAGAACATGTGCTGCAGGGACACAGTGGGCACCAGAAGGCAAACAGAGTGTACACATGGACATGGAAGGGTGGTTGTACATGTAGTGGATCATAGTGCGAGCGTGTGGGTCATTAGGGACATGCACTCAACATATACATGTGAAATCAAGTGACCATCAGTGTTGTCTACACATCACATGTGAACATTCACCATGTGTATACCCCAGCATGTCAAACCACAACTATCCCCTCACACCTGAAAGGTAAACACAACACATGAACAGGCATTGATCGGCAGAATACATCATGTACATAGGAAAGCACAATTACAATTTCAGGGTGCCCATCACACTGCAGGGCAAGTCAACTATCAACAACAAAACACCCCCCCTCCCTCACAAATCACCACAACCCACTGAACAACTGCATCTGGGTCATTCATCGTACATCCTTGAATTCCACCTGGCCACAGGATCACCCTTCCCCTTTGTCGCCATCTACCACCTTGTTGTGTGTAAAAAGTTGCCAGCACCCTCAGAGTCCACCTAGTTTTGCAAAAGCACAAAATCCAAGAGAACTCAAAGCAGGACAACACAGAAGCCAAGCAAATACCCTGCAGGCAGTAAAACAAACCAGAACAGCCTCCAGTAGATGACTTCAAGTAGCAGTACACCACAAAGGCCAAGTACGACCACAATGATGTCAACAACCAAGGTAGCACAGTATAACAATGTCACTACAGGATCTAAACCATGTGTGGTACCTAACATAGAATGATGTAACACGAACGGATGTCTACTGTCACAGCTCCCGTTTACAGGTGCAGGAGTGGCACAAAACAACCACCCACACCGTGGTCTGCGTGCCTGCAAGGTCTAACTCACACAGGCATCTGAGATCCTGGAGGGGAAGGAGGGTCAGCGATATGCAGTCGGCACAGGCATTGGCATACTGGATAACAGGAATGAGGGGCAGGAGAGGGGAGTAGGATTGACACAGGAAAGTTGGCAATGCACCAAAATGTAGTACACACATTAACACATAACAAATCGACAAAACTTGTTCACATGCACATAGCAGCAAATTACTCAAATGGAAGTCAAAGAGAAACTTATCTCTGGGGTGAGTGCTGGCCGCCTGCCTGTGCACTCTCCGGTCCGGTAACAGGAGCAGTTCAATGCTGCAAAGAGAGCCACAGTTAATAATCTGTGCGTGCCCAAAACACACAAACACACTACCAAATATGCCCCAAAGTAACAAAATACACTACAAACAGACAAACTTGTGTGGATGCTTCATATGCATAAGTAACATTACCCCTCTTATGGTTCATACACAGTCAATGCAGTAAGTCAGGCACCGGTGGGTGCGTGGCAAATGGAACACCAATGTGTCACGATTCACACAACATGCAATGTTCCCTGCGTAAGCAGACAGATGCATATAGCAAGGTCTGACTTCAGAACAAGTCCTGTACCACCATGAACAAAATAAATTAGCCAGTGCATGTATCAATTTCTACTTGGAAATTAAATGCACGGCACCCGAGTCTGTGCATTGCTGTCTGTCCCTGTGAGCTGCTTCATTCCATGTCTCGGAATGCTACATGGCTAATACAAGTGCCTCAATGGACCATGGTGGACCGCAGGGTATGTGCCACTGCCCCTGCAGGTGCCCCAGACAACTTTCACATCTACTAGCCATCAGTCCATTGACACATCTGAGCTGTATTGTGCGCTTCTACACCAATATTTCTCCACGTTCACAGTCAGTTCTGCTACTAAGCATGCATGTTCAACTGGCCAGGTGGAAGCTTTGCTGTGTTTGTGACCCCCCTGTGCTGCTCACCATGCCTGGAGTCGCTTGAAACACATCATTGATTTTCGGATGTATGATCGCAATCCCTGTGCCTCTGCCTGCGCACACATGCGCATGTCAGCAGCACCAAACGTGTCCTGATTCCAGACGTCCAATGGCCCATTTCTGCTGGCAAAGGTGGTCCTGAGGCTCACCCCCCTGCAGAAAGTGCATGAAACACATGATTAATGCTTAATATTCATCTGTGTGTGTCTCTTCAGGCATTACATGACTGGACCATGTCAGAGACGTACATCAGAAATCACACCATCAGTCCGTCTTTAACAGCAACAGTGTGGAACACACTATCTACGGCATGATTTGCAACAAGCACATGTCCATTACAGATAAGAAACATACTACACAATGCATAGCAATGAATGTACACATAAATCATTAAACACCCCATCTAGCAAAAGAAGAACAGTGGACAATTACACCCGAATCATCCCCACTAGGGGTGTTAACACAAGTTCCACAGCAGCAGACATGCCACAGATATGACAGTCCATCCCCCTTGTGTAATAGGCTGTTACACCGAACCATCCTTGCGAGCCCATGGATAAGGGAAGCAGGAGTGGCATATGTGAGTCAAGGACCACAAGCAGCAAACACATACACAAGACAAGCTTGAAGGGCCCAGCTGGAACTGTGGCTTTCAAAAGCCATAAAGCACCACACTGTCACATGAAAGCACAATAGACTAGCAATTTTAAACTATATTAACTAATTACACTAACTATGAAAAACCTACTTTACCTATTTAAACTAACTATCAAACAGAAACTTAACTAACTAAACTAAAAGAAAAATCAAAATTGGCCACATACGACCCGGGGGGCGGGGCACCCAGGAGGGGGGAGGTACAGAGTGCTGCTCAACACCCATATGCGATGATGTTGAGGAAAAAAAAAACCTCCATGGGCTCAATGCCTGCACAGCCTGACCTATGTGGGAGATAGATTGTCGTCCGAGTCTGGCTCTTCCTGGAAAGGATGACGTGGCACAGGAGCATGACCACGCCTAGCCGCAGCTTGCCCCTCATCGGCAGCAGGTCTGCCGGACAGGTGAGCCTGGTTCTGTGTGGTGATGACATGTAGGTCTGCATGCAGAACCTCCCGTGATACACGTGCTTCCTCTTGCAAGGTAGCACGTGTAACACAGAGTTCCTCCTGCAAGGCCTGGCTTGACAACCGCTGCACCTACCGGCAAGCATGTAGCTCAGCCGAGATGGTACGCTCAAGCTGTGCAAACCTCTCCTCTGCCCGCTCCCTCTGAGACATCAGAAGGACATCCAGAGTGGATCTGAGGGAAGCATGCTCCTCCCTCAGGGCCTTCATGTGTGCCTCTGCGTGAGCAGCAATTGCTTGACGCAGAGATGAAATTTCAGCCTGGCGTGCCCTGTCTGAGGCTGCCATGCCCAGCCTGAGCGAGCGGGCTGTGGACTGTGCCACCTGCTGCTGGAGAAGCACCTGCCTAGCAGGGGGGAGCACAGATCGGGCCACACGCTCCATGCTCTCAGCGATGTTCTCCATTGCTGCCCCCTGCCGTTCAGAATGGGCAGTCATGTCTTGCTCCCACTCAGTATACTGTCGTTGCGCGCGGCGACCACGTTGCTGGGCTTGACCCCTGCGTGACCCAAGGACCGTGTGTCCTCGTTGTGTTGGCACCGCCTGTGGTTGCACGACTACATGCCCCCGTCGAAGTGATGTCCCAGGCACATCAGTGACTGGTGTGGAGGGTGACCCTGTCGTCAGAGTGTTCTTCAGGGCTGGACTCATAGGCAGCCAGAGACAAAATGGACTGTAGCACTTGGGGGTTTTCGTGGCCTACCACCCCATGACCCCCACTTGTTCCGGGTTGCTGTAGTGAGAACAACCCTGTGCCTGGCATGACAACGCCATCCTCCGGCTCCATTGCGTCATCATCTGAAAAATATAGAGAAAAAAGGTCACTACACATGTTAGAAGCACACAACACACAACACAACACACACACACACACCAACAACAAACGCATCAGGCAGACATGTGACACACAAAATGGAACCTGGCATGCATGCTGGGTCAACTTGAATTTGCTTCTGTGATTAGACCTGTTGAAAGATGGCAGTTTTCACTGAAGTGGTTCTATGCAGTGCAGCGAATATGTATGTTACTCACTACCTACATGTACAAGGACTCCATGGTGTGTGTCAGAAAATGTGAAGGCAGCGCAATGTAAACTTCAGGCATCACATGCAATGTGCATTCAATGGGTAGCATATCTACAAGCAAAGCACCCCTCCACCCAAGTGCAAAAGCAGGGATGCCTAGCATGGTATAAAAAGGCTGAGCATAGACCTGTGTATTGACAGACAGTGTTGACTAGCATCAACAGCTTCATGTGAGTCAAGTGACAACACTGCAAATGATGATGGCACAGTAAGCAAGACACATGATGAAACCTCTGGAGTCCACCCACGTGTGAAAAAGACACTACACCAGTTGGACAGAGTCATTGGGCCTCATTACGACCCAGGCGGTAAGGGGTTTACGGCAGCGTAAACAGCGCCGACCCACCGCCTGATTCCGAGGTCCCTTAGTGCCATGGAGGATTTAAAACCTGCTTTTAGCAGGTGTTAAAATCCATGGCTCTAAGGGACCTTGTTGTTAATTACGCCACCTAATTTACGGTGGCGTAATTAACGCCTTCCCCACTCCCATTATGCCCTAAGGGGCAAAAATGGGAATGGGGAAGGGTAAATGGGGATTGGGGACTTACCGCCCCGCCAACCTCGGAATGGGGCGGTAAGTCCGCCAACCACCATGGCGTAAACGTAGTTTACGCCATGGTGGTAAAGGTACGACCCAGGCGGTAACTTACCGCCTGGGTCGTAATGAGGCCCATTGGCCTTTAAACAGGCTGAGGCATGTGACCCTCGCAGATTGTCAGACCCAAAACATGTGTGCAACGCAGTACTGAGCCACAGTTGACATGGGAAGGCAGATGAAATTCCATGCAACTAAGGTCATCCTGGACTTGCATTACAGTCATCATCCAGTCATGGACACATATGGGCATGCGTGGAATGCACATGGAGCATGAATGGGCACTCATGTCCCTGCGGGCATCTGACCTCTGCACAGTCCAAATGAGACACCCTGCATCAAGTACTAAGGATGTACCACAATGGATATGTCTGGCAGATTGGCCGCTGGATGTTAGCATGTACACAGGAGGCATGAACAGGGAAGTACCCAACGGCAATATTGTAGCAGACCAGTGCTTAGGTGGAATTGCAGTGCAGAGCAGGGGGTTGAGGGGCAAGGGAGCATGCCTACATTGGGTACCCCCTTGCAGGCAGAGTACACATGCACATCAGTCATGCTATGCATAGTTCCTGGGCTGAGAGGAAGCTCACCCCACGCTACATGTAGAAGTACCAGTGAGCTGGTACATGGACCGGAGGTGCAAACTGGTAACCAGCATGTGAGTAGGATGCAAAAGTGGTGATGTGGACAGTCCCCGTCTGCTCCACATGTCCACCATCCAGCAGTGTAGACATGCATCAGGGAAGCATTGCATTACTCACACATCATAACCATGTACACGTGACATGTAGTGGCAGTCATGCACATCACATCACACAAGTAAAACACACACGTCCTCAACAAACACGCATCAACACTCACTGAACTGTGCATCAAAGTCCAGCATCTCTCCCACTCCTTCGACCGATTCTGATGGTATGAACTCCGCAACGAGTGACTCATGCGGAGTGAGGTCTTCCTCCTCCGGTGCAGGCCCGCCGCCAGTCACCACAGTCAAGTTGTAATTTGAGGCACGCTTAGCCTTGGCGCTGCGTTTGAGGTCATTACAATGCTTTTTGCACTCTTGCGCCGTGCGCACCTCATGGCCGAATGCACTCACATGTTCCGCAACTTGCTTCCAGTGGGTATCACGGTGGGCAGCCATAGTCTGACAATTAGCACCCACTAGCATGTCATGGCTGTGGTCCCGCACATAGTCCACGAGGTAGTCCAGTTCCTGGTTGCAGAAAGGCTTCTTTCCCGACGTGCAGGAGGTCGTGGCTGTGTGTGGGGTCCCAGCCTGTGCTGCAGGTGCAACCTTAATCCTCTTGGATTGTGGCGCAGACCCTGGCTGGCTGATGCCGCCCTGATCAGCATGGCCAGTGGCAGCTGGGTGCCCTCTAATGGACCCTGAGCAGCAACAACCGCTGTGGCAGGGTCATTGACCGCGACTGTCCTGGTTGGCAGACTCACAACCGGGGTGTTGTTGGGTGCATCTGCCCCTGCACTTGCCAACACCCAGCTGTTCGGGGTAGCAGATGACATTACTGCCCCAGGGACACGTGTCTTGGTCAGGGTAGCCTTGAGTGCCCCTACGGTTTCCCTCCGGGCCTGTTGGAAATCTTCCAAGGGCTCTTCAATTGCCAACGAAGCCTGTGCTGGCAGACCCTGAGCCTGGGTGGTGGTGTCCACAGCTGCACCTGCAGCTACCACTTCCCTTGGGCCCATGGCAGTCGATGAAACGGACTGGGGGTGGTGGCATGACTGCACCGACACATGGCACAACATGGTGCTCAAGGGGCGCACCCCTGCCTCTTCCCCCTCTGCGGCCACCCTGGACACCCTGGAGTCTCCCTACTCCCTGGTCACCCCGGCCACGTCCCTGACCATGCCCGCCACGAGGAGTACGCCCAGCTGAGGCACCCCTCACTTTTGGTGGCCTCCCAACCATGGCACAGATGGAGTAGTGCCGGCACAGATGGAGTAGTGCCAAAGGGAGGTGTACACCACAATTGACCTGGGCAATTGGGGTGAAGGGGGTGGGATGCAAGATGTTAACAGCCCCCCCTGCACCTGCAAGGCTGTATGTGACCCCGGTGATGTAGTGACGGGTCACACTACGCTCAGGCCCCCCAAAACTGCAGTAAAACCGTGCACGCAACCCTGCAGCCTACGTGCGCGGAATCATCCTCCCACAGTAGGCGGTGGCACCCAGTAACACGAAAAACACATATGCGTGGGACACGCAGGCTACTATGACCTTGAAAACGGGTGCGATACAAAGGGGCACCCGCAGTGGGAAAAATAGTGTGCGTGACTGACCGTCTGACTAGCGTGATGCAGAAAAACACGCATAGCCAATAACCACCGCCAAAAGAAGAGATACGTCCTCGATCGCTGTGAAGATGTGATGTCGCGCGAAACAACACGAAGCAGCTACACACGTCAGTCTCCATGAAAGGCACCTACAGCGAACTGCTGGCCCCGCTCACCTTTATCCCATGCTGAGGGAAACACCCGCGCATGTCACGTCACTTACGCGCATAGGCCCTTTCCTCGGATTACACGCATTCACATGCGGACGTGCAGTTTTTTCACACGCGTTGAACCACTATGCCCAAGTCACAAGGGAAACGCCTGCACCCGTATGCGCTTACGCGCTAAGGGCCTTTGGTCCAATGAAAACGCGTACGTGTGCTGCCGCGCTTATGCCCTAAAGGCCTTTCCTCCAATTACAAGCTGACGTGCAATTTTTTCAAATCACTCTGTATCAAGCTGGCCATGCGAAAACACACGGAAGACCACGCTCCTGCCCAGAAGGCCGAATTACTGCCCCCCAGAGCCCTGAGCACGCTCCCACCTGCAATCTGCTGCTGCCTGACTGCCTGCTGCCCACGTGCCCTGCCATTTGCTGCCTGCACGTCAGCCAGGGGTGCAGTTGCTGTGACCACCCCTGCTGGAACTGAAGACTCCCGACTGGGATTCCATCGCTCCACAGCCCAGCCCCAGGACCCAGTTGCCCACCCACTCCTGCCTCTGGGGTTGCCATGTCCAGCAGAACACCATCGGGCAGCACTGGCAACCCCCAGCCAGAGAGGCAGAGGGCCACCAGCTTCAGTGCCAGGGAAGTTGGTGTCCTGGTGGAGCAAGTGGTGGGGCAGTATGATGCCCTCTTTGGAAGTTTGCATGCCGACAATGAAGGACGGACCAGGATCTGGATCGACATTGTGACTGCCATCAACATGGAGAGGGTGGCAGTCCGCAACTGACATCATGTCAAGAAGCGCTGGGAGGACTTCAGGTCCAGGACCCTCAACAAGACCCGGCGCCTCGCAAAGGCAGCGGATGCCGAGGGGCGCCGGGGCAAGCTGTCGGACAACCAAATGAGGGTCCTGGAACACATATGCCCAGCGCTCTATGTCCAGATCCTTGAGAGGCAGACCCGTCTGGAGTCGAGTGGTAAGTGTACATGCAGAGTGATTGGACGCTCTGTGTGTCGTGGTATGCCAGTAGTGTGCAGGTTGCACATGTGTTTTTGTAGGGCCATGTAGGGATGTGTATGAACATGGGCGTGAGGCTGCCACATGTGTGTCCTCTCATGTGTGAGACACATTGATGGTGTATGTGTTGGTAAGCATACTGGACAAATGCATGTGTGGGAGCACACATGTTTGAATTTCTGTGTATGTACATTGGCATGGTTGTGGCATGGATGGTGGTTCCTAATGCATGTATCTGCACTGTGTACATGTGCATGTGTGTGTACTTGACAAGTGTGCAACTGTGATGCAACATGGATGCATGTGACACTGATATGTAGAAGGCTGAATGGCAGATCTGACATGTATGGCGATCTCATCACTGCAACAGTTGGAGGAGATGTAGACATGCATGTAAGGGTGGTGGCGTGTGTGCATGTCTACTACACTCCCTGTGTTTCATGTGATATCTGGCTAACCTTTGGATGCTCATGCTGTTGTATGTGTATGGATGGTGCTGGCTGTTGTGATATGGCTGTGGAATTGCTCATGTGTGTGAGTTGAAATGACATATGTGTTGGGGATTGTGATGCCATGTCTGAAGTTTGACACTGCCACTCAAGTGCAACTGTAATGTGTGTATCAGTCCATTGTACAGTGCCCTGATGCCTGTGTCCTATCTCTCCCTGTCTGCACCGTCAACTGATGAAGAGGACGGAGAGGGTGCTGTGGAGCACAGTGGCAGGGATCGCACCGCCAGCCGGAGACGTAAGGCCCGGCTCCCCTCCCGAGTTGTCACCTCGTCAGGGAGTGAGGAGTCCGGTGCCGCGTCCCAGGCCACAGCTGCCGAGGGTAGTCCAAGAGGCGGAGGTCGGAGTTGGACTCCTCGCCAGCAGAAGGGGCAGCTGAGACCCCGCAGGGTCCGACGGAGGAAGATGGCACGGAGTCATCCAGGTTGGTGGGGGGTTTGGTGGTGGAGGAGGCCGTGCAAGGGACAGACATGGGCTCTGGAGGTGGGGATTCCACTGGTGCTAGTGGTGCAGTGCAGGGGCAGGGACAGGAGGCAGCACAGGCCACCGAGGAGGTGCCTGTGTGTAATCCTGTCCCCGATCCTGTAACTGCATCATCCTGCACCAGCAGGGATGCCTACGTCCAGACCCGTTTTCAGGGAGGGGATCCGCTTACAACCACTGGCCTTCCTCTCCCTGCAGACGTGGCTACCCGGCACCGGGTTGAGTCTGTCCTGAGTGGGATGGCATGGCGTCAACGGGGCATGGGAGGTGACCTGCAGTGTTTTTTTGAGGACACTGCACATCATCTCGAATGCCTTGTTGACCGTGTTGACCTACTGGGACGGGTCACCAGGGCCGGATTCCTCCGTTTGCTGGACCTTGTTCCGACACCCTCCTCACCTGAACCCCCTATGCGCCCGTCGTCTTCCATGCCATCTTCCCACCCATGTATCACCTGGGTACCCTGTGGATCTGCCTCTGACCCTGCGGGCAGGCTGATGGAGGACACATCCCTGCCACAGTCGGGAGTCCAACATCCAGCAGGGATGGCCACCTCAACAACTGCACCCCAGCCGAAGGAGGATGTGCAGACAGCAAGAGCCAGGGCACAGGCTGAGGCACAGCAGCAACAGCAACAAGGTGGGAGCCATGATGGCTCAGGGCCTTCAACATCGGAGGGGCAGGCATCGGCCAGATGGCAGGAGGACCCAGGACTGGAAGTGTCTTCCGTGTGGCAGCGGTTAGGCCATGCTATAGATGCAGAGCGGCGGGGGAGAAAAAGGCGCGGCTCACAGTGGTCATGGCTTCTCCATGCGTCGGGCGTTGAGGCGGGCAGAGTTCCTCGGGGCGACTCGCAGGGAGTTGGAACAGGCCATGAGTGCCTCCCTGTTAGACCTCAGGGCCAGGGCAGAGTCCGGCCTCCGGGACATCGACATGGAGTTTGATGATGCCCTGGCCCGGGACACCACAGAGTGAGCCACAGGACTTGCCCGCCACCATTATATATAGTTAGATAATGTTAGGTTTCCTTTCCTTTTCTTTTTTATTTTGGTTGCGCTTGGACAATGCACCATGTTTTTGCATATAGTTTTTTATGAGGTAGTATTTTTTGTAGGTTTCATTTCATCAGTTGGGCTCATGGACCCTGGATTGTTCATTTGTACATAGTTCACCAATTTTTTTTTATTTTCACCATAGAGCAATGGATTTCACTTTCTTTTTTCCCTTGGATTTGCTTTGTTGGACTGTGACTTTGGACACCATTTCTTTTAGATTTCTTTGGATTATGATTTCTTGTTTTTTATTCTTTTACAGACATGCAGTATTTCTTTAATTATTCCCATTGTTGTGTGTTTTTTTAAATTACATTCATGTTGTGTTTAATACATTTTTTTCTTCATACTTCGATGTGTGGTGTTATCTCATTGGTTTCATGCATGTCATGATATGGGTTTTCACATTCACTTGCAGCCATTGTGTGTGTGTGACAGACATGTGTTCATTTACATACTTGCCTTTGGGGTTGTATCATGTAATTGCCTTTTCTATGTGGGTGGATGCAATACTTGATTGGGTCTTTGGGCTGGGGAGGCTGGCCATAAGGGCCATGATTGAGGATTGTCATGATGTGGGGGCAGGGGGACATGAGTGGTACATGAGTGGGGGCCTGCTGGCAGGTGCCCCGCACTGCCGGGGGATGGGGGTGCAGGGGGACATGAGTGGGGGCCTGCTGGCAGGTGCCCCGCACTGGTGGGGGGTGGGGGCGCATGGGGACATGAGTGTGGGCCTGCTGGCAGGTGCCCCGTACTGCTGTGGGGTGGGGGTGCAGGGGGACATGTGTGGGGGCCTGCTGGCAGGTGCCCTGCACTGCTGGGGGGTGGGGGTGCAGGGGGACATGAGTGGGGGCCTTCTGGCAGGTGCCCCGCACTGCTGGGGGGTGGGGGTGCAGGGGGACATGAGTGGGGGCCTGCTGGCAGGTGCCCAGCACTGCTTGGGGGTGGGGGTGTAGGGGGACATGGTGGTGCAGGGTGACATGAGTGGGGACCTGCTGGCAGGTGCCCTGCACTGCTGGGGAGTTGGGGGTGCAGGGGGACATGAGTGGGGGCCTGCTGGCAGGTGCCATGCACTGCTGGGGGGTGGGGGTGCAGGGGGACATGAGTGGGACATGAGTGGGGGCCTGCTGGCAGGTGCCCCGTACTGCTGGGGGGTGGGGGTGCAGGGGGACATGAGTGGGGGCCTGCTGGCAGGTGCCCCGCACTGGTGGGGGGTGGGGGTGCATGGGGACATGAGTGGGACATGAGTGGGGGCCTGCTGGCAGGTGCCCCGCACAGCTGTGGGGTGGGGATGCAGGGGGACATGAGTGGGGCCTGCTGGCAGGTGCCCTGCACTGCTGGGGGGTGGGGGTGCAGGGGGACATGAGTGGGGGCCTGCTGGCAGGTTCCCCGCACTGCTGGGGGGTGAGGGTGCAGGGGGACATGAGTGGGGGCCTGCTGTCAGGTGCCCAGCACTGCTTGGGGGTGGGGGTGCAGGGGGACATGAGTGGGACATGAGTGGGGGCCTGCTGGCAGGTGCCCCGCACTGCTGGGGGGTGGGGGTGCAGGGGGACATGAGTGGGGGCCTGCTGGCAGGTGCCATGCACTGCTGGGGCTGGGGGTGCAGGGGGACATGAGTGGGACATGAGTGGGGGCCTGCTGGCAGGTGCCCCGCACTGCTGGGGGGTGGGGGTGCAGGGGGACATGAGTGGGGGCCTGCTGGCAGGTGCCCCGCACTGGTGGGGGGTGGGGGTGCATGGGGACATGAGTGGGACATGAGTGGGGGCCTGCTGGCAGGTGCCCCGCACAGCTGTGGGGTGGGGGTGCAGGGTGACATGAGTGGGGCCTGCTGGCAGGTGCCCTGCACTGCTGGGGGGTGGGGGTGCAGGGGGAAATGAGTGGGACATGAGTGGGGGCCTGCTGGCAGGTGCCCCACACTGCTGGGGGGTGGGGGTGCAGGGGGACATGAGTGGGGGCCTGCTGTCAGGTGCCCAGCAATGCTTGGGGGTGGGGGTGTAGGGGGACATGGTGGTGCAGGGTGACATGAGTGGGGGCCTGCTGGCAGGTGCCCCGCACTGCTGGGGAGTGGGGGTGCAGGGGGACATGAGTGGGGGCCTGCTGGCAGGTGCCATGCACTGCTGGGGGGTGGGGGTGCAGTGGGACATGAGTGGCACACGAGTGGGGGCCTGCTGGCAGGTGGCCTGCACTGCTGGGGGCTGGGGTGCAGGGGGACATGAGTGGGGGCCTGCTGGCAGGTGCCCCGCACTGCTGGGGGTTGGGGGTGCAGGGGGACATGAATGGGACATGAGTGGGGGCCTGCTGGCAGGTGCCCTGCACTGCTGGGGGGTGGGGGTGCAGGGCGACATGAGTGGGACATGAATGGAGGCCTGCTGGCAGGTGCACCGCACTGCAGGGGAGTGGGGGTACAGGGGGACATGAGTGGGGGCCTGCTGGCAGGTGCCCCGCACTGCTGGGGGGTAGGGGTGCAGGGGGACATGAGTGGGGGCCTGCTGGCAGGTGCCCCGCACTGCTGGGGGGTGGGGGTGCAGGGGGACAGGAGTGGGGGTCTGCTGGCAGGTGCCCCGCACTGCTGGGGGGTGGGGGTGCAGGGGGACTTGAGTTGGTGATCAGTAGTGCAATCTGACATGTGGCTTGGCTGGGGGGCATGCCCATGGTGGATGGGCTGCCTGCGGGACATGAACAGGGGTGCAGGGTAGTCCCCTCTGGTGTGGGCTGCCTGCAGGGGCCGTGCAGGGTGTAGAGGGAACACCTGGGAGGACCCACACTGCCAACTCACGTGTAGGACTCCCTGTGCACCCCCGAAATATACGTACCCTGCTCATATCGCGTGTGAGACTTCACGTGAACCCCAGTAATACACGTACCCCACTCGCACAGGGCAAATCGCGTGTGAAACTTCCTGCAAACCCCAGTAATACACATACCCCACTCGCACAGGGCCAATCGCATGTGAAACTTCCCGCGAACCCCAGTAATACATGTACCCCACTCGCACAGGCCCTGTCGCATGTGAAACTTCCCGCGCACCCCTGAAATACACGTACCCCACTCGCACAGGGCCAATCGCGTGTGACATAGCAAAAACAAAGAGGTGATGGCTGGAAGGTTTAGAATTAATCTTAACCACTGGCAATGCTCTGGGCAAACCTCCAGACCACCGTTCTTCGCCTGCCAAGCCATTACAGAAGGGAAAGACCATATGCAAATCAGGCTTGGCCCCACCCCAAAACTTCCCGCGAACCCCAGTAATATACGTACCCCACTCGCACAGGGCCAATCGCGTGTGAAACTTCCCGTGAACCCCAGTAATACACGTACCCCACTCGCACAGGGCCAATGGCGTGTGAAACTTCCAGCGAACCCCAGTAATACAAGTACCCCACTCGCACAGGCCCTTTCATGTGTGAAACTTCCCGCGCACCAACGAAATACACGTACCCCACTTGCATAGGGCCAATCACGTGTGAAACTTCCCGCGAACCCCAGTAATACATGTACCCCACTCGCACAGGGCTAATCGCGTGTGAAACTTACCGCGAACCCCAGTAATACACATACCCCATTCGCACAGGGCCAATCGCGTGTGAAACTTCCCGCGAACCCCAGCAATACACGTACCCCACTCGCACAGGCCCTTTCATGTGTGAAACTTCCCGTGAACCCCAGTAATACACGTACCCCACTCGCACAGGGGCAATTGCATGTGAAACTGCCCAGCACTGCTTGGGGGTGGGGGTGTAGGGGAACATGGTGGTGCAGGGTGACATGAGTGGGGGCCTGCTGGCAGGTACCCCGCATTGCTGGGGGGTGGGGGTGCAGGGGGACATGAGTAGGGGCCTGCTGGCAGGTGGCCTGCACTGCTGGGGGCTGGGGTGCAAGGGGACATGAGTGGGGGCCTGCTGGCAGGTGCCCCGCACTGCTGGGGGGTGGGGGTGCAGGGGAACATGAATGGGACATGAGTGGGGGCCTGCTGGCAGGTGCTCCGCACTGCTGGGGGGGTGGGGGTGCAGGGGGACTTGAGTTGGTGCTCAGTAGTGCAATCTGACATGTGGCTTGGCTGGGGGGCATGCCCATGGTGGATGGGCTGCCTGCGGGACATGACCAGGGGTGCACAGTAGTCCCCTCTGGTGTGGGCTGCCTGCAGGGGCCATGCAGGGTGTAGGGGGAACACCTGGGAGGACCCACACTGCCAATTCACGTGTAGGACCCCCTTCGCACCCCCGAAATATACGTACCCTGCTCATATCGCTTGTGAGACTTCATGCGAACCCCAGTAATACACGTACCACACTCGCACAGGGCCAATTGCGTGTGAAACTTCCTGCGAACCCCAGTAATACACATACCCCACTCGCACAGGGCCAATCGCATGTGAAACTTCCCACGAACCCCAGTAATACACGTACCCCACTCGCACAGGGCCAATCGCGTGTGAAACTTCCCGCGCACCCCTGAAATACACGTACCCCACTCGCACAGGGCCAATCGCGTGTGAAACTTCCCACGAACCCCAGTAATATATGTACCCCACTCGCACAGGGCCAATCGCGTGTGAAACTTCCCGCGAACCCCAGTAATACACGTACCCCACTCGCACAGGGTCAATGGCGTGTGAAACTTCCAGCGAACCCCAGTAACACAAGTACCCCACTCGCACAGGCCCTTTCGTGTGTGAAACTTCCTGCACACCAACGAAATACACGTACCCCACTCGCATAGGGCCAATCACGTGTGAAACTTCCCGCGAACCCCAGTAATACACGTACCCCATTCGCACATGGCCAATCGCGTGTGAAACTTCCCGCGAACCCCAGCAATACACGTACCCCACTCGCACAGGCCCTTTCACATGTGAAACTTCCCGCGCACCCCCGAAATACATGTACCCCACTCGCACAGGGCCAATCACGTGTGAAACTTCCCGCGAACCCCAGTAATACATGTACCCCACTTGCACAGGCCTTTTCGCGTGTGAAACTTCCTGCGCACCCCCGAAATACACGTATCCCACTCGCACAGGGACAATCGCGTGTGAAACTTCCCGCGAACCCCAGTAATACACGTACCCCACTCGCACTCGCACAGGCCCTTTCGCGTGTGAAACTTCCCGCGAACCCCAGTAATAAACGTACCCCACTCGCACAGGGGCAATTGCATGTGAAACTTCCTGCAAACCCCAGTAATACACATACCCCACTCGCACAGGCCCTTTCACGTGTGAAACTTCCCGTGCACCCCCGAAATACACGTACACCACTCGCACAGGCCCTTTCGCGTGTGAAACGTCCCGCGAGCCCCAGTAATACACATACCCCACTCGCACTCGCACAGGCCCTTTTGCGTGTGAAACTTCCTGCGAACCCCAGTAATACACGTACCCCACTCACACAGGGGCAATCGCACGTGAAACTTCCCGCGAACCCCAGTAATACACGTACCCACTCGCACAGGCCCTTTCGCATGTGAAACTTCCCGCGCACCCCCAAAATACACATACACCACTCGCACAGGGCCAATCGCATGTGAAAGTTCCCGCGAACCCCAGTAATACACGTACCCCACTCGAACAGGCCCTTTCGCGTGCAAAACTTCCAGCGTACCCCAGTAATACACGTACCCCACTCGCACAGGGCCAATCGCGTGTGAAACTTCCCGCGAACCCCAGTAATACACGTACCCCACTCACACAGGCCCTTTTGCATTTGAAACTTCCCGCGCACCCCCGAAATACACGTACCCCACTCGCACAGGGCCAATCGCGTGTGAAACTTCCCGCGAACCCCAGTAATACACGTACCCCACTCGCACAGGCCCTTTCGCGTGTGAAACTTCCCACGAACCCCAGTAATACACGTTCCCCGCTTGCCGTGCTAGTACAGGGTTAGCGCAGCCCTTTGTGCTGGATTGGGGATTTTGATGGCTCTTCCCTGCGTGAGGGGCGTTCTTGTGGGAGTTACTGGCGCTGCTGCAGGGTCGCTGCGCCTCTGTGTGCCACGGCTGGTTTTGGTAGCTAAAATCCATGAATACGCTGTGCGCAGAAATGGATTTTAGAGCACGCGGCTGGCGCAGAGATTCACATGCGCACACTGTACGCCAGCTGCCTGCGCCACTTGTGTGCTAAATTCTATGAATTACCCCCTTAGTGTTGGGGAGCACTAGGGATGAAGGGGAAGGGATTGTGGTTTTAATAGTATTTATGAATGTTTATATTATGGTTAGGTATCATTGGGTATCAGAGGAGATTTCTCTAATATATGGCTAGGTTTATTGTGAAGGCAATATCTAGACCAGATGTAGTTGATGTGTGGTTGTATGTTGGAATTGAGATGTGCTCACATGGGCCCTAATGGTGTGGTTACTTTTTCCAGATTAGTTTATAAGAAACCATCCCAGTATCAGGGCAAGGACTGGGTTTTCCAAAGCTATCGACATGTATAGACGATTATAGATGAACAGATAGGGAAGATATGCTGTAAAGGTATAGGAGGTGAAGAGAAGTCATGATGAGCATGAAATAAATCGATGTTTGGTTCCAAAGGCTAAGCACCCGGTATCATTCACTGTGGGTTTGAGGTAGATGAGCCATATTGAGAAACATTTGAATATCCTGTTAGGTGGGATTGGAATAAGGTTGGACAGTTTATGCAGGACCTGAGTGCTAAGGGGGATTGTAAGCAATGACACAAAGGAGGCAGTAAATAGTGTGAGCGGGTTCATGTGGAAAATACAGACATCAAATAGCTGGTGCACATTACAAATGGAAAATCACGCATTCTGGCAATGACATGTTTTAAAATGGTCCACTTCACTGCGTACATGCTAACCTGAACTAATCAGTTACCAACCCATCCCTATAATTTGTAACCTGTCATTTACAAATCAGTGCAAAGTAGGCTCAGATGAAATGTCAGAAGTGAGGTGCTTCTTTACAATGGAGAGAAAATGTGCAAGCAAAGTTTACTGGCTGTGATTTCATTGCACAAACTGCAAGGAAAGAAATGCACTGTTGAGAAAGCACCATTGTATGCGCAGGAAATAATTGTTGCAAATATCTTTGTAAAACTATCCTTCAAGGGGAAATATACTGAAACCAGCTCGGGTGATGGGTGCATTTCTAGAAGAGAGGCAGGTCCTGGTGATTGACAGGGATAGCACTTAAATTCAAGGGAGAGAGCGGGTGTAGCCAGACGAACAGCAGGAGCAGGAGACTGGGAGAGCAGAGCTGCAGAACTGGGAGAGAACAAGAGACGGACGATAGGTGGGGGTGCAGTTATCCTGGCATAGATTTGTGTCGTCCCTGTGGGGCAGGATTGTGCAGAGGTCACGACACTGCATTTGCTGAAAACCAGAGGGGTGTTCCAGAGATAGCAGTGCAAGAATCTTCCCATGTGCGAGGTAGATATGCCAGTCCATAAGTGAGGGCATGCATGCTCGAATGGATGGAGTTTTTTTAGGCAGAAGGGGCCTCTTTTCAAGTATAAAGTTCAATGTCACAAACAAATGGTTCTCTAAATGTATTTCATGTAGGGATTGCTGTGTACAAGTGGTAAGTTATCTGTCAAGATAAATACACATTATAAAATCATTTTGTGTTTTAACCATGTCATGGCTTTGGGTTATTGGGGGTCATTACGACCCTGTCGCTAAGGGGTTAACAGCGGCGTAAAAGGCTACGGCGCCGTTAACCCCTTAGCACCTAATTACGAGGTCCCTTTGCGGGACCCGACCTTAACGGCTGGTCTGGACCAGCCGTTAAATTAGGGACCCGCAAAGGGACTCTCGAGGTAATTACGGTACCGCAACTTGCGGTACCGTAATTACCGCCTTCCCCAGTCCCATTGAGCCCTATGGGGCAAAAATGGGAATGGGGAAGGGCCAATGTTCAATGGGGAATTACCGCCCCACCAACCTTGGAATGGGGTGGTAATTCCCCATTGAACATTGGCGGACTCGTTACAATACCGGCAGCACCCATGGTGCTAATAGCGCCATGGTTTACCCCCAGTATTGTAATGAGGGCCATTGTATTTAATCTGCTTGCAAAAGGCAAGAGTGTAACAGTGAAGGTTTTCATGAAAATTATATATTATGGACTCTGTAGTTAGACAGTGTGTGTGAGTGTGTGGTATTCTGGCTCTGCCTGTTTGCAACTGAACAGATCGGCCATCAAGGCAGTAGCCCAGCCTCGTAGATAAGTTGCTGGGAACAACAAGTGACACTGTCAAAATCCAAGTGTTATGAATCTGGCAACTTTCTTTTAGAGAGGACCCGGGATGGAATCCAGTTTCTAGGATATTCTGAGGGGAACATTGTCACACTATATAGGGGATTACCACCATAAAACTATATCACCATTTTAACCCAACAAAAGAAAACCACAAGATTAGGTATGTCTCCCCAAAGAAAATCTCTAATAGGATTCAACTTGAAACTAGATGTAGAGCCCCCATTTGGATGCACAGAAAAGTGGAAGGATCTATGCAACATCAAACAATATATAATAGCTGCAGCCTGATGTGGGAAATAACCACTGTAACGGCCAGTTGACAACAACTAAGTGACCCGGAGCCAGCAAGCAGCCCTATATCAGTGATGTCTGTTTTTCTTTACATTAGAGAGGAAGAACCCCTCCCTTCTTGACATAAACAATCCGTGTTTGAAACTTCTCTGCAAGCAAGGGGTGGCATGTCAAAGAAAAATGACCTCAAATAAGTCAACTCGTTCAGTGGTTTGGACTGAAGAAGGTTCACAAATGAGCCCTCACCTAAGACATATCGTCCTGTTCGTTTATGTTTACCCTTTTTCAAAGTGCAATAGAAATAGGACGTTTGTCTATCACGAGCACTCTGCTCTAAAGAAAACCATGCTTGCCTCATCACTTTCATGACAAATGTGGAACGCCAGTCTTTCTCTGTTTCTACATATTTTTGAAAATTGAAGTCGAAGTTCATTGTCGAAAGTAGGCATTGAAGGCTTAGAACCAACCGAAAGGAAGCGAAATTCATATACGCCATGGATTCTGTCATGCTAAAGCAATATTTTGAATTCAGGTTTAGAATTTCACGGCGGCAGATGAGAAACAAACAGAGAATGTGTGAAAAATGGCTTAGCCTATTAAAACTGAGAGGAAACCCACTGAAACCTTATTAAAACGTGGACTTGCAGGTCATAGAGATAATTGAACTGACAGTTTGTTTTGGCAGCTGGGAGCACCGAATGTTCTTGTTCGAAGTGTATACGTTTGTAAATGCTTATTGGGGAAAAAATGCTTATAACTCTGTAATTCTTCATTTTATAAAATATTGTTTTAATTTCATTTCCTAGCCTGACAAGCTGAATGTAAATTGAGGTGTCTTCGATGAGCTCAGTGTTTATGTGGGGCTAAAACCGCATCAGTCAATCAGCAGGCAAAACGTGTAACTTGCCAGTGTTGCAGCAAAGGGCACACTATTCAGAGTGCAAGCTCGTCTAATTTCAGGTGACAAGCTAATGATTTAATTTGAGAAAGCATTGTAGAAATATTAAAATGATGAATGTATGTGATCGGACCTACAGAAATATTTAGTACCACTGAAAAAAAGATGCACGCAAACCTTCCATTAAACTAAAAGACACATTTGGGATTTAGGAGAGACATGAGAAGTTAAAAACCCCCAAAAAATCCGAAGGCATACAAGGCCTGGTTCACAGAAGTGTTTTATAATGGCGCAATCCTCTCGGAAAATGCTCTGTGAATCAGGCCCAAAGTAACTTCTTGTTTTTTTGTTTTTTCTTCTTGTATTGGGTTTAACGGAATAGCACTTGTTTTTGTAACTTAATCTGGATACTTTGACATGCAATCTTCACAGAACACATTCATAATAAAGGGGTGCTCAAGTTATTAAAGGAGCATGTTTGTATCCCATTTTCCTAAAGATACGTTTGCTTGCTTATTAAAGAATCAGCAGGACAAGTTGACCAGGAGCCCGTGGCTAGTAGGAATCGTCATGTTCCTTGGCTTTGCAAGGGCAGGGCTAACCTCAATGCATGTGTATTCATGTCTGCCTGATGGTTAAGTAGTGAACGCTCGTTTGTGAATCAGATGAAAGGCAACTGTTGAAGACACTCCATAGAATGTTTCCAAAAGCTGGGAGAGCACAGTCCAGTTTAACCCAAAGACATGGTAAAAAGCTGGTCATTTTGTCCCGAAGCTCCTGCACAGACACTTGCACTGGCGGACGGGGGCACAACATGGCACTGCGCGCGGCACAGATTTGGGTGATGCTGTTTATGCTCTCCAACCCACTCTTAATTTGGTGGTTTGAAGTTAGCATGTTTACAAAGAAGCCACACCAGCTGCTACCACTATATGGCTGCTTGTCACTGGTGTCGGAGCAGTTGGTATTCTTCAGTGGATACATCTAGGGCAATGCCTCGGTCAAGTCTGCAGCCACCGCACCTCAACCGTTGCAGGCATGGGTGCTCTACGTCACAGGACTGGAAATCCCATTGGCTCTGTTATGCAATACCTCAGACTTAACAAATGCACAGTGTTGAAGCTACATATGTATCTTGAATTCAGCAGTTTTTTGTATAGCTGTTATGTCTCGCTAACTTGACTCAAGGCCCATATGCACTGAATAACTTTGAAGTGGAATCTGAGTGGTGATGTAAAAGCTCTGAGACATTAGGTCATGGCTTGTTGCTGGGATTTATGTCACCCTTCACTGCCATTTGCATTTTCCCCAGATGCTTTTGTGGACCCGGAAGAGAGAAGGGAGGGTTAGGATAGTGAGGAAAGAATGCACATTAAAGTTAGGATTACTGTTGTGTTGAAGCATGCAGACCACAAGCGCACTAGCATTTATTTTTATTTATTTTATTTTTGCATTTGTAGCAACGCACTGAACCCTCAGGTATGATGTGATATGATAGGTTATTTATAAAGCGGTTAATACCCAGAGGTTTCTAAGTGTGGACCTGGGGAATCGAACCTCTGGTGCTCCATGACGTCTTGCTTCCAACGCGAGCACGTTGCCTCTGAGCTATCCTCCCGAGGTATCTGTGCGCTAGTTACATTAGGAAAAGGGGAAGAGGTGTACAGATAAAGGTAAACAGAGAAAGTATGCAGCATATGTTCAGGACGTTCAGCAGTAATATAGTGTCTTGGCTCCGAGGAGCTCAGACGAACAGCCAGGTTTAAAAGTTTCTCCTAAAGGACCAATAGGAGGGTTCCATTATCAAGTAAATGTGGGACCCTGTTTCAAGAGGAGAGAGGCATCTGTATCTGGAGGGGAGCCTCAGGTTGCTGTGGAAATAGGATGTATTGGCCTGGCCATGGTTGGTATTTTGGTTGTAGATGAGTTGTATTGAGGTGCTTGCTGTCTGTTTGGAGAGTGTTCCATTACCGCATGTGGTTCACTTGACATGGGTATCGTGAGCTGGAACATTGCATGTCAATGCTATTATGGGGAGCAGGCATTGTGGTGATGGGTGTAGATAGTTCTGAAGCCACATGTAGCAAATCATAACACAAAATAGCAAGCATGAAAAAAGGCATAACTAAGCATGAAAGGCCTAGAAAGACATTACATATGGGCCTGTTGGGACTTTTTCTCATTTGCATTGACCAGCATTGGACAAATGATACAGAAAAGGGCTTGAATCCCTGGTCGTTTCTCTCAGAGGTCTACCACAGTGTCCTCCACAAGGCTCAAAACGACTGACACAAGACACCCAGACACCGTTCAAAGACAGCCATGAACCCACCACACCCCCAACTCTCTCACCTGGTGTTGAGGAAGCTCTATAACTTTGTTTCTAAATGGTAATACCTCCCAGCACTCGATATTTCAAAGGATAACCCTTTGGTGTGGAGTAGGAGAGATAGGTGTCGTGTGAATTCCTCAAGGAACAAGGTATCCCACACAGCTGAGTGCACCATCCCTTGGACTAGAATGAGGGCGCCACGGGAGCAGAAAGGGGAATAGCATTATGCTGATAGTGACATAAAGGGCATTGGGAGGTAGGATGGGCAGTCAAACAACAGTGCAATCACACTTCTGGACTCAGACTGGGTACAGAACTCTACCAGAGCTCATTTGAAAGTTCTGCACACGAGCTAACTAATTGATCATGACAAAAGGGGGTATACAGTAGTGATCTAATTTTAGGGGATCGGCTTTGAGGTACAGATGGGCTGCCAGGGTTTATGACATACGCAAGTTTTAACTGTGCCCACAGTATATTTTATGCAGCAAGAAAGGAAGCACCCCACCCTTAAGCAGCTATATGCAATACAAGTTTGGGAGTAAAGGGCTGAGGGGAAGCAGTAATTCAGCAAGGTAGGTTTCAGTGTTTTTCCTTAATATTTAAAATTGTCCATGGTGTATTGTTATGATTTCGAGAATGTGTGTTAAAAGTGTGTTAGTGCATTTTTTAAGCTAGTTTTAAAAGCGAGGTGTTGACCAATTTAGCTCTTTTTGAGACCCTGCTGAGCTTCTGCCTCCCTTTTGATGAGTGGGCCGCCTGTGGCCTACATGTTTCCGTCCTTCTCTTAAAATATGGGCTCTGCATGGTCCCCAGCTTCAACATGTCCTCTTCATTGCTCTTTCTCCCATTGGTTTGTAGATGCTCTGCATTATTGTGGTACGTGGGTAGGTGAATATTGACCTGATATAATATTGCGGCTTTGCAATTTCAGGTGCATGTGAACGAAAAATGAAAATCAGAACTTTAATATTATTTTTAACAAAAATGTTTGGTTGTACTGCATATGAGGGAAAGGTGGGAAGGGTGAGGAACACAGGGTTTATGGGTGATTTCCCAGGACAGGGGGGAGTCATAGCCTATTGTGGTACTTCAAGTTATGTTAGGTTATCTTACTGGGATATATCCCGTGCACTGCTGCCTTTTGCATGGCCTTCAAGTGTTCTGGTGGACCTGAAAATAAAATGGAGGTTCTTGTGTTGGTGGAAGGCGAGGAAGCATGCTTTTACTATGGTGTTGGCAGTTTCAGTTCAGAGCAAAATTGTGTGTGCTTGTGCTTATAGATTGTCTGGGTTATCAGGCGTGCACATAGTTTGTGACCATATCATAGGGTTTTTGTGCCCATAGAATTAGGATGCATTGGCTGGGTTGGGATTGTGTGAGTTACTGGAGGAGGTTTGGCGTTCTGTTGTTTGGTGTTAGTGTGGGTGGGGGGTTGTAGGTGGCATGTGTGTGTGTGGCATTGTTGATTTGCATATGTCATGTTTGAGGGAGTATGGAGGATTTTGGTATGAGTTAGTGGGTGAAAGAGAGTGCAGCCCTCATTTCATGGGTAGGTCACATTCATTATGGTAGCTTGTTGGGAAACTGTAACTCTCTGCCGCATGGTCACCTACGTGGGGTCTCACTTTTGACAATGGTGGATGACTTGCATGTTCACTTGGCATATTAAACTGTTTCCAGTGAGTGGTTCATTAGATTGCAGATGTACTGTGCCGGTGTTCCTTTGCTGAGGATGCTCTTGTAGATGTCTGGTGAGCAGGGTTCTGCTGGGGAGCTGGCTTTGTTACTTTCACCAGTTTGGTAAAGTCTTCTGTGGAGATCACTGCGAAAGTGGACAGCATTGTAGCTGCTTCTGGGGATGCCGGTGTGGTGATATTGTTGGTTATAACCCTAGGCATAAAGCTGATGACTTGCTGGATGACTCCAACTTTGTTTTTAAAGTGGTTTGTGAGATTGTCAGAGAGGCTCTGCTAAGGGAGTATGGTGTTATTTTACGATGTTGGGTTTCTTAATCCCTTAATTATAAATATCTCTTTCTGTTTATTGCTTGCTTTCGAGATTCGTTCAGCATAGTGCATTTTCTTTGCTTTTAGGATTTCTGTTTTATAGAGCCATATCAGTTTTTGGTGTGTGAATTTGTCTGTTGTTTATAACTTTTCCTGCATACTTGTTCTAATTTCCGTTTTGCTTTGTTCCAAGGTGTGGAGGAGGGGGGTGAACCATCTTGTTGAGAACTTCTTTTGGGAAGGGGTGAAGAGTTTCTTTGGTGCTTCCATGGCAAGGGTTTCTGTACCACAGAAACTGCCACTCCATCACCCATCGTCCCTACCTATGTAAGATCCTTGAGAAAGCAGCAGCCATGCAAATCGTCCAACACTTTGAAGAAAAACAATCTCATTCAGTCTACCAATTTGGCTTCAGATCCAGATGCAGCAGAGAAAGAGCTACCACCAGGGTGATCAACGATGCCCTTAAAATCTTCAATGATACCATACTTTCCTCCTGTTTCTCATGGACCTCTCAGCAGCATTCAACACAGTAGACCACTGAAAATCTTCATCTCTGTATGGCGATCAGCGGGATCTTCCTCATCTGGTTCAAAACCTACCTTGCCAATGGCCAACAGTTTGTGCAAATGGATTCCTCCATATCACTGACTCTACACATCAATTGTGGAGTCCTGTAAGCCTCTTCCCGTGATTATCAATATTTATGTGAAACCACTCTAGTCCCTCCTTGCTCTACACACCATTCACATCCATCAATATACAGATGACACGCAGCTCTACCTCAAGATGTCCTCCATTGAAGAAATTCAAAGATTCAAGGCCCTGCTCACCATGACCTGGCAGCATACATTACTCACTTCACTATATTTGTTGCAGGCACATGAAGGCTAGGTGAGAGGTTAGTGATTAGGTAGAATGGCTATTCTCCTCTTCAAACCAGATGTGAAAGTCTCCTGGTATGATCAGGTGCTGGTATTCTACTGCAATGCTTGAAATGCTGTCTGCAAATGTTTCTATGAAGGTCGGCTTGTATGTGTCTGGTCTATGAATCAGTAGGACTGATAAATTGGTTTCATGAACCAGTTCTAAGTGGAGGAAGAGTGATTCACAGTCTGGGATGTTGTGCAATGGCACTCTTGTGATTCTTCACCATTCTTTGTAAGCTATGTCTAGCCCTCCTCCTTTTTCTTCTGAGTTGGCTTACCTGTATTTGAAATGTGTGTGTAACTACATTAAAGTCACCCATGAGCCAGGATTCTGTCAGGAAAAGCATGTCCATTCTTTCTTTGTTGAGGAGCGCCTGTGTCTCTGTGCTATGTTTTGACATTGAGTGGGCATTCATCAGATTGCAGTGAATCATCTTGATTTCTGGTTTCTGTTCATCCAATAGGGTATGTGTTGGTCAGTTGATTTCTCCTCAGTTACTCTTGTCATTTGATCCATTGATTGCCTTTCTTTTGGGGGTTGACTGGGGGACCTGTGTTGTTTTTCGTTCTTCATTGAGGTGATTGAGTAGGTTGCGCGAGGGTCAATATTTTGTGTTGCTATTCCTTGGTGATAAAATATGTGCTCAGACGGCCGCTTCTTTCTTTGTCCTTTGGGCATTTCTTAATCTGTTGGTGAAGGTGGCTTCTGTTCTCCCTTTGTGGGTGTGCTGTCTTAAGTTGGCTATTTGTGTGGCTTTGTAGGTGGATAGGCAGAACAAGACATAACGCAATTTTCGTTGAGATGTCGCAAAAGGGCTCTGTTCATTGGAGAGGTTCTGCATCAGTTTTCTTAGAGTATTGGGGTCACAAGAATGATGGTGACCATGTCTGCCACCTATATCCATCCATATGTAGGCCCTTCTAGGTCTCCAGCTTTTCCTGCATACTGCTGGTGGATTCCTTCTGCATATATCATGAAAACTCCTGACACAGAGGCCCTGCATGGTCTACAGCTTTACCCTTGCCTTTTCTGTATATGTGTTACCTTTTGTCTGTACATGCTATTTTATATTTTGTTATGTTATGGCAGGCTATCTCTATATGGTTTCCAGGTACTGTTTTATCTGAAGGACAGGGGCAGATTAGACTTGTGGGGAGAGAGGGGAAATTCAAGATAGCTTTGTATTTGTGCAGACTGTATATACCCTGAGCTCTAGGTTCATGTTCCTTTCAGCACCTATCCTCATGAACAGACGTTTTGGCCTATACACAATATGCATTTTGCCCTAATGGCAGGACCTTGATCTCATCAATTGACATATATTTAATTAGTGTTTTTTTTTACTGTTGCTGATGTGCCTTAAGATAATGTTACTGAAACTCTCCACTCCTGCCACAGTACGATTTTAGGCAGAAAGTGTGCTGTGCATGCCAAATTATTTTTCGGTACATCTATTGGACTTGATTTTTTCAAATGTCTTTAAGTGCATAAGATGTTCTCCCTTAGCTCGCCTGACCTCACCCGGCAGTTGACGCCTGACAGTGCCTCATTATCGGGTTGGGTGGTGTCAGTAGTTACTACTGCATTGCTGCTGCATTGCTGCACCACTGAACTATGGGTTTGGAGGTAAGGTGGAGGGAAAAACCTCTAGCAGAATGTTGGAGATAATTCTCTGGTTTACTGACAAAAAGCAGCCAAATCAGCAGAATTATCAATGTAGGAATCACCACCAGTGGTAATTCTGCCAAAATCCCCCTGGAGTCCAATGGACTCTAATGAATGGGAACTAACACTGGCTAGCACCACTTGTAATCTGACAGTAATCCCACAGGACAAAGTGTTGGTAACAGTCAATTTGTTTGGTGGTATTTCGGCAGATTTACAACCGAAATACCACCAAACTCGCAATGAGGACCGCGTCTTGGTCTCATATAAAAATGTCAAACATGCAAAAAGAGGTCACAATAAAGAGATACCATTGCAATTATTATGAATTGACCTAACATCTCAATAAATATGTCACAATAAAGAGACACCATTGCAATTATTATTCTTTTACCCAAAAGTCAAAAATCATATTGGTTGTCAATCAGCTACAACCATGTGCTATTTGATACCTGGGGTGGATAACCATAGAAAAGCTAAATTAGTGTGTGTCTTCTTCTCAGACATGCTGAAAGTAACTAAGGGTGATTAACCTCTGGTTTGTTGTCTCTATGTGCATGAATAGAGAGTGTTTATATGAGAACCATCACATTTGAGGACAATGCCTTGAAATGGTGTGAGTGCCTGGACATTTGGTGACAAAACCTGGCAATGGTGTGAATACATGGGGCCTCATTACACGGTAGGCGGTGAGCCATGGTGCTATTAGCGCCATGGCTCATGCCGGTAAAATACCGGCACCGCCTTGGCGGAAAGGGGATTTACCGCCCCATTCCAAGGTTGGAGGGGCGGTAAATCCCCTTTCCGCCATTGCCCTTCCCCATTCCCATTTCTGCCCCATAGGGCTCTATGGAAATGGGGAAGGCGCTAATTACGCCACCGCAATTTTGCGGTGCCGTAATTAGCTCCGAGGACCCTTAGCGGGTTGGATTTTAACGCCTGCAAGAAGCAGGCGTTAAATCCTCCAACCCGCAAAGGGACCTCGTAGTACGGCGGTAAGGGTTAACGGTCACCGTTGCCATTAACGGTGACCGTTAACCCTTACCGCCGTCCGTGTAATGAGGCCCGGTCTTTTATGGCAATTGATGGTATGTCATTTTTTATGGCAATACCTCCCATACTATGTGAATAATAGAGAGAATTATGGCAAACATTGAATTATGGCAAATTAATGTCGAATTCCTATACAAATGCCAAAACTAGCTGTGCCATTGTCACTGTTTGTTTTTGATGGTTTTGTAACAGTATACATTGAGACAGGTATGTTCAGGGTGGCAATGAGCACTTCATATTGTAGTATGGTACAATGCGATTATCACTGTGACAAAGATTGAGGTCCGCCATCTCTATCTCTCTGCATGTTTTGGACTACAACTCCAATGACCCCTATCCATAGACCATGCTGGCTGAGGCTGGTGGTAGCTGACGTCAAAAACATCCGGATGGCACAAGGCTTTAGATTCATGACTATAGGAGTGGCAAGGAAGCCCCTTCATAATGCTCAGGTGTGTTTTTAATGATTTTAAATATGTCCTTCTAGTCTGTACATGCAATGGTGTGATCACTGAGCACTCAGTTATGCTAGAATCACAGATTCTGGGATTTTGAACTTTCAGTGTCGCATTATTCCTGGTAATAAAGACGTGTTCCAAAAATAATACACTTTAGTCTAGAATTGCTGAATTTATAATGTTGCACTGAATGCACATGTAAATGTCTTGACTGCAGCCAGGCCCCCAACTCCATCCATGTCCACACGCACGTTCTAGGAGATGTGACCAATTGCACGTTTTATGTCATTGAGCTACTAAAATACAAAACAATCAGAAAATAATAATCTCTGTAGTAAAAATAACAGGGGGCAAATCAAAACCGGAACACGTAACCCAAAAGAAACACAACACATTCTGCAGTTGTTAACTTTACGAACTATGGTATACCCTCAAATGTAGCAAAGTATAGTAGATTGAATCCTGGCACACAGTTAATTGAAAGGGGATACCCGATGGATGCAGAGTTTGCCCAGTTGATGAGATATTTAAACACTGGTCCTCAGTCTATCACAGGAACACAAAGAAGGCATTTAACCATGCAGTCATCACTGCAACAGCGAGTGGCAGGCATATTATTGCCTTTGTGTTCAAAGAAGCCTACATCACTCTATCCTCCTATTCACAGTGGTCCTGTTGCCAGGGACTGAAGGAGTGAATGTCCCCAACCCCCATTGTATAGGTGTTGTGCACTGCATTGTAGAATGTGCACATATCAGTGAGGATAGTTGTCAGTGGAGACCTCTCTGGGCAGGTTGATAAGGGAAACAGACAATCTTTAATCCACACATGGCAAGTTTGAGAAAAGCACAAGACTTGAAATGTATAGCACAGCATTATAAATCATAGCAAGGCATGAAGATGTCCTAATAAGGCAAAACCACTCTGCATCTTCGCTCACACCAACGACTAGTCTCTGAAAAAAGCTCACCTTTCACTTTGTTGCTTTGTCACTGCCAAACATCCCTCTTTCATTGTATCTCTCTCTCTCTCTCTCTCTCTCTCTCTCTCTCTCTCTCTGACTCTCCCTCTCTCTCTCTCTGTCTATATCTCTACCTCTCTCTCTCTCTCTCTCTCTCCCTCTCTCTCTCTCTCTCTCTCTCTGTTCTCTCTCTCTCTTGTTCCCACGAATAAATGCATTTTACCGAATTTGCAACATGAATCTGGGGTATTCTGCTGAGAGGTTGGCAACAGTCTTTTTTTAAGATTTCTTTTCTTAGCTTTATACTAATGTTTTTGCTTGATTGTTTTGTTGTCAGGCTATAAAGGGGAGTTTTTTTTTTTACATACCCCATGCTGTTCCCAGGGTGATTCTATCATGTTATCATGTTATCAAGTTACATGTATCATGTTACTATGTTGGTGATAAGGATGGTATCACATGTACATTTGCTTTGTCTCCCGTATGGTTTATTTATCTATTTTTGCATTTGGAAAGCACGCTTAACCCAGAGGCATCTAGGTGCTGGCTGCAGGACAAGACATGCTTAGAGTCAGATTGTCTAGCGAAAGCATACGTAGATCATTAGGCCAAGTGCCAAGTTTTCAGGGGTTTTTGGACAGACCAGTAGGAGGGTGTGCAGTGTGCTAAGGTGGCTAGGTGTTCCAAAGATTGGAGGCAGAGACTGGCAAGGTAAGCATCACCTGCGGTGGACCTCTTAAATCTGTGCACTTTGAGGCAGTTGCAGTAGGCTGGTCTTGTAGGTCTTGTTAATTTGAATATGTGTAGCCTGTGTGAGAGGTATGCAGGGGATGTATTGGTTAGACATCAGTGAGTGATATAGAGGGTTCTGAAATTGATGGGTTCCCAAATCGGGAGCCAGTGCGCCTTTCTTCTGGCATCAAAAATGTGCTCATATTTGGAAATACCAAGGGCGGCTCAGAGAGAGTTGTTTTGGATGCTTGGAGTTCATGGATGTTCCACTCGCAGGTGCCAGAGAATACGGCATTGCAATGGGCCAGTTTTGATCTTATGATTGCTCGAGGGATATTGATGCGGTTATTGACAGATAAGAATGGTCTGCTGGCATTTATAAATTGTCTAGTGTCTAGTGTGGCAGCCAGATGAATTCCTAGTGTTTTCACTACTGTGAGACTGGGATAGTGATACAGTCTATCATAATGGAGCGGTAAGGTGGGTTTAGCTTGTTGAATAGTGATTGTGGTCAGACAAGAAGGATTTCCAGTGTTGCATTATTGAGGCAGAGCAAGTGAGAGGACATCCAGGTC
This sequence comes from Ambystoma mexicanum, assembly GCF_040938575.1. NCBI lineage: Eukaryota > Metazoa > Chordata > Amphibia > Caudata > Ambystomatidae > Ambystoma > Ambystoma mexicanum. The sequence goes on along the minus strand of NC_090927.1, from coordinate 890,225,064 downwards.
TGGATGTTCTCATAGGTGGCATTGAGGGTTGAGGTATCCTGGGAATAGTTTCCAGTGAAAGGGAGGAGGATGTATCTGTCATCTTCATAGTTTGTGTTTGTGATTCTAAGGGCATCCAGCTGGTCGAAGAGAGATTTAGTGTAGATAGTGTAGAGAGTGGGGGGGATGCACAAGCCATATGGGACGCCATAGGTGACTGGCAATGGGGGGCTGCAGATTCCCTGGTGGGTCTTTGGTGAGGAAGGAGGCAATCCATTTGGTTTATTTGGGGGAGAAGTTGGCAGCAATAGTCAGATGGTGGCATAGGGTTTCATGATCGATGAGGTTAAAAGCAACGGATAGTTCTAGTTGTAGTAAGAGGGCCAATTTGCCTGCTTCTCTAGTGTTGTCGAGCTGATTTTTTAGATCGAGTAAGGCTGAGTCAGTTTCATGTCCTGGGCAGAGGGCTGACTGATGGATGCCGAGGATATGATAGGTAGTCTGGAGGTAGGCTGCTCGATACAGTTTTTAGGATGAAGGGGACAGTGGTCATAAATTAGTAGCTGATGGGAATGGTTGGGTCGAGGGAGGTTTTTTGAGACGGGGTGAGAACCAGGCAACCTTGAGGCTGGCGGGAACAGAGCAGGAGGCAAAGAAGGCATTGATGATGGCTGTGAGGAGTGGGGTGATTACCTCTGTGCAGTCTTTGCTCAGTGGGGTGGGACAGATGTCTCCCTAGTATTGTGAGGCTTTGAGGCCTTTGATGAGGTTGGTAACTTCCAGTTCAGATATGTTGCAAAATTTGAAGGTGGAAAAAGGAGGCAGTGTGTTTGGTAGCTGGGGAGAGTGGTGGTTAAGTTGTGTCTTGTTACGAATGGCGGCTTGTTTAATGCATATTTTCTCCTGTAGTAAGGTCATTTTATTCATAATGGTGACTTGTATCTTTGTTGACCATGCATCGTCTTTCTTGAAATTAGATGGCAGTGTTTTGGGTGACTCTGGTTTGCGTAGGGTAGAGAACAGCTCGCATGTTTCCGATTTGCCATTAGCAATTCTAATGTTATAAGAGGAGGCTTTGGCATCATGTTGGCCTGCTTGTATTCCTTAACAACGGTGGTCAAGTGCAATTTAGTGGCATCTAGTTGTAGTAATTTCTATCCCATGAGTAGCCCAATGCATATATATACGGTAGCCATTGAGGCACTAAAGTAATACCCATAGCCATTATATTGTGTGGCTTTCTATATTTGATTGAAGATGAGGCATATCCAAAATCTCCATTTGACTGATGAAGGTCACCCACATCCAACAAAGGAATCCCAGTTTGGGATTAAGCCAGTGTAAACTGGTTTATGGCCTGTCAGGCAACCCAGTAGCATCCCAAGTCGGAGGGCCTGTTTTAAAGGCATTAACACCAAAATTCAAATCAGTCAAACATGGTTCTAAACCTGAATGCAATTAATGGTCAACCACAATCTAAACAGCAACAAATGGTTAGGAAAGCCAAGGTGATAGTGATGTCATCATGTTTGATTTAATACCAGTTGATCGGGGAGTGCCCCATTGTGGATTTCAAAATGAACAGAAAGAATGCGCCATGTTCAGTAGATACAGGGCAAAGGACTCACAAATTAAAACAATGGGCCTCATTACGACCCAGGCGGTAAGTTACCGCCTGGGTCGTACCTTTACCACCATGGCGTAAACTACGTTTACGCCATGGTGGTTGGCAGACTTACCGCCCCATTCTGAGGTTGGCGGGGCGGTAAGTCCCCAATCCCCATTTACCCTTCCCCATTCCCATTTTTGCCCCATAGGGCATAATGGGAGTGGGGAAGGCGTTAATTACGCCACCGTAAATTACGGTGGCGTAATTAACATCAAGGTCCCTTAGCGCCATGGATAACCTCCATGGCGCTAAGGGACCTCGGAATCAGGCGGTAAGGGTCGGCGATGTTTACGCCGCCGTAAACCCCTTACCGCCTGAGTCGTAATGAGGCCCAATGCCTTTTACAAATGTTCCTCTCACCTCCAATACTGAATTAGTCGTGGTTATTTCTAGTAACCTATGGTGCACCCCCTGATTTCACCTTTCTCTGTGTCATTAGGTCCCATTTCAGGTAACCTTTTAAGCCTTTTCTTGGAGTTCCCTTTCTCTGGTAAACCTTTCGGGCATGACTTGTGCACATTGAGATGCACCTTTTACTATACTCAAGAACGAGTCTTTCTTAAAACCCCAAATTAACATGAGAAAGAAGTGATGACAATGGTACATGTGGAGACAGTATGGAAGCAGAGCAAAGTGGGAGGCAGGCATATTTGGAAGAATTGTTGTCAATGGTAGCAAAAGAGTTGTTCATGAAGCATGCAAACAAGATGGGCTTGATACGAAATGCTGAACCAGTACACACTGAAGCAGAAACAACTAAACCATTGCCACAAATAATCACCATCCTTTGAAACCTGATGCAGGGAAGGGTATCTCCACAGTCATTACATCAGTGTTAGACCAAGGGATTATTTTTCCTACCGCAAGTCTGTGCAATACCCCAATTCTGCAAGTAAAATAGCCTGGTAGCGACATTTACCAATTTGTGCAAGATTCCAAAAGCAGTAAATGCAGTAGCTTTGCCAATGTTTCCAATATTCCCAAAAGCAGTAAATGCAGTAGCTTTGCCTATGTTTCCAATATTCCCAAAAGCAGTAAATGCAGTAGCTTTGCCAATGTTTCCAATATTCCCAAAAGCAGTAAATGCAGTAGCTTTGCCTATGTTTCCAATATTCCCAGATGCAGAAATGATATTATCCTCCTCGTCATCATCAAAATACTTCATTTCGGCTGAAATGCTTTAAAAGCAGCCACACAATAAACAAAAGTAATGTCATAAGGTATGTCATACATTATATCAGTATATGATATAAACATATGTATTTTTAAGCCGGCACTGTCCATTTCATCCATAATCATAAATGAATCATTTTTTCAAAGCAATTGATTATAACAGACTACCAAATCCCCATTAATCTGTCATTATCAATATTCCCCCCCAATTTCAGATGGACTTTGTTAAGGTCTAATATTTATTTCTTAAACTTACCATTTATATTGTTAATTTTTCTAACAGTTCTCTTCCTTTTAAAACAAACCTTTACAATATAGCTTGAGGCTGCACACAGCACATCTGATAGACTTGCATTTAACACTGTTCTTCAGCAAATCTCAGAGTTCCGAGTCCATGATTTAACAAACTATTCTCCAAATTGCTGTGCTGAAGCAATAATAGGTTAGACCTAAGCACAGCAAGTGTTGCAGTGATTCCATTACGACCCTGGCGCTAAGTGAAAAACGATGGCGGTAACTGGTTACCGCCATCGTTTTCCGCCAGGTCCGATCATGACTCGTGACCGTAAACTACGATGCCAATAGCGGCATCGTAGTCAACGCTGCCGCTAACTGCGCCAAGGGTGCGCGCACGCGACCGCCCACACCGTACTTAGCGCCATGGCGGAAAGGTACGCGAATGCCGACCCAAGCGGACATGCACCTAGCGCCATCACCGAGGCCGCTAAGTACCTTACCGCCATGGTGCAAATAACGCCATCGCGAACCAACCGTAAAGGGCCATGTCAAGTGTATGCAGCTGCCACAGGTGCACAGAAACAGCACAGGTGAAGGCAATACAGACTCAGGGGAGTACAAAAAGAGCACACCCCACCCCTAACCACACCCAGTCACACTCCACAATGATGCCAATACGACTAGCAATGTTGGGGCTGGAGGACCTGGTAGCAATGCATGTGCTACTACAACAGCAACAACAACAACAGGCAGCACAGAGGAGACGCAGGAGGAGAAGGAGGGCAAGGCAGGCCCAGCAAGCCCCACCAGCACAGCCAGTGCCACCACGCAGGCAGCCCCCAATCCCACGCATCAGAGCCAATCCAAACAACCTCACTGCTGAGCAGATCCACACCCTGTACCGTTTGGACCGGGACACCATCACTGCCATCGTAGACATGACGCACGACGACATCGTCAGCATGATAGCAAGTCCAACCGCCATCCCCCCCCTACTGAAGGTAGTGGCTGTACTCCACTTCCTGGCCACAGGCACCTACCAGCACACAGTGGGGCACCTGCATGGCATTTCACAACCATTATTCTCACGAACACTCATCCAAGCGCTCGATGCCCTCCTCAAGCACACAGACGACCACATCTCAATACCACGGACTGCCCAGGAGATAGCAAACACCAAAGTGGGTATCCATGCACTAGCCGGCATACCTGGATGCATTGGTGCCATCGACTGCACCCATGTGGAATTGGTGGTTCCACGTGCCATGGAGGTACCGTACCGCAACCGGAAACAGTTCCACTCAATCAACGTGCAAATGGTCTGTGACTCCAACATGATCATCACACATTGTTGTGCCAGATTCCCCGGATCAACCCATGATTCTATGGTCCTGAGGAACTCCACAATACCACGCTACATGGAGCGACATGCAGGCCCAAGATCCTGGCTACTCGGTGAGTGCAATGTCATGGAAGTGGGCATGGGAATGACGTACCAATGCATACTCCACCTGGCAGAAAGGGGGGGGGATGATGCATACTCCACCTGGCTGTGAGTAACACAGAGAACGGAGACAGAGGAAGGGCACCCACAATGCACACAACCCCACTGCATGCATAGGGTGATGGCATGCAAAACAGGCCATGGCAGCAATGAGCATATACTGGTTGCATTGTGTGAATCAATTAGTGCATGTAGAAGTTAGCCAAGGTAACAGTTCGATGCCAGCCAGGGTTGAACACCATGTTCCTGATCAGACAACATGACTGACACAATCATTCTCGCCTACATACAGGTGATGCAGCCTATCCCCTGAAGAGGTGGCTCCTCACACCAGTCCGGAACCCGCAGAACCAGCACGAGGAGGACTCCAAACATGCACATACACGTACTCGTGTGGCCATAGAGCAGACATTCGGCCTCCTGAAGGCACGGTTCCGAAGCCTCAGCAGGTCTGGTGGGCCACTCCTGTATGGCCATGAGAAGGTGGCAAAGATCGTCATGGCATGTGTCATGCTGCACAACATGTGCGTCAGACGGAATGTGCCCCTGCCCCCTGACGCAGAACTGCAACCACCTGACGATGAGGATGAGGAGGGTGCAGATGGGGCGCCACCACATGGAGGAGGCGATGCACAGGAGGGGCCTGCCATGCGCCGAAGTAGCATCGACCACTGCTTCTAGCACACACGGCTGGTGTTCATCGCATGGAGACTGCACTTGGGGCACTCTGGTACATGGACACTGTGGACTGTACACCAATAAAGCACACATACGCAATGAAAATGTCCACACATTACTTTTTAGGAAAGAAAAAAGTGTATTGGTAAAACAAACTGTCGTGTCACTACCCCTCCCACCTCCCCCCTGCACACCCCAACACACCCCCTCCCACCTCCCCCCTGCACACCCCAACACACCCCCTCCCACCTCCCCCCTGCACACCCCAACACACCCCCTCCCACCTCCCCCCTGCACACCCCAACACACCCCCTCCCACCTCCCCCCTGCACACCCCAACACACCCCCTCCCACCTCCCCCCTGCACACCCCAACACACCCCCTCCCACCTCCCCCCTGCACACCCCAACACACCCCCTCCCACCTCCCCCCTGCACACCCCAACACACCCCTTCCCACCTCCACCCTGCACACCCCAACACACCCCGTGTAGGTGTCTACAGATGCCTGTGACAGTGTCCACAGTCCCTCACAAGGCCCCTCTCCCGGCCCCCGGGGCACCCCTGGCTGTGGAGCGCAGGTTGCGTCCGGACCGTCGCACGGGGCTGCTCTGCACAGAACTGGCAGTGGAGGATGTCCCTGGCTGCCCCTGTGCATGCTGCTCCTGTAGTGTGTGGTTGAGGTCAGTGACCGCACGACGCAAGCCCGCAAGTTCGGCACAGATGTCCCTTGACATGGCCTGCATGGCATCTCTCAGGGTGGCAGTGCTCTGCGCCACTTCGGCCCTTAGGGTCTCCGTGGCCTGTTCAATGCTGGGCCCAGCCCCCACACATTCTGCGGCATGCTCATCCAGCTTTGCCGACAGCTGATGCTGCCGTTGAGTGATCTCCTCTAGGGAGTGCTGGCCGTGCTGGCCCATGGCCAGTGCAGGTGGAGTGATGGAGGGGCTGCTCCCCTCCTGTGGAGTGTGGACAGGGCATGGGGTGGAAGGCCACTCCTCTGCCTCAGTGTGCCCCTGTGTGTCACCCTCATGGGGGCTGGCGTCAGAGAAACAGGGGGAATGTAGTTGGTCAGTGGGGCTTCTGACCTCCTGCTCCATGTCCGAGTCAGAACATGCAGCTGTTGCAGCTGTCTCCCCGATGTTGCTGCTGGCCGCTGACCCCCTGCCTTCTGTGGCAGGCAATGTCGATGGAGGTGGAGCAGCTGCTGCTGGCCTGCTGCCGACAGGGGTGCTTGCCGGTGGGACCTCCAGTATGCCTGCAGTGGGACCTGCTTGTCGTGGGGTCTGCCTCACTGCAGCTGAGGTTGAGGGTGCAGGGACGTTGATGTTGGACTTCGCCCTCTTCGGCGCAGGGGTGTCCTGGTCCTCTGGGTGTGATTCAGTGCCTGTGGTGGAGCAAAGGTGGGAGGCCGTTATTGATGGGTCTACGGACTTTGGAATGACAATGGTTGACATTATTTTGGCCAGTGGATGAGGCAGATTACAGGCAGTGCCATGCAGGGTGTCTCCTTCTAGTGTGGTGTGTGGACGCAGGTATGCGGGTGCCAGCAGTGTATGCAGGGTGGTGCTCGCATGTGGCTATGGCCAGTATTGATATGTGTTGCATTTACACTCTAGGGCAACCTTGTGCTACACATGATTGGACTGCTGTGACTGTGGCATGTCTTGTCAGAGGCACCTACCTTCATCGCCTGATGTCGGGGCTCCCCTTTCCATCCCTCCAACACCTTCGATGGACTCCATGCCGATGGTGGTAGCACAGATCTCCTCCCACGGTTGGAGTTTCAGGGGGGATTCCGACCCTCCACCGGTTCCCTGGGCAAGGTTGCGGTTTGCTGAGATGACCGCTCTGACCCGTATGCGCAGGTCATCCCAGCGCTTCCGGCACTGCTGTGGGGTGCGGGGTACGGTCCCCACCGCGCTGACGCGCTCAGCCACCAGGGCCCAGATGGCCTTCTTCTTCCCGATTGCTGTCCTGGTCATTTCAGGGGAGAACACAACACCTGCGTTGTCCTGCAGGGTCTCTGCAAGCATGCAGAGTTCCTCCCGGCTGAATCGCTCCTGGCGCTGGCGGTCACATGCTTTTTTGACGCATTTCGGCATTTTCAGGGAGTTGGATGGGTGGTTGTTTGGTTGGGACAGGTGTCAGGGTTGGGTCTGGTGTTGTTTGGTAGGATGGCAATGGATTGTGTTTTTAAAGATGGCCGACGGGATGCTTCCCGTTCCGGCGCGATGACGCTATTTCCGGTTTGGCCTTTTACGGCCAACGTAATTTACGGCCGCCGCTAATTACGGTGGCCGCAAACTACGGTGGACGCTACTTACGCTGGCGGAAGGGCACCTTGCTCACTCAACGATGGCGGTAGGGGCCTTTTACGCCATGGCGTTAATTGCATTACCGCCATGGCGTAATGCTCGTGCGCGATGGGTCGTAATGTGGCGCTCTTTACGCCATCGACTCACGGCGTAAACGCTCATTACGCCATGGCGGTAATGACGGGCGATTAGCGCCAGGGTCGTAATGAGGCTGAATGTGTTACAAAAAAAGACAATAATCGGAACAGGATGTATTCCAACCTTTAACGAGTGGGGCAAGCGGTAGTTATACCCAGGCTCATTTTGAGAAGCAATGAAGGTGCATAGGGCGTTAAATATGTCTCAATTTTGAAGTCGTTTAAAATAAAAACACATGTTAAAGTACTCTTTAAAGTGATAAAAAGTATTCATCTTTCTGCTCTGGGTCTATTCCTAGAAAGCTTTAATAATCACTTGTTTTCTATTAGCTGTTATAGTAGTCAGGTCAATCCAACGATCCGCTAGGTTTAGTAGCCTAGATAAACATCTAGTATAACTAAGCCAGGGTAGAGTCTTTGCAACCTGTACATTCATCACACTTGTGAGTGCTTCTCTGTAATTTAATCGGAGGATTGCTTGACCACAGTTGGATACAGTATAGTAATGGTTTAAATGCAATGTTTTCTTCTTTGGTAAACAATCCCAACTCTAGGTGCACTTTGATGGAGAAGTCATTTTTTTTTCAAACATGCATTCTCAACATTGCTTAGTTTCTTCATTTTACGAAACAACTTTGAAAGAAGTTTTATTCCTATATGGCCTGGCAAAGGACGACAAGTGCTGGTTCTGTCGACAAAAGAAGAATCCTTACGACACCTGATATTATTTTGTCCTGAGCTGGTAAAGGAGAAAACTGTCCTGCTTCTCAAGAAGTTGAAGAAAGTACACGATTTGGATGCTGAAACGTGGTGGAAAACCCTTTATGGGGGATTCAGCAGACCTGCCTCTAGAGCTTTGGGATTGTTTTTGGAGGTGGTATTTGGAGGAAAAGAGGATGAATTTCCTAAAGACTAAATAATTTCTGATTTGGATGGGGGATAGAACACAGTTTGTTTGCCAAGGGATGACTCTTATGGGGAATAAATCGCATGGGAGGGTCAGTGGGAGGAGGGCTGACAAGGGATTACCTAGATGAGAGGGAAGGGTGATGGGACCCTGTTTTTTATTCTAACAAAGACTGGTTTGGTTTTATCGGATGTGTTAATCATCTCTTTACTTTGTAAGCTCTATGGAAAGCAAATGTTTGTTTAATAACTAAATGCTTAAGTAAAAAAATAAATCCGCCCTCCTGGATCTAAAAATCCAAATGGATGAAGCCAAAGACAAGGGCAATCCGGCCATTTTGCTCCTGTTGGATCTTTCAGCTGCCTTCAATCTGGTGGACCACCAGATCCTTACCCAACACCTCCCTTCGGCTGCCGCATTCTCCCAGAATGCCACCAATTGGATTCAGTCATTTCTGGCTGATAGGTCGACTAGGGTCTTTGCCCCATCAGCGGCGGCTGACCCTACACCAATCCAATGTGGAGTCCCCCAAGGCTCCTGCATATCGCCCACACTTTACAACATCTTCACTAAGCTACTCTTTGACCGCCTTGACGATCTGGGTGTCAGCTACACCAATTACGCAGATGACACTCAGGTCCTCATCACACTCACTGGCTGCTATGAAGAAGATGCTGCAAAGCTTAACGAAATTTACCTAGAAATTCAAGCCTGGATGGCCACACATAGTCTTTGCCTCAATGACGATAAGACGGAACTACTTATCGTAGGATCCCAAGCACGCCTCAATAAATTGGAAGTGTGTACCTCGACTCCACCCTATCACTGAAAAAACAAATAAATGCCAACATTTCATCTACCACCTATACTAATAAACTTATCAATGCCTGCAGACCTTTTTTATCCTCCTCCAGTTGTCTCACATTAGCCAGAGCATTGATATTGTCTACATTAGACTATTGTAACACACTCTTCCTGGGCTCCACAACAAAAAATCTGAACAGGCTCCAGATTCTACAAAATAACCCCTTAAGGCTCACATCTCCACGGCCAGCAAAGAAGCCCATTGGCTACCCATCCGCGACAGAATTAAGTTAAGAACCCTTGTCATTACACACAAGTGCCTGTCACTGACTGCCACAGGCTACCTATCTGACAAATTCCCCAGACATAGCACTTCCAGACCAACCAGAACTCCCTATCTGCATCAATTAAAGATTCCCAAATTCAATCTAAAAAACAGCAGGAGGCTCCAGATTCCCTGTTCTTGCAGCTCAATGTTGGAATACACTCCCTCTCGCTATCAGATCGGAAGCTTCCTTCTGGCCATTTAGAGCTATGGTGAAATCCTGGCTTTCTACCTAATACATTGCCACTCACTACACACCACCCATTCCTACTGTATGACTTAACCTTATCCTGAAACGGACCACCTTGTAACCCGGTCCTCACGCGCTTTTGCATATATGACTCTCACTGTACATCTCTTTGTAACTTTGAATGTATGTAACCATTTGTGTTTCGCGCAACGATATGTAACTATGTTGTCCACATGATTATGCGCCCAGCTACCCGAGGGTTCGGCCGCGCTCTATAAATAAACAAACTAAACTAAACTAAACCAATAATACGTTCTGCGTCATATGATGCTGCAGCAACAACCTGTAACCTTCAAACTTCCGAAGCTGGGGGAACCATGTTGTGGAGAAGTTGTTTTTTTAAACGAGAATTCTCTACATTGGTAAGTTTATTCACTTTGCAATATCCCAAATGTTCTGTGCCACGTGATGTTTCAGCCACAGACTGGAAACTGGAAACTTCCAATGCTGGGGTATCAATGATGTTTCCAAAAGAGCTGGTTAAACTTAACATACATTGCACATCTTTTCTTTTTTAGAATCAAGATAGCTCATCAACTTGCTGATCCTATTTGCCATTCCTGCTCATTCTGATCCCTAAATAGTCAAAGAATGTGAATTAGATCCGGACACCTTCTTTCTGTATGTTCAGGTGTGTGCATCATTTTAACTTATTATCACATTTAATTAATTGTGTTTTTGTGCACTTTATGGTCAACTCATATTGTTCTTTCAATTTTATATTACTATACACTCCGCAAACAGCTGCATGTTTTAAAGATGGCAACGTATGCTCTTCCCCCTTCTTCATCCCTGTTCACCCACATAGTTAAGATCTACTCATGTTTAGCTATCCCGGACTGTACTTGAAATCATTCTGAAATTGCCTAAGCCAACAACAAGTAGCCAAATCTAGTCCTTTTTGGATGCAACAGGGAGCTGCCGACAATGGATATCAGGGTGAATACACATGGAGGGTCCATTGCAGGCAAGGACTCTTTTACAAAGTTGTCAGTAGGAACTGAGTGTGCATTTAATGACGTGAAGTGAGCCCTTGCTAGTGCACTTGCCGTTGGGTTATCTTGATTATCGAAAAACATGTATTACATTTTGTCACGAGAAAGAGGGGTATCGACATGTCTTGCAACTCTTATGTGGTCTCCAGTATGGTGTCCGGTTAAAGGATCGAATACAAAAGGATCGAATGCAAAAGGTGAGAGTCAATGGGATCGAAAACAAAAGGTTCGAAAAATATTTTTTTTATTTTATTTTTTTGGGAGGGGTTTCGCTTAGGTAAAAAAAAGTGTTTTTTACCACAAAAATGGGGGTTGGGCGGACCCCCCATAAAAAAAAGGTAAAAAAAAACAAAACAAACGTTTCGAACCTTTTGTTTTTGGTCCTTTTGATTCAACCCTTTTGTCATTTCATCCTTTTGATTCGATCCTTTGACCTATAGCCCTCCAGTATTACATCCAGCTTCACTACTGCAGAGTCAGTCTGATGGTATCTTTATAACAACAGCGTTCAATAAACCCAATACAGGTTTACTTAAAATTTCGATTCAAAACCCTGATGACGAAATCATTGTGGGTGGTTCTTGTATCTCAAATGACAATAGAGAGTTGTAATTGTGTAGAAAATATGCAATAATCGAAGGTGTCGAATATGCAGATGTGTTCCCTGTGCAGGAAGCTGAGCTTGTTTTATTCATAAAAACCTTCACTTTAGCGAAGGCAAAGCCCGATTCTGTGTTTACCGACTCACACTTTTAAAAGCATACACACATTATGTGAATGCCCTTCTTTAATCCCCATTATTACCTTAATAATTTACAGTGGTGGGGAGTACAGCACGCATGGCGCCTACATTACCTAGGTTAATGCCAAGGCTGACTGAACAGTGAGAAAGGTTGCCCCTTACCTAGTGTGTTCGATTGTTTCAACTTTTCAAACACTTCATGAACTAGCAGAAGCACAGGAATGCTCTCCAGATACTGACATACATGCATTGAGCAGCCCATGGTGTCCGATTCACAATCATAAGCTCCAAACATTTTATGAAACTCATCGAGTCATTCCCCAAATCTCTTTTTCATTTTTTTGAATATATGCTCCACTGGTTCATTAAACCTCAGCAAAGGGGACATTGTGACACAGATTCGAAAAGAATGATAAGCCTACCTTTTTCTCGAATTACAGAACTTTTATACCACCAGTGTTTGGTCTGCAGCAATTAAATGTGGAAAACATTGTGAATCTTGAACATGGGGTGTATCCTGCGCCTCTGAGCTTTTTGCACAGATTTAGTAATATGTTATTCAACTTCCAGAGGTAGCAGGATTTCAATATATTCTGGAGATTGTTGAGCAGCATATCTGGCATGTGGGACAATACAAAGACTGTTATTAAGATTCTGATACAGGACTTTATCCAGTGCTTCAGAGTGCCACTGACTATCAACAGCAAGGTGCACACTTAACTGGAAAGTTAACACATGGGGTATCTAAGCTGCTGTAGGACAAGGACAAAGTGAAATAAAATAAAGAAAGGAACAAATAATAAAGGACTAAATAAAAAAGAGAGATGAGATTTAGATCAAACCCCCAGTGATACTGACTTTGGTGGAGCCCATTGGAATTGTCCTGCTTTAGCGGACATTGTGATGCTCCTATATTTTATTAAAATAGCCTTCACTATTGCTTATTTTCCAATGGATTCTCGAGCATGTGTGTACATTAGGACTGAAAAAGTGCTGCCTTGCATAAACTCAGGCCAAGGACTTACAGACCCATGTGACAGCATGAACTAGTTCAATCTGCTACAGACAAAAGATCACTCAGAGTGTAGGAATGATGACTCCATGGGAGGAGTGTGATCGCACCTCACTGGGAGGCAGACTAAGGGGGACTTATCATGTGATACAGTACCCTTACGCCATAGCAGTACATCCATTTGGAAACAAAGTTCTGGGGTCCTCTTTAGAAGCAGCAGTTCCACATTCCGTGGTTGACTTCCTGTTGAAGACTAAAACAGAACATTTTTCTATTTCCCAATCAAACAGATATGAGGTATTGCTTTCAAACTCCTTTAGCATCATCATACCCCAATGTGCTTTGCTGAATCTGGGATCCTTGCTCCCAATTCCAAAAGATAGAGACCACATGATAGTGAGCCACTTGATTGTGTGGCTGCCGCTGATTACCTTTTACACCTAGGAGGGATATGTCAGGTATACTAATACACAATACTAATTTCATATATTTTGTGGGAAATTTGTGGTATTGGGACAATGATAGTCAATTGATGGCAGGGCATGCAGTATGTACACTGCGAGATGTTGTTGAAAGTGAGAAATCGTCCAAAGTAACATCAGTGCAAATAGCTGAACTGGTTTAACTAATAATTGCTTGTTAAATGCAGAATATCAAGCAGGTACACAACTTGATATCCATGTGGTAATGTATGATATTTGTCAGTTGTGGAAGCAGCGTTGCTTCCTGATAACATCAGGCTCACCCATGTGTAATCCATCCAATGTAGAAGCTTCATTGGAAGCTATAATGGATCCCAAACAGAGAGATATAATCAAATATGCAACAAATCAATCATTGGATAGTGTGGTCATTTGCGGAATGGACTTAGTGGACTTATGCATTAAACTTGTGGCATATCTGTATCTCAGGATCAGTATGTGTTAAGACTGAAGGGGTCATCAGCTTCACCTCCCTTCTGAATATGTGTCACATTAGCTCATACATAGAAAGCTGCTCCTGCAATGGAAAAAGACTCTTGGGTGAGAAAGGGTTGTCAACTACATAAGTTTGCCTAGTGTGGGATAAATATGGCCCACTTGTTGCCCCCAGAAAATCTCTTATCTAACTTGGCTAGGCTATATCGTGGACTTGCACATGAGAGAAATGGGGGTTTTGAGCCATGGTCCAGGCTTATAGCAGATCATTTGCTGTCCGTAAAAGCTACATTATTGGGATTGCAGTGTGCACGTTACAAATAGAACATATAGCACCATATGGTTAATTTGTTAATCTTCAGGTTCACTTTATCCAGTTACCTTGATGTAATAATCTGCAGTATGTACTTGTCTTTCTGGATGTCTTTTCTGGCTGGGTTTAAGCAAAGACATGCGGGACAACAGACAGTCTCTGATGCTAACATGTTCAGTAAGGACCTTATACACAGATCCAGAACTCCAATCACAATAAAAAGTTACAGTGGTCCCCACTTTGTCAATCAACTCATTAGGGAACTGTGTGCAGCATTGAATATAAAGCATGACCTCCACTGCCCACACGATCATCAGTCATCAGTGGCAGTGGAAAGACACAATGAAGTCATCAGGATTAAGTTCTCCAAGCTATGGGCTGAGACTGGCCTCAAGTGGCCGGAAGCCCTTACATTAGTACTTTGCATCAGAAGTACTCAGAAGCACTGTAAACAGAAACAAGGACTGTGGCTGCATTAAATCCTTTATTGGCAGCCAATGCATTTACCCTCCTCACCAATTGTGAACAATGTGCAAATCAAGATACAACGCACGGATGATTTACTGCTCAAATATACCAAAACATAACATATTGCTAATCAGTGTGTTCAGAAATAGAAGTGAGAAGCTTTGCCCTAATCACCAGAAGAGACTTGCCATTCCCTTCTGACTGGAGGCCATGTCCTGATTCATCACTTGCAGCAGAAGACAGCATTAGCACCCAGGCTGCAGGGACCCTTTCATGCACTGTGGATTACTGGGTCTGCTATAATGGTTAGTGAAATTCCAACCTGTGTGTACACCTCTCACTGTAAAAGGAGTGTTGCATCTGGAAATGTAGCTGAATTTCGGTTGAACCTATCTAGTCTTGGGACTTGGTTATGTACTGCTCAGCCGAATTAATGTTCCCTTCTGGTAGGATGCTGGTTTTCTTGTATTGCAAGACAATAATAATTGTTTCTTATCCCCAGAAATTGTTGTGTGAGCCTCGTTTCTCCGACAGTACTTTCTGCACATTCAACAAATGCTCCATTGCAGGGTGGTGGCAAGGCAACATGGGATGCTGAAAAAAAACATTTCCAAAATGTGCACAGAAACTCCCTTGAAATTGACAAATGTGGAAACAGTTTCATTGATAAGTGTGCCAGGAACCACAAATAGAACTACTATATTTGATACGGTGCAGATAAATCGATTATGGTCTAAACTCCGCAATTGGAACATTCCTAAAGGACTCTTGAAAATGTTGATGCTTCTATATTCAAACACTAACGATCGGATGCGCCTGAATGCAAAAGGGCGTTTATCAGCCCTGATGCCAACAACCTGTGGAGTAAAGCAAGGCTGCATTGTTGCAGCAATATTATTCAACCTTTACTTGGCTGACATGCAGGGTGTATTTAGATCTACCACTGCCTACCCCATTAAAATAAGTTCAGTGACATTGGAATGGCTAGCATATGCCGATGACCTGTTACTCCTCGACTACACTCCCATAGGCTTGCAAAATATGTTAGACACTTTGGTTGCCTATTGTAGTGAGAACGGGCTAAGTATTAACCTCTCAAAAAGTAAGGTGATGGTGTTGCCGATAAAGAAAATATCCCAAAAGTATGGGATGGAAAATTAACAACTCCATGTTGGAACAAGAGAAAACATATAAGTACTTAGGCATAGTTATTGATGAGAAACTGAACTGGGAAACACAATGGACAAGTGTTAAATAACGCTGCATGTCAGTGATAAATGCATTCAGCACATTTATCGGAAAAAATGTGGGATATTCTGCCTTAACAATATTAACTTTGTACACTGCAAAAGTGAGAGCCATTTTATTGTATGCAGCAGCTATCTGGGGACATAACTATGTGAAACGTTAAGTGGCATTTGAAGCCAATATGTTATGTAAACTGATGGGCCTACCACAGAGTGTACCAATAGAATATATCTACCTAGAATTTGCCATTAAAGGAGTAAACAAGGTTTACATAAATCAATCGGTATTGTTCTACCATGACGTATGTATTCTTCACACTGAGACTATTATTGTCCCTTATATTCATGTGTTATTGAAACTAGAGGGTAGGCTGTCTCCAGGAATAGTTTGCACTCTAAAAGAACTGCATGCACAATGGGCTGAGGGTTCTCTAACATTGGCTTCTAAAGTTGGGCTGAAAGCAAGATTAAAAGTGACACTCAGTGCCTATGGTCACGATAAGTATGTTGATGCACTACAAAGCACATAGCGGAATCTATTGTGCGATGAGGGCCATCCAAACTAATTTACCAGAGTATATCAATGCTTATCCAAGTACGAGAACTTTTGAACATGTTTAATTATGAAATGCAATGCCTCAGAAGCGTTGGAAACCAAGGGCGCATGGTGGGGTATTAGTCGTGAGAGGCGTGATTGTCGTTTATGTCTCTCCGCCACAACTATGTTAGGTCCTACTGTAATGTGGTTGATATGAATGTTATTGTTGATTTATTTTTAGTATCATTTTATCTGAAAATTGTAGAGATTTTAAACTGATGTGAGAACTTTGTAATCTTTTTACAATAGTTATTAAGTGAACTGGAATTTCTAAATGTCATTTTTATGATGTAGTGTATCTGGATTGTAAATGTAATATGTTATACAAAACCAATATTGATTAAAAGTATATCAATCAAACTTTATTATTGATTATTAGAACTACTATTCACATGAGATCCTCACGGGCAGCTCAATGCACTTACTTCAAGCTTCACCGTTTTCACTAAGTCAGGGTAATGTGCACATGTTTGATGATGCTGTGCTAAAATGTTGTTAAGAGGTAGTCAAATTAATAAAACATTGCGCCATACCACCTCTCCTGTCCAGGGTCCTAACTCTATATGAAGGATCATCGAAGGAAGCATTTCTGTGGCTAAAGTGGTGTGGACCACACAAGATCCTACTGTTTATGAATTCTGCAGTAGACTACAGAGATGTCCCATTGTCGACTTATGCACGCTTCTGTCATACATAAATGTTACCAGTTAATGCAGCACTGGCAAATTCTGGTGGTAATCTTGTTTAGTGGGTTAGTTATTGGTAGGGACGATACGCATTTTACAGCTTTCCCTCCATTGACCTCAATGCAACTTCCCAACTTTTTGCTATGATTTGAGCCCTGTCCAGAAATGTAGAGGTAATTAAAATCTTTTTACTTTACTTTCATTGCTCAGCTAATCTATTTTGGGGGCACAGGTCAGACCTTAAGGCTACCTGTGCATTAGGAGCATGTCTATCTTTGCAAGATTCCCTTTTGCTTTAATCCAGCACACATCAACTTACAGTGAGGTGCTTCACGGGTACTTTATATCCCTTGTCCTTGTTCTTTTTAAAATATTTCTGTTGCAGTGGCTTATTTTCTGTCATGTTTTTCATTTTTGTTGCATGCACTTTTACATTTTACTGCATAAGGCATGTACCATATACACAAAATGGCTGTGTCACCCTCTGCTACATGAACGGGTAACACAAACATATCTGCTTCATTAATACCAATTCAGCTTCTATACAAGAAGCAAGAAGAAGCATATAGATCGCTGACATTCAGTTCATCAATAATACATTCCATATCACAGCAAATAGAAAGCCATGCCTTCCTGTCCTGCTTGTCCACTCGTATGTAGCTGACACAATTGGTGCCAAAAGCCATGCTTAACACTTTTTTTTAACCTGCCTGGGATTCAATGCCTCAGTACTAACCTGGTTTGTCTCCCATTGTACACATCAATACCATTTCACCAAGTTGGGCACCCCAGATGCCTTTAACGTCCAGTGACCTGTGGAGCATTACAATGATCCATCATCTCCCATCCATCTTCAGCCTCACTACTGAACCACTCAGGTATCTCCTTGACAACTACAAAAACAAAACATGGCTTATTCTGGTAATACACAGCTCAACTTAAAGGACAATTGCATCAAAGACATCCTCCAGTTGAAACCTTTTCCTCTGTCCCATTGGGGCCGGGATGTTTGTACTAAACAGAAACCGACAAAGACCAAATTCATTCGCCATACAAAGTCAATCACCTTCTCCATTAACACTGATATTTGTTCACTATAATTTTCTGTTCTGTGCTCACATGTTATTTGTAAATTCAATTCCATCGATCTAAAAAGGAAAAACATGTTCTATGTTCACCAATATCCAGACTGGACTGTACTTAAGTTTATTGTAAACAACATTCTGAAATGATTAGTGTCCTTGGTTGCATTTTATGATGAGAAACAAAAGCCTATTCAAAATTGTGGGGTCAATCACCCTTCTGACCCATGTGAAATCTAGAACTTTGTTTCATTGTGTAGGAATACAGTTATGAAAGTTCATGTGATCTTGCACCCTGATTACTGTGTAAGTTTAAAAAAAAACATTAACTGTGATCCTTCAACAAAGCACACAAAAAAACCTACAAAACGGACTCCTGCACTGAATAGAGTCCTTCATCTGCACCCCAGACTTCAGAAGCATGAACCGATCATGCTGGTCTACAATCAGATGTTAATGAAAACCTACTTTCAGATGTTCCAAAAATGAACCTTGTCCCACTGAAAGCTTCTTTCTAGGATGTTGCTTTACATCTCAATGCAGCACTGAAGAAATGTAACGACATCGCACACACATGGAACGTTGTTTCTGGCTCTGCTGAGGCCACATCACATTCAACATAGCATGCAAAACTGAGAGCAAAGACAATCCCATCCCTAGCTGAAAAACGGACTATATCAGGAATTCAGTGCAGTACCTAGTTCAAAGACATCTACCGTCTACAATTCACAAAATGAAAGGGAGAAAAGACTTGAAAGAAATTATGCTCCTGCTGTTAACCAATATGACAAACATCAGGCTTGCTCTCTCCCTTCTATGATTCAGAAAGGCAATAAAGCCTATGCTTTTCAAGGAACACTATAGTAACCAAGGTTGACTGGAAACTGGCATTAATGCTACCCTCCCCCAATCCCACTGCCCCTTCCATTTGCTATGTACCCCACCTTCCTCTACAGTTACTGTGCTTCATTGTTGCCTACCTAGGTTTGTGCTACATATATTACCTACATACATAGTCATCAGCTCTTAATGGTGCACCCTCCAAATATCTACAGTACATGTTGTACACCATAGCAGTATGCTAGTGCCTGCAGAGCTGATTCTGAATGATGAATACAGAGAGCTTCCATTTTGCAAGCTCCAGTTGGTAGTGGGGGAAGTTGCGGTGCAATTTAAGCTCATATAGAGAACACCTGAAACAGAGCATATTGTTTGAGCATTTACTGGTGACACAGGGCATCCTGCACATTTCATGCATGTGTGTGTGTGCATGTTTATTCGTATTTCAGTATGTATCTATGCATAGTGTTTAATATAGAGCAAACCTAGCTACGAAGCAACAGAGTGTTGAACAACAAGAGGAAACATTGACAGTATAAAATAACTTGGATTCTTGTACATTGTAGATTGCATTAGGAAGCAGGACATTACCACATTCTGGGCATATGCCAAGCAAAGATTTTTGTTGGCTTAAGTAACCATCAGGGTTGGCTCATTCATATACAGCGACAAGGC
Source organism: Ambystoma mexicanum (assembly GCF_040938575.1). Lineage (NCBI taxonomy): Eukaryota > Metazoa > Chordata > Amphibia > Caudata > Ambystomatidae > Ambystoma > Ambystoma mexicanum. The sequence continues at coordinate 890,205,509 of NC_090927.1, read as the reverse complement.
GCCAAAATGCCACTGTCACACATTCTAGACAAGTCAAAGCCAGCCAACGAAAGCACCTCCAATCACTGCTATGATGGCATTAAATGTCAATTGGAAATGTGGTTTCCCTTTGACAGTTTAATTTCCAGAGCACGCATGCATAATGGGTCATGCAAGGCTCGGATAATTTTGTTCCACCCGCCTTGCATGGCCCATTGTGGATGCAGGCTGGCTCCACTATTCATGATCTCAAGGACCAGGAAGTTCTCTCTACTTCCTGGCTACTGCTTAAGAGCCGGAGGGCGATATTGTTAGGTGCCGTCCAGACCAGGGCTGCAGGTAAAAAAAAACAATGCATGTATTTATGTATATGTGTATGCAGGTATTTGAATCTGTAAGTGTGTGTGAATGAATGAGTGCTTTATGTATGTGCAGGTGAGTGCAACCTATGAATGGATAAGTGAATGTTAGAAATTAATTAAGTTAATAAAGAATGCATGTGTGCTGGGGAATGGGCCTCTGATTCTGATTAGGGAGCTATATTTTTGTTGCGCTGCAGCCAGACATTTGTTAGTGACAATCAAAGGTAAATCAAACATGAAATTGTTATTACATGGAAAGACTGGCATTGGTGGGACAGTATGGATACATTTGATATTGGCACATGGCAAATATAATGGGCATCACGATTAACGAAAACGTGATATGTGTTATTATGAGACAAGACTGGCCTACATTGGTGGGCCAGTCTGGCTATGTTTTCTTATTGTGAGCTGGCATGTTTTAATAGGCATAAAGAGTAAAGCAAATATAAGTATTATTATGTGGCTAGATTGAGTTACTTTGGTGCAGCCAGTCTTGATGTAATTTCTTAAGTGTTATTACATTTTTTACTGGCATCAAAGGTAAAGCTGGTATGATGAGTGTTCTTACGTGGCTAGCCTGCCATATGTTGGTGCAACCAGTCTTCACATGTTTTCATATTGTGGGGTTGGCCTTTTAACTGGAAAAGCCATCATGAGTATGTTCTTACATAAGGATCCTGGTATATCTTGGCAGAGCCAGCATGTACATGTTTTCTTATAGCATCGTTGCTGGCATAATGCAAAAAGCAAACATGTGTTTGTTCTGATATTTGAATGCTGGCATATATTGCTGCAGCCTTCATGGAAAGGTATGGTCACAACCACCATGAACATGTTTTTAATATTTACTTGCATAAATTTCAGTCTTTCTACAGTGGCCACACTTCCTTCAAAACCAGAAGGCAGCAGCGAAGCGGAGCGGAGTGGTGCGAGAGTGGGCAGTCTGTGGCAGTCCCTCTCAGTTTCAGTCTTTCTACAGTGGCCACACTTCCTTCAAAACCAGAAGGCAGCAGCGAAGCGGAGTGGAGTGGTGTGAGAGTGGGCAGTCTGTGGCAGTCCCTCTCAGTTTCAGTCTTTCTACAGTGGCCACACTTCCTTCAAAACCAGAAGGCAGCAGCGAAGCGGAGCGGAGTGGTGTGAGAGTGGGCAGTCTGCGGCAGTCTAATGGCGGCTAGGGCGGATGACGGAGATGTCCTGGACCTGAGACATAATATTTCTGGAGGTGAAGACGAACCACGAAGGTTGCGGAGTGCCAACAGCCCTTCGGCCCTCTTGCTGGCTTCATCCCTACTCACCGAAACGCTTCCATCCTTACACTTTAACACCTTATCCTGTGCAGGCTCTGTAAAGCGGCCAGGAGGTAAATTACATAACACCTCATCAAGAAAATTGCCTAAACTAACGATTCAACATCAGCACACTACAAAAACAAATCAGCTTCCCCAGAAGCATAAACAAAAACTTTTACCAGAAGGATGGTTTGAGCAGACGTCCGGATCCTCTTCGTCTGTGGACACTGCCAACAGGGCGAAGCACATGGAGGAACTAGTCGCCTCCAGTATGGAGGTGGACCGTAGCATCGGAGAGCCCACGTTGTTGGGGCCACAGTTTCCGACGGAGGACCGCGCGGGAGGACCCCCCCTCTTGGGAAGAGAGGCCTCCCATGACGGAATCCGGGAGGAGCTGGTACCGGACCTCATGTGTGGAGAGGCGGCAAGTGGGGCCGGCGGCGGCTCCATGGGACGGCGGAACCACGGTGCAGCTTCTCCGCAGTGCCATCCGGAGACTGAGGCCAGCCGCGGAGGAAGTCCCAGCGAGGACGCGCAGCTCGCAGCTCGGCCTCTGTGTTTGCCTGACGACACGGAGGAGACGTCCCTCGAAGGAGGGGGGGCCACCCGGGTCGAAGGCCAGGGAGAGCCGCGAGCGGGCTGCGCAGGCCCCGCTGCATTCCTGGAACCTCGGGGTCCTGGCGACGAAACCAGAGTCTCTGGGATAGAGAGGCCTTTATCCCCATCTGCTCTTGGCATAGCGACACCACAGCGCCACCAAGCGGCCAAAGACATTGTGACAGTGATTCCTTCGGTAAAAACTGTAAAGGCTCAAATTCACAATAGCTCGACCTCAACACGTCGTGTTTGTGACGAAATAGATCATCATGAAAGAAACAGCCCACAGTCACTAGAGGAGAAGCTCAAGACCGTGGGCCATCCTGTCGAAACAATTGTAATCTTGCCTTCATTACCACCTTTTTCTGCGGCCCCCTTACATTCTGATACCAACAAACCAGTTACTGCCAAACCCAGGGATCTGAGAGAAGGCAGTAAACAAGGGGTCCCAATTAAACAACCACATGGAATTCCGTTTAGGATGTTATCAAAAAAAAAATGTTCGATCTCCCTATGACTTCTAAGACAACAACAGTAAAAAAGCCTTCGAAATCCATCAACTCGACAGCTTCATCGGCGAGTCACCGTCTGGAAAACTCGTTGAAAACGCTTTTCCAAAGACAAGCCAAAAAGAAACTGCACCACGCAGGGCTTGGGGAAATCTCGGATGTGGACTTGCTAGAAGCGCTTCTTGAACCCTTGCTTATAGCCTCAGCTGGCTCACAGAAGAACATCCCTAGCAGTGGGTCTCTTGCATCTCCACCACATCAAAAAGAGCAACCAAAAGACACTTCCATCCCGGGCCTACCGGTTCAATCAGTCATCCCGGAACCCCAAGAACTTTGCTCAGAGGAACCACCAATAGTACCATCCTCATTACCTCATCAGGTGCTTGTCAGTGAAATCCCAGAGCCCCTTACTGAAGCCCTATTGTCTACGGACCATGACGTGCAAATCCAACCTTTACAGGGAAGAATAAACTCTATTCCCCAGACAGATCGAATGGCCCAGAAAACCGCCATTCCAGGGCCATTGGAAGAGATCTTTGAGAGAAGGAACTTGGTGTCTAAGCCTTCTTCCCTGACTGTCCCTTTTAGGATATTGAAGCACACGAGGTAAATGGAAGTAAAGAGACCATGATAGTCCCCCGGGGGGGCCAAATGCCGAGGTTATCGACCCCTCAACACAAAGCAAAGGAAGTACCGCGGCTATGGCCTCCTCCTACTCCGGTGAGCTCTTCATTTAACAGAAGAGCAAGTGAGTCTTCCTACACTACCCCAAAGGAGTCTTCCTATACTATCCCAAAAGAGACTCCGGGAAAAAAAGCAGACTTTATGTACATCATGTCGGCAGTAACAATCGCATTAGCCCCATTTTGCAAGCTATATGAGGGAATTAATGATTCCTTGAAAGCTCACACGTCTATTTCTGCGATGATGAACTCAAAGCTCATCTATCTAGAGGGCTACATTAACGCTCTGGAGAGAAGAAAAAACGACCTACCTGGCACTTCCTACCAAGCGGAGCCTACAGAACCCTTACTAGGGGTAAGAAATAACAACAAAGACAGGCCAAGGAAGGACGCAAGTTCTCAAACTCCGTCATGTGACATCTTGTGGCGCGAGCCTTCCAATTTGGATTGTGGGACGAGGCCCAAATCGGGTGCAAGTACTTCACAAGGCCTTAACTGCTTATTAACAGTTGGTCCGAATCTGAGTTGCACCAAGTCGGGAGAAAATGAAGTGATGTGTCTGGACGATACTCCCCCTCTTAAAGACCAGTCAAGATTGAAACCTACTCAAGGACTAAGCCAAAAATCACTGGGCTTAGGCCCGTCTTTTGGGGAGAACTCAGGTTTGAGAACTAAACAACAGACTCTCACCGCCCAGCCATGTCTAAAAACGGCACCTTTGTTTAAGCCAACCCATGTGACTCAGCAACCTGACCCTCGTCAGAAGGAACCTCTACCAAAGAAGATCCAACTGCAGGCTGCGACGATACCAGCATCAGCAACCATCTTAGGCACTGGCAATCCCACCGAAACGTTGCCTCAGCCAGTAAATGCATTAGTAGCCTCTCCCCTACATAAGGAATTAATGGACTTAAGTCAATACCTCGATGATTCCACTGATAGCCAACAGAATGACGTGACTTCCCATCTTCCTAAACTGTCTCCCAGCCAGCAGACAGTAACTAGGGATCTTTCAGGCTTCATTTCATTAGATGATCGATTCAAAATTTTAAGAACCAAGTATGGGGATTCTGCCAGTAACCCCATTGAAAAGAGAATGGAACAAAACCTGGACTCAGCTACACCTTCTCGTCGACCCCATATGGAATACAGATCGAGAGTCCACATCCAAACAAAAGATGACACAGCAGACAAATTTAAGGAATCTAAGCATTCTTATCAGAAGAAAGGACCCCACGACCATAAACATCAGGAGAGTGGGGATTACAGTTCCCATCAGAAGAAGAAGTTGTACCAAGAGGCAAACAGCCACAAGTCGTATCCATCGATCAAAATACGGCAACGGTCTGGTAACACAAAATATCTAGTGTTAAACAGACGCACAGTGCTGAGACTGCTACATAGCATCTCCTCCTTAAGAAATCTAAAATCAGAAGACCTTACAATGGTGGAACCTTCCCACGAGGGACATAAGGCCTACTGTTTGTTATACACATCATCAGAAAATGTGTCCACTTTGCTGGCAGCTGCAGCGGAGTCATTATACAAACAAGGGTTTGAGGTAACTCGACTCACACCTCCTTAAGTAGGTCATGAGAACCCAAAAGTCAGCGTCACTGATCACAGACCAACAAATGAAGAATGTCGGCACCTTAGCTCAAGGGTTGATTTGTCAAGTAAACTACTACCAACTATCCAGGCGGATCAGGCCCAATCGTCACCTAACGGGCAAGATATCCACCCCAGCAACTTAATAACGACAAAGGCGACTACTCCACTAGAGGAAAATCAAAGAGCGACACAGGCAAGATCGAACTTTAATTCCACCACATGGGCATGGTTACCCAAAGCTTTGACTACTCGTCTTCACAAATAGCCACCAGTTGTTTCAAAAACTGTCCAAGCACAACTTTCACTCTCTCTTGCGACCTGGAACACAAGAGGGTTTCTACACTTAACAACTCCCGGTGACATCAACCTAGGAGAATATGACATCCTTTGTCTTCAGGAACTTGGCTACAATCTAAACCCTCACTGGATGGTTTTGAACTCGCCTTTGTAGAAGCATTAGCAGGAAACAAAGGAAGGCCTTCCTCAGGCCTAATTGTTGCAGTCCGGATGGGAGTGGGACTAGAAATAACAAAAATCGTATTGAAGTCCCCTTACGTCATCGCAGTACTAATTTCCTGCCTGCGAAGAGAGCCCGCCGAGGACCAGTATACTCGTACTTTTTTGCTAGTGATGTCCATTTATTGGAATCACAAAACAATGCAACAGACTGCACTATTCGACACAGTGACTTCTACACTGGACTCAGTATATCTAGAGTTCGGGATTTGTGACGTCATAGTATGCGGAGACTTAAATATCAAATGTCCAACCCCCAGTTCGATCGTCTGAAGTCCCGCACAGACCATTCCTTGCAGACAAGGTCTAGCTTGGCACAAGTTGATGTTGGCCAGGCAACTGTTTAACACTGCATTTGCTCTCCCAGACTCCACTGCTCTACCATCATGGAAACGAGGCATGGCCCATTCAACAATAGACTATATCTTCGCCTCTGAATTTTTGCTTGCAAGGCTGACAGATTTCAGCATCCGCCAGTCTAATCAAAGTGACCACAATCTCCTGGTTGTTAAATGGGCATTTACAAAACCAGCATTAGCCCATTACTCAGGTAGAATTGAACCGGAAGGAAAAGGCAACCGGGTTAGAGTTACAAAGGCAAACATTCGAGCATTTACTTCTTCATATGGAAGTGTGCAGGAAGCAGAGAAGGTTGACTACAGACCACTTTTGGAACCTCATAGAACCACGACAAAGAGCTCGAAGGGGATAAATTTAAAACAAATCCACGCTCACAATTTTGATGCCCTTGTGGTGGTCCAGCGAAACCTCCTTCGTAAAGCAAAAAGGTGGGCCCTGAGAAACGACACGCCCTCTAATAGGGCGTGTGCAAAAGAGGCTTCGAGAGCCTATAAAAACTGGCTACAGGAGCACTGTTTAATATTATATCAACAACACTCCGAAAACATGTTGGAACAAATCCAAAAATCCAACTCTAGAGAGTTTTGGAGTTTGATCAACCCACGAGCTAAAGAGACAGCCTCAATGATGCTGAACAGCATTTCGGAAGCATCTTGGATTGAGTTCTACTCGAAACTCTTCTGCTCTCCAGATATGGCCGAGCTCCCTTTAACACCCCAGATAAGAGCACCATGGGTTGATCTTTCAGACAGAACTGAAATCTTGGAAAAAATATCAAAACTGAAGAAATCAAGGGCCCCAGGCCCTGATGGTCTGTCAAATGAGAACGTGAAATCTGCACCAGAAGAATGGTCACATTTGCTGAGCTTAATATTCTACAAATGCACAACCTTTTGTACAATCCCGCCTACCTGGACCTCAGCGATTATTATCCCTATATTTAAAAAAGGTAGGAAAGATGACCCCAGGAACTTTCGCCCAGTGGCTCTGCTCGACGTTATAGGGAAGATCTACGGCCCCCTTTTGCTGGATCATTTCAACCAATGGGCAAAAAGTGCACCCTGTAACGATCATTTTCAATCTGGGTTTAAAAAGGGTGTTGGCACCAGCATAAACATTTTTATTCTCAGCCTTTTGAAAGCCAAAGCTCGTGAATCCAACAGGAACCTTTATCTGGCATTTATAGACCTTTCCCAGGCCTTTGACCTTGTCAATCGCAGGAAACTCTGGGAGAAACTTACCAAATGGAACTGTCCACAGGAAATTCTAAATCCCATCAAGGCTCTCCATGCTTCCACTTCGGTATAGGTACGATTGAACACTAGAGGCCTGCTTTCGTCAGCTATACCTACTGACAGAGGAGTTAAACAGGGCTGCCCTTTAGCACCAGCCCTCTTCCTCTCATACTTCGGAGACTACAAAGAAACCATAATTGGTTTACGAGCATTTCCTCCGGAATCAGGCAAAGAGAAGATCTCAAGGCTTCTGTACGCGGATGATCTTATACAATTGGATCAGATCCCAATTGGCTTACAACGCCAGCTGGTGGAATTGAACACTTACACAGTAAACAATGACTTAGAGATAAACAAACAGAAAACAAAGATCATGGTGTTGGGAAAAAATCTCCAAAGGAAAAAGAAGAACTCGTGGTTCCTGACAGGAAACAAAATTGAACAAGTGACAGAATTTAAATACATGGGAGTCCTCATAGACTCCACAGCGAAAGATACAGCGATGCAACACCAGCTTGTGGAAAAAATTAAAACACTAGTTTCTCAAGCGAAACTATTCGACAAAAAATATGGTCGCTTCTCACTGATGCCCCTACTTAAATTCTACCGGGGCAAAGTTATTCCAGCTATCACTTATGGAGCCGATGCAATGCTATCTTTACCCCAGTCCCTATGGGCTAGATTGGAGAGTCTTTTTTGGCGCTCAGTCTTGAACTTACCATCATAGACTCCGATCGCCTTGATAAGACGCGAACTCTCCCTCTCCTCTCTAGACTCAATAGTCAAAAGGGCGTCAGTCATGCTGTACAGGAAGATCAAAGATCCTACTTCTGCGGCAATTTTTTTGATGGTTCAGGCTGAGATTAACCTACACAACTCAACGCTACTCTCCAAATGGGAGCTTATGTGCCTACATCAACTTGAAAATTGCGGCAGCTCGATGGAAGAACTGATGGGTAATCCAACAAAAACTAAAGCACGAATTGAAGAAATGGATTGGATAAATACATTGGACAAGGCATCTGAGTACAAACGTGCCACCCACTTACCTCCAACATGTAGAAAACTGAATGTAATCCAACCTTTTCTGATAAAACACCCAAGCAGAAAAACTCGGAATACACTTCTTCGTGCAAGGTTAAATTTATTACCTACAAACGAAATTTTACATTCAAGAGGTCTTTCACCAACTAACACCTGCCGCTTTTGTAACGATCCCGACCAACCAGAAACATTACGTCATCTTTTGCTATTGTGTCCTGGTACAGACAAATTTAGATCCCCATATATATTGCACCATCTAAAGAATGCCTTCCTGAGGGAAGAAGATCTTTGTTGGGAACGCTTAATAGGAGGCTTGAGACCTTCCTGGACCATAGCAGCCACAAAAATATTGGACCAGATTTTTCTACAAGCACCACTACAGCCTACCCAGAATGGGTCAACACATACAGATTGTGGAGAGTGAACCTCTTCTGTCCGGTTCTGCTTGCCTTCGTCCTCACTTTTACCATCTGTGTTTCCACTCTGGCTTTCATTGTTAACCAGTTCTTCAGTTTTATCTTCTACCTTTACTTTTTTCTACTATTATTTTTGCTTTAACCTTCACTTTTACTTTTGAAATCTTACGTTACCTTCATCATCTTCTTGTAAAAATCACTTTGGTGATTATATACTCGTAATAAAAAATATATATATATATTTACTTGCATATATTGTGTCAAAATGCATCATGAACATGAGTTGGAAAATGCTCCTTTTCAGTGTTGGTGACTTACTTCTACTGGATATTTTAAGAGTTACCCTACCGAACTTGTTGCAAACTGTGTGGTTTTCACAGAATGTTTCTAAAAAGTGTGCTGTTAAATGCACCTTTTAACCCATTATTTTAAAAATGTTCTCGTAGGGAGAACCTCTCCCCCAAACTGCCGTTGGTTGGTTCTGACTCCCTTGATATATTTGCTCATATTTTTCAGAAACATTTACAACCCTGCAAATACTCCATTGGTATCCATGGCAGATACTATGACAGTGACATTATCAGAACACAGAACACAAAAAATTATACAGCAGGGATTTTATAGCATGTCATAACTACATAATTGAAGCCAATTTGCCAAAATGTACTATGGGCTTTTTCATTTCTAGGGTCTGTATGAGGTGCTGCTTGTCAACACACATTTTCACCTGTCATCAGATGTAGTTCGAAAGTGACATCAAATCCAACACTAACATAATGAGAAATGTCATAATCGTTGCCTTCTCTATTGGCTTTCAAACAGTGTTTTTACATATTCTTAAATCACTGGCAAAAGCACCAATACGCCATCTGATTCAATGTCCACTGGCTTGTCTACAGTACTTGCAGACTCGCAAACACCTCTTCATTGATGCATCTGCTAATCCCAGCCCATGCAATGATGGAAGGCAGTGACATATCAAACACACCCCACCATCTTTCTTCTTCTCTACTGCCACCCACAGTCATAATAGTGGAAAGGTGCATTATTAGTAGTGATATTTCTCACACAGATACTATCTGCTCATTGGTTTAGGCTGTTTGCCTCTTGTGGTGAATATGCACATTTGGGAGCTGATTCATTGAAGTATTTGCGCCAAAAAACAGGGATTTGTGCGCCATTCTGCCCACAAATCCCTGCTTAACAAATGGGGATTTGCGTGTAGAATGGTGCACAAACCCCCGTTTTTCGGCGCGAATAATTCCATGAATCAGCCCCTTGATGTGTTTCTTGATGTTCTCAATGTGAGGTCTTCCTTTCATATTCACATATATGGTACACGTAGTACAGAAGTGAACTAAGAACATCCCCCATGCCATCAAATCAGAATTGAAGCTTGTGGTAAAAAAATAAACAGACTACCACAATCAGGAGGTCTTTCTCGATAGTATATAATAGCATTCCTTTTGCCTTGGCATAGGTCTGGAACAAATAGTTTCTCAGTAACAATCAACATTTGTAGCAAACAAACACTTTCCTAGTAAACGAACCACATGGCGTGAGACAGAATCTCGTCAGACCGTAGCTCTGTGATGACACCTGATTGGGAGTGAAAGCTCGCCACAGAAATGTGATTGGGGTTACGGTGCTAACTGTTTCTGGCCAGGGGGAGTCTGTGTTCATACCGTGAATACCTCATATACCTTCAGAATATCCGTTTGAACTCAAAAGACTGCAGTCCCCCCTAAAGGTTTGTTTCACCATGGCCATCAATGAATCTCAGGGGCAGGCTTTAAAGGTAGCAAGGACATCTTCTGCTGTCATATGCTTCATGTCTTTCTATATGTCCTTAGTGTTAGAAGGTATGGCGAACAAAGGTTTTCATTTTCTTGCCAATTGTGGTAGAACAGGCAGTTCAACTTGTTTTCCATTTTCATCACTGGGCCGAAAGGAACATTTATCAGGAACATAGTAAACATTGCAACCATCGCCATATATGGAGTTACATGGTGAGTGTTCTGGATAAACGACACAACCTCTGTGCAACGGGTATAATCAATGAAGTTGTTCATTTATAAATTCAATTAGCAATTCTCATATCTGTTGCACTTATGTTAATTCATAACGTACAAGTATGCTTTACTTCCATGACATTGTATTTGTATTGTGTTTGAGTTCCCATTCAAATACATTTATATCAGAGTTAAGAGGTGTGTTGCTCCTTGAGTCTGCTCAGAACTCTAAGCACTCTTAAAAATAATATGATTGACATAATTGTACTTTATCCATCCAATAAAATGTTTTACTTTTAAAGATTCTGGCCCTGATTCATGGATTATTTGTGCCGAAAAAAATGGGATTTTTGCGCCATTCTGGCCGCAAATCCCCATTTGTTAAACAGGGATTTGCGGGCAGAATGGCGGCCAAATCCAATTTTTTTCGGTGCAAATAAACCATGGATCAGTGTCATATATTGTGAATTTGTTATATATTGTTTATGTCACCCCTGATTCCTTCTCATTATGTTCGGTATCTCCAAGACGTCCCTTTTACCATAGACAGAACAAAAACAAGGACTTCAGATGCAGTTGTTTACAATGCATGTATCACTAACATTAAGTCTTCCCCTGTTTTATTCCTTGCTTTAGATTATATTTGCAGGAAGACAATATTATTATTATTTGAACTCACATCATTTACCTGACTTTTCTGGTATATGTAACCAATTTACTCTTGTTAAATTATACTTAGCCTTCAGTGTCATAGAAAACAGATTCATGATTTCATGTTGCCTGACATAACATTAGTAGACAACAAACTTTTATCTCTGTGTAAATAATATTTAATGCATTTTCATTAAATTCATGTTTAGACCGTGGTTACTCATTATGTGGCCATATGTTTCATACTTGCATGTCCATCACTCCTGGCCAGCATTATCGATGATGAAGGATCGGGAGCATTGTAGTTGAAGGCACCCGTAGGAGCACATAATGAGTAATAATGGTTTAGTAAATGCTCTTGCTATGATTGATATGTGGATTTTTTTTTAAAACAGTTAATTCATAACTATAGTTTGATTTGCTGTTTGTATTCCTTCTATCTATTGTTTGTGCTAATATAGTATGGGCACATGGTTGTCATTACCTGATTGCGTTGTCTTAGGCAGCATATTTTACCTTTCATATATAATTATACCAGCTGTTGTCCGCACCTTCGCTCAAGTGGATTTGGGGATTTGGTACAATTGTTTTCAAAAGACACATGTGTTTTTTGTTCAAACTGTACAAAATATGATTTACAGGTTGATGTCTTAATGTAATAAGCAATGTTTATAGCAGACGTTAGTCGTGGGATATTGGCTACAAAACAAAGATAGTTGTTCCATTGAAGTGCATCTAGAAATGTTTTTGTGTTGTAATTACAAACAGACAATGGGACAGACAAAAAAATTAAAAAATACTTATTTGGCATCTGCAACCTACAAAAAAACAATGATTTGAGTACTTCGTTGTAAACTACATTAGTGGTTCTCCCTTCAGGTACTGGGATTAGAAGAGAGTTAGGTGAGCTCACTCTGGAACAGGCCACGTAAAACTGCCCATGCAAGAAGCAGTCTTCCATTAGGTCAATCCTTGCTACCTTTAAAGCCTGCCCCTGAGATTCATTGATGGCCATGGTGAAACAAACCTTTAGGGGGGACTGCAGTCTTTTGAGTTCAAACGGATATTCTGAAGGTATATGAGGTATTCACGGTATGAACACAGACTCCCCCTGGCCAGAAACAGTTAGCACCGTAACCCCAATCACATTTCTGTGGCGAGCTTTCACTCCCAATCAGGTGTCATCACAGAGCTACGGTCTGACGAGATTCTGCAATAATATTACAGATGCACCAATTTTGAGAAGAACTGTGTGTTCGGGAAGACCAGGAGGATTTAAAGTGTTCATCACTTTGAACCACTAAGTTTACAGATTTGCACTTCATTTGGACTCAGCTGAAAGAATTGATTAGTACCTTATTGATTGTGGCAGCCATTCTGTTCTTTGGCGGCATTAAAATGGCATGCTCACATAACCATTTAGTAGATTTCTCCCTTAGATATGCCAGGGTACATTTTGGATGTGAGATCTGCTAGGGAATTGACGACTGTCCCTAGGTCGCAAAGAATGACAATTTTGCTCTCTGTTATGAATTTTAAGAAGGAGTTTGGAAACATACTTTATAATGGAGATTTAAAATGTTCATTTTTACGTTTCTAATATCTTTGGTTAGAGAGATATTTAAAAAAATGCACCTTCCATGCACCTTCCTTTTCTGCCTCCCTTAAATAGATTTTCGGAAAATGGTAAAACATGTGTTTCTCTATTTATGAAGAACAATCCGAATACCAATTTTGTGTCTGTAACATCTGTAGTTTTTGAGTTATAGGTATCCTCATAAAACAATTCACCCTCTCTTTGTTACCCCCTTAGGAGTGGAATTTACCAAAAATACTTCCTTAGTGGGTGTTTACATCATGAAAACAATGTACCTTTCACATTTCACGTTCCTAGGTTAAACGGTTTGAACTGGGCGTTGATGAGTCAGTCAGTCAGGACTTCTTCTTTTATACCTATAGATTTGTATTTGTATTTACTTAAAAAAACAGGGATGCCAATTTTTTATCAGAAATTACTTACAATAACACCTTAACAGATAATGGAGGCATTCCCCAGAAGGGTGCCAGTACAAGAGCACAAACATGAGAACAGTTAATGAGCCAATTTATGAGTATGTTATCAAAGTGTTACATGGATGATGGGCAAAACACAAAAACAAACAACTAAATAAACAACATGTGACTTTCAAAGGTAACATTAACCCAGGGAGGCACATGCTGCAAACTATGGAGAAGTACTTTACAATATGCAACATTACATTATCACTTCTGGCACTGGAGGGAGTGATAGTGTCAGGTCAGGAGGATGGAAAATCAATGGGGCAATTCTTCTTTGGCTAGTAGGTAAGTTTAAGATGAGCTTGTAAGAGATCTACCAATGGGTTGCCTCTGATTGTGATAGGCAGTGTGCCCAATGGAGCAGAGTAAGTGAGTAAGTAGGGCGAAAGAGTGGAAGAGAGAGGAGTCATGGGGGCATGGGACAGTGAAGTTGAGTGCACAGGAGAGGTGGAGGGAGGGAGCTGAAGAGTCGACAGTGACACAGTCAGTCAGTTACTGAGGAACAAGACCATTGACAGCTTCCTAGACTAGAAGGATGAACTTGAAAAGGAAGTGGTGGTGCATGATGGGACAAGCAGCATGGCATTGATTTGTAGAAGCAGGGGAGATCTGAGTAGATTGTAAATAGTGCAGGTAGCAAAGTCTAGAGGGAGGAAGGAGTAGATAGAAAGGCTAAGGTTTAAGCATGAACACTAGTCAAGTTGGCTGAGAACAAGGGTGGAGAGTAAAATATTCATTGAGTGGTGAGTAAGAAATGCTCGAATCCTCCACACTTTGCAAATAGCAAATAGCAAATAGCAAATAGCAATACAAGAAGCAGAGATGGTGGTAGTGAATAATTGTTGCAGTAGGAGGTTACTATCAAAGAGGACCGCAAGTTTACCAGCATTGGATGAGAGAGCAGAAGGTCAGGAGGGAAGGAGGCAGGAGATGGGTCGGTAGGGATGGCATTATAAGTGCAGAGAAAGATAAATAAAATGCTCAGATCATTCTCCATTTGGCGACAGAGAGACATCCAGTGGCATGTATGTAACAGTGAGATGGTTGATGACCTGTTCCAAGATGGCTGGGGTGAAGTAGGGAAAGTATAAAAGGATTTGAGTGTTGTCATCAAAGAAGTGATTGTCAACGCCAAATGACAGTTGGAAGAGCACAGGTCTAAAAATCATACTTGTGGGGCGCAGATAAAGAGAGGGAGATTTTTTACAACCAAGCTTCCAGGTAGGAAAGAGGCAATTTAGGCTAAATCATATTTGCCAAAGCAAATATTCTTTATAGTGAGGAAGAGTGGCTGTTCAAAAGTGGCAGGTGGGTCCGCAAAGATAAGTATTGAAAAGTAATTTTATTGATGAGCATCAGTGACAAAGTTTAACACATGCATGACTGCAGTCTGTATGGAGTGTTTTTTACAAAAGCAAATCTCAGGTGGATCTGCAAGCCCATTATCCTGAAGGCACTCAGTGATCCAGTGAAGACCACCTGCTTGAAGACCTTTCAATAAGGAGCTCAGTAAAAAATAGTTGAGAGTAGAATCGGTATGGCAAAGACACAGCACAGAAGGTGGTTGTGGTTGTGGGAGGGATAGTGAAGAGGGCTGTGGGAGTGTCATGCATTATGGAGATTTAAGTGGCAAAGTAGTTATTAAAGCAGTTATCAAAGGGAAAGGAAGCAGTGGATATTGGCTTGGAGATGTGACCAAAGTTTTGGGTGTAGATGCAAGTTTGCTGTGGTAATTGTGAAGGGAGGAGATACATTTTGTGAAATAGGAGTATTTGGCAGAGTACAATGCAGAGTAGATATCAGCAAAGGAACTTTTACAGGCTAGGAGCAGGATAGATTTGTGCAACCACTGTAGGTCACAACCCATTTTTATTTTTAGTGTCAGCATCTCAGAGGTGAACCAGGGCTAGGGATGGGGGCAGGAAGGTGTGCCTGTGCACGCAGGATAGCATTGGTCAAAGAGAGACATAAGTGCTTAGGGAAAGTTAAAAAAAAAAACGACCAAATGGAGAGGCATGAATAGGGGAGGGAGACAGGGAAGAGGCCTTAACATCATCAAGGTAGGCGTCAAGAGATACCTGCTTTAAAGTCTGAGTTGTCATGGAGGAAAGGAGAGGAAGATTAGAGAAGAAGGTATTAAAATGTCTGAGTGAAAAGTGAAGTGATAAGGGGAGGGACCAATTTGAAGGTCACAGGAGGAGAGAGCAGGAGAGAGAGACATACAGTCTTGCGGGTTCCTAGCAGATTTGGACTGCTAGTTTTCCTGAGAGTTTGATGACTTGCCATCTTGCACTAGTGTAGTAGCCTATTTTAACTATTTGTATCAAATAATAAAGTAATTTGAGTAATTCCATCTTAGAAATGGAGGTCTACTTGTCACACCCCCTTTCAGAAAGCTCCATGCCAAAAGCATAGCTATACGTGTGCCCTGCAGCATCAGTCTACTAATCTGCAGCTCCTTTTCCTCATTCATTGTCAAAGAGCAAATTCAACATTCAAAGGTGTTTTTGCACCTGCACGCATGTTCCAAAAACCATCTTAATTATGATAAACTGGCAACATGATAATCATGCAATAGAAGCCATTCCTAGGCATTGCTATTGTGTCTAGTACTTCATGTAATTAAAATGTTCAAAACCCATACCTGATTGCTAGCATACAGATGACAACACAGTGAGCCCAGACCAGCCAGGGAAGGATTGTGGATATATTAGCCAGTCTATCTGGCTGTGCTCGGACAACAGAACAATGTGCAGGAAGACTGTCTCCCTTTGATCCTTTGTGTGGTCAGGTAACACCTTTTGTAAGCATGGCAGGTCCTAGCAGGATCTTCCCTGGGAAACAAAATTCAAAGAGCTCACCCTAAACAAAAAGGCCAGTCTCACACCAGGGTGTTGCATACCGAAGCATGTTTGATGAGCAAGCTTAGATTTTTGTGGGCTTCTTTTTCGTTCCTGTCTCCTAGACTATCCAAACAGGCAAGACGCTTTAGTTATGTTGCCAAATACAAGGGTCACTTGTTACATTAATAGGGATTGCCCAAATCCTGTATGGCCTTTTGCCTTTATTACAAAGGGTCATCCATTCCTTCCTATATTCATTTTAAACATTCAAAGTCTCTAAGTTGAATTTGGTGTTTGCAATCTTTTGGGAGAGCAGTCCTTTCCAAAGTCATCCATTTGTAATGAGATGGTAGGTGCTTCAAGTATGAGGCAACCTTTGCCCCCTACCTGTCCCGAGAACACATTGGGGGAGAACTGTTGTTGGACCAATAACTGCCTCTCTGCCAGCTGCTATGGTACCCAAGCCCCTGAGTAGTGGTGAAGGACTCCATGCTATTGCTGGGAAGGCATGGTATCACATGTATGACACTGACACGATAGGTACAATTTGCAAAATCTTTATTGAAGTTTCTGTGGTTGGAAAAACTACTACTTTGCACTATAACTAAGACGGGAGTAGTCTCGACTATCAAACGATAAACAAAACAGGCCTGGTGGAATCTGTCAAATCAAAATGCCTATGCTAACAAACCAGAATGCCTGCCCTATGTCTTGTAGAAAAATCAATTAGAGCTAGGGAGTCCTCTTTTTTAGGGGGCTGTGTGGCTGAGGACCAAGTGTGAACATATATATAAAGAGATGCCACTGAGAACAGCTAAACGCCCACACACGTCGTGGGTGTGTCTAGTTGCAACAGGTGCACAATCATGTAAGTCAATCGATTAGAACATGAAAGATAGAGATAAACATATTTTAATTTATAAGTATAAAAACACTCCAAATAATTCCTAAAAAAGACAAAAATGCATTTTGTTTACACAAAACATCACATAAAACAATACACAATTTATGAAAGTCGATATTTTCTAACAAACCAACCCAAAAAAAATTATTGAATTGAAACAATGTTGTGAGGTTAGTAAGAATGTGAGGTAGACATGTTGCTATTACATATATCCTCAATGAATCATTAATTTGTCCTTGACTCTGTCGACACAGAAAAATGTGTTTCTGGGTTCTAGCAGCAATTTTAGACCACACTCTGTAGCTGGCTTAGACTGCTATGAGATGTGTGCTGGACCCGTCTTCAGGACGTTAAGTAATGGCCTCAAAATTTAGATGGCAGAATGAAATTCATTGGTTGACCTTTCACAGTGTAGCAATCTAAAAACCAAAACAAACAAAAGTGTTTGGTGACATAATTCAAATCTGGATGGAAGTGTCGTGTCTCTATCGGTGTGCACATGCAACTATTAACATCAACCTTTTCTTTGCTTCTTTGGCGTGTGTGGCATCGAATTAGATCGGAATCTAAACCGAATTCAATTGTGAAAACTGTGGGATCTCACAGTTGTTGGAACTGAAAGAGAAATATGAGGCAAATCTTAGCTACTCATATTCAACAAGCCTGTTTTTACTTTTTTTATGGCTTAACTGTTCGTATTGAAAAGTTATTTGTTTTTTTTACTTTTTGTGCGACTTAATGCATGTGTCATGGTTACAGGAAACGAAAGCATGAACATTTGATTACATTTAAAGAAAGAACCTGAGAGTCGGCTACTATAAGTTAAAATGCTGTATGGCTGTGGCCACTATTTAGAGGACTTTGAGCCAACTGTATGGTTTGTTGTGGATGTTTTAACCAAAATGTGCTTGTTCAATTGCATGTAGCATGCAGAATGGATTTTACCTTGAGGCGCAGTGGAGGTTGTAAATGCGCGAGGATTTTTGGTCTCTCGTGTTGTATCCGACACTTGGAAAATGTGTGGACAAACATATGGTCTGAGAAATATAAATGCTTAGAAAGAGTGATACACAGCGGCACAAGTGCATCTAAAAGTTTGAAATGCACCGTGAACACTTGTTCGCTTACCTAATTGGTATACTCCTATCAGTAAACAGCTGGCCGCCGCATTGTGAATCATTCGCGGTGGCTAGTTATGCTTGCCGGAAATGAATGCTAAAGCATGCTGGAAGCTGGAACGTTGTTGGGATAGCAATGCAGTGTCGTTGATACGTCATCTTGAAAGGAAACATGGCGGTTCTAACCGAGCAGATTTTGTCAAGTAAATTTTAGGCATATATCTTGTAGTTAGAGTCACAAAAAATATATTGTAAAGGACAATATTGAAATTACCATACTTTCCAAAAGGATGAAAACCAATTTTATTTCCTAAAAAACAGGGATAAAGGAATCCTCCAAGGAGAGACTTTTTTTGATTGGTTGAAAGGGATCTTCAGTGGATTATTTGTGCAAAAACAAGCTCCATTCAATACCAATGTTTAAGCCAGCCTGTGCGGTATTCAGATTGTAAATCCATTTTTGCTCGAGTTGTCTCAGTTTGCGGTCTCTATCTCCCCCACGGGGGTGAGCTGGAACTGTTTGTATTATAAACCACTCTATATCTTTGGCAGTATGTTTTGCTTTGACAAAGTGAGAAACTAGAGGTTTGTCAGCACAGAGTTTTTTACACAGGAGCGATGCTCACAGATCCTTTGCTTAATAGGTCTCTTTGTTTTGCAGATGTAAATCAGCCCACATGGACAGGTAATGGTATATATTGCCCATGGTGTATTGCAATTCGTGAAACTGTTTAAATGCCAAGTACGGCCATTTAAATTGACGGACTTGAGATTTTTCGTCAAGTCACAAACCGAACAGTTTCCGCATTTGAAATGCCCACTAACTGGTGGTAAATGCCATAATGTCTTTTGTTGTGGAATGGGAGGTATCTTTGGAACTTTGTACGTGTGCACCAGCTTATCGCGTAAATTGGGCATACGTTTGAATGCAAACCGTGGTTTCTGAATTGAAAAGTCTTCAGTTTGAAACAGGGGCCAATTTTTTAAGATACAGCGGCGCAAATCATTACTGATAAGGGAATAAGTGGAGACGCATGTAATTTTGTTTTCACGGATCCTACCTTGTTTCTCCAGACACTGAGGTCTATTAATGTTGCGTGCCCTTTTCATTGATCGACGAATAATGTGCGGTGGATATCCCCGTTCTTTCCATTTATGAGACAGATTTTTACTGTTGCTGTCGAAATCTTCCTTTGTTGAACAATTGTGTCTAATTCGCAAAAATTGGCCAAAGGGAAGGTTTTCTTGTAGAGATTGAAGGTGAAATCTTTTGAACGACAGCAATGTGTTTTTGTCTGTTGGCTTCTTATATAGAGTGGTGTTAAGTTTGCCCAAAGGTGTTTTATAAATCTCAAGATCTAGAAAAGCAATTTTCTGATGACAAAAATTCATAGCGAATTTTATGCATGGGTCTTGTGAGTTTAACCATACAAGAAGATCTGCTAGAGATGTTTCACTACCATGCCATAGCAAAAACACATCGTCTATATAGCGATGCCAAGCTTTTATTTGCATTTTGATGGGGTTTTCCTAATGGTACACTGATTTTTGCTCTAAATAGTCCATGAATAAATTTGCTAGATCGGGGGCAAAGGTGGGACCCATGCTTGTCCCGTGTAGCTGTTGGTAAAAAGTGTTTTCCACCATGAAATAGTTGTTGACCAATACTATTTTAATGCATTAGCCTATAAAATCTGATGGAACTGTCAGGTCTTCTCTTTTTTCGAGATATGTGTGTATAATCTCGATGCATTGTATTTGTGGAATGCTGGTGTATAGCGCTTCCGAATCCAATGTGACCAAGATGTCATTGGGATCGATGGCTAGATCGTTGACAATTTTGATCATACTGGTTGTGTCCTGGACGTACGACCTCATTTTTAGTACAAACAGAAAGTAATCCGTATAGATGGATAAAGGTTCTAACAAAGAACCGATTGCGGCTACAATAGGACGCCCGGGCGGGGTTAAAGGCGTCTTTGTGGATTTTTGGGAGACAATATAGGGCTGGGATGGTAGGATGGCTAGTGGTGTGAAAGGCCTTTTCATCGTCATCCATCCATCCTTCGTTAAATGCATGTAACAGCAGACTGTTGATTTCATCCCGTATGTTGTTAGTTGGATTGCCACTAAGCTGTTTGTAAAGTTTTTGGTTTTCAAGTTGTTTGTTGACTACAGCTTTGTATATTTGAGTATCCCATAACAAAAATTGCTGCTAGAACCCAGAAACACATTTTTCAGTATAGACAGATGACAAATTAATGATTAATTGAGGATATATTTAATAGCAACATGTCTACCTCACATTCTTACTAACCTCACAACATTGTTTCAATTCAATAATTTTGTTAGGGTTGGTTTGTTAGAAAATAACGATTTTCATAAATTGTGCATTGTTTTATGTGATGTTTCGTGTAAACAAAATGCATTTTTGTCTTTTTTACGAAATATTTTGAGTGTTTTTATACTTTCATGTTCTAATCGATTGACTTACATGATTGTTAGCACCTGTTGCAACTAGACACACCCACAACGTGTGTAGGCTGGTAGCTGTTCTCAGTGGCATCTCTTTATATATATGCCTTATGTCTTGTACAAAAAGTGTATAAAGGAGTATTGTATGTAAAGGAAAAATAAGTGTTCAAAAGAATACATTTAGCTGAATCAGCTCTCCTCCCAGCGTCACACCACATGGAGTAAAGCAGTCCCTGTAGGCATAATGACACACTCTGGCTTGGGTTTCCAACACAATAAACTGTTCCAAAATGTGGATCGAGGCCCACTTGGCCTTCCATGTTAAAGTCTCTCTCTTTAGACCTCCAAATAATGTGTCAACAAAAAGGTTCATGTCTGTCCCCTTCTGTCAGGTTCAGACCCCTTCAAAACGCAGTTCATATGGATCCTCCTCTATCAGGCTCAGACCTCTTCAGAGAACACAGTTTAACCAAAACTTGCAAAAGGGCTCCCTTCCATAAGCTTATTACACTTGGGGTCTCCTTCAGCCAGGCTCAGACCACTTTTGAATGTTGAAGACATGTAAATGTGCGTGGCTTTCTTGACTGGCCCTACACAGGACCACTTTGACTAATAATTCAAGGTTCAACTTTAACTCTCCCCCTTTTTTAATTTAGCTTATTTCACTTTATCATTACAAACAATGTACCTTTCACTGAGACTTTCGAGTGGGCTATTTCCTTTCGCCGGACCACTCTGTTACTCAGTTTGCTGATTTTGCATCTGTCCTTACTTCAAAGTTCATTCACAGGTTGCCTTTCCTTGTGTCTCATCCACATGCATGCAGCCTGCATTTGCAATGCAATGTTGTCACTCCAAATTTTATTTTAACACACACCGGTCTCTCAGGCCGCTTGCCAACTCACTGGTTGTGTGCGTTTCTTTTTTAGTTTTTTTGATTTTCAATTTACAAGTTAAGGTTCGCACCACAGGCTTGGCCTTGCTTCTCCAACTCTGCCGTTCACCTGGGAGGATCGCTGGCATCCTAGAAACACAATGCAGCCTTCAGATGTGGGATCTGGCTTTCTTCATGTATCTTTCATGGCCTGTTGGAGGCAACAACCTCCAGTAGGGAACTCTTGGGGTTTTCGACCCACTGCTCTCGTCCCTGGGTCTGTCGTTCTGCTCCAGTAGATTTGCATGTGCCCTGGAGGTTCTGTTCATACTCATGTTCCACCTTGCTCCGAGTGTGTGTCTTTTGGTTTTGCCTTTTAACCATATGGGCAGAGCTAACGGTTATCAGGTGTATGCACTAAAAGTCAAGCGCCTAACATGATAAATGGGACATGTCCAGTACGATGTATGAGAGTTAGTCTTGTTACTCTCAGTCACCATCTTCCTCAAATCAGTGTTTGTGTAAAAGGGGGTGGGGGTTGGGACCTTGGAGAATCTTATAAAATAGGATGGGTTAGATTAACAAAAGAAGGGGGAATACTGTGTCTCACCATCAGTTTCCTCACCATCACCCCCCAAAGACCCTTCAGACACGTGATCCTCCCGCACTAGTCCACCCCCATGGTCTGGATCCAAAGGCAATGGCTGTGCCCTGACCACCTTAGAGAGAGAGAGATCCAGGGACTAGTGGGTGAGACACCCTCTGGGTTCTCACATAGCCTTACCCTATGCAATGTTGCCACATCTGTTTCACAGGGACACTGAGAAAGGAAATCTGCGTTCCCCTGTTCTTTACCTTTTTCGGTGTTCCACAGTGAAACAGTAGGGTTTCAGGTCTAAGAACCATTGCATGACTCGAGGGTTATAGTCCCTTTGTTGTCTTATTCATACTAAAGATGAGTGGTGGGAGACAAGTATGAACTTTCTCCCTAGAAGGTAGTACCTTAGTTGGACAGTTGCCAATTTGATGGCAAGGGCCTCTAACTCCAACATGGATTAGTTCTCATGTGGGAAGAGTTTACAACTAGTGAATGGGATGGGGTGTTCTAATCAATCTTATATTTGCCATAAAACTGCTCCTAACCCTTGAGAGAGGCATCTGTTTCTAATACAAATTCTTTTGAAAAGTCTACTACTTTTAGGATTATGATCTGACACATGGTTTGATTTAGGTTGTTGAAACATGCATCATCCTCATCAGTCCAATGAATCTTCAGGGGTTCAGTATTCCTTAGCATGTCTGTTAATTTGACTGTTCTGTCTGAAAAACTTTGGATAAATCTATGGTAATAACCAATCAACAGTAGGAATGCCCTGAGGACTCTACTGGTCTTGGGTGTGGGGGCATCTAGGATGGCTTTCAGTTTTTCTTGTTGGCGTTGGACACTGCCAGTCCCTACAAAGAAGCCAAGGTATTTCACAGCTGATTGAGCCAGCGTACATTTGGATTGACTAACAGTTAAACCAGCCTCTCGGAGGGTTCTCATAATAGTAGAAAGATGAAAAAGATGGTCTTGCCAAGTTTTATTATAAATGACTGTCGTCAATATAGGCCCCACTGAAATCAGAATAAGATTGTAGTATCCAGTCCATAAGTCATTGGAAAGTGGATGGGACCCCATGCAGTCCAAAGGGAGGACTTTGAATTGAACAGGTTTAGCCACCAACACAATAGGGGGGGACCATGGACTTGAGGAGGGCTAGATAATGTTTGCCTTCACCATTTCTTTTACATCCTCATCTTTTCTTTGTTTTTGCGCTTCTGGGAGTCCTAATAGGTTTCAAATAGACCACTTTTCCCTTTGGAGTTCTGATATAATAATAGGTGCCTTTTACTCTAGGTTGTTCAGATTTTCTTGTGCATGCTTGGAAAGTTCTTGGGGAATAATTTCAGAGTTGTCTACCTCCTCGGGTACCAAACAAGACAATATAGAGGAGGTGGCCACAGAAGGATTTTCTTTCCACTCCTTTAGGCGATTTACGTGGTAGAGGTGGGTCTTTTGCTTTCTATCAGGTTGGGCTATTTTATAGGTACAGGTTCATGTTTGCACTAGCACGTCATAGGGCCCATGACACTTTGAGACAAGTTTATTTTCACAGGAAGGTAAGAATACTAATACCTTCTGTCCTACTGAAAAAGATCTTAAACTCACCTTCTTGTCATAGGTGGACTTCTGTTGGGCTTGAGCTTTCTCCATGTGGGTGTGGACTAGACTTCGGTCGAGCTTCATGTGTTCTCGCAATCGGATTGCTGTCTGAGAGGGGAATAGGTGGCTCTTCTCTCTCCTCCCAAGTCTCGCAGAGCATGTCTAAGACATCTCTTGGTTCTTTACCATAGCATAACTCAAAAGGGGTGAATCCGGTGGATGCCTGAGGGGTCTTTCTTACTGCAAATAGGGCCCATGGGATCAAATGAACCCAGTCCTTCCCATCTTCATCACCAATTTCCTCAAAATCATATTTTAAGTGTTTTGTTAAATCTCTCTATCAATCCGTCCAGTTGAGGATGGCAAACTGAGGTTCTTAAGGTGGTGACGTGTATTAATTCCTTGACTTTATCCTTAAGCTTGCTCATGAGATTGGATACCTGATCCATCAGAATTTCTTTGGGAAACCAACCCTAGAAAAAAATGGTAGTAGGTGTTTGTTTTAGAATGTGCTGGGTTATGTTATTCTACATGGGGAAGGTTTCTGGGTACCGGGTAGCATAATCAACAAACACGAGAACATATTTATTACACAGTCTAGAGGTTTCCGATGGTCCAATGATATCCATCCCAATTCGGGAGAAAGGGACCTCTATTATCGGTAATGGATAAAGAGGGATATTTATCATGTGTGAATTAAATTCTTTATGTCAGCATGGATACCTGGCCAGTAGAATTTCCAACTGATCTGAGTTTGGGTTTTAGATTGTCCCAAGTATCCCCCTGTCAAGTGAGAGTGTGCAATCTCTAGCACAAGTTTGCAAGGGATTTTGGATATTTCTAACTGAGTTTTACATTGGCCTTCTCTGGAGGTTTCAGTTCTATATAATCCCTGTTTCAGGACAAAAAAGGGACTTCCCTTCTTTTGTGCTTTTCCCTCATGAATCACTTGCATCAAATTCTCTGTGAGTAATGGATCATTTCACTGGACGAAGGCTAGATCGGGAAGGATGGTAGGTTGCTCTTCCCTTTTTGCCTCAGTGATACGTGTCTCGTCTGTGTCGCCAAAGCATAAGCCACCTCTCAGTTTCCTCTGGTTCACCTTCTTCCTCAAAACAGGGAAATAGAGCCATGTCAAGAATTCCCTGTTCGATTTTGTCCCCACAGTGTATTCCAAACAGAGTTAGCCATGGTTTTATAGGAGAACCTTCATTTATCCATGAAAGTCTGGATCTATAGCGCCTGTCAGGAAACCTTTGCCAAACTTCCAGGCCAAGCCAGAATTTGGGGCCAATCTTATATAACAACCCGCAGGGGTTATTAGGACTAAGTCTGTAGGAATCATAGCTCTTTTCCTGGGAGGAATAGTGGCTTCTCTGCTGCTACCAATATCAAAACCTATGGATTCTTTTGTGGCAGTAGACCGTTTTGAGGCCCTGTGACTAACATTCTGGAATTTTAGTTTCCCCAATTTGTCTCAATTGAGTTGCATCCCATTCTTGACACTATATGTAGGGAAAGCATGGTATCACGAGTATGACACTGACACAATAGGTTGCTAAATAACAGGTCTATCCCTTTGTTTTTTTTATCACAGGGTTGTGGGTTCAAACAGGGATTCATAATACCAAAAACATAACACAAGAACACACATCACCCTCTCCTCCTCTTCGTGATTTGATTTAAAAAATGACAAACTCGTGAACCTTACATCTTTTTTTACTCCAAATACTGTGTATTGAATTCGAACTATTTCTGGAAAAATATATGGAAATTAAATATTGATTGTTTCTCAACACATATACTTCTTTTAGTTAATTTGTTATAAAAACCATAATGCATTCAATCCTACAAATTCATGGGCAATACAGGGGGTTAGTAAAACAGTTTTCTGATACTACAAGGAACAATTTCTTTACTCGCCCTTGCAAGCCTCTGCAGGGAGTATGATATTTTAAGACATTGGGCTGCTGGCACCATTATCACTCTACCGCCTCATTACAAGGTCTGCTTGCGGGTGCTGCTAAGGACGCCTGGTCAGACCAGGCATCCTTAGCGGCACCCGCAAGCAGGCCAGGATGCTAACAACGGGCCCGTCATTAACGGGTCCGTTGTTAGCATCCTCTCCATTGAGCCCTATAGGGGCTCAAATGGGAATGGGGATGTACCGGGTCCTGGTCCCGGAGAAAGGGAATTACCAGGCCCGCACAAGTCGGAATGGCCCGGTAATTCCCTATTTCTCGGACCCGGTACCCGGTTTGGGGTTAGCCATGCTGGTAAGAACGGCATGGCTACCTTCAAACTCCTAATGAGGCCCAATGACTTTCAGTATTTTTATAGACATGAAGTTTAAGTATTTGTTTCAATATCATGGAGCTTTAAAGAACACTCTAATTTGTTTGTCTTTTTTTATATATGACATATTATCTTTTGACTTCCCTTAAGATCGGTTATTCCATCATACCTCTCTGTTTTCTAAAATAATTTTTATAAAACACTGATTGGATAAAACATTGTTAAGACTCATGCGTTTCGGCCCTTTATAACAAAATCTGTTAATTCAAAATGGTTTGATAGATAAATAAGTAGGCCTTTGTCAGGACTAAAGTTGATTCTGTAAACATCTTGAACAAATCAATCAGCCTGTTGGCTACTTCATTGGGTTTCTAAAACAAATATTAAAAATTAGGAGATTCATTTATGGTGTATTAAACCATGCAAGAATGGTGTTTATGAGTTTAACACTGACCTTATTTTCTCATCAGGGGAATAGTGTTGGATTTGTCACTGCATAACAGCTCAAACTATCACAACCAGCTCTGTAAGAGAGAAACAAAAGGTTTCCTCTTTTACTTCTTACAGCTCTGATGTATTACTTGATTGCACCTCGATTTGTATATCTTTTTTGGGAGATAATTTACTCAAGTCTCCACCTAAGTGCAGAACCAGTTTGTTAACATTCTTGTTACGTTTTGTGTCCATCTTTTCGTCAGAGGACTGTTTAGTATTTTCTGGATCCATCTTGTTTTCAACTGGTCTCTTCCAACCTCTGCATCACCTAGATGACACAATATACAGCACTTACATTTTAAAGTTTGGAAGTACCAGCACTGCAGTGTATTAAGCTATGTAGCACTTCATTGAAGCTGATGTGTGGGCTCATTGCAGATTATTTCCCTACATTTGATATCAACACGCTTCATCTCTCTCTTTCCATTTATTCCATTTTTGAGAAACCCTTATAAATTCAGAGCTGTACGTTCTCATGGTTCATAAATTGAACCAGAACAGACCCTACCTGCTGTCCCCCTTGGAGGGGGAGGTGGAATTATGTGTAGCTTGTGCTAAGAGTGAGGCTTGCGTGCACTTCTCTAAACTCAAAGATCGTAATGAAATCGCACTGCACCCGCTTGCCCGTCCACTATCCAAACAAAATGGCCATTAGTACAATTGGTGGAGCACCGGAGTGCCTTTTTCTCCATTGACAGAGTGGACGCTCAATGCTGCAAGGTTTGTAATGTTCAGAGTGCGCACCTAATTTGCTTGTGCGTCAACATCTCCACAGTATCTGTGCTTACGCATAATCTTGTTCCACAAATTGCCACACAATCTAAGCAATCTATTCTTTGTTCATTTGGTCTACTTACTTGATATATACGAGCACGCCATGCACCTCTCTCCAGCATACCATCTCCTCTTATTCATGTATGTGAGCGTTGCCTGGAGACCGTTATACATGACCTCGGTTTCATGTTTCCTGCTTCATGTTTAAGCAGAGCTCCATCCAAAACTGTTCTGTAATTACAGTTATATGAATATTTTTAAGATTCATGTTTCATTTTCTTTTTGAAAACCAGATCAAACAATCAATCACACAAAAGGTGTATGTCCTTATTTCTTATATCCACCAATTGCATATATGTTTATGTATTCCTACTCCAAACTGTGAGTGGCTGCCTGGAGATCGTTATGCATGGCCCCGATTTCATATTGCCTGCTACAGATTTAAGCATGACATCGGGCCTCATTACAACCCAGGCGGTAAGTTCCCTACTTTACCACCATGGTGTAAACTCTGTTTACACCATGGTGGATGGCGGATTTACCGCCCCATTCCAAGGTGAGTGGGGCGGTAAATCCCCATTCCCCATTTACCCTTCCCCATTCCCATTTTTGCCCCATAGGGCATAATGGGAGTGGGGAAGGCGCTAATTACGGCACCGTAAATTACGGTGCCGTAATTAGCACCAAGGCGGGTTAGCGCCTTGCATTTTAACACCTGCTAAAAGCAGCCGTTAAAATCTAAATCAGGCGTTAAGGGTTAACGGCGCCGATGGCGCCGTTAAACCCTTAACGCCTGGGTTGTAATGAGGCCCATCATCTTGGAACATTTTCCAAAATGGTTCTCTGCTTGTAATTCCACAGATATTTTTGTAGATAATGGGCCTCATTACACGGAAGGCGGTGAGCCATGGCGCTATTAGCGCCATGGCTCATGCTGGTAAAATACCGGCACCGCCTTGGCGGAAAGGGGATTTACCGCCCCATTCCAAGGTTGGCGGGGCGGTAAATCCCCCTTCCGCCATTGCCCTTCCCCATTCCCATTTCTGCCCCATATGGCTCTATGGGAATGGGGAAGGCGCTAATTACGGCACCGCAATTTTGCGGTGCCGTAATTAGCTCCGAGGTCCCTTAGCGGGTTGGTTTTTAACGCCTGCAAAAAGCAGGCGTTAAAGCACCAACCCGCTAAGGGACCTCGTAGTAAGGCGGTAATGGTTAACGGTCACCGTTACCATTAACGGTGGCCGTTAACCATTACCACCTTCCGTGTAATGAGGCTCAATGTTTTATTTACTTTTACCTTTCCAAAGCCGGAATTGAACAATGAATTACACAGATGGTGTTTGTTCCTATTTCTTATGTCCATCAATTGCTTATTTATTGATGATTACCTAATACACACTTGAGCTCTGTAGGCAGGAGATGAAGGATAATGGACAGATTAACACAAAAACCTTTTTTTTGAAGGTTTAAAAAAATAGACCCCACTCAATACTCGTGTTCAGACCATTTTTGACACTATCCAATTTCTGGATCCATTTTTGCTCTGGTCTTCATAGGGCCAAATCTCTGTCGCCTCCCCTAATATTGGGTTTTACGGTTTGTATAATAAACCATAGCATTTCAGAGTGGCTATGATTTTTTCTACAATAATGGTCCACCATTGGTTTGTCTGGGATTGTATTCTTTATGCATGATCTGTGTTCACAGATTCACTGTCTTACCTCTCTTTTAGTCTTGCCTATATGCAAGAGGTCACAGGGCCATCTGATCCCATAAACTTCCCATGTTGTCTTACAGTTGATGAAATCATTAAACATCCACACAATCTCTTTTAGCATCACACTCTTCATGTGTTGTTGTTAAATTACAGACAGAACAGTTGCTGCAGCTGTTGTTGCCTACCTCTGCCGGCAGGCCCCATAAACTTGTCAAGGTCGCCTCTTTGGGTGGTCTATAATTATGTGTATGGAGCAACATCTGTTTAATATTCTTTTGTTTTCTTGAAAGCAAACCGTGGTTAAATCAGGCAGTGAAATGATTGCCCAATTCTTCAGGACGACTTTCTTTAGAGCATCACTGATGGGACTATATGTGGTGACTCATGTCATCCTTTCTTCTGTTTCTTTACTGTGTTTTGTAAGGCCTGTCTCTCTGTTCATGTGCCTTGCTCTCTTTTGAACATGTTTTAATATCTTCCAAGGATAGCTTCTCTGTTTGAGCCTGCACACCAAATTATATTCATGTGCATGGTACTGATCCAGTTTTGAGCAATTTCTCCTTATCTGCAGGAACTGACCATACAAAAAGGTTATTCTTAAGATTTTTAGAATTATATGTATTAAAATGCTGCAAGGTGTCTGATGCCTTTCGATAGAATAGAGTACCTATACTTCCATCCACTTCTTTAAAGATGGTTAAATCAAGAAATACTTCAGTTTCCATATCCCAAGGCATAGTGAACTTGATGTATGGATCACAGGCATTCAACTATAATTCAAACCGTACGAGGTCAGTCACTGTGCCTTTCCAAATTAGCAGGACAACATCTATGTACCTAAGCCAATTTCTGATGTTCAGAAAAGAATTTTGATTGCTTGGACATGTTTCTGTTCAAATAGTCCATGTATAGATTACCAATGTTGGGCGCAAAGGTTGCAAGCATGCATGTACCATTGGTTTGCTAAAACAGCTTATCTTCAAAAAGGAAGACATTTTACATCAGTGCTATTTGAATGCATTCCAATATGAATTCTGTAGGTACTCTAGTATCTTCATTGGGTTTCTTGCCTAGATAGACCTTCATGACCTCAATGTTTGCCAATTGGGGAATGCTGGTGTACAAAGCTTCCACATCAACACTTTCTAGAATATCTTCTTTCTCTATATTAATACTTGTCAGAATGTATTGTCATGTATGTATGAATTCATTTTGGTCACGAATGGTCTTAGGAAGTAGTCAGCATAATTTAACAATGGTTGCAACACTGAACCAATGGTTGATACTGTAGGTCTCCCTGACGTTTTTGTTATTCTTATGCATCTTTGGTAGAATGTAAAATGCTGCTGTGGTAGGGTGTGTTTTATTGAGAAGATGTTTCTCGTCCTTGTTAATCCACCCTTCTCTACATGCATGTAACGTCAAGCTACAGATCTCGTCCTGTAGTCCAGTCATGGGGTCTCTATTCACTGGCTTGAAGTGTTCTCTGTTTCCCAATAGTTTCATGGCTTCTTCATTAAAGTCGGTTTTCACCCAAATGACAATACATCCTCCCTTGTCATCGGATTTTAACAGAAAATCAGGATGGTTATAAAGGGTGTTTATTGCCTTTCTTTGCTGTGCTGTTAAATTATCTCTGGTATGTGTTTTACTTTTCAATAGATGTTTCACATCACTTAAAACCTTATTTTCAAATGATCAAAGATCTCCAGGCAAATTGAAGAGATTGGTGGTAGAACACCTGCACGACTGCGGTTTTAAAACGGTGGTGTTGTCATCATCTCCCTCTATCTGTTCAGAACACTTATCTCTGAAAATATATTTCAACTTCAATATTTGGGAAAAAACGCCTATATTCCATTTCTGTTTGGAAATCCAATGCTGTTGTGGTCGGAAATAAACTAAGACCCCTATTCAGTACTTCTGTTTCTACCTCCGACAGAGCATGTGTTGTCAAATTGAAAATATGATCTACCAATTAGCTTCCGGTCAGTTTCTAAATTGTCTTTTTCGAACCCCATATTCGCCCGGTGGATAGTTCTTCTGGTTCTGTCATGATGCCTGCCCCCGGGAAGCCAGACCAGGCCCAGCAACCCCGGAAGCAGACATCATGCCATTTGAAGTATGCCCAAAAACCCCAGTTAGGGGCTGTTTGGGTGCAGTCCTGGCGCCTATGGCGCCAGTCTCATAAGGATAAAGTCAGTCCTGACGCCATGGGTGCCAGGCTCATTACAGAAAACTTACCTAATGCAGACCATGCTGCATACTCACCTGGTGCAGACCATACTGCACAAAGCCACAAACCAAATGGGGCTTAGGAGGGACTATTTTTTCTTAAGGGACTACTTTTTTCTCGGGTGGTGGCTGTGGAAGAATACTTACCTGGGACTTCTTCCTAGGCTATTTAAACCACGCCCGGACAGCCACACGTGCTTCGCGTTATTCTGCATTCAGCAGCGTAACGCTCACCGTGCCTCCAGCATCTTCCAGTTTTCAGCCACGCCCGCTTCAGTCCTGGACCACCTGGAAACGAAAAGAAAGAAGGAGAAGAGGTTCAAACTTGAAACCTTACCTGAATTCTTGATCCATCGCGCCGTCGATCTTGAAGAAGGAGTCATCGCACGCGCATCGTCACGCACCTCGCAGCGCCGCGCTTCACTCACCATCCAGTGCAGCTTTTCCTCACTCCATCGCAGGCTCAGCATTTCCACACCGCTCTCCGATATCTAAGGGGACAAGAAAAGCCAGGTGAGCACGGGAATGCAAAAGGGCAATACAAACTACCCCCAAAGACTTACCGGATTACCACGGGGGGTACTCACCTCATCTCGGGTCGGCGCAGTTAACTCTACATCACCGCCGCACCCCGGCCCCTAAGGGGAAACCACTGGACATTACAAGCAATCCCCCAAAGACTTACCTGATTTACTGCAGGGGGTACTCACCTCATATCGGGTCGGCGCAGTTAACTCTGCATCATCGCCGTACCCCGGCCCCTAAGGGGAAAACCACTATAGACTTACCTGACTCTCACCAACTGCCCCTTGGACTCTTCGTGGTGGTTAAGTCGGCAACCTACAAGGAATCGGAAAGGGTGAAGATCAGACATTTGAACTCTTGCAAACTATTGGATCCTAGAGTCAATACTGGAACTCACCAATTCCTCCACGCCAGTGAAGTAACTGGTCGTCTACGCGCCCCTGCGCTCGATGCAGGATGGAGAGCCTACCTTTCTAAACCATCAGGTGAGAACAAGAGGGAACATCGGGAGTGGTCAGTGGGCAGACAACGGGAGTGGAAGGTGGGTTAACGCTTGAATTACGGGAGGTTAATTCCCTTTCTCCTTTGCAGAAAGATATTCATACGAGCCGACAAACGAAGTAAGTGGGGGTGTCCTGTCAGTCATCTCGGCTCTACGTGGCACCAGGCCGGTCCAGATTGACGTCCCCGTGGGAACCAGGTGAGCGTAACAGGTTCATCCTCTTCTCCCACATCGCGCTGAAAACACTGTTTGGTAGTAGGTGCTTGTGCCCCTGATGTCGATCGGGCATCTTGTCTATTTGTGTCTGACTCCCTTCCAAAGGTAGTATTCGATCTGTCAGAGAAGGTTACATATTTTTTCTTTTGATTATAATTTCTTTGTGGAAACTTATGTCCATAGTTTTTAAATGTTCTTATCTAGTGTGAATTGCTTAACTTTCTGAATTTCATTATTCATTTTCTCTAGTTTGTTTTTTGCATCTTGAATCAGCAGATCTTCTAGAAACAACTTTTCTAAAGTATCTTTTTCTTCGCCTTGTTTTTTACTTTCTTTTCTACTATTTACATAACTCTTATCTTCCAGTCTCTACTGCAACGGTTTCCAACTCCACTGAAAATCCACTTAAATTTGGGTTTATCTATGAACACCCGTGGGATGTTCCTTACTTGTAGACCCTTTGGGATCACCCCAGCCTGAATATTCAGGCATTATTTTTCAGGGCAAGTCTGTTCTTACTAGTTTTTTTCTTTTTTGGCAATAGAACATCTAGATTATTTCTCCTGTTCTGTGAGTAGATGCACCTTGGCCACCTTTTAATAGTGAAGAGACATTTATCAGTCATTGCAAATGTTCCTCTGAGAATGAATATTTCTACACGGCAGAAAAATCAATTATTTCTGTTTCCCTGTTTACACTTCTTCCCTGTCAACAGGTCTATCCCTTGTTTTTTATCACAGGGGGGTTTGTTTTCAAACAGGGATTTATAATACCAAAAACATAACACAATTACACACACTACCCTCTCCTCCTCTTCATGATTTGATTTAAACATGATAAACTCTTGAACCTTACAGATTTTCTTCTCCAAATACTGTGTATTGAACACCAAACAGTTTTTCTAGAAAAATATATGTACATTTGATATTTATTGTTTCTCAGCACATATACATTTCTTTTAATTCACAACACATTCAATCATACAAATTAATGTGAAATACAGGGGTTGATAAAATTGCTTTTTTATACTCAAAGGAACTATGTCTTTACTCGCTCTCAAAAGCATCTGCAGGGAGTATGATAGTTTTAAACATTGACTTTCAATATTTTTATAGACATGAGGTGTAAGTATTTGTTTCAATAACATAGAGTTTTAAAGAACACTCTCATTTGGTAGTCTTTTTTATGTATATGACATAATATCTTTTGACTTTCTTTGAGATCGGCTATTACATCATATCTCTCTGTTTTCTAAAACTATTTTTCGAAAACACTGATTGGATAAACCATTGTCGAGAATCATGCGTTTCGGCTCTTCATAACAAAATCAGTTAATCCACAACAGTTTCATTGAAAAATAAGTAGGCCTTCGTCAGGACTAAAGTTGATTCTGTAAACATCTTCAACAAATCAATCGTCCCCTTGGCTACTTCTGTGGGTTTCTAAAACAAATATTAAAAAGTAAAAATCAGTAGGAGATTCATTTATGGTGTTTTATAGAATGCCAGAATGTCGTTCACAATTTTAACACTAACCTTATTTTTTTATGAGGGGAGTACGGTGTTGGATTAATGCATAATGTTCCAAACTTTCACAGCAAGCTCTGTAAGAGAGAAACGAAAGCGTTCCTCTTTTAATTCTTACAGTTCTGATGCATTCCTTAATTACTTGAAAAACTTTGAGAGACTAGAGGGAATATTTATCTGGACCACTTTAAGACAACCCTCAAAACGTCAAAACCACTAAACATATCACACTAATGCTTAAAGGGTCCCTTGCTTCTCCAGTACCTTCTTCTAACTCAGTCCTGCATGCTGTTTAACTCATTAGATTACAACATACTTATTCCAAAGTTTTTTTTATCAATAATATCAATTTATTTACTCTCAATAAAACCATCACTAAAAAATACATTCTTAATTATCTCAACAAGGAAAACATCTTGCACTTTTGTCTAAGTTCAATTATTGCACATTTGCCACTATTTTTGGTATCATTGACCACAGACAACTTCTACATAACATTCTATTTTCTAATACCTAGCTCTGCTGTTAAATAGTTCATCAGTAGAAGACAAGTTTTTCAGTTTTTCATTTACTTTTTATGTCTTCCCCTGTCTTCACTGGGTACTCTAACTTCCCCAAAATATAGTGCTCTACTCATTCACACTTATGTCATTCATACATCCTTTCATTCTACAATCCACACTACCCAACATGTTTCTTTCCTTTTTCAGTTTTCATAATTCCAGGAAATTCTTCAGGGGTTAATTATTGTATAGCAACAGTCTGTTATGTAGTGACCATTCGGTCTTCTTGTGTTCTTTACACTTCTTGGTCAAGGCTCATGTGTTCGGTTCACATCTGTTTCATTTCTGGGCCAGAGTTCCACAAGAAGGTATCTTAATCAGGAATTCCCATGCTAGAGTCCGCCATGTTTGCCGTTTCCAGTTTATCCCGACCCCTCAGTGATCTTTGTACGAGATGAATGCCTCTTTTTTCTTCAATAGTTATGACCTTGATCGTCCTGGGTTCCCACGTGATCTCTACACGGCTTCTTAGTGTTCTAAGCGCCGATATCTTCTAGCTAGAGGGCTTGATCCATCTGCCTCGTGGGTTGCTGCCGCCGTTCTCTCGCTTCTTCCGACTTCTGTCGTCTCTGTTCCCATACCCGGATGTGTTTGCCCGCCTCACAGTCAGTTCCTCCCTCCCTCCTTTCCATTCCTTAATTACACCTTGCTTTTTATAGCTTTTTATTTAGATTATTTACCCAAGACTGCACCTCAGGGCAGAGCCAGTTAATTAAAATTATTGTTACCTTTTTGTACTTCTTTTTTTCAGAGGACTGTTTCAATGTTGCTAGTATGTTCAGGATCCATCTTGTTTTCAATGGGTCTCTTCCAACCTCTGAATCACCCAGATGACACTATATACAGCACTTATATTTTAAAGTTGTGAAGTGCTTTAAGTTTACTAGCACTGCAGTATATTAAGCTATATGGCACTTAAATGAAGCTGATGTGTGGGCTTATTGCAGATTATGTCCCTATATTTGATATTAACACGCTTCATCTCTCTATTTTCAATTATTCCATTGTTGAGAAACCTCAATAAATTCTGAGCTATACGTTCTCACAGTTCATAAATTGAACCAGAACAGACATACTTGCTGTTATCTCCCCTCGAGGGGGGCGGGGCGAATCATGTGCGGCTTGAGCTTAGAGTGAGGCTTGAGTTCCCTTCTCTAAACACAAAGATCATAATGAAATCGCAACGTGGCCGCTTGCTCTTCTATTATCCGAATACTATGTCCATAAGTACAATTGGTGGAGCCCCGGAGTGCATTTATCCTCAATTGACATGGTGGATGCAAAAACCACACACAAAAACCCCACAACTAGACTACAGGATGAGATCTCTAGGTTGACATTACATGCATGTAGAGATGGGTGGATTAACGAGGATGAGAAACGCTTTCTCAATAAAACACAATAAACCGCACCCTACTAAATCCTTTTCTGAACAACATCAAAAATTGGCATAGGTACATAGATGATGTCCTGCTAATTTGGAAAGGCACAGCAACTGACCTCAAACGGTTTAAAATAGGGTTGAATGCCTGTGATCCGATAAGTTCACTATGACTTGGGACCTGGAAATGGTAGTATTTCACTTTAAAGAAGTGGATGGAAGTATAGGTACTACACTATCAAAAGCCAACAGAAAGAACACCTTGCTGCATTTTAATAACTATAATAATTAAAATCTTAAGAATAACCTTCTGCATGGTCAGTTCCTGCGAATAAGGAGAAATTGGCCAAATTGATTAAATCCAGGCGCATGAAGACGATTTGTCATGCAGGCTTAAACAGAGAGGATATCCATGGAAGATAATGAAAAATGCACAAAAGAGAGCAAGGCACATGGACAGAGAGATGTGCCTTATAAAATGCAGTAAAGAAACAGAAGAAAAGATGACGTGTCACCACACATTTTCCCTAAAGAAAGGGATTTCAGTGTCTGATTTCCAACCTAATAAACCATGGTTTGCTTTCAAGAAAACAAAAATTCTAAAACAGATGCTAGTCCATACACAACATTATAGACCACCCAAGGAGACAATCTTGAAAGGTTTATGGGGCCTCCTGGCAGTGGTAGGCCACTACCACTGTGGCGACTGCTGTGTCTGTAGTTTAACAAGAAACATCAAGAGTCTGATGCTAAAAGTAGGCAAGACTAAAAGAGGGGTAAGACAGTGAATCTGTGAACACAGATTGTGCATAAACAATAAAATCCCAGAGAAACCAATGGTGGAAACTTTTTGCAAAACAAAATCATAGCCACTCTGACATGCTATGGTTTATTACACAAATCGTAAACCCCAATATGAACGGGGGCAACAGAGATCTGGCACTACGAAGACTAGAGCAAAAATTGAATCAGAAATTGGATAGTGTGAAAAAATGGTCTGAACACTAGTATTGAGTGGGGTCTTTTTTTAACTCTTAAAAAAGATTTTTGTGTTACACTTTCCATTATTCTTCATCTCTTTCTTATAGTTCTTGAGAATGTATTAGGTAATCATCAACAAATAAGCAATAATGGACATAAGAAATAAGAACAAACACCATGGGCCTGATTCATGGAACATTTTCCTATGGGATTGTGCCATTATAAAACACTTCCATGAATCAGGCCCCTTCTGTGTGGTTAATTGTTCAATTCTGGCTTTTGAAAAGAAAAAGTAAATGAAACATGATCCGCAAAAATATGAGGGGATTTACAACTTAAGAACCATGTTGAAACATTTTCCAAGATGATGTCCTGTTTAAATCTATAGCAGGCAATATGAATTTGCGGCAATGCATAACAGTCTCCAGGCAACCACTCACAGTATGGAGTAGGAATACATAAACACATAGGCAATTGGTGGATATAAGAAATAAGGTCATACACCTTTTGTGTGATTGATTGTAAGGTCTGTTTTTCAAAAAGAAAATGCAACATGATTCATGAAACTGTAGTTACAGAACAGTGTTGGAACCCCTTCCAAGATGGCACTCTGCTTAAACATGAAGGAGGAAACATGAAACATAAGCTATGTATAACTGTTCCAGGCAATCGTTCACAAAATGGAATCAGAGGAGAATGTCTACCGGATCGAGGTGCACCGTGTGCTCGTATATATCAAGAAACTAGACTAAATGAAGAAAGAATAGAGTGCTTAGATTTTGTTGTGATTTGTGGAACAAGATTATGCGTAAGCACATACACTGTGGATATTTTGATAAACGAGCGAATTAGGCACGCACTGTGGGCATAACAAACCTTGCAGCATTTTGCGTTCACCGTGCCAATGGAGGATAAATGCACTCCAGGGTTTCACCAATTGTACTAATGGCTATAGTATTTGAATAGTGGAAGGGCCAGCAGGCACAGTGTGATTTCATTATGATCTTTGTGTTTGGAGAAAAGCACACAAGCCTAAAGTGCTTTTAATAACTCCCTGTATTTCACATGCATTTGTCATCATCATCATCATCAATTGAATTTGTATGATTGAATGTATTGTGGTTTTTATAATTGATCAATTAAAATAAATGTATAACTGTTGAAAAACAATAAATATTAAATGTATATATATATATATATATATATATATATATATATGTTTCAAGAGAACTAGTTTGGAGTGCAATACACAGTATTTGCAGTAAAAAAGCTGTATGGTTCATGAGGTTATCATTTTTTAAATCAAATCATGAAGAGGAGGAGAGGGTAGTGTGTGTTATTATGTTGTTGTTACTGACACAATAGATACAATTAGTAAAACCTTTACTGAAGTTTGTGGGGTTGGGAAAACTCCTTCTTTGCTCAATAACTAAGATGAGAGTAGTCTCGACCATCTAACAATAAACAAAACAGTCCTGGTGCAAAATGGCCTATGCTAACAAAACCTAATATCTGCCCTATCTCTTGTCCAAAACGTATATGAAGGAGAAATGTATGTAAAGGAAAACTCAGTGTTCAACAGAATAAATCTAGCGAACCAGCTCACCTCCACACGTTAGACCACATGGAGTGAGGTGGTCCTTGTAGGCAGGATGACAGACTCTGACTTGGGTTTCCAACACAACAAACAGTTTCAAAACGTGGATCGAGGCACACCTGGACTTCCACTTTAATGTCTCTCTCTTCAGACCTCCAAATAATGTTTCAACAACAAGGTTCAGGTTGGTCCCCTTCTGTCAGGCTCAGACCTCTTTAAATCACAGTTCATATGGGTCCCCCTCTGTCGAGCTCTGACCTCTTCAAAACACAGTTCACATGGGTCCTCCTCTGTCAGGCTCATACCTCATCAGAGAACACAGTTCAACCAAAACTTACAAGGGGGCTCCATTCCTCAAGCTTATTAAAATTTGGGTCTCCCTCAGCCGGGCTCAGACCACTTTCGAATGTCAAAGACATTCGAATGTGCATGGCTTTCTTTACAGACACTTGCAGGACCACTTTGACAAATAGTTCAAGGTTCAACCTTCACTCTCCCCCTTTCTCTAGGAGCTAATTTGCTTACTTTGCTTCTGCAGTTAATTTGCTTTATCATTACAAACAATGTACCTTTCACTGAGACTTTCAAGTGGGCTACTTCCTTTCGCCGTACTATTCTGTTACTCGGTATCGCTGATTTCGTAGCCGTCCTTACTTCAAAGTTCATTCACAGGTCTGCCTTTCCTCACATACCATCCACACATATGCAGCCTTCATTTGTGATACAATGATGCCACTTCAATTTTTTTTCAACACACAGCGGTCTCTCAGGTTGCTTGCCAACTCACCGGCTGTGTTTGTTTCTTCTTTGTTTTTTCGATTTCTAATTCACATGTCAGGATCGCTGGCATCCTAGAAACACAATGCAGCCTTTGAATGCGGGATCTGGCTTTCTCCCTGTATCTTTTGCAGCCTGTCGGATGCAACAACCTCTAGTAGGGAAGTATTGGGGTTGTTGATCTGCTGCTCTCGTCCCTGGGTCCGTCGCTCTTTTCTCTGTTCCAGTAGGTTTGCCTTTGCCCTGGAAGTTCTGCTCATACTCGTGTGCCGCCTTGCTCAGAGTGTGTATTTTGATTGTGCCTTTTATCCGTGTGAGGAGAGCTAAATGGTGTCAGGTGCATGCACTTAAAGTCAAGTGCCTGACTTTGCCTGGCCCGAATAATGGGAAATTTCCAGTACCATGTATGAGAGTTAGTCTTGTCACTCTCAGTCCTGTGACATGGTCCAATGTTTGTGTAAAAAAGTGGGGGAGTTGAGACCTTGGAGAAAATAAGGGGGAATGCCGCATCTCACCATCAGTTTCCTCACCCGCACCCCCCAAAGAATCCTCACCCATGTGATCCTCCCTCACTGTTTCTGGATCCAAAGGCAGTGGCTGCACCCTGGCCACCTGAGAGCGAGATCCCCAGAGACTAGTGGCTGAGACTGGTTTCTCACACTATCCTCCCCCTAAGAGGGAGTGATGAAAAGAATGACAATCTTGTTCCTTAACCCCTAGATTGAGAGCCACAGAATTCTGAAGAACTAAAGCAGTGTATTCCTGCATTCACAGTGTCAAATCATCATCGAACCAGTGTAAACCACATTGATACGCCTTTGAACCACCAGGACCTGTTGTGCTGCTTTGGATAGATTTTTTTAACCTTCATTGAGACACTGTTGCATTAATCAAATTAGCTTAATGATTCATCGTACCATGAAGAATACATCAACTGTTCGACTTGAACAACTAGCTGGTCTCTGCAGATGACTTCGAACCACCACATCTCGATTCATACATCAAACCACCAGCATATTTAAATTGATGTAGCTTCACTGCCGAACTGACCTTTGTGAGCTTGCCAAATTGCATCGCTCGAGTGCTGCATTCAAAGTGTTTGGACTGCTACAGTTATCACATTCACAAACCTTTTATGAGTAGAGCCTGCCCTTAGCTCACGTTTATCACAAAAGGAGAAAGAAGTGTATCTGTTGACTTTCCCTGTTTTACCTTTATGATTGGACTTTATAGTTTATATTAGTCTGTGGGAAGAGTAGGTGGTTTGCCACAACTCACCCTTATACTCCTGCAGAGCAGTCACTGGCACAGCAGGGGCTCCCATAGCCCCCGCAGTGCAGCAGGGACACACCACCACATATCCTGAAAGGGAGTACATTTATTTTTTAAGTCACTCTGCCCTCATAAAGAAATTATTCCTGTACAGCGTAACAGAACTATTTTTTTTTACAAAGGCAGAGTGACTACAAAAAGGAACTATTTCTTTTTGACGACCAAAGGCTCCTCCCACCCTATGACATGGAACCTTATGTCATTGGGTTTTGGGAACACTATTACTTCAACAATAAATTGTTTATTTTTGAAGTCACTCTGCCTTCATAAATACATAAATACATTATTTCCATTATGGTTTGGTCCTTTAATGGAAATCAGAGTGTATGGTGAAAAGGTGCACACTTACATGTATGGGCGGCTGCCTGGATGTGCCTGTATGGTGAAGGGTGCACACTTAAAAGCTATACATGGCTGCCTGGATGTGCCTGTATGATGAAAGGGTGCACACTTAAATGTATGGGTGGCTGCCTGGATGTGCCTGTATGGTGAAGGGTGCACACTTAAAAGCTATACATGGCTGCCTGGATGTGCCTGTATGATGAAAGGGTGCACACTTAAATGTATGGGTGGCTGCCTGGGTGTGGCTGTATGGTGAAGGGTGCACATTTAAATGTATAGGTATTTGCCTGGGCGTGCCTGTATGGTGAACGTGTAGACACATAGATGTATAGGTGGCTGCCTGGGTGTGCCTTTATGGAGAAAGGGTACACACTTAAAATAATGGGTGTTTGGGTGTGTGTATGGTGAATGGTGTGTGTGTTTGTGTTCAGGGTTGCAACAAAACCAAATATTTGGGGGGTGGGGGATAACCATTCAAACATTGGGGGAAGCACTAACTTCATGGGTGGTGGGGGAGGGCAAACCCATTTGTGTGGGGGCATCTAACTTCTTTACACATTTTAATGAGACTATTCCAGTGCAGCTTCAATGTTACAAGAAGTTAACTCTCTCCTTTATTTCTGAGACAACCGTCTTATGACTGCTGCGAGAATGAGTGGTCCCCTGTCTTCTCTCTACTCTTCCACTCATTCCCCTGGCATGCAAGCACAAAACGCACATCCCAATGTCAATTGCCTAAAAATGTACTAAGAGTGAAATGTTTTATGTTAGTAATTGATGGGCTTTTGTTAACAGCGAAACCCAGGTGCTGTTTACCATCTGTGTCCTGTTCTGGCTGGCGACGGCTCTGTACATCAGCCAGGTTGAGTCAACCTATCAACATTTCAAGGGGGGCTGACGCACAGTCAACTCAATGGTGTTGCACCACTGTTTGTGTTTAATGCCTCGATTACTTATTGGTAATCTTCATTACTCCTAGCCATATTCTTCCTCGACCCGGCACTTTGCCTCATACACAAGTACTCGGACAAGGTAGAGAGACATGGAGGTAATGCCTGGCTTAGTTACCTGTAAACCTCATTGCTCCTAGTCCAATTCTTCCTCATCCCAGTACTTACCTATGAGGCAAGGTACCTCATACATAAGCACTGGGACAAAGTAGACAGACGTGGTGATAATTCAGGGTGAGGAGCTGAATTTGGGGGTGGGGCAGGGCTTGGAGGGGGAGAGGATGTGTGGGGGTGCGGTGGGGAACGATTGTGCGATTCATTATAATGGTCATCCATGTCCAGGCTAAGCAGTTATGATATGTGGTATAAGTGTCTAGAGTGGCATTTTGGTGCAGCCAGTCTAGTCATGTATTAGTTTGCTTGACTTGTTTTTAACAGGGCATCTCAGATAAAGCAGTCCTGCTAAGTGTAATTACCTGGCTAAACTGGCAATGGGGTGCTGCCAGTCTAGCCATTTCTTACAGTAGCATTGTATATTTTTCTGGGCATCTGTGATAAAATAACCATGATACGTGTTATTTCCTCAACAGGCATTTTGGTGCAACCAGTCTAGGTATGGTTAAATGTGCCCTGTTATGCTTTACTGTAATATGTTATTACATGTCTAGACTGGTCTACATTGTGCAGCCACTTGGACATGTCTTCATTGTGGTTGGAATGATTCTAAGACACGACTGGAGTGAATGAGGGACAGTTCCGTGCAATACGAGTAGCGAGAAAAGGAAGACGGGAAAAAGGAAGAACAAAACCCTGACTTATCCACAGAAGGTGGAAAGCTAAGGAAGTACAGCGTAACAGTGATATAGCCATAAGACAGATGGAAGTCCCTGTACATGAAGACAAGGGAACCTATTGGTAGAAGACACAAGCTGGTTGACCACTGAGAAACCCAAAAAGGAGAGGAAAAGTACTGGGTGTCCCAAGACTAAGACGTCCAAAAAGAGATAAAGAGAGACAAACTCCTCCAGCTACAAGAAGGCGCATTGGACATATACACGAATTGTGTCTTTTATTAATTATGAGCCTTAACCAGTCATGTCAGGTGTAAGTCCTGAAGAAAGTGGTTGCTAAGATCATCCCACTGAAACCCGTCGACCATAAAACATAGGTCAAGGTGATGACATTGAACCCCCGACACCCATACATAATTAGTAAAGCTTGGTGAAAACACATTAGTTCACTTAACAGATTAATTCTGGAAATAGAAATACACAAGGAAACCTCTAAAAATGTTAAAAAATGATTTGTCTATTTTTATAAGACACACAAGATGGAAGGAATAAAAGAATACATTTGACTTCCTGTAGTGTGCAAGTGTTTTTTTAGTTACAAGAAAAGTAATAAGAGAGGGAAGGGTCAGTCTCGTTTCTATCCCCTAACCTAGACAGGCGGCACAGCAGCGCTATCTAGTGAGACTATATTGATCCGAGGCATAGTCAGTATCTTTCAGGGACATTTAGTAAGCAACAGGCTACTATAGGTTTAGTAATCATTACAATGAAAGATTTTTCGGTCCGTGTTGTGTGATAAACAATTTTAGGGCCCCGGCAGAATTTGCTTGCCCTTAGACTTCTAAGGTATTTATACTTCATTGTGGCATGACATTTTTAATAGCAAAGTGTTCAATTAATTAAAGCATTAATGGTCCTGTGCACTGTTGGTGACTTGCATGTATTGGATTTTTGGATTGGTGTTACCTTACAAAACAATTGCAAATGCTCTGGCTTTTTAGCTAATGTTCCTCAGAAAATGTGCTGTATCATGCATTAAAACACATTTATATCTTTCTCCTAGTGCAATGTATGGTGTACCTCTGAAGCAGCACGTTTGTGCGTATTGCTCAAGTGTGGTAATCTAGGCTGACCCAGAGTGTGACACAACCC
The DNA here is from genome assembly GCF_040938575.1 of Ambystoma mexicanum. Taxonomy (NCBI): domain Eukaryota; kingdom Metazoa; phylum Chordata; class Amphibia; order Caudata; family Ambystomatidae; genus Ambystoma; species Ambystoma mexicanum. Next base: position 890,161,613 of record NC_090927.1, on the reverse strand, counting down.
GTTATTTGTTGCTGAGTGGGGGTGACCCCAGCATGGCTCGTAGGAGGGCCCCCAAATGGGGTGTTATGCCACTGGGAGCAGTAGGAATTTCGTCACACAGAGTAGAGGGAGTCATCAGATAGGAGTCAGTGTAGTCCAAGGTAGGTGTAATTGGGGAGCTTGGAAAAGATAAAGCCCACAAGCATAAAAATGGAGGCTGTCAGTTGGAAGTGACTCAAGGAAAGGTTCAGGTCAGGGAAGAAGGAGCTGATAGGGCCAGGGGATACACAGAGAGTCAGAACATTGGGAGGAGTCAGAGGAATGAGTTGAATAGTACAGTATTCAAAAGTGGGGAGGTGATGGCAAGGGTGTGGCTGGAGGGCAGTGTTGATGGCCTTATTTATTTTTTTATTGATTGACTGTAGAAACAACCTTTCAATTTAGAAAATTTACATCATTCAATATAGAATCATATATATAAAGAGTTATAGACAATATAATACAGTCTCATCAGAACCTTAGCGGGTTGTGTTCTAATTCTGCTTTAAATGCAGTTCATTTAAAAAACCGATAGTCGCCAGTTTGACCGACATAAATCTTGCATCAAAAATGAATAGCCATAATTCTTCACTGTCAGTTGTTGTATAAGGAGTAATACAATGTTAAAAATATTTGCAATCTAGTGCATTTAGTGCAAGACAGTAGCCGACAAAATGCCTTAGAGTTTCTGTGAATTCATTATTTTGACAGAATCTGCAAACATTCTCACTGAGTGCCAATATTTTTTGTCTGCATAGTATATCTTTAGTGGGCCATAAATTGAAGCAAAATCTCATGTAGTCGCCTCTGAATTTGTGTGACGGGTATTTAATAAGGTATGATTCTGTGGTTCTAAACCTCTTATATTCAAATTGTGCAGAGTTCCAATCTTTGCGACGTTGGCATATTTCCAGAATATGGACCCAGTCTCTTCGATAAAGTTTAACTTTGGCATAATAAGGGTTATTGAGGAAAGTGTCTATCGAGATATCTGCATCAGTAAGAATGTTTATAGCGACATTGCGCCATTTTTTGGGGATTTTGATGCCCTGAATGTAGTAGGTATTGTCCCAAAATACAGGAGATATCCTTGTATTGCAATGATATCTAGCACTTTCTCAACAACGCAATCATTTTCCAAGCAACCATACCGTATAGCGATAATAAACCCAGTTCAAAACGAATTAGTCCAACAGATACAGAGTTTGGTAGATTAAATACTGAACGCCAATACTTGCCCTTTAACCGATCCCAGAAGGTGTGTGATTTTGATTTACCAGATTCCGAACCGTAAGTGATAATAGGCGTCACTATCAAGGAAAAGAACGTCAGCAAATGGCTGCATGTAAATTTGCCAAACTTGTAGAGAATTGCCTTGGATTGGGAAATCAAGGCCTGCAGTTTCAAAGTTATATCGGTTAGCTGCAAGATTTCAGTCTCAATGTTATTAATCATGACACCCAAGCATCTGTAGGACGGAGTAATAGATATACAATCTTGGCCCAAGGTCCAGGTAAACTGCTTCTGATTCGTGGATTTATAGTTGTGGCATTCCATACTTTGTGTTTTCGCTAGATTGATAGTCATTACATTTTCTAATGCATAGGAGGCCAAACCTCTGATCAGCCTCTGCAGACCCGCCTGTGTTTTAGAGTGAAGGATGAGATCGTCGGCATAGAAGATCCATGGAATCTGATCAGGGCATAACTTAGGAACATCAGAGTTGATGTTCCCGAATTTGTCACCCATATGCAATGTAAACAGATTGAATATAGTGGCCGCAAGGATACACCCATGTTTTATGCCTCGAAATGTCAAAAGGGGAGCTGTCAATTGGACATCAAGGGTTCGTCGGACACCAATGGAGGTATTTGAGTGAAGCAGAGAGATCAGTTTAACCCTGAAAAAGGGCAGCCCATTGATATTAGTTTACGTAGCATTAATAAACGATCAATAGAATCAAAAGCTTCCTTGAAGTCAACAAAAGCTTTGTATAAAGATTGCTTCTGTTGGTGAGAAAGGGCCTTCATAGATGTAAGGGTAACAATGTTAATGACAGTACCTTTACCAGCAACAACACCTGTTTGGAACATGTCTCGCATGTTTGTTGAGGCAATCCATTGGTGTAGGTCTTGCAAGATCAGAGAAGCAAAGATTTTCCCTGGTGCGTTCAACAGGGCGATACGCCTATAGTTAGTTGGATCATTCCTGTCGCCCTTTTTTTATATATGGGCACAATTAGAGAGCTGCACCAAGAGATAGGAATCTTTTGGACAGATATCACATGCAAGAATATCTCATACAGAGTAACGGCCCACAGTTCAGGGAACTGTTTTTACATAAAGTTAGAGAGACCGTCAGTCCCGGCACTCTAGACCTGCTAGATTTCTGGATACAATAGATATAATAGAAAAGGATGGAAAAGGATAGCGAAAAGAATCCTTCAAGGTTAGGCGAAACAGGCGATGGGGTAGAGGTAAGTGCTGCATATAGACGGGAAAAGTGGGTGAGCCAGTCAGACAATGAGACATCATTAATTTGCATTAGGCATTGGGAGTGATTATAGGTTTTAGTAATTAAGGACCAAGTACCCGCAGAATTTGTTGCAGACACTTGGGCTAACATGGGCTCACCCTCTTTCTGAAATAGGCGGGCCCAATAAGATCATCTCCAATTCCTGTATTGAGTCTCAATAGATTTTAGAGTGGACCATCGTAACTCAATTGGCAATTAGAAGTGGTAGAAAATTGGTACAACAGTTTAGTGTAGTCAAGGTCACAGTCTGTGGGAGACCGAGGACTCATAAATACGGCTTTAAGCCTATCAGTAAACTGCTGTAGCTTGGGTTTGGACCAATGTAATCTGTTCCAACCACAGTTAACCTGTACCACACCTGTCATAGTGGCAGCAGTTTGGTAAAAGCCATTGATATTACATTGCCATTTAAGATTTAACATATTGTGATCACTTTCAGAGGTTGGGGAAACATGGAAGCCTTTTAAAGATAGAAACAACTGGCGGCTAAAATAAATGAAATCAATAATAGCTGCAGATTTCCCTCTCTTCCAAGTGGAATGGTGCAGGCAATCCTCAGGAAATGTGCCATTCACCATGAACAGATCTTTAGAGTCAATAAAGCTGTTCTAGCGCAGCAACCTTCCAGAAGAGACAGTTTTACAGCCGTCGAGGTAGCCAGATCGCCAGCTAGAATTACATGGCTATGTGTAGCAGATTGGTAAAGTCTCTCCCACAAGGAATTGAGTGCGTTCAAGAATAAATCTGTTGACTGAGCCGCAGGATTCCAGTATACATTGATTACGGAGTAATTGATCTGAGTAATGGTTAATTGAACAAGTTGCAAATGTGGAGTTGGAGCTTCATGTAATGTTAGCGAGATGTGTGGGCAAGTTTTCAGAAGCACCATCGGACCAGTCATCGGGCGACCTTTAACAGAAGAGGTTGCTGGATTTAAAAGGATATGGTAACCATCCCAAGAGGGACACTGGGTTAACCAAGTTTAATGTAGGAGAATAATATCATGATCTGCCAATTTAGTAATTGCAGGGGAAAAGAGGTGTCTAAACCCCATTGTGTTCCAGCTTAGTAATGAAAGGAGTCGAACAATGGACAAGCTAGGATTAGTTGGTTGAACACCGGCAGTTACAATGTGTTGGAATCTATACTAGGCTTTTAGGGATGGTGACAGCCTTGATAAGATTGTCTGTCAATTGTTGTGTCCCACTAAAGAGATTAGGGTTTGTAATTGGTCTCAGATTGTCAGTCAAGAGCTCAAATCCTAATTCTAATAGCTCAGAGCGAGCAGCCCATAAAGTGCTCAGTACACCTCTTGATTGTAACCATATTCTGGCAGTAGAGAGATCATGGGCAAAAGGAAATTCTACAGGCTCAATATCTGTAGTGTTAATATCCTCAAGAGCGAAGATATCTCCAAAAATTGACAGAATACTAGATAGATTCAAATCATATCTTGGAAAGGGCAGAGTTCTGCATTTAATAATCAGAGAATGAAGGGAGTGTTTTGGTCCAGAATCTTTGGGTGCAGTCTGTAAGGGTAGTTGCCTCTTGCCATAGTTGGAGGGAGTGTCTGAAGATATAGGCAGGTGCACAGGTCGAATTACAAATGGCGGCAAAGGATTGTGTTTTTGTATTTGTGCAGGATTTATCACAGGTTGTTTTACTAGCGCAATATCCTGCTGGCCAACCAGAGTTCTTAGAGTTAGATTCTGTTTTGACATGTATAGCTCCATAGCCATGGATATAAGGTGAACAAAAGAGGGGATCGCAGTTCCAGCAACACAGCAATCCATATGCTTGGCTTCAGTGATGGATTTGGCATCGACCACTGGATCCCCCACCTTATTCATTTGAGGGGCGAGATTTGAGGATTGAGCAGGGGTGAAATAGATGGTAAACACGCTACGCTCAAATTGGGAACAGCAGTATTTTCAGTGGCAGTACTATTGGTGTTAATAGTCGACAGAGGAGGTTTAATGGATTGGGTAGTTAAGTACAAATCAATCTCTTTTCGAAGTGCAGCACGTCTCAGACACAGTTCACATTCTTCTGAGACATTTACTTCTTGATTAGGTGGTTTAGTCAGCAAATGAGGGTCAGTAGAGATTGGGTGCTTCTTCTCAAATAATGCCACAATCTCATTCAAGGGAGCATATGATGCAGGCAATATCGGTGGAAGTATGTGTTTTGACTTCTTTTCAGCCACAAGTTTAGCATATTTGTTTAGGACCGCTTTTGCAGCCAGTGATGTTTTTTTCGTCGGCAACCTTACTGCTTTTATAACGGATTTAGCAATGGAAGAAGAAATCCGTGAGGTTGTTCGGTTTTTAGGTTTCTTCTACATTTTCACACAGGATGGTTTTGTGGCAGTATCTTGTTTGCATGGAAGATTTCCAGAGAATATTGTGTAAAGTTGTTTTGGGGTGGATGACCACATCTTGGGGCAATTAGTAACACATAGGTCCACTAGGGGATGCTCAACAACAGAATTCAACCCGAGAGAGCATGTGTCCTCAATTACTTGCAGGAAAAAGTGAAGTCCATTTAGAACTGGGGGCGCTGGTACAAAACTAGGTGTTAGCCTATTTTGCAAGAAGATTGGATACATTTTTTTAGCGGTCTTCTGCAATTGGGAGGATAGTTGGATTTGCCATCTAGTTCGTTTAACGAGCTGCTTATCCTGTATTAGCAGCTTGGTGTTCAAAGTTTCATATAATTTAAACAAGGAGTAGATGGCAAGATTCATCACATGGAGCGTAGTTTCAACCAAGATAGTGGATGGTACAGCCTCAATGGGGAGGGCGGGGGGTATGGAAGGTTGTGGGGACACCATTGCCGGAATCGTGCCAGGTGAAGCATGTCGCGGGTTGGGGGAAGTGTAAGAAGAGACTGACATGGAGTTTCCATCAGAGTAGCTATGTGAGACGTCTGTCAAGTTGTAATTGGTTCATACTCATTGTCATCATCAAGAAATGACTAGTTAGAGTGGAGTTCAATCACAGCTTGATCGTTTGTAACACCGGACATGATTGGAGCTGGTAACAGCTGAGCCGGTGTAATCGGTAAAGATGGACAAGGAGTATTCAGAATAGCAGGTTGTTTTACAGGAGGCACGTTAGCAGCATTGGGGGTGGGGGCACCCCAGCCCACAGATGGAAACAGGGGCTCAGTGGGAGGTTGAATCTCAGAATTTTCTAACAGTAGTGTTTCACTGCCTTTAAGCATGGTTACATCAGAGATGGCCAGTTTCGAAACAGGTAAAATAGATGGTTCAGTATTTGGGACAGCAGCACAACTTAAAGAAGGACCCATGCTAAGCATGATGTGATTGGATCGTAAAGAAAGAAGCATCTGCTGAATATCACGAGACATTACCTTCGCTTTGGTTCCGCTTTGTTTTGCCGCTTGTGAGCTAGAAGTGGGGCAGGGGTGTGGGGGTACTGCCCATTTGCTTTCTTTTTAAATTGATGGACGTAGGGGATAGCGGCATAGGCGTAGGCATGTCTGTTTTCAGGGAATACAAGCCGCGCCTCATATACAGTTTGCATGTTAGATTAGATTAAATTTGATAACAATAGGAATATCCACAAACTACAGGATAGTTGGTGACAAGGAACGCTAAACGCTGCACAGCGAACAGCCAACAGTCACTATGTAATCACTTGTGAAGCACGCTCTGAAGCGCGTTCACAGGGTAGTTGTAGGCAGGCTGGGAAAGGGGGGGGGGAGTAGGAAGGACCAACTGCCCTATGGGAAAAGCAAAAGCAATGTGTTAGCCATAGCTAGCATTAAAAAAGTTTGTCAGAGGAGCAGCAAAAAGTTTGTCATAAGTTCATTTGGATGAGGAGCATACCAATGAGTCCGGCAGAAATAGTCACAAGATCGCAGTAGCGTACAGCGAAGACCAGGAAAGCAGGAATCACTGGGTTAGCACAGCACAGCACCTCCAGCCTCGACAGCCAACAGTCACTTAGTAATCACTTGTGAAGGGCCTTATAAGAAGCCCCACTCCACCACTCTTGTCAACAGGCCAGGGAGAGTGAGAGAAGGAAGAAGAGTTGGTGAGGATTGCTGCTAATGTAGCAGAGTTATGATGGGGATCCAGTTTGCTGTGATGCTATATATGATACAGTGTCAAGCAGACAACATTGAGTTAAATACACTACTCAAGTAGATTTGCTCATAATTTATTGTTTTCTAAATATGTTTCAAATAATGATTGTTTACAAGCAATATATGACAACCTTTAAGTTTATTTTTCATTCTTATTTTCTGATCATTTTATAGTTAGGAATTTCATAGTCCTTAACGCAGACAACCATTGAATTGAGCAGATATTAGATTCATACAATACTCATCATAAATAATAATTAATGATTTTAGTCTTATTTGTCATGTCTTATCATTCTTTATGACCTGCTGTTATCTTCATGTTCTTTACGAAAACCTCCTGTTGTTTCTTTGGTTTTGTTACGAGGTCTAGGTTCAAAGTGACATAGTTTTCTTTTAGAGTCTCCCAATTCACTATTCCCGGTTATATTTATGAAGATCTAAACATCAAGAGGGTAATTCATGGAATCAAGTGCAGAAGTGGCGCACGCGGCTGGCTCACAGAGTGCGCGTGCAGCAGCTTGCGCTAGCCCCCTGCGCCAAAACCCATTTTGAGGCACAAGGTATTCATGGATTGTTACATCCATAACCAGCCGTGGCGCAGAGCAGTGCAGCGACCCTGCAGCAGTGCCAGTTACGCCCCCAAACCCGCCCGTGTAACAAAAACATTGCACAAATCTCCTAAATGGCGCCCACAAAAAAGCGCTAAAAACGCCACATAGCCCTCAAGTGCCAGCAAAATTGCATGTAAAACTCCCCGCGCATCCCTCCGAATACACGTACCCTAGCGAAATTGTGTGTAAAACTACCCGTACACCCCTCAGAATACACGAACCCCGCTTGCGCCAGTGAAATCTCGTGTAAAACTCCCAGCGCACCCCTCCGAATACATGTACCCTGCTGCGTCAGGTAAAATGCATGGAAAAAGTCCCCCCTGTGGTGTGGGCTGCCTGTGGGACATGGGGAGGGTGGATGGGCTGCCTGCGGGGCATGGACTGGGGTGATGGGCTGCCTGCGGGTCATGCCCAGGGGTGATGGGCTGCCTGCTGGTCATAGACTGGGGTGATGGGCTGCCTGTGGGGCATGGACTAGGGTGATGGGCTGCCTGCGGGCCATGGACTGGGGTGATGGGATGCCTGCGGGGCATGAACTGGAGTGATGGGCTATCTGCGGGCCATAGACTGGGGTGATGGGCTACCTGCGGGGCATGCCCAGGAGTGATGGGCTGCCTGTGGGGCATGGACTGGGTTGATGGGCTGCCTGCGGGCCATGGACTGGGGTGATGGGCTGCCTGCGGGGCATGCCCAGGGGTGATGGGCTGCCTGCTGGTCATAGACTGGGGTGATGGGCTGCCTGTGGGGCATGGACTAGGGTGATGGGCTGCCTGCGGGCCATGGAGTGGGGTGATGGGCTGCCTGCGGTGCATGCCCAGGGGTGCTGGGCTGCCGGCAGGGCATGGACTGGGGTGATGGTTGCCTGCGGGGCATGAACTGGAGTGATGGGCTATCTGCGGGCCATAGACTGGGGTGATGGGCTGCCTGCGGGGCATGCCTAGGAGTGATGGGCTGCCTGTGGGACATGGACTGGGTTGATGGGCTGCCTGCGGGCCATGGACTGGGGTGATGGGCTGCCTGCGGGGCATTCCCAGGGGTGATGGGCTGCCTGCGGGGCATGGGGATGGTGGATGGGCTGCTGCACGTATTCTGGGGGTGCCCGTGGACTTTCACACGCGATTAGCCTGGCGCGAGCTGGGACGTGTATTAAAGGGGCGCGCAGGGGCTTTTACATGCGATAGGCCTGGCATGAGCGGGGTATGTGTATTCCGGGGGTGCGCGTGCAAAGTCATACATGATAGGCCTGGCGCAAGCATGGTATGTGTATTCCGGGTGTGCGCAAGGAGTTTTACACGTGATAGGCCTGGCGTGAGCGGAGTACGTGTATTCTGGGGGTGCCCGGGGAGTTTTACACACTATAGGCCTGGCGCGAGTGGGGTATGTGTATTCCGGGGGTGCGCAGGGAGTTTTACACGTGATTGGCATGGCGCGAGTGGGGTACGTGTATTTCATGGGTGTGCGGGGACTTTCATACATGATTGTCCTGGTGCGAGTGGGGTACATGTATTCTGGGGGTGCGCAGAGAGTTTTACACAAGATTTCAATAGCGCGAGCAGGGTACGTGTATTCGGAGGGGTGCACAGGGAGTTTCACATGCGATTGGCCTGGTGCGAGCGGGTTACGTGTATTCTGGGGGTGTGTGGGGAGTTTCACAAGTGATTTGGCAGTGTGTGCCCTCCCAGGTGTGCCCCACCCCCTCCCCATGCCCCGCAGGCAGCCCACACCACAGGGTACCACCCCACACCCCTGGCCATGCCCGGCAGGCAGACCATCACCCCAGGCCATGCCATGCAGGCAGCCCACACCACAGGGAACCACTCCACACCCCTCCCCATGCCCTGCAGGTAGCCCACACCACAGGAGACCACCCCACACCCCTGGCCATGCCCCACAGGCAGCCCATCACCCCAAACCATGCCCCGCAGGCAGGCCACATGTTACCATGCACTTGGGAGCCCCGACACATGTCCCCCACCCCACACCCAGTGACAGGCACCTGCCAGCAGGCCCGAACTCATGTACCCTACCCGACATACCCATCCACCATTGACAGGCACCTGCCAGCAGGCTTCGACTCATGTCCCCCACCCTGATTGACGGCACCTGCCAGCAGGCCCTGACTCATGTCCCCAACCCCACCCACCCACCATTGACAGGCATCTGCCAGCAGGCCCCGATTCATGTCCCCCACCCCCTCACAATCCCACACACCATTGACGGGCACCTGCCAGCAGGCCCCAACTCATGTCCCCCACCCCACAAGTCCACCCACCATTGACGGGCACCTGCTAGCAGGCACCGACTCATGTCCCCGACCCCATATACCCACCCACCATTGACGGCCACCTGCCAGCAGTCCCCGACACATGGCCCACCAAACAACATGTCCTAAAAAAACAGACCCATGGCCCTAATGCCAACCCAAATCACCCCTGCCCCCCAGTACAAGCACTAAACCATCCACTGCACCCATTCCCAAATAACCCATGCAATGAGAGTCTTAAAAGAACCACCATGGCCATGCAGAAATGTACAACAGAGCCACACAGTGGCAACACATGACTGAGGAAAAGCTCATAGAGACATGCACATAACCAATGAGAGTACACAACACCAATAATGAAGATATATGAAATGTATTCAAAAACGTAATGAAATAACATAATGAAAATTCAAACTTTCAAATTAAGAAATAATGAAAGCAAAAAAATGTAAATGGAAAAATCCAATGTAAAACAAAAATCCACAACAGGAAAAAAGAGAAGTGGTCCATTGCCAATGTCCATATAAAGTACATTAAAAAAAAAAACTTTGATCCATGGGATGTCCAAAGAATGAAAGTAGGTACAAGTCCGGAACTATATACAATGGAAGTCCAAAGGGTCCATGATCCCCAAACAAAGGGAAACCTACAAAAAAGTCCTATGAATAAAAAATGATATACATAAAGTGGAGCAAAGTCCATGAACTCCAAAAAAAAAGATAAAACAAAGGAAACCTAACCCTAAAGAACTATGTACAAAGGCTGCGTGCAAGTCCTACGGCTCACTTTTTGATGTTCCGTGCCAGGGCATCATCAAACTCCACGTCGATGCTCTGGAGGCGTGCCTCTTCCCTGGCCTCGAGGTCTCACAGGGATGCAGCCATGGCCTCCTCCAACTCCCTGCGAGTTGCCTCGAGGCACTCATTCCGCCTCAATGCCCTGCGCATGGAGTTCTCAGCACTGACCATAGTGAGCCTTGCCTCCTCTGCCCGCCGCCACTCCGCATCTATCTGCTGGCCCAACTGCTGCCACACGGAAGACATTACCAATCCAGGGTCCTCCTGCCCTCTGGCCGATGCCTGCCCCTGTGATATTTATGGCCCTGAGCCATCATTGCTCCCACCCTGAGCCTGCTGCTGCCGTGCATGTGCCCTGCCTGTCGATGCCTGCACGTCCTCCTCTTGCTGGGGTCCAGTTGGTGGGGTGACCACCCCTGCTGGACCTCCGACTCCCGAATGTGGCAGGGATGTGTCCTCCACCAGCCTGGCTGCTGGCTCAGGGGCAGCTCCACAGGGTGCCGAGGTGATACTTGGGCAGGAAGATGGCTCGAAGGATGACTGGTGCATAGGGGGTTCAGTTGAGGACGGGGTCGCAAGAAGATCCAGCACATGGACGAATCCAGCACCGGGGACCTGTCCTAGTAGGCTGATGCGGTCAATGAGGTATTCAAAATGATGTGCATTGTCCTCACAAGAACTCTGCACGTCATCCCGAATACCACGTTGGCGCAACTCCACCTCAGCTAGGACAGGCTCAACACAGTCACAGATTGCCACCTCCACAGGGAGAGGAAGACCAGTTGTTGTTTGTGCATCCCCTCCCTGAAAACAGGTCTGGACGAAGGCATCCCTGCTGGTGCGGGATGGGGCAGTCACAGGATCGGGGACAGGATTACACACAGGCACCTCTGTGGCGGCCTGTGCTGCCTCCTGTCCCTGCCCCTGGACTGCACCACTAGCATCAGAGTAATCCCCCCTCCAGGGCCTGTGCGTGGGCCTTCCACGGCCTCCCCCTCAACCGAAACCCCCACCAACCTGGATGACTCCATGCCATCCTCCTCCATAGGCCCCTGTGGGGGCTCAGCTGCCCCTACTGCTGCCGAGGAGTCCATCTCCACCCTCTGCCTCTTGGACCTTCAATCGTCAGCTGTGGCCATGGACGGGCAACCAGACTCCTCACTCCTGGAAGAGATGACAACATAGGAGGAGAGCTGGGCCTTGCGTCTCCGGCTGGCAGTGGGATCCCTGCGGCTGTGTTCCACAGCACCATCTCCGCCCTCTTCATCAGTCAACACTGCAGACAGGGAGAGACAGAACACAGTCATCAGGGCACTGCGCAATGGTCAGATACACACATGACAGTTGCACATGAGTGACAGTGTCAAACTTCACAGATGGCATCACACTACCCAACACTCATATCATTTGAACCCACACACATGCACAAATCGATAGGAATCGTGCAGTAGGCAGCAGCATCCATACACACACACCAGCATGAATATCCGAAGGTTGGCATGACGTCACAAGCAACATGGGGAGTGCCAAACACATGCACACATGCCAACAGACAGACATGCATCTGTACATCTCCACCACCTGTCACAGTGCAATCATCGGCAACTTTGTCACATCTGCCAATCGATTCCTACATGTCTGTGTCACATGCATCCATGGCGTATCACAGTCGCACACATGTCAAACACACACACGCACATGTATGCTGTGCACGTACATGAAGGTGGAACCAGCATCCATGTGTCACACCCTAACCATGCCATAGTACATACACAGAAATACTAAAATGCGTGCATCTCCACATGCAGTTGTGCATCATGCTTTGGATCACATACACCATTGATGTGCATCACACATGACAGGATTCACATGCAGCACGGTCATGTCCCTGCACATACACATCCATTCATGACCCTTTTCAGACTTATGTCCAAGCTGCACACTCCTGGCACACCTCAACATGCACTACGTCCAATAAGTATGCATGGACACTTACCGCTCGACTCCGGGCCGGTCTCCCTCTCGAGGACCTGGAGGTGAAGCACTGGGTTAATGTGTTCCAGGACCCTCATATCATCAGTGGTAAGGTGGACCCGGTGCCTCACTGCATCCGCTGCTTCCAAGAGGCGTCGGGCCTTCCTGAGGGTCCTGGACTTGAAGTTCTCCCAGCGCTTACGGGCGTGTTGTAGGTCGCGGGTTGCCACCCCCTCCGTGTTGATGGCGACCACGATGTCCAGCCATATCCTTGTCGGCGCGTCTTCTTCCGTGGAGGGCATTATAATGCACCAGGACTTGTTCCACCAGGATGCCAAGCTCTCCTGCTGTGAAGCTGGCAGCCCTCTGCCTCTTTGGTTGGGGGTTGCCAGTGGTCTCTGATGGTGTTTCCCCCGACATGGCAACCCCTGAGGCAGGTGTGGGTGGGCAACTGGGTCCTGGTGCTGGGCTGTTATTGCAATGGAACCTCAGTCTGGAGTCTTCTGTTCCAGCAGGGGTTGTCACAGCAACTGGACCTCTGCAGATGGCTGTTGTGCAGGCACTAAATAGCAGGGCACGTGGCCAGCAGGCAGGCAGGCAGCAGCAGATGGCTGGTGGGAGTTGGCACGGGGTTCTGGTGGGGCAGGAAAATGGCCTTCTGGGCAGAAACGTGGTCTTCCGTGTGGTGTTGCGTGGCCAGCTTGATACGGAGTGATTTGGCACGTGAAAAAACAGCACGCCTGTGTGTAATTCAAGGAAAGACCCTTAGCACGTAAGCGCGTATGTGACATAACGCGTGCCGGTGTTTCACTCGGCACGGGTGCATAGTGATTCAGCATGTGAAAAAACAGCATGACAGCGTGTTAATGCATGTAATTCGAGGAAAGGGCCTAAGCTCCTAAGTGACATGACGCGCACAGGTGTTTCCCTCGGCATGGGTGCATAGTGATTCAGCACGTGAAAAAACAGCACAACAGCGTGTTAATGCATGTAATTCGAGGAAAGGGCCTAAGCCCATAAGTGACATGACACGCGCAGGCGTTTCCCTCAGCACGGGTTAAAGGTGAGCGGGGCCAGCAGTTCACTGTACATGCCTTTCGTGGAGACCGATGCATGTGTTGCTGGTTGTTTCACGCGCCATCACCAATTTACAGCGGATCAAGGACGTATCTCTTCTTTTGGCAGGGGTATTGGTGGCTATGCGTGTTTTTCATTACCACGCTAGTCAGACGGTGAGTCGGACATGCTATTTTTCCCACTGCAGATCCCCCTGTGTATCGCTTACTCGTTTTCGAGGTCATAGTAGCCTCGCTGTCCCAATGCGTATGTGTTTTTCGTGTCCCTGGGTGCCACCGTGTACTGCGGGAGGTTAATTCCACACACGTGGGCTACCGGGGGTTGCATGCACGGTTTTACTGCAGATATGGGGTGCCTGAGCATTGCGTGACCCGTCACTTCATCTCCGGGGTCACATACAGCATTGCAGGCGCACAGGGGTGCTGTTAACATCTAGTATCCCACCCCCTTCACGCCAATTGCCCAGGACAATTGTGTACACCTCCCATTGGCACTACATCTGTGTTGGCACTATTACATCTGTGCCATGGTTGGCAGGCCACAAAAGGTGAGGGGTGCCTCAGCTGGGCGTACTCCACATGGCTGGTGTGGTCAGGGACATGGCCAGTGTGACCAGGGAGTAGGGGGATTCAAGGGTGTCCAGGGTGGCTGCAGCGGGGGAAGAGGCAGGGATGCACTACTTTGGCAGGATGTTCTGCCACATGTTGGTGTAGTCATGCCACCACCCCCTGTGGTTCCGGGAGATGAAGCTCTTGCATCTGGCACTGGCGCCCATGTGTCCCGGTAGTCTGTTTCATCGACTGCCATGTGCCCAAGGGTAGTGGTAGCTGCAAGTGCAGCTGTGGACACCACCACCCAGACTCAGGGTCGGCCAGCGCATGCTGCGTTGGCACCTGAAGAGTCCCAGGATGATTTCCAGGCGGTCAGGATGCACACGGTAAGTGCACCCAGGGCTGCCCTGACCGAGGCACATGTCCCGGGGGCAGTATTGTCATTTGCTGCCCCGAGCAGCCGGGTGTTGGCAAGTGCATGGGCAGATGCAGCCGACACCACCCCGGCTGTGAGTTTACCATCCAGGATAGTCCCGGTCAATGACCTTGGCACAGCGGATGTTGCTGTGCAGGGTCCAGTCAAGGGCACCCAGCAGCCACTGACGCAAGTCAGGGCTTCTGTCCTTGTTCCACCTACCACTCCCTCGGTTCAATCCACCAGTGCCACTGCCCCAACTGATCAGGGTGGCATTTGCCAGTCAGGGCCCGGATCACTGCCCAAGAGGAGGAAGGTTGCACCTGCACAAGAGGCTGGGACCCCACACACGGCTCCGGCCTCTGGCACGGCGAGGAAGAAGCCTTTCGGGAAGCAGGAACTGGACTTCCTTGTGGGCTACGTGTCGGAGCACGAATGTGATATGCTAGTGGGCCAAAATTGACACACTACGGCTGCCCAGCATTGGGTCCACTGGAAGCATGTTGCGGAGAGTGTTAGTGCATTCGGACATGAGGTGGGCATAGTTTAGGAGTGCAAAAAGCATTGGGATGATCACCGACGCTGTGCTCCTATTATGCCATGACTGGGATGACTGGCGGTGGGCCACCACCTCAGGAGGAAGAACTCACTCCGCACTAGTTGATCGCTGTGGAGATCATACCGGCAGAATTGTATGAAGGAGTGGGAGAAATGCTGGATTTTGACGCCCCGTTCAGTGAGTGTTTTTGTGTGCTTGTCCAGGGGTGATGGGCTGCCTGCGGGGCATGCCCAGGGGTGATGGGCTGCCTGCGGGGCATGGGGAGAGTGGATGGGCTGCCTGCACGTATTCCAGGGGTGCGCGTGGAGTTTCACACACAATTGGCCTGGCACGAGTGGGGTACTTGTATTCCGGGGGTGCGCGTGGAGTTTCTCACGTGATAGGCCTGGTGCGAGCGGAGTACGTGTATTCCAGGGGTGCGCAGGGAGTTTTACACGCGATTTCGCTGGCACGAGTGGGGTACGTGTATTCCGGGGGTGCGGGTGGACTTTCACACGCGATTGGCCTGGCGCGAGCGGGGTACATGTATTACGGGGGTGCACAGGGAGTTTTACACGAAATTTCACTAGCGAGCGGGGTACGTGTATTCCGGGGTGCGCAGGGAGCTCTACATGCGATTTTGCTAGCGCGAGCGGGGTACGCGTATGCGGAGGGGTGCGCAGGGAGTTTCACATGCTATTGGTCTGGTGCAAGCGGGTAAGGTGTATTCCGGGGGTGTGTGGGGAGTTTCACATGCAATTTGGCAGTGTGTGCCCTCTCGGGTGTGCCCCACCCCCTACCCATGCCACGTGCATGCCACACCGCAGGGGACCACCCCACACCCCTGGCCATGCCCCGCAGACAGCCCATCACCCCATACTATGCCCCACAGGCAGGCCACATGGCACCATGCTCTTGGGAGCCCCGACACATGTCCTACACCCCACCCCCAGTGACGGATGTTAGGGAGAATTCTCATTTTATGGCTAATTTCCCTTACCTATAGAGTCCCCCAGCAGCTTTGCTGGATTTGAAGGGTTTTTTTTTTCTCCTGCTAAGAGTGAGACTCTTTTTCCCACTCTTAGGCATTTTTTGCTATGTGTGTTCTAGGATATTTTTGTGTTTAATGTCTATGGGATTTTTCTCACCCTCATAGGAACCATTTATTTACACATGTGTTACACAGCACCCTCAGTGCAGTGACACAGGGGTGTCATAGTGACCCCCAAACATAGACCCCATACTCTGGGGCTGACTACTGTCCCCCAGGGCAGGTAAAGTCCCCATTGACTTTACTAGTCAATTTTTATGAACTAAACCAGTACAGCCCATCTTACTATGTAGGTACTGGGAAGGGTTAATAGTTTTTCCCTGGTGTTCATTTTGGAGAGGGTACCGTACAGTCCCTCTCTCAAAAGTTTCTGGCTGGTGGCAGTGGTTACTACCGTAAATATTCGACCGCGAATATTTCCCAATGGGATTTTCCCATTGTTCAAGGCTACCACATTTTCTGACAGCCTCTAACATACCGTCAGTGTATTTTAATATTAACTTTACTCCGGTAGCTTTTATTTGCCAGAACTTTTTTAATATAACTTCTTTCTCTAAACTCCTAACCCAGGTAGGGGATCCTTTGTTCGTGCTTTTGGCGGGCTTCTGCCAAGAAGCACTCCTTTCGGTGTCACTGAATCTGGGGTGGGTCCATTGTGTGGGAGGGGGAATAGGACCCACCTCAGCAACCCATGTCACACTCTCTCCTGATAGGCTGGAGGGTCTCCCGCCAAGATGACCACTCCACTGTGTGAGTGACAGCTAGGCTATATGAATGGGGATCTTTTTGCATAAAAGCAGGGTCCTGAGGACTGGAAGTGCAAGACGTCACCACTGGAACGAAGAAGCCGAAGAGGAGAGAAGCCAAAGACACCTGCAACAACTGAACCACTGCTGCAGAGTCTCACCACTTTTCTCCACACGATGAGAGAAGATCTGCATCTGCAAGAGCCTTCTTGCCTTGAGCTGATGGGGCCAACCAGTTTGCCATTCGCCTTCCTGGACCTACCTTGGTCGAATTGCCAGGACCCTGTACTCAGAGACCGGATAGCCAGGCACCCGTCCACCCGGAGCATACCTTTTATTTGTCGGGCAGCACTGCGGCTGCAGTAGTGCAGTAACTCGAACCTTCCTCTATGGCGAGAGCCTCTCTTCCTCTGCTGGATCTCCCGAACTGCAGGAACTGCCAGGAACAACCGCCACCGCAGGAGCCACTTCTTCATATTAAGGTACATTGTTCCGCCAGGTCGCCCTTTTCGCGTGGTACTGCTAAAGGTGTTTTAAATCCTTTACCTACCTGTTGGGTTGGCCGCCCCTACCTTCTAAACATTGTCTTACACCTTCTGCATCCTCCTTTTCAAAATCGTTAACCAAAGACTTGACTGCAGCTACAAGAACATTTTGCTTCTGGGCCCTTTTGTCCTGTACCACTGACTTTGGCACAGGCCTACTGACTCTGGCTAAATTTGTTAGAACTCCCTTCTCTAGATTGCTTCTCAACTAGAACTGTGTTGGTGCACCTACTTCTTATAACCACCTTTTCCTTCGCACTTTTTAAACTTGTAAAGTTCCATTTTGCTCGGTTTTCATTTAAGTATTCTCTATGCTAACGTACTGCCTTGCCTAAACTTGTTCACAAACTTATGGGAAGTGTTGCTAGGGTGTGTAAGAAGATATTTCTGTATAACTTGTGTTTTCCCTCCCTTGTGAGAAATTGCTAGAGTGCCATTTGTGTCTGGTTGTCACTGTGCCGTTTTGCTAAGTTTTCACTCCTGCTCAAACTTGTCTACAATTTAACTAGGGAGTTGTGTATACTTTTCTTGACTGATTCTAACTTGCTTTTATAACTGTGATTTATGTGCTGAACTGGAAGTGTGTAAAATAAATATATATTCTTTTTAATACAAAGCTTTGGTCAGTGTTTCCTTGTGCCATAGTACTGAAGCCCTATTGTGTAAACCCTGAATACTGCTCATCTCCCTCCTGAGATAAGTCTGACGGCTTAGCCACAGATACCAACTAAATCTTTGTGGTACAGACTGATACCAAAGTGGATATTATTGCTCATACCTGTATTCTTAATCTTCTGTAGTGCTCCCTAAGGGAACTGCACAGGATTCTGCCTAACACAGACATGTCACACACAAATGAAATTCCGGCATGCATCCAGTGGCAAATGGATGTGTGCATATAGCAAAGCCTACACATGTACATAATGTAGTATACCACCTCTGTCAGGCACATGTCACGGGCAGAAATGTCAGATGGCAACAAAGAGATGGCACATGCCATAAGCATGTGTGAACTGCAAAATGGCCACAGCTGCAAGTGAATGCAAACACACCATGACACACATAATATGCATGTACACATGCATCACTAAACCATCATCACCAATATAACTTCATCCATTTGCAGCTCGTCCCGTACCGGGCTACATGGGCCATGTAGACATGGTGAATGTCCCGAGCAAATCTAGGACCTGCAACCAGGCATGAGGGACCATAACGCCCAGTACGGTCCGAGCTGCCGGCCATGAAGCCTCTAGAACACCCCTCAGGGCCTGATTGAGCACATTGTACATTGATTGTGCCCAAAAACATTCAGTGTGTCAAATCATCACGGCCAGGCCCTACCAGATTAGCTAATTGGGCCTGGGCGTACACATACTGCACCACAGTGCACATTCAGGATTGTGCCAGTTGAACATCACGGATGGAATGCTGAAATCGCAGCAGCATTAACGTCAATCAACTACATTTTAGTCAGACAACAAAAAGGCTGCAGAGAACACGTGTAAATGAACACGTTCACAGACACGTAAGTGAGTAGCCGCAATGTTGCACTACACAACGTTGAAGCTGCTTGCATATATACATGTGAAAGTGTTAAAAAATACCTGTTTCCCTATACACCTGTATTGTGAACATGAACAGCAACCAACAAAGCAAAGCAAGCAGCTACAACGCTGCTTGCTTTTATGTATGTGAAAGTGTACACATGCACACGTGCAGGCAGCTCCACAGTCATTACAACCCGATTGGCAGGCTACAGTGAATCTGCGGCCTATACTGGTCAGTATAGGCTGCAGATTGACCTATCAACTTTGCTAAACACCCACTAGTGTGTTTCAATACTGAGTACATGTGTCACATGATGCACCTGTGCCTGTGCCTTTCATGACAGTGAAGGGATGACAATCTGACCATACATGCCAAGTCACTTTGACATTGCATCAGTGAGTGGGCATGTAGAACGGTGTGACATGGCTCAGAAGTGGGTTGGTGCAGTGCAGAGCATGTGCACGTTACCGACTATCTACATTAACAAGTACATTATGATGTAAAACAAGAAACAAGAAGGCAGTGTAAGGGCAAGGTCAGGCATCACATGCAATGTGCATGCAATGGGTTGCATGGCTACAGGCACCCCCATCCCCTTAGTGAAAATGCAGGGAGGCATTGCATGGCAGTGAAAGGATGACTAGATAGGTCCTGGAAGGTGATTGGCAAACTGGTTGGCCCCACCAGCTCAAGGGAAGAAGGCTCTTGCAGATGAAGGTCTTCTCTCGTCGTGTGGAGAAAAGTGGTGAGACGTTGCAGCAGGGCTTCACCGGTGGTTCATTTGATGCAGATGTCTTTGGCTTCTCTCCTCTTCGGCTTCTTAGTTCCAGTGGTGATGTCTTGCTCTTCCATCCTACGACCCTGCTTTTATGCAAAAAGATCCCCCTTCATAGAGCCTAGCTGTTACTCACACAGTGGAGTGGTCATCCTAGCGGGAGACCCTCCAGCCTATCAGGGAAGAGTGTGATATGGGTTGCTGAGGCAACCTTGTCCAGGGATCCTACTCCCCCTCCCACACAATGGGTCCACCCCAGACTCAGTGTCGCCGAAAGGAGGGCTTCTTGGCAGACGCCCTCCAAAAGGACGAACTAAGGATCCCCGACCTGGGTTAGGATCTTAGAGAAAGACACGAGAAATAATTTATATAAAAGTTCTGGCAAACCTATCGGAGTAAAGTTAATATAAAAATAAACCAGCTGTATGTTAGAGGCTGTCAGTAAATGTGGTAGCCTCAAACAATGGGAAAATCCCATAAGGAAATATTTGCGATCGAATATTTTTGGTAGTAACCACTACCACCAGCCAGAAACCTTTCGAGAGAGGGACTGTACGGTACCCTCTCACAAATTAACATAAGGGAACAACTATTAACCCTTGCCAGTACCTCCATAGTAAGATGTGTTGTACTGCTTTTTTTCATAAAGGTTGACTAGTAAAGTCAAGGGGGACTTTACATGCCCTGGGAGACAGTAGTCAGTCCCAGGGTATGGAGTCTATGTTTGGGTGTCACTACAACACCCCTGTGTTACTGCACGGAGGGTGCTGTGTAACACATGTGGATAAAGATGGTTCCTATGAGGGTGAGAAAAACCCCATAGACATTAAACACAAAAAATAGCCTAGAACACACATAGCAAACATGTCTAAGAGTGGGAAAAAGAGTCTCACTCTTAGCAGGAGAAAAAAACAAACCCTTCAAATCCAGCAAAGCTGCTGGGGGACTCTATAGGTAAGGGAAATTAGCCATAGAATGAGAATTCTCCCTAACAGTCTGCTTCATGCGTTGGCTGTCGATGTGATGTCTATGTGTGTGTGGGTTATGTGCTTCTGACATGTGTACTCATGTTTGTTTTTTCCACATTACAGATGATGACGCAAAAGAGCCAGAGGATGGTGATGTCAATCCTGACACGAGGTTGCTATTACATCAGCAACCCGACACAAGTAGGGGTCGTGGGGCGGTAGGCCACGAGAACCCACTTGTGCTTCAGACCATCGTGTCAAGGGCTGGCAATGAGTCTTGCTCGGATGATCACTCTGACAACAATGTTGAGTTGGATGCATGTCATGTCCATTCGTCGACAGTGAGTGATTCTGATGCGGACGATCGTCTGTCCGCGACACCTGCACCAAGGTGCCAGATGGTGTTGGAACCTCTGCCTGTGGTGGATTGGGACGCACGATAACACTCCACACAAGTTGCTGATGTGCCTGGGCCATCACGTCAATGGAGGGATGTAGTCCTGCAGCCACGGGTGGTGCCAACCCAACAAGGACACCGGCTCCTTGGGCCCTGCGGGTGTCAAGCCCAGCAACACGGTGGCCGTGCGCCACCGGTGTATACTGAGTGGGAGCAAGCCATAGTTGCCAATTCTGAGCAACAGGGGGCAGCAATTGATAAGATCGCTCAGAGCATGGAAAGTGTGGCCCAATCGGTGCTCCCCCTGCTACGCAAGTGGATCTCCAGCAGCGGGTCTGAAATGGTGTTTCTGCATCAAGCACTTGCTGCTCACGCAGAGCCACACAGGTATGCCCTGAGGTATGACCATCGATCCCTCAGGTCTACTCTGGGGGTGCTCAACATATCCCAGATGCAGAGGACAGAGGAGAGGTTGATGTAGCTTGAGAATACCTTCTCAGCTGAGCTACGTGCTTGCCAGGAGGTGCTCCAGATGTCATGCCAGGCCATGCAGGAAGAACTCTGTGTTACACGTGATACCTTGCAAGAGGAAGCACGCGTATCACGTGAGGTGCTGCATGCTGACCTACGTGTCATCGCCACACAGGACCAGACTTACAAGTCCCGCAGACTTGCTGATGATGAGGGTCAAGCTGCACATAGGCATGGTCAGGGTACTGTGCCACGTCCACCTTTTGAGTCAGAGGGTGAGCAGGATGACAAATTATCTACTTCACAGGTCTGGCCCTCCAGGCGTTGAGCCCATGGAGGTTTTTTTAAAAAATCTCAGCATCATTGCATGCGGGTGATGAGGTGAACCCTGTACCTCCCTCCTCCTGGGTTTCCCCCCTCCTCCCCGGGTCGTATGTGGCCATTTTTTTTATTTTTATAGTTAGTTTAATTAGTTAATATAGTTTAAAATTGTTTGTCTATTATGCATTCATGTGACGGAGTGGTGCTTTGTGGCTTTTGAAAGCATCCACTGTCTGTTCCAGCTGGGCCCATTCAAGCTTGTCTCATGTATGTGTTTGCAGCTTGGGGTCCTGACTGACATATGCAACTCATGCTTCCCCTATCCAGGGGTCACAAGGATGGTTCAGTGTTACAACCATTTACACAAGGGCATTGGACTTTCATCATATCTGTGGCCTGTCGGCTGCTGTAGCACTTGTGTTAAAGGCATGGTCTAGTAAAAATGTGTATTGTCCCTACGGGTCGGCCATGTTTTTTTAAGCCTAAGTGGCTCGATTTTAGAAAACTTTCCTATGGACCTTACCCGAGTTTTCGTCCATTAAACGCACGTGAAAACAAGCACCAGGGAGCCGCCATTTTCTGATAATCCTATCTTTTCCCCAATCGCCCTGGCTGACCTGCTTTTGCGGCACTAAATCAATTCCCCCGCCCCTGAGCCTGACATTATCAAAACATTCATGTTCCCTGCCTCTCTCCGTGACGTTACTGTGCTGCGTAGGCAAACGCGCCCAGTCGTCTTCTGCGCGACTCCACACAGAACCCGGAAACCAACACAGATCAACTCACAACACAGCGCGCCACAATTCGGAATATGAAACTGTACTTTAAAATGAAACAGCAACACGGTACATTTGGTAAAGTAGATTTATTTGACATTAAATGTTTAGAGAATATTCAGCAATTGCCATATGAACTCTGAAAGCCATTAATTTTCTTTTATCTGTATCCGCAATAACTGTTCCGTTTCATCTTGAGTCACGTGCTGTTCCTTTATGGTACACAGGGTGTTCATTTTCGTAGAAAGAATCACTTTGGAAGCATGGTGAACCGCAAGGCTGTTCCATCAACTAGGCACTAGTCCAGCGTAAAGGTTGATATGTTGCTTCTAGCCACTAGTACAGCGTAAGGGCATGCGGGCCCTGGACGATCGTCCCATAATATGGTGATCGTGCTCCAGTTGTTGATACGAAGCTGCAGGTGTCTGCTGAAGAATCCATCTGCCGGTGTCTCAAACAGATGGCAGTGGCAGAATGGGATCAAATACCTGTTATGAAAACAAAAAAATTATAATTAGTCTCGCTAGCCGAACTTCATTAATATTACTCATTTTATTTATTACGGCCGATCAGAAACTATTTGCTTGCAAGGATAGTTCAATGGAGTATGTTCGTCTCTAAAATCAATGTGAAAAGTAACGAGATAAATCGAGGCCAACACACAATGATAAACGACAGTTAGTCTACATGCATGAGGAATGATATGATATATGATATGGCATTTGTAACGCGCCTATACTCAAGTGTTTCTAGGCGTGACGAGGCAGGTGGGGAACAAGGGCAGACAGACAACGATCCTACTAGGCCAGGTGTCTTTCTGATCGCGCATGGGGAAGGGCTGTACATGGTTAGTTGAATACAAATTAAATAATAGGGCCAGCTGGTGGCAAGTGCAAGGAAATGCCGGGAGAAGGGGCTGAAGGATACAGAGACAGTCCCGTAGTGCAGGTAGGCAGTGCAGGGAAAAGTGGCTGGGCCAAGTACCGAGATCGGTGAGACCAGTGGACCTGCATGCCCCTGTGCCCACTACGAACACGTTTTACTTGCTTTTCCTAGCTCTTCATTCATTCATTTATTCATGCATCCATTCATTCATCGGTATAAAAGCATGTAAAGATTTACTTACATTATATTTGAAATTTCCATTGTGCCTCTTCGTAATGCAGTCTGTAAAACGGACCGTGCTCTTGACAATGATTTTTCGTATACTGAACTAAAATGAAACTCGGTCTAGTTTCTGAATTTTCTGCCTTATCGTCTCTTACGTTATTGCGCACTCCCTTCAAATGTAGTTCTTTCGGCATGGTCCCTGTCTCAAGGTCAAAAAACAATAGACCCTTATACTTCCAGTGCGACTTGTGGGCCTCATCTGGGCGCTGTCCTTCGCATTTATTTGCAACATCACGTAGTATAGGCATCTGTGAGAACTTGAAGTTTAGAATCCGTCTATGTAGTGCGCCTCAATGTGCAAATGCGAACTGGCTTCTCTCCCAAATGCCAGGGCCCGCTTGGCTGGTGCGTTCTAAGTGCCCCAATTTTGTCCCCGTTGTCTGCGAGCTTTGCAGCCCAAATTGAGACATTTAATTTTTGGCGGAAGGTCAGGGAAAGTATAAAGTACCACAGGAGTTGAGTTAAAAGTGAGATTTATTGTTTGTTTGTTTGTTTTATTATTTGCAATACGCAAGTCTCCCCTCCGTTAACAGTGCGCAGCGTTTACATTTACATGAGATGAGACATGAGAAAAATATATACATACACATATGTGAGGTGAATAGAGAGAATTAAAAGATGACACCCAGCTTGTTCGCCACCCATGATGGTGAAGGTAGGGGTTAGGTTTACAGGTACACTGTACAATAACATTTATTTACAAAAAGACAATCGTATTGCAATTATTTAAACCGGGATTTGTACTTCACAATCAGCTGTGCTTCGGGTAGGCATGGCAGAGTCGCAATGTTCGGTGGCAATGGATCACTGCTCTGGACAGAAACGTCCAAAATTCCATATCTGTGCTTCTCTAACACAGCAACAATAAGGCCTTTCACAAAGTCGAACTGCATTTCATCATAGACTGGTTTGATCACCCATTGCTTACTTGGTTTTGAAAACACCTTAGTGTAGCGAGCATCCTTACTTTACCCCTAGTCCTAGATTGTTCACTTCCGACATTGCTGTTATGGGCCAAGACCGCTAGTAGAGTGCGATGTTTCATGCCCCGAAAGCTAAAATGCAAGCGCTTTGGCCTGTACTTTGGGCACATATTGTGGAACACCTCCAAATCTCCTGTGTGACAGAATTCTGTCAGTCCTCTCAAATCTCTTGATAGAGTTTTGTCGAAAACAATCTTCTCAATGGCTTTGTGTGTCGGTGAAGATGGAATCAACCAGTTCTTCTTCCGTGCCTCCTCTGGGGACAAAGGGCCATGTTCACATTGGTGGAAATGTTTATTTGCTGTCCAGCGGTGAACGTTGGTACAGTGGTGCATCAGTGACCGCCATTTTTCAAGTAGTATTTCCACTGACCCCTCACAAGTTTTTGAGCTCCACCAAAGATGGTTGGTGATTGAATGTGACCACTGCAAAATACTTTCAAAACCTTTTTTTTCCCTGCAGCCGAGATTTTCTTATTGATTGATTTAGCAAGATGCCATACTTCAAATTGATGTTTAATATGTGGGAACTGATCTCTCATTGTCTTGGCAATTGAAACGTGTCTATCCGTGGCTATGAGGTCGATGTGTATTCCCCTTGATTGCAGATATTCCACTGATTTTATAAATCCTAGTTTCTCCATGGCCACTGACGATTGTGTTACCTGCACGACCACCAAACTCACAATTTTCTTACTATCCATGTCCTGAAAGTGGTAGGTGCAGTACTTGGCAGAAAATCCAGGGCTGTCGCACTGTCCATCGCCGGCTAGCCTGAATCGTTTGCCTTCGAATGTACTTGCTAGAGACAATTGTTCAATTTTCCAAGCATCACTAATGGCCGGAAACAGATAATCACGTTGGTATATGTAGTACAGCGCTTTAGAAATGAAATGGAGTCCCACAAACTGAGAGAAAGCCTCTAACTTTCTAAAACTGAAGCCACCAAAAAGTGATGCAGCTGCACACAGTAGATTGCCTGCTGGCAGTTTCCCCAGCATCGGTTGTGCAGACCATGAGAACCTATGATTTAATCTACAGGCGGCATTTATTTTGACGTTACTGCCTTTTATTTGACGAGTCACATTAATCAATGGCTTCCCACATACTTTCCCTCTAATGGAATGCACACATTTCAGCATACTTATAATTTCCATCAAACAACTGTCGAATACAATGTATTTGCTCTCTTTCATTAGACTGTCATCCTGCGTCAACATTGTTTCGGCCTGTGACGTTGTGGAGATTTCAACACATTGGAAAGTAATATCGCTGATATCAAGTTCTGATGCGTCTATGGATGCTGCGGCTGGTTCATTCTCTGTCATTTCGACATCTATTACTTCAACATTGATGGGAGAACACAACAATGTCGACAGGTTTTTTGGTGGCAAATTTTTGGCGGGTGTAGATTGTGTAAATTGATCTGCAACTACTTCAGAGCTATCTTCAATACATTCAATAACATCTTCTTGTGGTGGTGCGGTCGCACTGTAGCTATGGTCCAATGCAACTTTGCTGTAGTCTCCAAACATAGTTAAATCATGTTCTGGCCCTTGGACATGAGCATCTCGAGCCTGAACACGCCTCGCCTCAATTAATAGTTCCTCCATGGTGTACACGGTCTGGCAAGCCACATCTCTCATTCGCTTCACTGTCTGTGTGTGTATAGTTCTGACACCCACGGGTAACTGGAGGAGAGATTGGAAAAGGGATGTTCAGTTTAAACACAAGATTGAGTGTAGTAGAATTGACTGGAAAAAAACATAAAATAGTCCCCAGCACAAACATTTTTTTCAAGTTATGAACTGTTTGTAACTAACCTTTTTTTGTTTTTTTTTCTTTGCAACTTTTTTGACTCGACCTTCAACATCTGCACGCTGTAGCTCCGATTCGTTTCCGCATGTCCTCCCTTCCTCTTGCGCTGCAACGACTATTTTTTCTGTATCCGCATAGACAGCACGGAATGAGGCTCCATCGTCTCCCTGAAACACAGTACTTTCATTACTATGTATCAAAATATTGTTAGCATAAAACACACGTGAGGACGAACACACAGGTACATCTCAATAGCCAAACACGATTTAAACATTGTGTGCAACAATCAAACGACAAGTATTCGACCAGTGATGATCTATTTCGATGGAACTGTCAGTATCCATACCTCTGGCTCTGCATGGACTGCCATGAATGGTTGTATTGAAGAGGAGGCATCCGCATCTCCCTGAAACACAGTACTTGCATTAGTATGCTTTTCAATATTGGAAACACAACACACACTTGGGGTCGACGGCACAGGTACATATAAAGAGATAACCACAAATGATGCATTGTCCAAAAGAATCAAGGAAAATCCAAATATGATCACATTTCATCGACTTATTTCAACGATTCCTTTACATCTGCATCATCTAAATGAGATGTTGTGATTGTGGTGGAAGCTCCGTCGTCTCCCTGAAACACAGTACTTGGATTAGTATGGTTTTCAATATTGGAAACATAACACACACTTGGGGTCGAACGCACAGGTACATATAAAGAGATAACCGCAAATGGTGCATTGTCCAAAAGAATCAAGGAAAATCTAAATATGATCACATTTCATCGACTTATTTCTCCGATTTATTTACATCTGCATCATCTAAATTGGATGTTGTGATTGTAGTGGAAGCTTCGTCGTCTCCCCGAAACACAGCACTTGCGTTAATAGGGAAGAAAGTATAGCAAATGGAATCACGTTATATGATCACGCAGGATGAAGCTGTCATTATCCATACCTCGTGCTGCTGAAGAATATCTATGGATGTTGCAAATGTAGTGCGCACTTCCGAAAGCTGTTGCGCTGATTCGTATACGCATGGTCCCGCTTCCACTTCCCCTGGATTTACTTGAATGTCAGGCTCTGCATCAAGTGCAGGGGTTGACGCTCCATCAACTGCCTGAAACATAGTACTTGCATTAGTGAGGATTACAATATTGAAAACATAACACACACCTGGGGTCGACAGCACAGATACATATCAACGGCTAACCACGAATGAAACATTGCATAGAACAATCAAACGACAAGAATTCCAGCTCTGATGATGACGCTCGATGGGGCTGTCAGTATCCATACCTCCTGCTGTTGAAGAACATCTAGAATTGTTGTAGATGTGGCGGACGCTTCAGCATCTCCCTGAAAGACAGTACTTGCATTAGTATGGATAACACTAATTATAACTGAAAACAAACACCAGTGGACGATAACTAAGGTGTATATCAATTGGAAAGCACTAACCAAACATTCGGTAAAATGATTACACGATAAAATAAAAATATTACTTGACATGCATAAAACAAGTCTGTAGCGGATTAACCTAGTAAGATTACCTGATACCGCTAGAAGTGGTTGATAACTGCAACCACGTCAAGGATGTAGAATGTTCTTGCTTCAGATTCAAGGGATAGTCAAGAAGTTGTAAAGGGAAAATTAATGATTGATAATGAAATGCTAATATTAAAAATAGCCATGTTAGGCGACAGAATACTTGTAAAATGCTCAATACAGCACAGTTCCCTGTTCCCATATATATACATTGCGTTTGTGGGTTATGAAATCGAAAAAGAATATATTGGTAAATGTCATTATTCAAAAAATTATACACTCATATCAATATCGAAATTATTACAAGAGATAGAACACCTACAATATCAATTAATCCGTTCGGATACCTACACACTACCGCAAGGCCTAAAGCTAAATCTGGACACTTGACTCACCGGTGGCGGAATGTGGACGAATAGAGTGGGAATAGCGTTTTCGAGCCATTTCCGTGTCGTTCGCCGTTTATTCTTCTTTGTTACCCAAGATGTTGTGTACATGTCCAAGGAAAAGTGCCGGCTGCAGATGAGATATCGATCACCCCTCTTGTCCTGTAAGACTTGTTGGACTCTACTTTCCAGCTCATCCAGTGGATATCCGCAATGTCTGACCCATTCTCTTATTCGATCAACAGTTTTCGGGAATACATGCATTGTAGTGCCTTCAGATTTCGCATGGGTCTTCGAAGGGCAACCGCTATTCGAACAGGCAGGCATTGTTGATAAATCTGAAAAGTAAATATCGACATTATTATACAATCTTCAAGAATAAAGATTTGATACAAAAGTAAATGAATCATACAATGATCAATGCAAGGTTTGTTTTGGTCGCAGGAACTATACCAGTTCATTATGTGCGGATTAGTATTTGCATAACTTGCCGAAATGTATAAATTATGTGACTAAAAACTGAACATGTGTCTCATCCCTTGGATGTTCTGTATTGCACGAGAAGGAAACATGCTTACATTATAGACTGGACCCATGAAGGGTGCAATTCGATGACAATAGACACAGATGAAAATAAATAGATCTATTGATAGCATAGCAATGGAAACTCAAGTCAATAGCAATGAGACCAATGAACCTAGCACTATTGTGTACTCAACTCGCAAATAGATAGAAATTTAAAAATCTGCGAAATATGACTAGGATACATGGCCTTACCTTGACCAACAAACAGTTGGATTCAGCAAGCATAGCAGTATGTTGCAGGAGAATAGGTGGATGGCCACAGGTATCACACTGATGGGTTTGCTCTAAGCGGTCACAGAAGTTCACGGATAGCACGACGACGAGCAGATTAGCGTAGATCTCAGTGGTTGCCAGGTAGCACGTTCAGGAGTTGACTTGCAAAGCACAAAGATGTTCTCATGAGACATATCAAGTGGTTTATAAAGTATTAGAAACAGGGGTGTGTTTGTGAATGAATGATGTATGTATGTCATGGTCTTAGGGGGACGGCCTGCTTCAAGGGGAGGCCTGGCTGGAGACATGGGGTCTGTGGAGGCCATGAGACCGATGGCCCCTTGGCGTGGGATACCTTTTGAAGTGTACATGTAGTTTGGCACCTTGGCCTTTCGCGCCCCTGACAGCCCCCCATGCCAGCGCGCATCCAACGGTGCGAACCGCCTTTGATACAGGGGGGTGGGATGGATGGGCCTGGGGCGTGCAGATAAGGCACAGGAAGACTGCTGAATGGAGACACACTTATGTGGATTGCAGGGGGGTGGCCTGCTTCAAGGGGAGGCCTGGCTGGAGACACGGGGTCTGAGGAGGCCATGTGGCCCCTTGGCGTGGGACACCTTTTGAAGTGTACATGTAGTTTGGCACCTTGGCCTTTCGCGCCCCTGACAGCCCCCCATGCCAGCGCGCATCCACTGGCGCGAACCGCCTTTGATACAGGGGGGTGGGATGGATGGGCCTGGGGCATGCAGATGAGGCACAGGAAGACTGCTGAATGGAGACACACTTATGCGGATTGCAGGGGGGCGGTCTGCTTCAAGGGGAGGCCTGGCTGGAGACACGGGGTCTGAGGAGGCCATGTGACCGATGGCCCCTTGGCGTGGGACACCTTTTGAAGTGTACATGTAGTTTGGCACCTTGGCCTTTCGCGCCCCTGACAGCCCCCCATGCCAGCGCGCATCCACTGGCGCGAACCGCCTTTGATACAGGGGGGTGGGATGGATGGGCCTGGGTCGTGCAGATAAGGCACAGGAAGACTGCTGAATGGAGACACACTTATGCGGATTGCAGGGGGGCGGTCTGCTTCAAGGGGAGGCCTGGCTGGAGAAACGGGGTCTGAGGAGGCCATGTGACCAATGGCCCCTTGGCGTGGGACACCTTTTGAAGTGTACATGTAGTTTGGCACCTTGGCCTTTCGCGCCCCTGACAGCCCCCATCCACTGGTGCGAACCGCCTTTATATCAATATATAGTATATCACCTTTATATCAATGATAGTATATCGTTGCTTATCAATAGCAAATGCCACATTCCAGAGATTCTTGTGAGCACAGACCCACACTTCAACCGGTGTATTATAGTGGTCAAGACCCTAAGGCCTGTATAATCCAATGGTAATTGTTAGTATAGATATATGTGTGACTTTTATAGAGACATAACCTACTGAAAGACTTTGAACAAGTGTTATTTAGTGCATGCATTATCGAGAACATGTTATGTTAGCTTAGATAGATAGTGACCACCCTGCTTCACAGCGATCAGACCTTCACCCATTCGGAGCACAGATGTCTGACGTCCATCCTGGAATGGAGACACACTTGATTAATTTAAAAAATCGAAACAAACGTTGTTAAAATATATGTGGTGTTTTATTTTGTATCTTATTTTCATGACACAAAAATACAAGACTTTAAAGATTATACAGGTCAGGTTGCAGCACAGCGAGAGAACGTTTCTCTAATGGCACGAACGGCACAGGTGGGTATCACTCTTCGAACGCGGTGTCCAAGCCTCCCGTGGAGCCACCATGTAAAGGAACAATAAGCCACCAGCCTGTACCACCTGTGAAAAGGAATGAAACAAACTGTTTTTAAATGACCAAGATTTAATAAACGTTTGTTGTCAATGACAATTCTTGTAACTAATGGCATTCTGCACGGACAAATGCTATCTAGACAATGCACACTATTGAACGACTTACATGCGTTACAATGATATGTAGATGTAATTTTGGATATAGTAGAAGAACATGAAATAGGAGTGGCATGACAAGCAGAGTATACTTACTCGTTACTCGGATTACGTGGACGAACAGTTGCGCAAAGTTCGTGCATAAGCACCATCATTATTCTCAACACGGCCCGTGTGAGGTAGGCTGCCCTGAAGTCTGGCAGCTCGGTGATGCATTGCGATCTTAGCTCGCCTTCCGAAATGTAGGCCAGGCATCCCAAGTTTTCTCGGCAGCAGCAGTTCTCGTCCTCAATTGGCATTAGCTTGCACCGATTGCATGTGCATCAGGTGGAGACGCCGTCCATTCGACTAGACCCAGGCTCTTCATCTGTTGATTCGTCCTGCCAACTGCCGTCCGAATCCCCTTCGTTTTCGCGTGCTTCCCTTTCCAGTAGTTCCTCCTCAGTATACTCCGGCTCGTACATGTAGGGCATTATTGTAGCCATTGTGTGTTAAACAAACTAAAATAATTTATAGCAGTGGTACTGGTATCTGTTCACACGGGCTACAAGCGGCGAAGGTAGCTGACCAGAGCACTGAAACGAGTCACAGAATACTCAAAGTAACACAGAGAGAGGAATGGAATCGAAAATCTGCTGCTGTGTGTTGTGAAACGGTCTGTTTATTCTTATTGAGGAAAGAGGCGTCCTGCCATTTCCATGGCGACACGCCATTAGCTGAAGCGCAGCGAATGTTGACACAAAACGTGCTTTGGCGTTGGGAAATGGGCGGTACGAGTCTGCTGATGACAGGCTCAGGGGCGGGGGAATTGATTTAGTGCCGCAAAAGCAGGTCAGCCAGGGCGATGGGGGGAAAAGATAGGATTATCAGAAAATGGCGGCTCCCTGGTGCTTGTTTTCACGTGCGTTTAATGGACGAAAACTCGGGTAAGGTCCATAGGAAAGTTTTCTAAAATCGAGCCACTTAGGCTTAAAAAAACATGGCCGACCCGTAGGGACAATAAACATTTTTACTAGACCATGCCTTTAATACCCCTAGTACGGATTATAGTTGTTTTCTCCACGGCATGTTTACAATCAATTTTGGTGAGTATATTATTGAACTGTCCATTTATTGATGTTGATTGGGATGTATGTTCATTTCTTGCCTGTATACATGCTTGATGCAATTCATGCTGTAGACGGTAGCCTGCCCCTTTAGCTGTGAAACTCACACTGATGGTGGGAGGGAGCCGGGTGGTGACAATGTGCACAGACATTTGTACTTACCAATGAGCTATGTGTCACCATGCTTCCCAACTTCCAGGTCCCGGCTCAGGGTGGACATTCTGTATATGAAACTGTCATGGGTAGACCCAGGATAGTTTGCATAGACAGAGGTGATGATTCCATGGGCATCGCATACAACATGTACATTGATGGAATGCCAGTGCTTGCGGTTTCGATAGATGTGCTCAGTGGCCCTAGGTTACATAGGGCCACATGGGTGCAATCTATGGCACCGAACATTTTGGGGAAGTGTGCCACCCTGTATAAGTCCTGGACCATGGCCTGCCTTTCTGCGGGTGTTCTGGGCATGTATATGTGCCTGTGGACTGTTGAGCGCGCAGTCATGATTGCCAACACCTGGTGTAGGCAGCATGACTGCGTGACCCCTGAGACGCCCCCAACGATAGCAGTTGTCCGCTGAAATGACCCAGTGGCCAAAAAATGCAGGACATTGAGCACCTTTTCCAAGGGGCCCAGTGCTTGGGAGCACAAAGTGGGTGATGTGAGGTCATCCTCCCACTCAGTGACCAGGTCTAGGATGATACGAGGTGGAAACCTATACCTGCCATAGACCTGGTAATCAGGCATCCCAAAAAGGCTGGTCCTGGGCAAAAAAATGCGGGGCCTGTCTATTCTCCTCCACCTGCGGTGTCCCACGATCAGTGCTGCGAGAAATGGGACATTCATCATAGCTGTATATACATGTTTGTTGTTTGCGCGCACTTTTATACTGCGCGGGGATGCTTCCGCCTGCCTTCTTGTGGCAGACGTGTTTACGCCTGTGCGTGTCTTTTGGCATGCACGAGTTTCTCGTATTCGATTCCATGAACACGTGTTGTTTGCATGCGCGTGGGCGTTCCATGTATTTCCCAGCAGTACTTCCCCAGTTACACCTTCATTTTCATGCGTTGTTCCCCATACTACGTGTTCCACCCCCTTTTTTGTGTGTGCGCTACACGTTTTGCGCTTTCTCTGTGCACATTGCGCACGACGTTCGGGATGTTGAAGTGACATGTGCACCCGTGTGCGCCACCCACGGATTTGGCGCACATCCCGCAGAAAACACGCACAGGGCCTTCCATGAATCGCACGCATTCACTCTTGCGCCAGCTTGCACCACAAATTTCGGCACACATTTGTTCCATGAATCGGCCCCCAAATTTCTTTTAAAGTCATCTTCTTGATGAATCAAACAGCAATGTTCTGGTAATGATTATTGCACATTCATATTATTAATCACCCGCACATGTTCTGTGATTCTCTCTTTCAGAAATCTAATCATGCTCCCTATGATATATTTTCAACTTGTCCATTTAAACTTACATAATGTGAACGTTATTTTGCAGTTAAATATAATTGAAGCTCCCAGTCGCGGAACGCTAGGTTTTGCAGTCCATTAGAACCTTGAGATCCCATTACGTTTATCCCTAAATTATATGGAGTGACAATGCCCCCTTTACTGTATTTCCCTAAATTATCTACTGTTTTTCCCTTATTTGATTGAGCAAAGGGGAATTTTATTTGGGGTGTTTTCACTTTTATTCATTTGATAATGATTCTTTTTTCATTTTTTTGTTGTAAACTTTTATGGCTTCCAGCCGAAATAAAGTTATGTGATGATGTAGCGTTCAATATATCCTTTATTGTCTGTTTCCATACTGCTCCAGAATGGTATTCTTTCCCTCTGCATTGCTATGCTGACCGTATCCTCCTTCAAAATCTCTGTATAAACGTCACTTCTATCAAGGCCTCCTCCTGAAATATGCTTGCTTACACCTGAGTACTTAGGGTCCAGTGTCACCTTTAAAAAATCAATGCAATTCTCTAGTCATGTTAAGCATGCAAATCAGGGCCTGTGACCAGACATCATTCATGTTTGACTGCCCCGCACCCCCTCCATGGGCATTAAAATCTTTATGCAACTTAACTATCACTGTTGATGCGAAGCTGTTTACATTTTGAAATGTCTATATCTCCATCTTGCTCATGGGGTATTTGCTTTGTTGCTTCTACCTCCACAGATTATGCTTGACCTTGAAGTGGTCATCCATTTTACAGATCACTGCAGTCGTGTTTATGTTCGACTTCCGTGGTAGGCAGCTAAACTAGCGGAATCGCCTGCTGATGCAGATATATTCATCAGTTTTAGTCTGTGATCTGTGTCCTTTCGGCTCTCTTCCATGTCTTTTTCTTTCTGGTTCTGGCCTACATTTAACACAAATCAAATCAAAAGAAGTTGTTTTCAGATGACACCATAATTTGAGGCTAAAACATGCGGTATCTGCTTCCTTACTCAAAAGCTTTATTGATTTGAATAAATAGGGTGACCTCATAAACTAGCCTTTTTTATATTGTTCTGGGTTGCAAAACCCAATACTTAGAAAGCTCAACCCAGCCTTAGCGTCTCCATTTTGGGACTGGCTTCAGAAGGCTTATCACAGAAACGTGGTGATTTCAAATCCCATATATCATATCCATAAACCATTTCGTAAAATGAACAGAAAGGTTATAATTTCTGTGAATGATTGATTTCAGTTCCCTATGAATTCCTGTCAATATATATACTGAGAACAAAGCTGGTAATAGCAAACAAACGATTTCAGCGACCTCTTTGTTGACTCAGCAGCATATCTTCACATGCCATATAAACAAACCACTGCTTAACTTGCTTAGTGTTAACTTTACGCTGCAGTGAGTAAAAAAAAAAACATAAAAACATCTTCCGTAAAACCTCAATATTGAATAAAATAAGTGAAGAATATTTTATATTGTGCTCTATATTTAAACAAATATACATAGTTTTCAATTTCCAATATCAGAAAGCCCTTTTCATGCCATACTAACCCTAATTGAATCTTGCACTATTAATGGGAATTGTGACTACAGGGCATAGTGTTAGTGTGTACATATTTATATGATTTGTTGGTTTACTTTTTTTTACATTCCCCGCAATCCAGGATTTCAATTATTGTGAGGGTTAGATATTTTAAGCATTTTGTGTAGAAAATGGACAGTCAGTACGTGTCTTATAGGGCAGTAATGCTCTCTGCGGTCATATGTCATGCCCAGTAGAATGTAGTCATAAGGCGTGGCTGCAGCCCCTGCCAAGAAGCTTCTAGCTGTATGGGAATGGTGCTTATGCAGTGGCAGATTTAAGTCAAAGGACCCAGTAGGCAAAAACTACAGAGGGCTCCATGTGGGTGGGTCATAGAAGCAGAGCCTAGAGTGGGCGCAGTTGCACAATCATGAACTTTAGGGACAAGTGCTTCATTTTCTAAAGTTGTGTTTTTTACAGTGTTCTCTGTTTTGGGGTCGGAGTTAGCTAGAGACAGCTGTGCCTCCTCGCCAAGTTTTGCTGTCAATGGTGGTAATATTAAAGGATCAAGCCTGAAGCTAATGCTGGAAATGGTAGGTTTCAGGGCAATGGACAATGTGGAGGGACATAACCAGAGATATCATAGGATAACTCCTACAGCATGCAGAACCATTTCCCCTGTATTCTTACTCCACACACTACTCCGCAAGCCCAGATGAAACCCAAGGTTGGGGAATGGGGCTGGGTGTGTATGTAGGGTGGTCACCCATCCCCCATTTTGTGGACCTCGTCCTAATTTCATGGCCCGTGTCCCGTGTTACACACAGAGCCAGCTCGGGACAGGATAAGACCAGACATTTCTCCTTTGAAGCAGGCTCAGCTGTCCAAAGTCTTCCCAGCTCACACTTTTTTTCGTATGACAGTTAAAAGTGAAGGGAAGCCCAGCGGCTTTCCCACTGCTTCCGCAGCATACCCAGACTCAGCCTTGTGTCAACCTCATTTTAAAAAAAAATTATTAGAGGTTGATGACCCAGACACAGGGGTGCCTGGGTAAGGACTTTTGTCCCTCAGAAGGTGCAATTGACGGGTGATTATAAATGGTAGGGGAGTATAATGATGCATGCTGTGTTCAATAATGTCTCAAGAAGATTACCTTATATTGATTTCTCTTTCACTGTGAATACCTTTTTTAAAAGCAAATTACATTTTCTTTAGGTCCCTTTTCCTTTGCTGGCTGCTACTGCAATCGTACACTCATGGTAGCGAAAATGAAGCTATACATGTCTTTTTCGCTTGACCTATTTCTATACCAATGTATATAATGTCACTTTGGTTCATGTGAAGTGTGTACTTTTCAAGACATTGATAGAAAAACACTTTATTTTTTAGGGAAAACCATCCTAAAAGTATTTGTGACCTATAACTGTGAAGATATGTAGTCAAGTGCTTAAATCACAGCCTGGGTAAAAAAATACTAATGTCACCACTTTAACAAAATGTGTGATCCTGGGCAAATCATTTAATCTCACTCTGCCTGATCAGCTCACGTTGGGTGTCCCTCGAAGTGATTTAGTTTGCAATTTTGCTATGAAGAAAAACACTCATGGTTTACTAAACTTTTGAGTTGTCGCTTAGTAATAATAGTGAATATATATTGCACAGCACTTTATTCTCTTGGCTTACACGTGAAAACCTCCATTAATGGCTTTGCCAATGGTGTCCAAGAGTACTGAAGACTAATGCCCCTGGTTGTAATGTTTTTACTGTGATGTTGCTTCTTATCATGTCAATCCATATTGGCCAACTTAGGGTTCTGCCTATGTTTTGATGGACAGGTCCGGAATAAAAATTAGAGCATGTAAGTGCCTTGTATGCCGAACAGTCCCACAGCGTTGTGATTTAGTTGTTCTGTGTATGTGTTTAGGAGCCTCAGAGAAGAGGGAAGTCCCAAGCAGCTGTCCTTATTTTGGCTGCTACACAGCAACATATTTCTTACTTTCATGGAATTAAATGTGCAGTTTGTCTTGTGTGCATGTTACAGGCTGACCTTTGCTGGCTGCTGTCACCTTAACTGAAAACGTTAAATGTGCGCTTTTCAGCAGTTTACAGACCCTTTTCTTTTACTCTGGTTTCATCTACGTTAGCATCTTGCTGACAGCAATTACTAAGTTTTCAGTGCAGTTTAGTGTTTCAGCTCCCGTTTGGCTGCCTGCCTCATGAGATTAAACAGCATTCCTTTTATCCATTCTTATCAAACCAAGGGTGCCAAAGACTGTGTCCGCCCCCCTAACCTAACTAGGAAAGGGGGGCCCAATCATATTGAAATGGGCCCCCACAAGCCCTGATAAATGTTTAGCTTGGACCTGTGAGAGAGCGCTATGACTGCTCTTTGTTATTCCACTGTACCTGACTGCCAGCAGGGGGATGAGGATCCGTGTATTGTGTCTGGTGTGAAAAGATTGGGAAGGTGTCAGACGAAGACAAGGAAGGGCCCACTCGCCCTTTGTCCGTCACTCGAGTGCTAAATCCGGCTCTATAGCTTGTGGATGGATGGTAAGCTTTTGGTAGTATTCATGAAGCCTGATTATAGTTATACATTTTAGGATGCCAGAGGTGTATATGTGCTGCTACCAATGATGCCATGTGTGACGTCTTCCATTTGTATCATGCTCATACACAAATGTTTTAGAGCGCATCAAGGCAAGAGAAGGGAACAAGGGAGAACAAAAAACATCAATCTTACTAGGCCCAGAGGCATTGAGAACACGCAAGTACATGGGAGAGGAAAAAAAGGACAAAGTGCAGGGGGGTGGGGAGGAATGGTGGAAAAGTGCTGAGCAAAGGAATAAAAATAAATAAAAATGATCAATAAAAATAAATAAGAATAAATAAAAATAAATAATAAGAGCAACAAACAGTAGTAGTGCAGCCAGCAAGTGCTAGGTATAAGGCAACAGACAGGGTGTGCCAGGTAAGTGAAGCAAATGGGGGGGGGAGGTCTGTAAGGTTACAGCTACAGACACCAGTGCAAGGGATAGCAAGGAGGCATTGCGGGTGGGTGACAGGGTGAGCAGGTACCTGGGCCGAAGGTCTGAGGATGACCAGGTGCACGATGCCATCTGGACTGCAGTACAAACATACGCTGTCCGGCACCTTTGTATACATTAGTGTTGGTGCGTTGTAAGGAAGGCATTGTATCAAACAGTAAGACAGCTACAAGTGATCACAGTTCAAGGGTATTTATTGAACTACAATTGGGTTTGACAAACGCCTATCTAATCCTAAATCTAAAGATGGGAGCTACAACCATCAAATAATAATAACGCAGTCCTGGAAGAGTCTTGTCAAAATAAAAGGGCCTATACCAATAAGCCTATTGCCAATCCTTTATGTCTAAATACAAATAGTGTGGGAAACAATGTTATGCAAAAGAAAATTGTTTAAGAAATGATATGTCAGGATATCTGAGCCGTTAGCTCCCATTCCCTACGTTTTCAGCATGGGACAAAGTGGCACACTCGAGATGGCACTTTGTCCCGTGCTGAAACCTCAGCATCAGGGCCTTCTGTACCAAAGTCTCTTTGCCATTCAAAGTCTCTTATCTCACAGGGCCTGATGCGACAAGCAAGCATTAAAGTTCCTTCCTTCTTAGGATATCACATGTACACAATTTGTCAGGTGATTAACTATTCACCTAACGTCCGCCTCCGCCAGGCTCAGACCCACTTTAACCCAAAGTCCTCAGGACTTTCACGCTTCCAATTCCTCGGGTGGTTCACTGTTCACCATGGGTTCCCCTCCACCAGGCTCAGACCCACTTTAACACAATACCTTCAATTAGTCTCCCTCCGATGGGCTTGGGCCCATTTATCTACTTTAACACAAACTTTCTTTACTGTATCAACATTGAAGACTTTTCGACTGTATACAAGATTTTGCTTGACCCATCGCAGGACCACTTTGATTCAAAATTCTTTACAACTCTTTCATGTTTGGCACTTCTCACTTGGATACCTTACAGAGACCTTCGTCTGAGCACACACGTGATGCCGGACCACTCTGTCATCAGCAGTTCAAGTTTACTTATGTCTTTTTCACACGCGTTTCAAACAATGTTCGTTCCAGACCTCGCCATGCAATGTTGCGTTTCAAACAATGTGCGTTCCAGACCTCGCCATGCAATTTTGCTGATTGCAACCTTGGCTTCAACACAGACTGATCTTGTATCGCTCTCCCCAACTCACGGCTGTGTTCATTTCACTGACGCTGCTTTGTTCTTGGAGCCAAGGACGATATCACGTTGCTGACGTGGGAGGGCCCTGGGGATCTCTGACACACAATGCCAAATTCTTTAGCCTGGTTTCCTGGTCTTACGATTTCTATTTTCAGGGGTTCTGAAAATGAACGGTTCCTTGGCAAAAACGTCAAGGGAATTTCCTTCCTTGCGATCCCCTTCTGTTTTGCAGAACATCCTGAAACTGCTGTTTCCTTGTGTGCTTTTCCTAGTTCTGAGTGTGCCCTCGTGCTCCACCTTTTATCCATGTGGGGAAGCTTAGTGGATGTCAGGTGTGTGTAATCATCAGTAATTGCATGACCTCACCTGACCATTGTATTGGGACAAGTCAGGTATAATGCTCGGGTGTTAGTCTGCTTTCTCCCATAGCAAGCTGTCTGTGGAAAAGTGTTTGTGTTGTAATAGGGTGGGGGGGGTACAGTTCCTAGGTATCCTACCTGGTAGGATGGGGTAAAGGTGTTACAGAGAAGGGGATACTGTGTCTCACCATCTGGTGTCCCACTACCACTCCCCGAAGACCTCTCACCTAGGTGATCCTCCCGCACTGGTCCACCTCCAGGATCTGGATCCAAAAGCGATGGCCGTGTCTCGGTCACCTGGATGACAGATCCCCGGGCAACAGTGGGTGAGACACCTTTTGTTTTCTCACAGCGTGCTCAAACCAACATTCAACATGCACTACCTGGAGGCTGCTTTGCTCTGTTGCTCCACACTGCCAGATCATTTGAAACACTTGACCACTTTTCATGTGAAACTATCAATTGTCTCCAAATTTCTATAACATCCAGCGCTTTCAGCCACCTGGTATTAGACAATTCCCTTCGAAAGTATACTTGATACTGCACTACATGGTCCAGGACTGTTACTAGAGCCTTTCCTGCTCTACTGCACTGTACTATACTGCTCTACTGAACATCCCAGGCCACTGTTAGCAATATGGAACATGCTTAACCATGTACCACCTATCTACTACTAGAAATTGCACTTTATAAAGTATGTTGTGATGGACATTAACACTTACATTGCCTGTTCTGGACTTATCGCTGTAACCTTACCTAATGTCCTGTTATATAGCCATCTGCCACCTCTGCGAGCTGACCTTACTATATCTGTAATATATGCATCGAATTGTTTCCCTAGGCCAGCTATGACTGAATGTTCTCTCCCTACCGCACTTCAAATACTAGATGTACTTTTTGTCTGAATTCTGGTGCATTTGAACATCATTGTATGCATAGCACAACCTACCATAGTTTGGGTCAGCCCCGTTTACCCACAACATGTGTGATGAGCTGCTAGCCGTTTTAGTACAGTGCTCGCCCTGCAACTCTTGAGCCTCAATGTTAGCCCAGCCCACCATTGCAACTTGTAATTTGACTGCTATGTTATAGTAATCACATGTTGCAGCCTTTATCGCTTGACCTAGACTTAGACCTGCTTAGTTTGTAGCCACCCTAGGCCAAAGTCAAATTAGCCCCTCCTACCAATGCAGATTGTTATTTGATTGCTATGTTACAGTAATTACATGTCGTAGCCTATATTGCTTGACTCAGACCTGCCCAGCATCTAGTCGATATAGCCTATCCCATTATTGCAAATTGCTATTTGACTGCACTGTTAGACTAACTCAGATTATTAACATACCTAGCCCATACTACTTGACACTACAACTAGCCATAACTAAGTGCTTCAAAACATGGTTACCATAGCCTACAACCCCTGCACCATTAGCACCTTTGCTACTTTCAACCTTCTACTATACTTTAGGTTCCTTCCATTAAATGAACAAGTGGCCACTAGCCCAACAACAATGCTGACAGATGCCCAAACTACAGCAGGACCTATATGCCCTACCCTAAGTAACCCGTGCACTTTAAGCTGCTGAAACTCCAGAATACGCGCCAGATTACCCAAAATCTTCAAACCACTTACCAGATCCCTACCCTTAATAAACAAGAAAACCAACCTGCATTATGGCCAGAACAGAACCATTGCCAACCATACCACCACTAAGCCATGCCATCATGCCACCTCCAAGCACTATACTGGTCCCAAATTTGATAATAATAATTGAACAGTAACCAAAACCTTGGCCACTGCCCCCCTCTCAAAGAAGCTCCAATAAATGCCAGGTCTCTGGTCTCGCATGCCACTGACATATCAGACTTGATACTGGCTGATAAGTTGGACTTCCTAGCCATACCGGTAGCCCCACCTTGTTTAACAAGGAATAAAAAGAATATCACTGTCGAAAATGTTATGGAGAGATTCCAAAGGAGAACCTCTACCAGACCCTCGAGACTGGCCAATTCCAACTGTCTTATTAGCCCAGACTTGAGCTATCCAAGGTCGGTGGCTGTAGTTTCCCTGTCAAAGCCGCCTAACTATGGAACTCTCTGCCACACACCATCAGAGAAGATCAACCGTACCTGAACTTCCAACTTAACTGCCTTAATTGGCTCAAGTCCTCTGATTCTTAGCCCGGCCACGCGAGCATCATGCAGGGCACTGATGCTTCATTTATTGTATATATTTGTATATATTTGATTTTCATCTTTTTTTTCCTGTAATATCTCTACTTTGTAACTATGTATATACTTGATTTGTTTATGCCTGTAATTACTGCATTGTGTAATTGCTTTGCATATCATGTACTCTTGTGCGCTGATACCCTTGGGTCTGGTGCGCATTAGAAATAATAAACAAACAAACTAGGCAAAGTGCAGTTGGTGGAGGACTGCACACATTCTGCTTGAGCGCAAGTCTCGTAGTCATCGTAACTTGGGCCTGCCACAACTCCTGAGGGCCCAGGATCTGCATGCTGCAGACCACAATCTATCCACTTGACACCAAAATCTGGACAGACTCTGACTGCTCACTCCTCACTGTCTCCTCATCTGACACTCTGACATCTGGGTTTCTTTGCAGTTTCTACAGTTATACGAACGTTAGCTGGATGAGTGGAACGAAAACCCTAAAGGAAACTTATACGAAGAAAATATTCATTAAAAAAGAATGTTGAAGTAATAACACGTAGGGCTTTACAAGGTATGTAGCAGTGAAGGGCCGCATCTCCTTCATTTATGCTAATGGGGGCAGCCAAAGAATTTAAGTCACTAAGCATTAGGTAGTGAATATTTTGAAATAGCTGTGTTCGAGCAAAGAGAAGGTTTATTATTCGATGTGTAATAGTATTTTAGCAAGTTAAAACAACGTTCAAAATACTGAAATTTAGCGTAATGTATCCTGCCCTAAATGATTACCTGTTTAATAGTGGGCAATTTAAACGTTTGATTAAAGCAGATTCACCTCTAAAGTTCCCTCCCTCCCTCCCTCCCTCCCTCCTCCTCCTCCTCCTCCTCCTCCCTTCCTCCCTTCCTCCCTCCCTCCCTCCCTCCCTCCCTCCCTTCCTTCCTTCCTTCCTTCCTTCCTTCCTTCCTTCCTTCCTTCCTTCCTTCCTTCCTTCCTTCCTTCCTTCCTTCTTTCCTCCCCAACCTCCCTCCCTCTTGTTCTTGCTTTGTGATGTAAAAAAAGGCATTTTATGCAGCGTGGTTCACTTCTCTACATGAAGAAACTGATTTCTCAGCCCCACAGCACTACTAAACCAGAAGTGAGATCAATCATAAAGTTGAAACAGGCATATACGAAATGTATACCTCCTTTACCATGTGTGGTAGCACAGGCCGAGGACAGTCTATATATTCAGGAGGGCTGTGGTCTGATATAGCAACCCCAACAATTTAAGTACAATGGTTCCAAAAATTAAAAGAATGTCCAATCTGGTTTCTATAAAAACATATATACTTTAGTCAAACAATAAAATGAAAACAATGAATTAGAAAATACTAGACAAAAACACCACTGTACAGAAACACTGAGAATGCAGACTAGTGTGAAAGGTCATTCTTGGAGGATAAGCAGGGGTGTTCTGGGGATTAGATTGGGCAAAAAGTTCAATATTCAAGAAAAAGATAGAGAAGTGGGTTTAAAAGTCACTAGGGTGCAAAAAGTGGACGAGAGTGACAGCTTCTTCACAGTACCTTGATTTTTGTCTTTGGACCTCAATAGCATGAGGCTGGGCTTCTAGGTGTTTTTGCTATAATCAAGCTAGCATTAAGACTTTCAAGTCAATTTGATTCCTCTGACAGTCAGTGTCAAGTCTATTCAAAGGTTTGACCTTGTGATGTCTTGAGTCAGTGTTTGAGACAGTGACACAATGGCTTCAAACTGGTTTAGGGCAGCTGAAAGACAATGGCTCTGCTGGCTTGAGTTGGTGTTTGAGGTGGATAGTTCTATGGCTTCCAGCAGTCGAGTCAGCAATCAAGCCAGCTGCCCCCTTGAGGCTGAGACCACAATAGGCTTTGGATGTGTTGATCCGCTTCAATCAGTCCAGCTGGTGCCTCAATGGCTTGAGATGGAGCAAGCAGTTTGAAGTTCACATAGAGTGTGAAAACCAGCAATGCAGGCCTTGTGGCAGATCAGAGATGTCTCTAGATGTTG
Organism: Ambystoma mexicanum; assembly: GCF_040938575.1. NCBI lineage: Eukaryota > Metazoa > Chordata > Amphibia > Caudata > Ambystomatidae > Ambystoma > Ambystoma mexicanum. Next base: position 890,117,573 of record NC_090927.1, on the reverse strand, counting down.
AAGCCTGATCCCAGTTGCCTCTGGGCTTCTGGGCTGCTAGGGCTCCAGGGCATGGTGAGTCCATCTGTTCTCTGTTCCCACTTCAGGGAGCCAGGCTGACACAAACTGGTGATCCTTCACCTTTAATGAACAGGAGCCTTGTTAAAGTGCAGTTATCATAGAGGTCTTGGCCAATAAGCAGTTCATCCCCACTGTATGCTTTCATGGTAAGGGGAAATATGTCACCTCTGTCTTGGATGCCTTCTGGCTTCATCTCAATGGTGGAAGACTTTGGCCTGGATTGTCCCCGAAGAGAGGTAAAGATAATTGTTCCTGTTCTTCCAGAGTAGAACAAAAAACCAACAAATAAGGGACTTGCTTTAAAGGCAACATATCACAGGGGATTAGTCCAAAGTAATCCTGATGTTTACAGTCTATTCCATCCTGTTCTAACAAGGGTTATTTGCCTTATGGCATCACACTCAGAGTGCCTTGAATACAGGGATAGGAGGGAGCAGGAAGAGGTAGAGAACTCTAACATACATCAAAATGATGGAACCACTCTCTCAGTCCAACTTTCCCACCTGGATAGTATAACATGTCCCCCTGCCAATGCCTGCTCTCATCAAAGTGATTTCAGGGGTCACCTCCCGCCCCCCGGTGTTAGAGTTGATTTTGCTATGGCAGTGCAGCCTTTGAAGCACCAGTTCCCAGGCGACCTCCAGTGACAGGATCCTGTGCCTGGAGCTGAAATTGAATTATGAAAGGAGTCCCCAACGGTAGACCTGTATTTGTATTTTGTATGTGCACAGTGGCCATTTTAGGAGGAATCACACCTCCATGAAATGTCAGCTGGAGCTTCATGAGGTGTCCTTTACTAAACTGTTGTCATCAACCACCGAATTTGGCCCTTCTGGACTTCGTGGTCCATGATGCACCGCGGCATGAGCTCAGTGACTCCTCCAAGGTGGCCGACGGACCAGAAACGCTGCGCTCTAGCCTTTGCGCGCAACACTCTGCTTCCTAGAAAACAGGCAAGCCCCGCGGCTCTGCGCGTCTTAACGCAACTGCTTGCAGTTGCTAGACGTTTGTTTCGAGTCTGTTATCCGTGCTATCTCCAGTTCTTATCCTTTTTTCTCCCTTCCTGGAACCCCCCCTTCAGATTCTTACCTTACCTACTAGCCGTATCCCACATCCCGAACCCCGTCTTGCACTCGTGCCATGGTGCCTCGAACATCCTCTGAGCGTAGGACACTTGCTCCTCCTCCTTCTTGGACTCGTGGCTAACATTCCTGGATACTGAACGCTATCCGGCTTAGGCAGCCGACTACCACGCTGGAACCCGAAGACTCGCGCTCCAACCTGTACAAGTCTCGGACAGTGAGGAAGAAGGAAGTCGCATCCAAGAAGACCACAAGCAAGGAAAAACAGGTGAGAAAGAGAGAAGCTTGTGACAGATTGAGACGCCAAAAACCTGATGCAGAAGCAGACATGGAAGCTGCAGTTCAAGACCTCATGAGAGGTATGCAAGAAATTAACCAAGAGGTCCAAAACCTCAAGGCAGAAAATGCTGCTTTAAAACAGCTTGTCGTGTCCCGGGATTCCGCAGTCAAAGAAAGCGCCCTGGTAGCGGGTGTAGTGGACAAATATGATGGATCTTCCAAGGCCCTGTGTTCCTTCCTTGATTCCTGCCTAGTGTACTTCAATTTCAAACCCTACTATTTTTCCACGCCACGAGCGAAGGTCGGATTCATAATATCTCACCTCACGGGCAAAGCCTTAACATGGGCGACTCCCTTAGTCAATTCGGGAGACCCGCTCTTGGATAATTATGATGGGTTTGTGGAAGCCATTAAGGCCGTGTTTGATCGACCAGAACTTGTCTACATTGCACACGAAAGACTTCTTGAATTCCAGCAAGGGAGTCAGGATATGCTCACTTACGTGACTCGCTTCGAGCAGCTAGCTAAAGAAGCCGATTGGTCTCAAGAAGCCAGTTTCACTCTATTCCGAAGGGGATTGAATGATGAGGTAAAGGACGAGCTAGCCAGAGTAGCCCGTCCAAGTTCCTTCCAGGCCCTCATGGATCTTTCCCTATAGATAGACTTCAGGATCCAGGAGAGAAAGGCAGAGAAAAGAAAGGCTAAGACAACATCCCCAAGGACAACCGCAGAATACCCTTGTTCCAAGGAAACACCCGCTCCACGTGCCTCAGATCCAGAACCTATGCAATTGGGTGCCTTCCATGGACCAATTTCTCAGCAAGAAAGGATCTGTATGATCAATACCGGACTTTGCATGTACTGTGCCTCTGATAAACATCTTGTGAGAGAATGCCCTACAGCGCCACCCCGGCATTTGGGAAACGCCAAAGCGGAGCACATCTTCGGGAGAAGGATGCCTGCTCTGCATCCATTCCTTTCTTGAATACTCCAGGACAGAACACCTTAGTGATTCTCCAGACATTCTTGACATCTACTGAGAAAGAATCTTTTCCCATCCTGGCTCTAGTGGACTGCGGTGCCATGGGTATTTTCATAGACCACGACTGGGCTGTCACTCATAACATCCCTTGAGAGCCCAAAGAGGTAATACAACCCATTGAAGGAATTGACGCAGACCATTTTCTTCAGGACCCATTTACTCACCAAACCAAAGAATTACTACTCTCAATAAACAACCATCAAGAAAGGCTCTGATTTGACATCATAAAGGCCGCTCATTATCCCATGGTTCTAGGCATGCCCTGGATTCAGAAGCACAATCCTTACATCAACTGGGCAGCTGTATTCCTATTTCTAGGTTCTGAATTTTGTATTTCCCACTGCTTGTCTCAGGACACATGGCAAAACCTTCAGGTGAACTCCCAGAACCACAAGCAATCATCCTTAAGTGTGTCCAACATTATCCAAGTACTTGAGATCTATCAAACATACTCAGATGTGCTTTTAACAGCCATTGTTCAAGCTCTTATACCCCACAGACCTGAGGATTGTGCCATTGACACAGATGCCTCAGCAGTGATTCCATTCGGGAGAATGTTCATATTATCTGAACCCAAAAAAAGGGCTCTACGAGAATACCTGGATACCAACCTGGCAAATGGGACCATCCGGCCTACAAAATCTCCAGCCGGTGCTCCCTATTCTTCGTTCCAAAGAAAGGCACTAAAGAACTTCGGCCCTGTTTGGATTCCCGTGGTCTCAACCAATGCACCCTCAAAGACCGCTATCCGCTACCACTAATTTCTAACATCCTGGAGGCAGTTTGTGGTGCTCTCATCTTCACTAAACTCGACCTTAGGGGTGCTTATAATCTCATTCAAATAAAGGAAGGTGATGAATGGAAGACGGCCTTCAGAACTCCTTTTGGCCACTTTGAATATCTGGTATTGCCCTTCGGTCTCGCCAACGCCCCTGCAGTCTTTCAACGATTCATGGATAGAGTTTTCTCTGATATGCTGTTCCTTTTTGTCATTGTCTACCTGTATGATATACTGATTTACTCCAAGGACCCCCAGATTCATCAAGAACATGTAACAGCAGTCTTACAATGTTTACGTGAACACAAACTCCTGGCCAAACCCAAGAAATGTCTTTTGCATCCCCAAACCGTTCATTATCTCGGATTTGTGCTCAGCCCCAAAGGAATAGGAATGGATCCGGCCAAGATCGACTCCATACTTTCTTGGCCAGCACCCACCACTGTGAAACATATTCAATGCTTCCTGGGACTTGCAAATTTCTACAGAAAATTAATTCCAACATTTTCTGACATAGTGCATCCCATAGTGTCACTCCTAAAGAAAGATACACCATTTAAATGGTCTACTGCTCAAGAGAAGGCCTTTCAACAACTGAAACAAAAATTTACTGAAGGTCCAATCCTGGCTCAACCCGACATAGATCGGCCCTTTTTGGTGGAAACAGACGCTTCTGACTATGCCATTGGGGCGGTCTTAAAACAAGAATATGAAGACAAGATGGAACATCCTATTGCCTACCTATCCCGCACCTTGACTCCCAGTGAAAGCCATTATTCCGTCCTGGAGAAGGAGTTATTGGCCATCCGACAAGCCTTCACCAACTGGCGCCATCTTCTCTTATGTGCTAAACATCCAGTGCAAGTATGAACAGATCATCGAAACATTCTAGTCCTACAGTACCTGGAATGCAGAAACAGTCGCCAAGCCTGTTGGGCCTTTTTTTTTGCCCAGTACCAATTCCAAATTGATCACTTTCCTGGAACTAATAACATTGTCGCAGATGCCTTATCTAGGTGTCCTGACTACAAGTCTGTCGAAGCCAGTGCCTTTCCGAAGATGTTACCTAATACTGTGTTTGTGGCACAAGCAATTTCCCTCCTGGAAGACATCCGTGCAAAAACACCTTCTTCCGATCTATGGAAGGAATACACCAGGAACAATCAATGGAACTTAATAACAAAAGATGGTTATCTCTTCAAGGACAAATGGCTGGCCATACCCACACAAAGGCTGAGAGACAAAATCATGAATCTCTGCCATGACACCTTCCATTCAGGACATTGAGGCATCACTACCACTCTCCGTCTCATACAGAGACAATTCTGGTGGCCGAAAATGATTGCTGACATAAGAACCTACATCCAATCTTGTGCAGTGTGCAATCAGAAAAAACATGACCACAGAAAACCTGCCGGTCTCCTACATCAACCCGCATTACCAAAACGCCCTTGGGAAATCATCGCCACAGACTTTATCGTGGAATTACCCCCATCCAGAGGATATACAACCATAATGGTTACCATTGATTTGTTTACCCATATGGCTCACTTCACACCGTTGTTAAAACTTCCATCCTTGCTTGAATTGGCTGGAATATTCATAAAGCACATATTTAGGCTCCGTGGATTACCTTCCAAGATCATCTCCGACAGAGGACCTCAGTATATATCCCAGTTCTGGAAACTACCATGCCAAATATTAGGCATCCAGCGTGCATTATCATTGGGATATCATCCTCAGACTAATGGGGTCACAGAATTGGTAAATCAGACCCTAGAACAGTACCACTACTGTTTTTCAACCAAGGTCCAGGATGATTGGTCGCTTTTGATTCCCGTAGCTGAATTCACTTAAAACAATTCTGATCATTCGGCAATCAAAACAATTCCATTATTTTGCAGTCAAGGATTTAATCCTTCGGTTCTACCCTTTGTTCTACCACATAGTACCCCGGTTCCTGCAGTTGATTCCTGGATTGAAACACTGGTAAACGTACATAGAGATGCTAAGGAACATCTGGAAAAGGCCAGGATAGAAGTCAAACGATATACAGAAACCAAGCGGAGACCTAGCCCTTCTTATGAAGTCGGGGATGAAGTTTGGCTATCCTCAAAACTTCTTCCTCGACATCTGCAGCCTAATAAACTGGCTCCCAAGTATTATGGACCTTTTTCCATTAAGGAAATCATTAACCCAGTGGCCTTTCGGCTCCAGCTTCCAGAATCCTGTAAGAGAATACATCCGGTCTTCCACACTTCCTTATTGAAACCATATGTACTGTCCAACAGAACTACTCCTAGACCTAACCCTGTGCTCATCAATGACCAGATTGCGTTCGAGGTTTCCAGGATATGTGATTCCAGATACAGATGGGGTCAGCTCCAATATTTGGTAGAGTGGAAGGGATACCCCCCCCCCAGCGAGCGCACTTGGGAACCAGTCTCAAACATGAATGCCCCTGTCTAATACAAAGGTTTCATCGAGTCCACCCGGGCAAACCCGGTGGTTCTGGGTTCAGGAGGAGGCATACTGTCATGAACCACTGAATTCAGCCCTTCTGGACTTTGTGGTCCATGATGCACTGCGGTGTGAGCTCAGTCACTCCTCCAAGATGGCCGACAGCCCAAAAATGCTGCTCTCTAGCCTTTGCGCGCAACACTCTGCTTCCTAGAAAACAGGCACACCCCCGCGGCTCTACGCATCTCAACGCAACTGCTTGGAGTTGCTAGACGTTTGTTTCGAGTCCATTATCCATGCTATCTCCAGTTCTTATCCTTTTTTCTCCCTTCCTGGAACCCCCCTCCAGATTCTTACCTCACCCACTAACCGTATCCCACATCCCGAACCCGTCTTGCACTCGTGCCGAGGTGTCTCGAACATCCTCTGAGCGTAGGACACTTGCTCCTCCTCCTTCCTGGATTCATGGCTAACATTCCTGGATACTGAACGCTATCTGGCTTAGGCAGCTGGCTACCAAGCTGGAACCCGAAGACTCTCGTGAGGAAGAAGGAAGTCGCATCCAAGAAGACCACAAGCAAGGAAAAACAGTTGAGAAAGAGAGAAGCTTGTGACAACTGTGTCATCATGGCCGATGGTACTCTTGCAATGAGATGCCCCATATGGTCCGATCCATTCTCATCACTGGGGCCCAATAAACAAACATCAAGACATGCATCCCCTTTAGTCCTGTTAGTCAGATCTACAAAGTAATTGAGGGTTAAGGGAGGACAGATCTGTGAAGATTCAAAGCATTGTAATGCTGATGGGGGTTTGGCATCGTGGGGGTCTGTTTGAGGAGCCTCCTAGGTTGCATTCTCTGACTTCTGCTGTATCATGACTACTGGAACTCAAAAGATTCTCTGTGTTGAAGCACTGAATGTCACAAGTCCAAATCCTATCTACCTTGTGAGGCTGCACCTTCTTTCCTGGAACTGTGTGCAATAAATGTCATCATACACCATCTTGTGGATTTGCCAGCCAAAGGCAAACAATAAGTGAAGGCAATGCATTGTTGGTTCTGCAGATCCTTGTCTCTCCTGAGCAGCACCTGGTGATAGTCATGCCTTTTTAGGATTTAAAGAGAAGTCTAACAAATAACTGAATTAACTTATTTTGTGGTATTTATTTATTTGCTTGGCGTTTTGTAACAGGCATAATGCAAATCAAACATCCATGCCAGAGCACCCTTTATGTTCCACAATAAAGGAACTCATCAAATGCAATATACGTAATATATACTTCTAAGCTATGCAAAGGTTGTGTCTTTTTACTGCCTTGAAGTGTACAGCTTTATTTTGGTCATAGTTAGTGATTGGTAGTTTCAGATGATGTTCTCCCTAATAAAGTTGGCACACATTTTCTAGGAAGAATGTTGTTTTTACAGATTTTATGAACGTTGAATGGTGTTCCATGTGCCTCAGATCTTCTGTTAGATTGTTTCATGTTTTGTAGGCATGTGCAGCCAGTTTTCTTATCCCCATTCATGTATTTCCTGTTGGTTGGTTAATGGATCCTGCCTATGGTGGACACTCTCAGAGGCCTGTGATAAGGCAGATAACATTGGACTGCTGGGGTTATATGAACCTTTATGGCCCATCATCATTCTTGCCATTCAGTTCTGAACCAGTTGTAGTTGTTTGAAGGTCTTATCCGAAGGCCTCTATTGAGGCTATTGTAATAATCCAGTTTCCTAGTCACCTGGTCTCTAACCACTTATATTTCATATTTAAGCTACACAAAAGGAAGGATTTTGTTCAGCGTGTCAAGTTGTTGGTCAGTGTAGTGGGTTACTCAAATTACATGGGAAGAAAATAAAATATATGAATAAATAAGCATAACCCAGTTTCCTGATTTAAATATGCATGTTAGTGAAGGGTACATGGAGGTGGGGCAGATGGTTAGGAGAGAGATTGCACTTTGGATGCCAAAAAGAACAAACGTGGGGTTCCTCGACCTACGGGCAAGGGTTATGGAGGTGCAACCACTCATGGCCTTTGCTCAGTCATTTTGGGACTTCCTGTTGATCATTGCATTTTTCATCCGAGCCCACCAGGAGATCTGATCTGTATATATTTGAAACTGTATTTAAACACTCTCAGTGTGCGTTATCAGGATTCTCATCTTGGTATTAAACATCCAGGTTGAAAGGGCTATCTCCGACAAGGTACTGCAGGTCATTACTAACGGGAAGAAAAGAAAGAAGACTATTTGAACTTGTGTCATGCAGTGAGAAAGGAAGCATTTGATACATTTGAGTATAGTTCCTGTCCAGCCAATGTTGTGTTGGAATTCTAGAGTAAGATATTGTGGCTCAGTATCTGATAGGCTGCTGGGAATTTCATGAGAATAAGAGGTAAGAATGGATATTATCAAGCAATGAAGCTGTTCTTCGAGATTTTTAGCAGTGAAGTAGCGCTGCTCTTACTGAGGCAAATCATCCATAGGGCTGTCTGGGGCATGGACCACGCTATCTACAACTAGCTCTCACCAAATACACTCCCTCCAGATCTTTACGCTCCTCCGGTGCCAACTCTCTGCATGTCAAGCGCTTTCTACACAGCGAGCTGGTGACCAATCTCTTTCCTCAGCTGGCTCCCTCCTCTGGAATAGCCTCCCCCTTCCTCTCTGTTTCGAGCCGGATCGCCTTATCCTCCCCCCTCTCCCTACCTTGCTAAACCACACAGTCGCTGAGATTGGCGACCAGGGCTCTTATGTCTCCTTCTGGGTCCTAGCTTCCCCTCTAGTCGCCTTCAGCCTCCACTCACTCCCAGTACTTGCCTTTGGGCACCCACTGGCCTGTGCTGACTCACAGGCCTGCACTTATTGTATTGGCAGTTGACCACTCTTATCAAGTGATCTCTGACAGGCACTTAGCTGCTTGCAACTTATTTCCTATCACTTCCCTCCATGGAACTCCTAGCACTTACCCACCGCTCGCGTTCCTTCTCTTCCTTTGCACTTGCACGCTCTATATGCTCACATGGTTTGGTAGGACTACCTTTCTCTTTCTCTTGTTATTATATTTGCCTTTTCTTCCCATGTTCCCACCCCATTGCCCTGTGCGCGCTTTTGACACACAATTTACTTGATGTATAAGTGCCTTACAAATGCACAATCAAATAAAAAAAATAAAAAAGACAAACAGGTGATCATGGTGCAGAAGGTTGTTCTCATTATAATTTTAAAGTTGGTTGACGATTGTTCCTTCCAGGATTTTGGTTTGTCTCACATGGTAGGAGATAAGACAGTATTTTGTAAAGTTACTTGGATTGCCATTGGCCTTTTGAACAGTACATTGAGGGCAGCTTCCTTTAGGATCTCAGGTACCAATCCCTTCGTCAGTGCAATGGTAATACTGCCGGTGGTAATTGCGCCGAAAATTGGACCCAATGGAGAATGTGGAATAACGTTTACCACTCAACCTGTGATCTGGCGGTAATACCGCCAGATGGGTGGGTGGTTACACAAATACAGTTGGGCGGTATCCCAGTCGGGATACAGGCCAACTCCCAATGATGCCCACAATCTTTTCAAATAACAAACTCGATTAGTAGCTAATACCGTCAGGCACTGAATATCTGACCCACCAATCTGCCACCATTCTGTTTATTCCCGGCGGCAGAATTGCTCCGCACCTAAGGCTAATGTAATTTCACAAAGGAAAAACCATGATGAGATACCACTTGAGTCCATCATTGGATTCTTCATAGCCAACTCGAGTTTCGGCCTCAAGAGTTAACAAATTCCAACAACTCAGCCTTCTTCACGGCTAAAGTTCCTTTATCACAAGATGGGGGTATCATAACATATTTGTAAAGTGAACCATAGTACAATTACTAAATCAGCAATCATCCACTACATATACCAGCATGCCACACACTCAGGAGTTGTGCTTACGGTGTTGAATTTTATGATACTGGTCACTTCAAATGTGGAGTCCAACACTCATTTGAAAGTAGGAGAGAGCACCACTGTTGAAGAATGACAAGAAAAAGCACACTGAGCCCAAACTAGACATTACTTCAGGACATGCAATTCAAAAAGGATGGTGAAAGCAAACTAGTTTGGCATGTACAAGAACACACTTCTCCAGGTATGGCATAATCTTACCAGGGGCATCTCACGGTGCTAAATGTCAGTAGAGTGCAACCTGCAACTGAAAAAACCCAGATTGCTCAGTTTCATAATAGTGGAGGTGGAAACGCATCCACCAACATGATGTGTATCACACCCAGCGTGAACTAAGGCAACAGCTTACCAGTACACATACTTCGCTGGTGCTCACATTGCTTCAGGAGCATATATTCACCTTCGCAGAAGCTGCTTGACATACGCGCGCAGGGTTCTTTTAGCAGCTTGTGTCTGTGATTCATATATTTAAAACACCTGATGAAGCCAAACACTATCCCGTAGCACCAGAGCCTGTATTGCACATGTATCCAGATGACCATTCTGGGGGCCATCTCTTTAGGAACAGCTAAATGTGGCAGATATAAAGTTGCAGGACGGTCAGCTGCGATGAGTTCACATGTGCATATATTTATGTTTATTGCTTAACAATTGGCCCCGCCCCAGGCTATATTTGTGGACCTACACCACCTAAAATGAGTCCAGTCTTTTCACACACAAGATGGCTGCTGGAATGGTCATCTGGATACATGTCCAAGATGGCGTCAAGTGCTGCATTATAGTTTTTGGCTTTACCATGCTTTAACCGAATGGTGGCACATGGATGGGTCAGATATTCCATGCCTGACTATATTAGGTACTAGTCGAGTTTGTTATTTGCACAGATTGTGTCTTTTGCACAAATTGTTTATGTACGTGAAGGGTTGCGAATTGTGAATGATGAGGTGAGTGTGTGTAGATTTTGCGAGGGTGGACTAGGAACATACTGTATTGCCATGGCGATATGTGGTTTATGGATCATGTTTTTGTATTAACATAACGTTTTTTAAATATTTCCATTTATGTGAAGATAAAAATTTTATGAAATATTTTCAAATTGCTATTTGATGATCATTATGAATTCGGTTTGACATAGGATCATTTTTTTGTGTACTCATCCCTAACCATCCCAAGGGCAAAATGGAGGTGACCTGCAGCTGCAGCAAGACCTACCTCTCTGCCAGCCACTTCAGTACCCAGGATCTCCAAGGAGGTGAAGGACACCTTCATGTGTTTGCCAGCCTCTCGTGTGTTTGGGAGAACGAAAACAAGAGCCAATGAATTGGGACTCACAGCAATTGAAGAAGCAAAGCAGCTGATTTCCTGCATTTCAACAGCATTCATACTAAGAGAACATGTGGTGCGGCCATTGGAATTTCTTTGGTCCACTGTTAGTGCATCCTTGAACCAGTTCACCTCTACGCCACTCCAGCTAAGCACACTGTTACCTCTTCTCGAACAACAAGCTCACTGCCATGGACAAATTTGCCTGCTGCATGCCTCACTTCAAACCCCAACTCGATACCTGCTCCATGTCTGGATCACTGTAATTCACTGCATCTGCCTCTGATTTTAACCACTTGCACATTGCCAAGGAGTCGGGTTTGACTATGCTTTCAAACTGCCAAGAGCAGCACAAAGGTATTTCTGACTACTTATTGCACCTCTAATCCATCTGTGGGCCCTAGAGATCAGTTGGGACACACTTAAACCCTTTTCCCACCCCCAATCATATCCTTTTACAAACATTCTGGTTACTGATTGCCTTTCGCCCCATTTTGTTACTCAGAGTCCACCTTTCAATCTCTTTCATATTCTGTGTTCTTTTCACATGGGTGGCTTTTGTGTAATGTTGTTCTAGTTAGTTATTTTTGCATACGGTGAGCATTTTCATCCCTAATGTCTTCTCTGTTATCTTTCTACACTGCCTAAGTATTATCTTGATGGAACAAACTGTCAACAGCACTAATATCAATGCTGCTGCCAGTACTTTTAGTCCTTTGGCCATCCATGTTCGTATTCATGAGAATATGTAAGACAGCCAACTTTCAGCCTTTCCAACATTTTACGTCTCTGCCTCCATTTTCGTGTGAAGTTCAGAGAGCCTGGTGATGTCAATGCCCTATTGCCTTGGTCATTGGCAGGAACAAATGTACAGCAAGAAGATCCAATCTTGGTGCACCACCTCCCTCCATTGCTGTGAGGAAATCCTGAAGTCTAACTGCTCTCAGCTCCTCCTTGATGGTGTTGAACCCCTTCACAGTTGAGTTTATTGTCAGCATCAGTTCCCACCTCGTAATCTGGACCCATTTGGCATTTGTGTTTGTTTGCACTGCTGGAACTCTGAATGCAAAGAACATCTCAGTTCTGCTGAACAGCTGTGCTCTGGTGGTATTGCATCAAATGCCTTTTCAATTCTTTCTTTTATTGGGATCCATTTTAGGGGACCCTTCAACTTGTATGTCCTTCTGGAGCACTACTAATGCTGGGATATTCAGATGTACAAGTGAATATGTTCCTCCCCCATTGGGCAGCAGCTGCAGATATGCCTTCGATCTGCAGGGCCAATAGTGCTCCATGAGTACTGCTGTTCTGACATTCATGCCTGGTATTCTCGAATTCTGTTTTCATCCTTCATTTTCTCCAACCTCTACTTCACCATCATTCAGGAAACATAAAGCTGCTCCCTTGAGCGGTATGATGCACATGGGCCCTGCTTTGTTTTTTACACATACATATGTGAGACGTTTTGCACTTGCATCACATTCTTTGAGGCACTTTTAGAATGATAATAATTATAATTGGTTATTTATAATGTGCTTAATGCCCAGAGTTTTCTAAGTGCGGACTCAGAGATCAAACCTGTATTGCTCCCCATCATCTTGCTTCCAAGGTGACCAGGTTGCCCCTGAGCTATCCTCCGGAGACAAAATCAATTTCTTGCTGTGCTACTTCCACTCGAGCCATTAGGAGAGCATGTGCTTTGCTCCCCACCACTCCTTCTTTTCATCTGTCTGTTGTGTATACTTGTCGATACAACAGTATCAGTCGGTATTTCACAACATCCTGGCAATCCTCCTATTTCTATAGGTTCTGTCTTGCAATTCCTTCTGTGTCACAGTCTGCACCTCCACTTTGTGCGGACCCTCAGTTATATACTCTATACTTTTATCTGTGTTCCAGTAATCGTCCAACCTTTCCTGGGTCTTTATGTAGTTATCTTCGTACGGGAACATCTTCTTGGACATCCACCTTAGTGTGGCATGCTTCCCTTGAAATCATCCTCTTGTGGTGCATAGCGATACACACATGGAGCATTGTGCTCTTGCCACTGAAATTTCAGTTGCTACAAATGTTCTGGATGCTCTCATGGTATAGGGGATAAGAGAGCAGACATAACAGCATTCTTTTGTTGTTTGTTTCCCCACTTTGGCCATGTGGCTATACCACATGTTATTTGATATACGGGGCGAATCAGTTATGTAGGAATTTACCTGATTGAAATGTATTCCTGCAATGCGCCTAACTGTTTTTGCCTTTTTAGCAGTACTTGTTTTCTGCCCAGATATGGCTTCCGTAACAGCATGGATCAGGGATAAGTTAATAAGGGTCAAAACATGTGCATTTGCAAACAACAATCTTCATAGAGAAAGTAGTGTAAAGAGGTAGAGAAAGCAGATGACACAAAACATTATCACAATATTATGAATTACAACCCCCATGTTATTCATGGGTGCATCTCTGCGTTGATCCAAGGGCTTGTGCAATTCACCTGAGAAATGTGATATTGTCATGCTGTGTATGTTTAATTAAGCTCTATATCTCTAGTATTAGTGCTGCGAAGAACAATCCCTCCCACACTATACAGATTCTCAAATACCCAAGCAGAGTAATAACCGACGGGTTTCCACTGGTCAATTGTGGGTAAACGTGGGCAACATATAACACAAAGGTCTGAAAAAACAATCATGAAGGTATCATTCTCTCATGTTCTGTCCGTATTACAAAGTGTATGAAGGACTCCAGGAATGGGTTACGTCTACTGAGCACCCTATTGCTTGAATTGTCCTTACTTTCACGATGAATACCTATTGTAAGAAAAAGAGGTAGTGTGGCTATTCTAGGTATGCGTATTGTCTCTCTCTAAATCTCTCGCTGTAGATCATGTCATCTGTGGTTGTTGTTGTTCTTTCTTTTCGTCTTCTCCTTGCATCAAATCATCTTCTCTTAGATGGTAAGAGGTCTCTCCTCGGCAGGGTTTAACGTCTCCAATGTAGTTCTACACCTTTTTCTCGTGCAGTTTTACTGTATGCTCTGTTGCTTGCTCTACAGTATAGGGAACCTCAAACCTGGGCTTGAATCAGGGCCTCACGAAGTTCCAAAGTATGACAGTGCCCCCTGGACAAAGTAGTGGTTGCTTGATGAGTTTTTCACTTGTGGCTGAACTGAAATCTTCCTCACTGTTCCTCAACCTCTCCCCAAGCACCTGCAGTTGAGGATAAATAAAAGATGCACTAGCCATCAAAGAAGCCACATATTTGTACATTTCATCACCAAACACGTCAGAGGTTGCATTTTCATCTGTTAATGCTCTAGTGGGAGGAACCAGGGGTAGTCGTATTTGATGTCTTGGTACCACCTAATGGGGCATAAAGTGATGATCAGCCCGGCCTGATTGCACAATGTGAACAGAGCTAAGGGCAAACAGTGAAGCCACCCCTTTTTGAAAGTGACTTTTATCTTTGCTATCCTTTATTTGATCAGGCCATTGAGGTGCTCACACATCTCGTTTGTTTGCAGGTGATAGGCACAGGGGAATGTTTGCTATATCCCAAATAGGATTGTGATATGCTCAAAAGTCTCATTCACAAAATGTGGCCCATTGTATGACCACAGGACCTTGCAACCCCCACGCCCCCATCATGGAAACACCTCTCTAATGAGGAATTGCACAGCCCTGAGGAAATGTGTGAACAGGGACCAATTTTGATTCATCGGGGGAACGGGCACACAACCACTATCATGTAGCGGTAGCCCTGGCACACGTGGATAATATCGACATAGTCAATGTGGAGATGTTGGAAAGGCCCAATTGGCCCAGGTATGGATCCCCTCACTAAACGCAATGTACGTCCTGCAGTGAATGTTTTACAGGTGGCAATTTTCCATTAATGCTTTTATATGCTCTGCCATGTTAGGACAGAACCAATCTTCCCCAATGTGAGCAGCAAGTACTTCCTTACTCATGTGGGTGGGATAATGCAGTTGCGTAAGTACAATTTGCAATGCCGCTATTTGGAGTACTAGCTTGCCTGTGCTTTCTTGTCACCACAGAGCATCCGTGGGAGATATTGAACACCCCGTTCTTACCCATAGATCATTTCTTATGTAGGAGCCCTTCCCTGAAACTCTATTATGTCCATGGCTGGTAATATGTTATAGTCTTCCCTTATGATCAGGCTACATACACAAATATGTGTGCTTGATGGGGTATCAAAGTCTGTTATTCCTGGAAAATGTGTTGTGTGCTTTGCTTCCACGTCTGCTGCTTCATTGTTGAGGGATACTGCCTCCTCCACCCTTGCGTGGGCCTGGCACCTTTACGACTGCTATTGCTGCTGGGAGTTTGAGCGTGTCTATGATCCTACCCAAAAGGGGCGCGTGCTGCACTTATGTGCTGTCAGCACGTCTAACGCCCCACCTCTGTCATCATGACAACCCAGAGTGTACTGTAGATATCACATAGGGTGAATCTGAATACACTGACTTCCTGATCTCTGCATGCTTCTAATGCCATTATGAGAGCCACTAATTCCACTGCTTGCGCTGAAGAATGTGAAGGCAATCTCGCGCTGGCTATTACTTCTGCTGTACCATCTGCTTTTAGTTTCACCATTGCCATCCCTGTGTGTCTTTCCCACATTGTATGTTCTATTATTGATAACCCATCAATATAAAGCACTTCTCCCCCCTCAAGTGGCTTCTCCCCCACCTTGGTAATGTCATCATACTGTTCAATGTATGTAGTGCCGTTGTGTGCATAGTCTCCCTCTTCTACTGGCTCAGCTAAAGCTTTTGCCAGATTGACAATCCTGCACCTCACTAATTTGATTTGAGTTGATTACTTCATATCCAGAAGCTCTCTGTGTGGTCAACGTGCTCTTGGGTCTTTCGAGAATTTGCAAGGTCGGCGTGCTCCACATAAAGTTTGGTGCTACACCCCTGGTAATACTGGCTGAAATCTCTACCGCGAATGCAGAAGCAGCCAGAGCTTGCTCACAAGGGTAATATCTTCTCATCACCGGTTCTAAACGTCCGCTATAGTAAGCTAATGACATGTAACCTAGAGTAGTCTTCTGTGTGAGTACTGCAGTCATCATTACTCCATTGGAGTGTGAGAACAAATCAAATTTGTTGTGATACTCTGGGATCCCTAGTACTGACGCTGTGCATATTGCTATCTTTAGTTCTTTGACAACTTCAGTCATTTCATTTGTTCATACCAACTTACCATTCCCTCTCTGTGCCTCCCTAAGCCCACTTAGTAAGGTGCTCATGTATGTGCTATAGTCAAACGCCTAGACTCTACAATAATTGCAAAGGCCCATAAACTGTTGAATTTCATTCACTATCTTTGGCATCTGCATTCTACTGATTGCTTCAGCCCTTACTGGAGTCACGTTTTGCCCTTCTTGTGATATCAAGTGTCCGATATATAGCACTTCCCTTTGGCAATATTGTAATTTTAGCTTGTCAACCTGTCTCTGTCAATACTATCTACAAATATTCAGAGTCATTTCTACACTGTTCTTCTGATTTACAACAGATTAAAATGTCGTCCACATATTGTATGACTGTGCTAGCTACTTGTATGTTGCCTAGATCCATCTGAAGGAGCCTGCTAAATATTGAATGTGACTCCTAGTACCCTTGTGGGAGTCTCGTGTGTTTCTACCTCCAGTTTCTATATAGGGAGGAAGTTAATTCCTGTGACTCTTCATGGCGTTGTATAGAAAAGAAGGTTTTCTTCAAATCTATCACTGTGAAGTACAGGGTGTCCATTGTGATGCTGTACAAGATTGTCACTGGATTCCGAACTAAAGGAAATTCTGCTTCAACAATTTGGCTCAATGGGTGCAAATACTGAATGAAATGCCATGATCCCCCCTCGCCTTCTTCACCGGATACACTGCGTGTAGCACTGTGATTCTGAAGGCACCAGAATGCCTTGCTTCTCTAGTGTGGCAAACGTTTCATAAATCCACTTGTCTGCTCCCCTCGAAAGCGGATACTTACTGTCTGCGTCAAAGGATCACAGATAGACGCCTGCCACTTCAAGCCATCCACCACCGGTGGCAGCATTGAATCACGGATCGTCTCATCAACAGGAAGTGTGGGCTCTGTCTGGGTGGAGGTATCAGAGAAGGTGGGTAGTGCTGCAGCCGATGGCCCTGGGCCAGGAGGATGTGCTGACCCCTTCAAAGTGGACTGCTTAGCATCCTGTTTCATGGCCAGGTATGCAGCCTGCACATCCCACTTGTTAACCCACCTGACACCGTGGGCAGACCTGCAATGGCCTACTCCTCCTTCTCCTCATCCATCAATGCTTGAAACCTCCAATGAGGTCTCCATGCCTTAGACCCCCTTATGGCAATATCACCACCACCCTGTCCCTCCACTGATGAGGTATTCACATTGATGATGGGATCCTAGAACTCTTCCTCAGCAACAGTGCCATCAGAATGTGATACTACCCCAGGCACATTGCCCTCAGAAGAGATGGATATAACTGGGCATGCCTGGTGTCTGCGCCTGCGTCTGAAGGCCTTGGCCCTGGAATGCAGCACCACAGCGTAGATCATATCCTCTTCTTCAGCCGCCGCAACTATGGAAAAGAGAAGTAAAAACATAGGAATCAATCATAAGTGCCAATGCATGTGTACTGTCCACAATTCTATCAGTAGCATACTTTCAGCATTAGTCAACAAGCAACTGCCTCACACACGCAGGCTCATGCTCAGAAATCTGAAAAAATCCAGTCTCACAAGTGAAAGCAAAAGGACAAGTCAAAATGATCAGACATGCACATGTGAACATAGCACATTGACATGTGACCACATACACATGAAAACAACTCACTTCACATCACAATACCAATGGAGCAGTGACTCATGTGTATCTTGCAGGAAGGGCCACGGAGAGGGCACCTTGCCTAATGTGTCTGTAGCACCATAGGCACATATCCATCCAACCACATCTTGCAACATGCAACACTGACAGTCCAACATGAAAGCATGAAACATGTGCATGCACCTGCTGCTGAGGATCAAGCAGCAACGCTGCTGGTTACAACACGAAAAATGTAATGATGCAATACCATGTCTTCCCCCTCATTCGGTGGCCTGACAGGTCCCAATGGTGATCCAGATAGTAAAATGCATTACATTGCCATAACCAGACATCCAAAAACATTTGTCAGTCCCAGCTGCTGAGTGAAGATAATGAAATCATCATACCCAATTGAACAACCCATTGAGGAGGTGTGCATGAATGTACATTACATGTTCTCAAAATCTCAATCTGGGCTGTGTTCCCGCCTGAGGCCTTGCTCTTAGCCTCTCAAATTGCATGCACACAAGTATATTTTGTCACCAAATGCTGCCAGAGCTCATTCCTTCACCTGTTCGCTTCAGAGATGTGTGCCATGACATTCTTCCAGTTTTTGCATGAGGCTGCATGCCAGTTAGGAATAGTAACTAACTTGGTCAATTCATGCATACTCATCCATGACATACTAAATCTGTGGAAATGTTCACTCTTTGAGTACTCACCCGCAGCTTGGGTACAAGTCTGCAGGTCAAGGACTTGGACATGAACCGTTGGGTTGATCCTCTTTAGGATTCGGAGATGAAGCTGTGTCACCCGATGGTAGTCTGTAGTGTGCACCTCCACAGAAGCACCTGCCTCAAGGGCTACCTTCGTCTTCACCTGGCTTCGGATCCTCAGGTCGCCCCAGCGCTTCTTCTCATTGTACACTGTACGGACTGTCACCCGCTCCGCGTAGATGTCAGCCCTGATGTCCATCCAGATCTTCTGATGGCCACACGTCCCAAGCTGCTTCTGTGGATGGAAGAGGGCATCATAATGGGCCAGGACCTGTTCAACAAGGATACCAACTTTTGCAGCTGAGAAGTTGACAGCCCTCAGCCTCACCACCTTGGGGGTGCTGATCGATGTAGTTGACATGGTGAACTGGATGCTGTCGGGGTGAACTTGAGCCCTGACTGTGCCTGTACTGTGGAGCTGTAGTGGTGATATTGAGGTTTGGAAGACCTTATATGGCAGATGAGGTGGTCACAGAGCCTGAATGGAGGCCCACAGAATAACAGGCATACCAGGAATACCAGACTCTCCAAGGCAGTGCTACTGGTCAGCAGCCAGTGACACGCTACCAGCCAGTGGGAGAAATAGAGGTTTTGAGGAACAACATGACTGGAGGAGGCAAGAAATGGCACAAGGCATGAGGAACAGCAAGGTACAGATGTCTCCACTTGATGCATGAGACATCAATGACAGAATACGTTGCACATACGCATGTAATGCTGTAAATAATGTGCTCACGAGTGCCTCCAACATGCATGCACTTTCCCTAACGTGCGAAGAGGTGACAATATTTGGCGGTAGCAACTAGACTTCCTGGCATGCATGCAGGAAGCGATATTTGGGGATACCTTGCCATAAAAGTGCCTTCCATAGTGCTTTGGAGAAATGTTTCACTCGACCATGAGTGAGAGGCCTCCACGGAGAGGACATGGATTGGGACGAGGGCAGACGAAGGGTCCATCTGCAAAATGTGGTGGTGAGGCTACAGGTGCATCAGTATCACCAAGACCCACTAGGGCAATGAGAGCAGGCACAGGCGTTTCACTTATTAGGAGCTAAAAGTCATCAAAGATTACGTGGAAGAACACTGTGTGGACAGCAGTACCCTTCCTGTGACCCAGCAGTGGTGGATGTGGTAGGATGTCACAGATGTCATAAATGCCTCTGGGGTGGAGAGACACAATGCAGAATAGGTCAACAAGAGAATGCCTGACCTCCCTAGGCACACCAAGGAGAAGCTTGGCAGCAACGTGGCCCCTACCAAGGCTACTGGAGGTGGCTCACCACATGTAGAGAAACTAACTTCATTTGAAGAGGTCATCAAGGTTTGACATGGGAGGCATGGACACCTATGCAGCCACATCGGGTGAGTGACATGTGTGCATGATAAATATGTGCTTTCCTCAACACATGATATGCTATCAAATGTTGTAGCACAGTTGGTAGGGGTACTTCTCACCCATCCATGACTACTGCAGTAATGCATCCATGGTCACTTTCATTACATGTTGTTCACCCTAAAAGGTGGATGGTTGATCCATGTTTGTGTTTGACATTGATCTTACAGCACATATTACTGTATACAGAATTCTTAAGTGACTTCAATACACCTATATGTGCCAAGGGCCTGAAAGGCGCATGTCATTGGACACACTCACAGTGTCATGCTTGTGCATAGTGCATTGTGAACATAAATGTTGCCTCACATGGAACAACACTAAGCAGTGGATGCTGTCAGAGTTATCCATTCACTGGCACTGGTGGGCAGTGGACATGGATGAGCAACAATGTTAGTCAGGCATTGCATGAGGCTGTGTTCCAGACAGGAGTTGTGGTGGTTGTCCAAAAGATGCTTCATCAGTGATATTCATTCCACAATTGGACTGTCAATTTTTCAGTGGTCATGTAAGTGCACACTGATCATGTCAATGTTGTGGACTCCTTATGCATGCTAAAGATGCATGTGAGTATGTTTAACTACTATTTGGGCCTTTCCCAATCTGACAAAGGGTTTGAGGGGGGTGTTGGCAAACAGAAAATTCTGTAGGATAATAATGTCAGCAGGAGAAAACTTGATAGTTGAACGTGTTGCATGTATACATGTATGAAGTTGGCTCAGCAATGAAGCACAGAACTCTGTCTTTCTATTTGTTACATCTTCAACCCTCAGAGATATGGTTCCATGTGATTTCATCGCTTGCAGTTTCAAAGCGGGTTTTTTAATCGAATTATTATTATTTATTTTTACCCCCCAAACCCCCATCCCCTTTAATTATTTTTATATCCCCGTACACCCACACCCAATTTATATAATTTTGTAATTATACCTACTCCTCCAATCCATGGCTTGATACCTGACCCAATGTGCCCTGACATGATCGCTCATAGCATTGATTGTCACCCACCTATGCATTCCACATTACAGAATTACCAGTTTCAATGCCTGATGTATGTGTGCCAAGCCCCTTTGTGTCTGTATGCATTTGATTTTGAATATGCATGTTCAAGTAGATAGGTGAGCCTCTGAATTGTGTTGTCTGACTTTGTGCAAGTGATGACGCAGTGAATGAGGAGGAGAATGTGTCTGGTCAGAATCCCCTCTTATTGCAGGCCATTATCAACAACCCTGCCAACTCATCTTTCGATGATGCTGCTGAATCAGATGTCAAAGGCATATTGAAGGACATGGTGGAGGTGCCAGCAATGTGTAGTCTGGATGGTATGGAGCTCCTTGAGTTCCTATAGCTGCTGAATCTGAGGAGGAGAGCCAGTAGACCCTGGTACTGGCAGTGGATAGACCTGCGCCAATGGTGGATTATGTGCCTAGAACTTTGCCTCCTAGCATCATGGAGGAAGCAGCAGAGGTTGATGTCAGTGGGAGGGCTCTGGACCGCCAACCTATGACAGCACACTCAATGCGACATCCCCAGGCTCCAGAATCCTGGCTTAGTAGGCCACTCACATGTGGTAGATGTGACACTTGTAGTGGAAGGAGGAGTTGCAGTGTGCGAGTGCCCAACGGGGCGAGGTCCTGCAAGAGATGGCCAATGACATACATCCCTGGTGGAAAATGTCATCTCCTTCAATGCCGCACACACTGCCGCACTACGACTGTTGTGGCAGGAGAGGAGAGAGGACATGCAAGACGAGAGCCAGATGACTCGCGAGGATGCTTCTACCTTGAGACAATCCCTGTGTGATGAGTTTTTGGCCCCAAGCGACATTCTGCAGCAAGAGATGGCCACCTCAAGGCAAACCCTTTGTACAGAGCTGTTGACCTCAAGAACACTATAATCAAGATGTACATTCCTTGTGGTAAATTCTACATGAGTAGATGTTGGCCTCAAGGGAATTTTGCCATGCAGACACGGATTCCTTGAGACAATCTCTGCATGACGAGAGTTTGGCCTCAAGGGAATTCTGCTGTTAAGACATGGAAATCTTGAGTCAATCTCTTCACCCGGAAATGTTGCCCTCAAGGGATCTCCACCGCCAAGAGATGGATTTCTCACGGCAAACTCTCAACATGCAGTAGGAGACATGAAGGGTTACCATGCATACTGACTGTTTGGCCACTTGCAATAGCCATCATCTGACCTTGATGCAATTGGGGCCCTCATGCATGCATCCCTCTCATGAATATCCATAGCAAATGACGAGCAGGCTTTGGCTATGCCTGTCCTGAGTGCAGCATCCCTGAAACCACCACAGGATGAGGGTTCCAACTGAACCATGCAGGTGATGTCATCGGCCATGTCCCCACACATCTCTGTCCTCTTGCCACCAACATCCCTTCTTCATGCACCCTGGTGTCCAAAACCATGTGGATGGAGTATGGATTCTTCTAAGATTTTTCCATGTCCAAGGTGGACTATTTTCATTTTGTCCTCATGACAGGGACATAGTGCTCTAGAGGGCAGCAAATAAACTGCCTACACTACTGGGCACATTATTGAGCTGTGCACTTGACAGTCAGACATACTCAGTGAAGTCAACTGACATGGTCTTGTAGATTGCTACAGGCTCCCACATACAGGTGAACATTTGATTCAACATTGATGTGTACTGTCTGTTGAACAGACTCATTTAGATAGTACTAACAAAGGTCCAATTTAATTTCACATGACTTGCCTCATTCAGTGCCCACACTCCCTGAAAGGACACAGCGATCCCCCTATTTCCACCCAATTTCCCACTCCCTCTGCTGGACACTGACCCTCCTAGCACCAATGCAGAGGCCCATTGTTAGGTGGAAGTGGGGAGGGATGCACAGACCAACAGCAGTACCACAAGGGAAGGTTGTGCACTGCCATGCATTAACATGGCTGGTGATATGTGTATCTCAATAGTGGCATGATATGGCACACGTAGGGTTGAGCATGTACATTAGATCATGATGATAGTTGTGTGATGGTCACTGTCACTAAAGACGTGAGTTGTCCTGCATAATTGAGTGTGTGTGTGTCTCCTTGATCAGATATGCATGTGTTTTGTGTTACTGTTTACAGCTCCACGACATACTGCTTGGATTCAGTCTCCTCAGGAACTTCCTGTGCACAGGTTTTTGGTGATGGGTGATGCAGTATCTTCTTTTTTGTCTGGCATTAAATTGGCACTCTTGTCATGTCAGCCATCTCCTCACACATGTCATGTCAAGTAGCTACTCCATAATGCATGTGCATGCAACACACCAGACTCTAACAATCCACGTAAGCGTGTAATCCAGATGACAAGAATGTATGTGAATAATGTTTGAAGTATGCTGTGCATTGCTGGTGAGGTGCGGATTTTGGAGGACTAAATGTCTTTCTCATGTCACTTGTGCAATGTTGCTGCTGTGTTCACATTAATGTGTACAGGAACACTTGACTGTGAGAGGTGTTTGACCTTACATCAGATATCCACATTTGTGTATTCTGTGAGTGGCTACGTTGCTTTATGGAAGATTTAAATTGCAACTCCATGATAAGACAAGGGACATTTTGAGGATATAAGAGATATGCACGAAGAGGGGGTGTGTGGGCAGTGTGTGCCCATGGAGTGGTGCAATACCAACCAAGGTAGTTAAAAGGGGGATGCAGCTCACACTGTCTCAGGTAGGACGGTGGGTGGAAAGTTGGTAGAGACAGGAGTTGTAGCATGCCTCTACCTTGTAGAGGAGGGTCAAATGTTCTTACAGGAACTGTGAGAGTGAGTGCAGGTTACACTGTTGTGGAATGGTAAGATAAGTATTTTCTTAAATGCACTAATTGAACCTGTCTGCTGAACTCTCATGAATGTAGCAGCAGAGTAGTCTTCGCTTGTCCTAACTTCAGTTGTGATATGGGCCTAGAGAGATGATATGATATAATATGATATGGCATTCATAACGCACCTATACACAAGTGTTTCAAGACGCGGCAAGGGGTGGGGGACCAGAGGGAAGACAGAGACAGCGATCCTACTAGGCCAAGTGTCATTCAGATCACGTAAGTGCAGGCGAAGGGTAAGGAAAAAAAGTGTGGAATGGGGGCATGGGGACAGTGCAGTACATGGGATAAAGAATAAATAAAAAACAATAAGAGAAGTAGAGCCAGCTGATGGCAAGTGTAAGGGTAAGTGCAGGCATCAGGTGTCAAGTGTTGGTGGGGGACTGTATGGGTATAGAAACAGTCCCCAAGTGTGGGGGTTGGAAGGGAGGCAGTGCAGGTGTGTAACTGGTGGGGGAGGGGATATGGGCCTGAGATTAGAGGGTGGCCAGTTAACCAGTACAGCTTCATCCACGAATGCAACAGGGGAGAGGAGGAGGGAAAGCAGAAGCAAAGAGGAAGGTTTTGAGGTGCTTCCAAAACCGGAGTTGGTGCTCCTCAAGTTTCAGGGAGGCTGTTCCAGAGGGAGGCCCCAGCTGAAGAAAGAGATCTACCACCAACTCGTTGCTTGGAGAAGCGACTGACCCTGAGGGAGTTGGAGGCGGATGAACAAAGAGCTCGAGAAGGAAGATATTTAGGAAGAAAGAGTTGAATGCATTGAGGCCCCAGGCCCCAGAAGGCCTTGTGGAAAATGGAGAGGGTTTTGAACTTAATCCTCACAGCCACTGGCAGCCAGTGCAGACATTTCAGTCCTGGAGAGATACGATCCCTGGGCTTGAGGCCAAAGAAAAGTCTTGCAGTCCTGTTTTGGATGAGTTGCAGAGGACAAAGAGTAGAGGCAGGCAGATTTAGAAAGAGGATGTTGCAATAGACCAGCCTAGATAGAACTAGACCCCTGGAAACAGTGAGCTTCTGGGGGAAGGAGTGGAAGGGAAGAATACCTCCAAGGAGGTGCAGCTGGTAGTGTAACTTCTTAGAGACGTCAGAGATGTGAGGAGAGAATGAGAGTGTGGAGATGAAGATGACCGTGAGGTTTTTAGCCTCGCAGGTGGGAGGTGGAGGGCCAAGAGAGGCCAGCCAGAGAGTGACAGGAAAGGAGGGAGCGGGTGTGCCGATGAGCAGAATCTCAGTCTTACTGGCATTAAGGCAGAGATCATTGGCGTCACATCACTTCTGGATAGCAGACAGACAGTCAGAGATGAGAGATGGAGAAGAGATGGCCGAGGGTAGCCTGAAAATTAGCTGAGTGTCATCCGCATAGCACTGAAAGTTGGGGCAGAGAGCGGCAAAGAAGTGCCAGGTATTGGTTGAACAGCCAGGGAGAGAGGTTAGACCCCTGGGGACAACACACGTAGAGCTAGAGATAGAGGAAAGGAAGGACCCACGTTGGACGTGGGAGGGTTGATCAGAGAGGAAAGAAGTTAGCCACATCAGGGCCTGACCAGTGATACCCAGGTTATCATGGAGACGGTTGAGCAGGATGGCATGGTTGACTGTGTCAAAGGCACAAGAGAGATCAAGTAAGATGAGGACACGAGGGTGTTGGAATCGAGGTTGGATAGCAGGTCTTCACGGATGTTCAGGAGAGCAGTTTCCATGCTTCTGGCAGCTCTGAAACCAGACTGATGTTCATGAAGACAACCAACAGATTCAGTGTGGAGATTAAGCAAGGAGATGGACAGCTTTTCCTGGAGTTTGCCCATGAAGGGAGTGATGGAGATTGGGTGATAGTTATCCGGACAGGACGGGTCAGCAGAGGGTTTCTTAAGAAGAGGGTGCACAAGGGAGTGCTTCTGGGGGATGAGAAGACTCCAGTGGTGGAGGTATGATTGCAGAACACGGCCAGAGCAGGAGCCAGGGAGTCAATATGGTCCTTGATGGTTTTGGAGGAGCAGGGATGAACATGTTTTGATGAGACTTCCATAGATCGGACTTGTCTAGAAACCTTGTCAGGGGAGAACAGGGGAAAGGCATAAAAGGAGGGAGGAGAGGTGGCCAAAGAAGGGGCACAGAGTTTTAGAGATGAAATGAGAAGCCAGAGAAGTGCAGAAGGCCTGTGAGGGACAGAAGAGGTAGAGACTGGTGCAGGATTGGCCTTTTCCTTGCAGATTTTAAAGAGTTTGGCCAAGTTGTTAGATGCTGCAGAGACACAGGCTTGGATGTGAGCTCTCTTCTTGGTGCGGATAGAGAGCCGGTATTGCCTTTGGAGCAGCCTGTTTGTCAGGGGATGTACCAGAAGCATGCCATTTCCTCTCAACCACCCTGCACTTGCGTTTGAGGGTGATGAGGTCTGAGTCATACCAAGGGTTGCACTTGGCTTTGGGCTTCAAGAGGATCCTCATGACAGGGGCAATAACATCAAGAGTATCAGAAATGGAGCATGGAAAGGGCTGTGTCAGGGTGTGAGTCAGCCAAAGGAGGACGGGGGGTGAGAAAGTGGTGGCGAAAGCCTCAACTGACACACACTTCATGGGTCAGATAACTGAGAAGATGGGTGGCAGTGCTGGAGTTGGCTTAGCCTGGGGGGAGTAAAGGGGGAGCTCGGAGGAATGAAGAAAGTGATCACTCCAGGAGAGAGGAGTGGTGAGAGGGATAGAAAGGGGAAGGTCTGAGGAGATCAGAACACCTGCAGGGTGAGTTAGGCCGGAGGGGAGAATAAAGAGTAAGAGAGAGTCGCAAACGTTGTGAAAGAGTCCGGAGGAAGGACAGGAAGCATCAAGGTGGATGTTAGAGATCTGACCAGATGGCCGATGTATAGTAGCCACAGTAAGAGAGTGGCTATGAGAGAGAGAGAGCCTACAGACGAGGCATTTGAAAGAGGAGTAGGCCTGCACAGGAATTACAGAGGCAGGAATCCACTCTAGGAAGATCAGGCTACACCCCCTCCGGAACGGTTGGACCTGGGTGCGGAGAGGATCTTGTAGCCATCTGGGAGGAGAGTGTCAGAGATGCTGACTCTTTGGTTGAAAACATTATATTAACTACAGCCTAACTGCCTTGTAGATTGTGCATGAATTGAAGTTGTAGTAGACTTGAAATAAGTAGGTCAGAGTGCAGGTATATGGTTGTACGAATACTGTGTCCTCTTTTGCCAAATTTATTGATAGTTGGTGCAACTGCATGCAGTAGGTACTCATGGGTAGGATATTATTGAACAGAAGGGATTATATAGGTTTGCGGCACATAACCAGGTTGGAGATCAGCTTGGGAAACAGCACTGGACAGGGTGATTTACTAATCTTTAAAAATCACATTTCATTGTTAGTTATTGACACTTTACTAACTCTGCCCTCTTCCTCTTCCCATTCAATTAGAAATGAGTGTGTAGCATGCAGGAAGTGGTGCAGGGTTTCATATGATATGTCACCTGACACATTATGATAAATACTGCACATCTGGGTGATGCATGCCATTTACTGGTAGAACACAATGGAAATGCAAAATGTCTGACAGGTGTCATTTTCCACTTAAGTCTTACCTGCCATATGCATCGGCTTGTGGGACCATTCACTGAGAATTGCATGTAGGCATTGAAGGTGAGCAATGTGGCACAACCAACGGGTACGTCTTGCACACTGTCTGACAGCGAGGGTACAATCCACCCTAAGACATGTTAGGCCCAGCACCTTATATGATACATACCTGTATTGACTTCGGCATCGACAGACACTGGCAAATGTTGGGATAGAAGGAGTGGCTGGCCTCACATTGTGTGAGTACTGTTGCAAATCAACTTAATTTGCGTCCTCTATTGTACATGCCAATGTACCTGTGGCAGAGGTGAACCCACCTGTTTGTTATGCACAGGAACATGAAAAGGGTCAAGGAGATAATAGGAGCAGGGAGCCAGTAGATGGAAGGCTTATTGTATAGTGCACACAATGGTTCTTGTTTGCCTTAAGGCATTCTTGCAGGTGGATGAACGAATGAGTTGGCATTTGTTTCTGATGAGGTAGGGTAAGCAGAGGGACTTTCTTCTGACTTTTTCATTGTTTAGTGTGTATATCAGCCCTGCTTACATTGTAAGTGTGTCTGATCCATGTTTGTAGGAGGTTCTGGTACAAAAATGACAAAATGTTAGAGACATGGACATCCAGGGGTAATTGGAGTAGTTCTCATGAATTGTCTTTCACTGTGGATGTCCTGTGTAGGACTGTCATATGGCAAATGTGTGACTTTATACACACAGATGATCTCTGCAGCAGGGCATTCGGAAATCAGTGATTGAGTAGTGGTTGCTGCACAACAGCAGGAACGTTATAGTGCATCTGCCTCTACACATTTTGTCTGTGTTGTCATAGGTGGATGATCTAGCAATGGTGTCAGTATGGTCTTCACAAGGCAGGCAACACCCTTTCCCTTCAGTGTTGTGTCATGATGCCTACCCCCGGGCATCCAGACCAAGTCCATCAACCCGGGAAGCAGGCATCATGTTACCCAGAGAAAGCCCAGCAACCCCTGTAAGGGGCTATATGTTATGTTATGTTATTTTGCACTTATATAGCACCTTATATTCCATTGGTATGGTCTGAAGGCGTGGTAGGTTGAACGCCCTTGGGAACCGAAGTTCAGATCAGTAGAGAGAGTAGAGAGAGTCAAAGGTGCATGTGAGCACCGGGTATGTGTGCAGCTCGTGCGGTATTCGTGTAATAGCTGCTTCTTAGCGGTAGGTGTGGTGGTTGAGAGATCAGGAGAATGTGTTAGTTCTGGCGGGTTTTATCCAGAACGGCTGTGGCTGCGTTAGGCCTGAGGAGAACGCCTGGCTGGAAGGTGTGAAGCCAGCAGTGTTTACTTAGAATGATGTGCAGTGAGCGGCAGATGTTGGTATGAGAACAGTTATACCGAATGGTGTCATAGTATCTGTGTGTTCTAGTTGAGTGGTGATGTAAAGGAGAGAGTAAGCGTGCTGGTGTGATCTGATGGGTTATATGCTCTTTAAACACTCACTGCATTCTAGGCCCTACTATATACGTCATGTAATTCTATGCTCTCCAGTCCATCCAATACTCCTGTCTGCCCCGCGCGCTCTAGTCTGTCCCGCACATGCACTCTTGTCGCCCCACGCATGCCCTCTTGTCCGCCCGATGTGTGCCCTCTTGTCTGCCCCACGCATGCCCTCTTGTCCGCTCCACGCTTGCCCTCATGTGCATACCCATCCGTTCTATACACTCATCCGCTCCATACACTCATCCGCTCCATCAACACATCCGCTCCGTCCGCTCCCTACACTCATCCGCTCCCTACCCTCATCTGCTCCCTACACTCATCCGCTCCCTACACTCATCCG
This sequence comes from Ambystoma mexicanum, assembly GCF_040938575.1. Classification (NCBI taxonomy): domain Eukaryota; kingdom Metazoa; phylum Chordata; class Amphibia; order Caudata; family Ambystomatidae; genus Ambystoma; species Ambystoma mexicanum. The sequence goes on along the minus strand of NC_090927.1, from coordinate 890,088,364 downwards.
CTCCATACCCTCATCCGCTCCCTACACTCATCTGCTTCCTACACTCATCTGCTCCATATACTCATCCGCTCCATCAACACATCCGCTCCATCCGCTCCCTACACTCATCCGCTCCCTACCCTCATCCGCTCCCTACACTCATCCGCTCCCTACACTCATCCGCTCCCTACATTCATCCGCTCCCTAAACTCATCCGCTCCCTACTCTCATCCACTCTCATCCGCTCCCTACTCTCATTGGCTCCTTACACTTATCCACTCCATACACTCATCCACTCCATACACTCATCCACTCCATACATTCATCCACTCCATACACTCATCCACTCCATACGCTCATCCACTCCATACGCTCATGTGCTCTATACACTAATGTGCTCTATACCTTCACCAGGTTTGTATATTCGTCTGCTCTGGTTATCTAAACACTCTCTGCACTTCCGCATTCATCCACTATCCCACTATCCACACTCGTGGCTTTACATACTCGTCCGCTCCACATATTCATCTGTTCTACACACTCATCGAGTTCACTCATCCCCTCCGCACACTCATTGCCTCCGCACACTCATCCCCTCTGCACACTCTTTCCCTCTGCACACTCTTTCCCTCTGCACGCTCATTCCTTCTGCATGCTCATTCCTTCAGCACACTCAACCCCTCTGCACACTCATCCCCTCTGCACAACTCATCCCCTCTGCACACTCATCCCCTCTGCACACTCATCCCCTCTCCACACTCTTTTCCTCTACACACTTTTTCCCTCTGCACACTCTTTCCCTCTGCACACTCATTCCCTCTGTACACTCATTCCCTCTGCGCGCTCATCCGCTTCACGCACTCATCCCCTCTGCACACTCATCGCCTCTGCACACTCATCCCCTCTGCACACTCATTCCCTCTATACACTCATTCCCTCTATACACTCATGTGCTCTATAGACCCAACCGTTCTATACATTCATCTTCTCCGGCTATCTACACACTCTCCGAGCTTCTGTATTCATCCGCTATCTACACTTGTGCGCTCTACATACTCATCCGCTCCACAAACTCATTTGTCCTACACATTCATCCGGGTTTACGCTCATCCGTTCTGCACATTCATCAGGCTTACGTATTCCTGCGTTCTACTTGCTTGACCGTGTTTACGCAATCCTCCGCGCTACACGCTCGTCCGCTCTACACACTCATCCGCTAAATATGTTTATCCATTCTATACACTCATCCGATCTACATTTTCATCTGATTTCCACATTCATTCGAACTATATAGTTATCTGTTCTTCCATTCATGCATTCATCCACTCAGCGCATCTGCTTCACCTGCTTCATCTATTCTAACTATTTCATCCATGCCATTCACTTTGTTCACTCGTCATGCAATTCTGTCTATTTCAGGAGTTTAAATCTCGTTACTGATTCCGTAAGATTTACTCTTATTAACCATTTTTCTGCTTTGATCTACTTAATTCTGGTTGTCCTTCTAGTTTACATTGGGGATTATTGGCTGTCAATTTCTTGCATCAGGTAGTTTGTTGGGTTGGTATCATTGAGTTGCTGTTAGTCTGTTTGGGTTATTAGGTACAGGTTGGTTTTTAGGGGAAGAGCCAGGTTTTCAGCAGTTTGCGGAAAGACGTTAAATCCTCGGTTAGGCGGATGTGGGGTGGGAGTGAGTTCCATAGCGAGGGCGCCAAGGCTGAGAATGATGATCCACCTAACCTGACTGAGTTTGTCTTTGGTATGACTAGGAGGCCGGCTGAGCTTGATCTCAGGGTTCGAGGGGGGTGATAGGGTTTTAGCTTGTCTTGAAGATATTGAGGTCCGGTTTTATGCAGTGGTTGATGGGAGATGCATAAGGTTTTGAAGGTCACCCTTTGGGCTACTGGGAGACAGTGCAGCGTCTTAAGGGCTGGGGAGATGTGGTCTCTTGGGCCGAGCGCAAGTAGCATTTTGGCAGCCGCATTTTGTGCCCTTTGGAGTTTATTCATTTGGTACGCATGGATTCCGAGGTATAGGGGGTTTGCGTAGTCCAGTCTTGATATAACGATTGATTGGACTGCGGAGAGTCTGTTGGGAAAGGAGAGATATGGAAAGATGCGCCCGAGGGTTTTAAGGTGGTAGTGGCAGGACTTTGAGACGTTGTTGACTTGGCGCGAGAGTGTTAGATCACAGTCAAGGGTGCAACCAAGGTTTTTCACTGAGTTAGAGGGGGTCGGTGAGTTGCCCATGGCAGATGGCCAGGGTAGAGGGTGCGGAAGAAGTTTTGAGTTGCCACATACCATGATTTCAGTTTTGGAGGGGTTTAACAAGAGGTGGCTTTGGGACATCCAGAGTTCTATGTCGAGGAGGCAGGAGGCCAGGTCAGGTCGGGAGTTGGGTTTTGAGTTCAGGAGTTTTAGAATTAGTTGAGTGTCGTCGGCGTAGTCGTAGCACAGGATGTTGTGTGAACAAATTATTGGTGGGAGGGTGATCAAGTAGAGATTGAATAGGAGGGCGGATCGGCATGCTCCTTGTGGGACTCCTGTGTCGACTGGTCTGGCTTGGGAGGTATAGGTGGAGAGTATTGTTATTTGGTACCTATCTTTGAGAAATGAAGCTATCCATTTAAGAGCGGTTCCACGGACTCCTAGGGAGTGGAGGCGGTCTAGGAGGACTGAGTGGTTGATTGTGTCAAAGGCGGCGGATAGGTCAAGAAGGATTAGTGCGGCGCATCCCGCAGAGTCTGCTGTTATTTTAAGGTCATCCCAGATTGAGGTTAGGGTGGTTTAGGTTCCATGACGGGCTCTGAAATCTGATTGTGCGGGGTCAAGGAGGTTGTTGGCCTCGACAAAGGGATTTAGTTGGGAGTAGGCGGTTCGGTCAATGAGTTTGGCAAGGAACCTGGTGTTTGAGATGAGGCGGTAGTTTTTGGGCTCGAGAGGGTCGAGCAAAGATTTTTTAATTAGAGGTTTGACATGAACCGTTTTGAATGCATAGGGAAAGATACCAGAGGATAAGGAGGCATTTATGATGGATCTTGCGTGTTCACCTGCGCAGGTGGAAGCGAAAATTTCTTGGAGGGTTGTGGCTGGGCAAGGGTCCAGCGGAGAGCCGGATGGTTTGCGGGCAGATAGAAGTTTGAGAAATTGCTCTGGAGATATTGGACTAAAGAATTCGAACGTTGGTCGGGTAGTGGTCGCAGCCGATGGACTGGGCGGTATGGGGGAAGTATTGTCTGGTGGATGTAAGAGAGCTAGCTTGGTGGCTAGAGTATTTGTTGTTTCGAGAGCTGTGGTGTAAAAGTGGAGGGAGAGTGAGTCGCACAGTGATTGGGAGGGGTCGGGACGGTGGTGGTGCAAGCGGGTTTGGTGAATTCGGAGATGATTTTGTGGAGTTCTTTGCTTGGATTTTTGCAGTTTAGGATTCTGGAGTTGTATTGGGCTTTTTTTGCTTTACGGATTTCGGCCTTGTACTGATAGAGATGTCTGGCCAAGGTGGCCTTGCTCTCCTGGGTTTTGTTATTCTGCCATTTGCGTTCTAGGTATTTATATAGTTGTTTAGTGGTCTTCAACTCTGGAGTGAACCATCTGGGGAAAAGGCCAAGGCGTGTTGATGGTTTGCAAGAGGGAGTGAGCCGCATCAGAGATGCATTGAGCCACGAGTCAAAGGCGTCAGGGGTTAGTTGTTTATTGAGTTGGCAGGTAGGTGGTGGAGACTGGAGGAGGGCGTCGGCTAGGTCCGGCACGATTATTAGTTTCTTCCAGCATTTGCGTAGATTCGGAGGTTCGGATTCGAGTACGCAAAGGTGAGCGAATGGTGAAAGAGAGAATGAAGTGATCGGACCAGATGATAGGGGTCGGTGGGTTTAAATGAATCCGGGTGTTGGAGCTAAAGATGGCATCAAGAGTGTGTCCTTTATAGTGAGTCGGGCCATTTATGTGGGGTTGGAGGTTCATTGTGTCTAAACCGTCAACCAAAGAGTGTGTCATAGGGTTGGTGGGGATGCCGAGCCATGTGTTGAAGTCTCCAAGAGGGGTGAGGTTGGGATGGTTTAGTTGAAGGGTGGCAATAGAGTCTCAGAGGTTGTTTGCGAATTGCCCATCGTAGCCAGGGGGTCTGTAGATTATTAGGAAGCTGTGTGTGAGCGAGGCGGAGAGGGATAGTATAACGAGGAGGGATTCGCAGGAAGGAATGGAAGGTTGGTTTCGATGATTGAGGCGCGGAAGAGAGACTTGAAGACGAATGCTACTTCCCCTCCTCTAGAGGGACGGTTCAGTGGGATGAGGGAGTAGTCAGGGGGGAAGGCTTCATTGGCGATTGGGGCAAAGTCGTCCGAGAACCAAGTTTCGGTGATGAAGACCAGGTCTGGTTTGTCAGAGGTGAGAAGGTCAAAGATGCAGTGTCTGTTTTCTGCTACGGATCGGGCATTAAAGAGGATGCAGTTCACTTCGGCAGGCTAGGATGGTCTCGGGGCTGGAGCAGAGGGGGGTGTTGGCGGAGAGAGTGGAAGCTGGAGAGGGGGCAGGATATTAGTGTGGGTGATGATCGTTGGGAATAGTGGGCGCGCTGACGAAATTGTGCGCTTCGGGCCGAATTGGGTGCTTTCCTGTGTTAGGATGATTGGGTTTGGCTCGAGGGATTTGAAGGTGGGTTGTGGTTGGTTAGGCGTTTCAGTTGGAGATGATGAGAAGTCGAGGGAGAGGGGTTTCAGGAAGGGTGAAGCCACGGGGGAAGGAGGTGATTGGGGAATAGAGGAGGTGGGTCAAGACAGGTGAGGTGAAGAGTGTTGAGAGGTTGATGGGGACCAGGTACATTTCCTCTTTAGTTTCTTTGTTGTGATTGGAGTGTGAGAGAGGGTAGGGGGGTGAGAGGGGGAGAGGGATGCGGCTTCGGTTCTTGCTAGGGCCAGGCGTGCAGTTTTTAGGGAGGGGAAAGGGTGTGGTCGGTGGTGGAAGGTGGCGGGGGTTTGTGGGTAAGGCGCGGGGTGGGAGGTTGTAGGTCGGGATGTCCCTGGTATGATAGTGAGAGGAGCAGGGATGGTTATCCTTGGTTGGTCAGTGGTGGGGTTTGGGGGAGGAGTGGTTTTAGGGTGGATGTTTGCAGGGCGGGATGTCCCCGTATGATAGTGAGGGGAGCGGGCATGGTTATCCTTGGTTGGTCAGTGGTGGGGTTTGGGGGAGGAGTGGTCTTAGGGTGATTGGCTCGCCATCTTGCCCCTCTGGCTTGGTGTTTGGCGAGGGGAATGGTAGGGAAAGCGAAGGAGGGTGGATTGATTGGGGAAGAGGAGGGCCGGGACGTGAGGGCAGGCAGATCGTGCAGTGGGAGCGGTCCATGGTGCTCGTTTCCAACAAACTTTGGTGGAGTGAGTGCACTCATGCTTAGTAGCTGTTAGGTGTAGTTTCAAGTGTGAGTTTTAGTTTATTGGACTTATATAAATTCGGTGATATCACTGGCTGAGAGTGAGCTTGATTTCAGGGTTCCACGAAGCCGGGTGATATTATTCACTAATTCTAGGTTTTAGTGAATTATTTGTACTAGCTTGCAGATATTAGGCCATTTTGAACTGTAGCTAGCCGTTAGGAAGTGCTAATAAGGCGGTCTATTTAGTTGTCGCTACAGCACAGTTACGCTGTTGGGTAGGCTTTCTAGTATGCTGGAGTACAGGTGAACTATTAAAGAGGAATTGGATGTAGCAGTACCCCAGGTATGGTTTTAGTTGGACTTTTAGGAGGAGTTTAGGCAGGTTTTTAATTGTAGTTCTAGATGTGAGTGGGGATATGCTATTAGGCACACTTCAGGTTAGATTTGCACAATTGAAATTCAGACTATTACGTGTACTTCTAGGTTCAACTGATCACAGAGATGATGTTGGGTTAATTAGGTACTAATAGGTACACTTCTAAATTCAACTGTACACATTACTAGGGTTATTCTAACTTAGGTTTTGTGCAGGGAGGCTGTTGGGCATACTTCTATAATCAGCTTTCACAGAGAGGCTATTGGACACACTTCTAGATTTAACTATCACAGAAGGGCTATTGGGTACACTTCTATAGTCACTTTCACAGAGAGGTTGTTGGGCACACTTCTATAGTCAACTTTCACACAGAGGTTGTTGGGCACACTTCTATAGTCAACTTTCACAGAGAAGTTGTTGGGCGCACTTCTATAGTCAGCTTTCACAGAGAGGCTATTGGACACACTTCTAGATTCAACTGTCACAGAAGGGCTATTGGGTACACTTCTGATTGCAACTTTCACGGGAGGCTATTAGGGACACTTCTAAATGCAACTTTCACAGGGAGGCTATTGGGCACACTTCTAGATGCAACTTTCACAGGGAGGCTATTGGGCACATTTCTATAGTCAACTTTCACAGAGGATATTGGGCACACTTTCTAGATGCAACTTTTCACAGCGGGGCTATTGGGCACACTTCTAAATTCAATTTTCACAGTGAGGCTATTGGGCACACTTCTATAATCAACTTTCCAAGGAGGCTATTGGGCATATTCTAAATTTTAATTTTCACATAGAGTCTATTGGGCACACTTTTAGTTCAACTACTAAATTCAACTCCCACAGAGGGGCAAATGGGACAGTACTAGATTCAACTTTGAATAGAGAGGCTATTGGGCACACTTCTAAATGCACCTTTCACAAAGAGGCTATTGGGTACTCTTCTTTTCACTGAGGCTATTGGGCAGACTTCTGTTCACAGAGGTTATTGGGCACACTTCTAACTTTAACTTTCACAGAGAGGCTATTGGATACATTTCTATTCACAGAGGCTATTGGGCAGACTTCTATTCACAGAGGCTATCAGGCATATTTCTAGATTCAACTTACTCAAAGAGGCTATTGAGCACACTTCTATTCACAGAGGCTATTGGGCACGCTTCTAGATTCAACTTTCACAGATAGGCTATTGGGCGCACTTCTATTCACAAAGGTTATTGGGCACACTTCTATGCAACTTTCGCAGAGAGGCTATTGGGCACAACACTAAATGCAACTTTCACACAGAGGCTATTGGGCACACTTCTAAATGCAACTTTTCACACAGAGGCTATTGGGCACACTTCTAAATGCAACTTTTCACAGAGTGGCTATCGAGCACAGCACTAAATGCAGCTTTCACAGAGAGGCTATTGGGCACAACACTAAATGCAGCTTTCACAGAGAGGCTGTTGGCCACATTTCTAAATGCAAATTTCACAGAGAGGCTATTGGGCACAGCACTAGATGCAGCTTTCACAGAGAGGCTATTGAGCGCACTTTTAGATGCAACTTTTCACACAGAGGCTATTGGGTGCAACACTAAATTCAACTTTCACAGAGAGGCTATTGGGCACACTTCTAAATGCAACTTTTCAGAGAGCGGCTATCGGGCACAGCACTAGATGCAGCTTTCACAGAGAGGCTATTGAGCGCACTTCTAGATGTAACTTTTCACACAGAGCGGCTATCGGACACAGCACTAGATGCAGCTTTCACAGAGAGGCCATTGGGCACACTTCTAGATGCAACTTTTCACACATAGGCTATTGGGTGCAACACTAAATTCAACTTTCACAGAGAGGCTATTGGGCACACTTCTAGATGCAACTTTCCAAGGAGGTTATTGGGCACACTTTTAGTTCAACTTCTAAATTCAACTCTCACAGAGGGGCAAATGGGACACTACTAGATTCAACTTTGAATAGAGAGGCTATTGGGCACACTTCTAAATGCACCTTTCACAGAGAGGCTATTGGGTACTCTTCTATTCATCGAGGCTATTGGGCAGAGTTGTGTTCACAGAGGTTATTAGGCACACTTCTATTCACAGGGGCTAATTGGGCACATTTCTAGCATCAACTTACTCAAAGAGGCTATTGGGCGCACTTCTATTCACAGAGGTTATTGGGCATACTTCTATGCAACTTTCGCAGAGAGGCTATTGGGCACACTTCTAAATGCAACTTTTCACACAGAGGCTATTGGGCGCAACACTAAATTCAACTTTCACAGAGAGGCTATTGGGCACAGCACTAGATGCAATTTTTCACATGTATAGGATGGAGTTTCCAAATGCAAATATACTACAGATGTAGTGAATTTACACTGGTGGTGCTTTGCTAGATGATTGGTAGGGTAGTATGGCGTGAAGTAATTGCTTCAGTCCCCGCCCTTGCCACACTTACTTATTGTTGGCTTCTTGCTTCTCCTGCGGATACCTGCAGATATTAGCTTGAGCCGTCACTGTCAGAGCCGTCCTTTGCCTCAGGTCCTTAGCCGATGGGCTGCCGGGCAGAGGGCTGCCCTGGGAGTGCTGGCAATGGGGGGAGGGTCTTTCATCTCAGCCAATCGGGTCGCGGGGCGGGCACGGGAGGCAGGATTAGCTAGGACCAGGAAGCGGGGAGCGAGGGGAAGCGGGCTTACGCTGCTAGGGCTGATTTCACTAAATTTTAAGGCAAATGGGGTCGCTCAGGTGGGCACAACTTACTTGGGCAACCTGTAAGCAAAGGGGGCTTGGATTCACACGCGATGGCTTAAGACCAAGCACTGCAAGCTGGTGGGCCAATCGGGTCACGGGGCGGGCACGGGAGGCGGGATTAGCTAGGACCAGGAAGCGGGGAGCGGGGGAAGCGGGCCGACGCTGCTAGGACTGATTTCACTAAATTTTAAGGCAAATGGGGTTGCTCAGGTGGGCGCAACTTACTTGGGCAATCTGTAAGCAAGGGGGCTTGGATTCACACGCGATGGTTTAAGACCAAGCACTGCAAGCTGGTGGGCCAATCGGGTCGCGGGGCAGGCATGGGAGGCGGGATTAGCTAGGACCAGGAAGTGGGGAGCGAGGGGAAGCGGGCCGACGCTAGGGCTGATTTCACTAAATTTTAAGGCAAATGGGGTCGCTCAGGTGGGCACAACTTACCTGGGCAATCTGTAAGCAAAGGGGGCTTGGATTCAAACGCGATGGCTTAAAACCAAGCACTGCGAGCTGGTGGGCCAATCGGGTCGCCTGGCGGGCACGGCAGGCAGGATTAGCTAGGACCAGGAAGCGGGGAGCAGGGGGAAGCGGGCCGACGCTGCTAGGGCTGATTTCACTAAATTTTAAGGCAAATGGGGTCGCTCAGGTGGGCGCAACTTACTTGGGCAATCTGTAAGCAAAGGGGGCTTGGATTCACACGCGATGGCTTAAGACCAAGCACTGCGAGCTGATGGGCCAATCGGGTCGCGGGGCGGGCACGGAAGGCAGGATTAGCTAGGACCAGGAAGCGGGGAGCGGGGGGAAGCGGGTCAACGCTGCTAGGGCTGAGTTCACTAAATTTTAAGGCAAATGGGGTCGCTCAGGTGGGCGCAACTTACTTGGGCAATCTGTAAGCAAGTGGGCTTGGATTCAAACGCGATGGCTTAAGACCAAGCACAGCGAGCTGGTGGGCCAATCGAGTCGCGGGGCGGGCACGGGAGGCGGGATTAGCTAGGATCAGGAAGCGGGGAGCGAGGGGAAGCGGGCCGACGCTGCTAGGGCTAATTTCACTAAATTTTAAGGTGGTCTCAACTTACTTGGGCAATCTGTAAGCAAAAGGGGCATATGGGTACAGTCCTGGCGTCTATGGCGCCAGGCTCATATGGGGGGAACAGTCCTGGCACCATAGGCGCCAGGCTCATATGTTAAAACTTACCTGATGCAGACCATGCTGCAGGAGATCCAAGCCCATGTGAGGCTTGGAAGGGACTACTTTACCTAGGGACTATTTTGTAACTCGGCTGTGGTTGTGGAGGAATACTTACCTGGGACTACTTTGGGGGCTATTGAAACCCCGCCCGAAGAGCAGCACACGCTTCGCGTTATTCTACATCCTGTAGCGTAATGCTCACCGTGCCTGCAGTCAGCATCCAGCATCTTGCCACGCCCGCCTCGAGTCCAGAGCGCCTAGAAAGAAGGGAAAGAAGAAGAAGAAAGGTTAAAACAAGAACATTATTGGGTGTCTTACCTGATTCCGGATTCATCGCACCTTTGAACCAGAAAAATACTTTATTTTAAACACGTTGCATCGCCAGCAGCAGCGCTGCGCCATACTCACTTTTCCTCGCAGCATCTTACGATCCGGCGCTGTCTCCATCTTTATGTTGCCTCATTCCAGCACCTAAGGGGAACAAGAAAACAACAAGGTGAGCCGAGGGGAACAAACAAGGACAATCTCTTGCCACCATATACTTACCTGATTTTACCGCCGGAGGTATTATTCACCAGCACGCCAAATCTTACGCCGCACCTGTAAGAAAAGAGAAAGCTGCGAGTTAAACCTTGGCATCATTTAACGGACAGTGTGGGATAGCACAGACCCTTACCTGAACGCTTTCAGCTGCCACAGGACTATCTTCTTTTGGGTCTAAGCTGCAAGATAAACAAAGGAATTGGACAAGAGTGATTATTCAGACATTTTTTAACTCTTAAGAACTATATACTTACGGTCCTTCGCCAGGAGTTTTGGAGCCAAGATTTGTCTAGAACTCTTCCAATATCCTCAAGCCAGTGAAGTAACTGGCCATCAACGCGCCCCTGCGTTCCTCGCAGGATGGAGAGCTCATCATTCAAAACTATAAGGTGAGATTTGTGAACGGGAATATCAGAGGTGATAAATGTGGATGCAGTGAGGGGCTATTACTCAAATCGATGGGTGGCTAATTCCCTTTCTCCGCCTTCAGGAGACTACTTCTACGGGTCAAGCAGACAAAGCTAGGTGGGCCAGTCCAGTCAGTCATCTCTGCACTACGCATCATGTTGGTGGAGACCGTGGCTGTCCGGTTCCGCCCGACACCCCTGTGGGAACCAGGTGAGCGTAACAGTTGTGGGAGTTGGCACAGTATATTTCATTTGTCAGTGATGTGATAAGGCATGTGTAGATGTCCTGATGTGTGTGCTGGTGTGTGCATGCTGTGCTGTGCTGTGCAAGGTAAATCCCAGAGGGCATGCAGTTCTCTTTGTCATTCTTGGATATTTGGACACAACCCTGGGGGTTGGGGCAGCAGGATGGGGTGTGGCTGGGCACACATGGGACATGTCTGCTAGGAAAACAAGGTTTTGGGTACTGTTCGGGCTGGGCTGGGTTCCATGTTGGCTAAGCTTTGCATAGGTTGTGTTCATTGATGGTATTTTGCAAGGGTGCCATTGCCTATGCAGACCTATGACAGTTGTTCCCTGGGCCAATTGTCAGGGGGGAATAGCAATGGAAGGGCAGAGTGGAACCCTTAGAGATGCAGAGGGTGTGCCTTTGTCTCACTGGTAGGACATGTATGTGCCAGCTGGCTGAGTACGTGTCCCACCAATAGAGGTACCATTGTTGTTCCTCATGCAACTAGCAGAAATAACACCAACAAAGAATTGTTTCAATTTCCTGGATCAATTCTTTTAAGAGGTTTCAGGGACAGCCATGGGGGCTCAAACTCTGGCCAATTTGTATGTGGCTAAATTTGAACAAGATGTCACCTATGCAGGTGATAACCCATTTGCAGAGTGTATGTCTGTGGGCTAGGTACATTAATGATATCCTGATGATCTTTGAGGAAGATCTGGGGGTACTCAATGAGTTCATGGCCTGGCTGAATGGCCAGAACAGGTACCTACGCTTTGCATATCTCGGAAGTCAGTAGGTAATTCAGTTCCTGGATTTGGAAATCCGGGCATCCAATGGTAAATTAGCCACTTCATTTTCAGAAAATCCACTGATAGGAGCTATGCAAGTTTTCATCCTGAGGTCTCTGAGAGATAACCTCCTCTTCGGGCAGTACCTCAGATTTCTCATAACTGCTCAGCATCTACAATATATGTCATATTTTCTAATGACACGTTTGCAAAAGAGATGCTATCCGAAGCGTTTCCTCCGTCATGCAGGGAAAAAAGCAAGAAATATACTTCTGGAGACCACTCTCAATCAAGACAAAAGGCAGGTGGAGAACCATTGCATTACAGAAGTGCTTAGCTTTTCACCTCTCTTGAATGCACTGAAAAAAGAGATAATACAACTTTGGTCAACACTCAATGTAGGATCAGTCCACGTCCCACCACCAAGGTTTGTGATCAAAAGGCGGGATATCTTTAGGATGTTTTAGTACATTCTTATACTCCCATTACACCCCCAGACACACAACAATCTATTTTGGGTACCAGTAGACCCCATGGGCATTTCCCTTGTGGTGGGTGCTGTGTGTAAACAGACCTTGCGTTCTTTTGGGATCGATCGGGGAAGGCGCACACCATGGTGACAGACCCATTTCACCAATTGCAACACGTCTGATGTAGTTTATCTCATCATCTGCCCATGTAATCTTATGTATATGGGCATGACCAATAGACTAAAACACAAGTCTTGCATTGGTACAAAAAATGTTACAGCACCACTGCTGGAGAACTTTCTCCAAAAATGGCACTCTGAAGAAGATTTCAAATGACTGTACAAATAGGTAAACTATCTAGCCCGTGGTGTAGATATGCAGGCACTCCTTTTCAGGAGACACCAACAATGGATTTTTAGGCTGCACACAGACACTGAGGGGCTGAATGAGAATATTTTTTGGCAAGCATTAGCAATGAACAACTGATTATAACTTACATTAAGGGCTGAATGTTACATGCTCAGATTCTGTGTTTCTGTTGTATACTCCAATTGGGGCTAGCACTAAGGTTTTGCCTGCATTTTTGACAAAATGCTAATTATGGAGCTGCCTGCCTGGTCTGTGATACAATTGACTTAGCACACGCTTGTCTACCATTTGTGCTATAGATGCACACTAATAGTGATGTCTGGTCTTAATGATGTGTGGAAGTCCTTTCTCCATGTTTATCTTAGGAGACAAACTCAAATGACATTAGACATGGCGCCTATTTATCATATGAACTCATGTGGTCCGATCCTATTACCTGGTTACTTGGTTCCTCGGTACCCTGTAACATCGGGCACTGGCTCACGTCCACATTTATCTATCTGCTGAGAGGTTATCGCTTATTGGTGTTGACAAACACTAGTAAGTATGATTTTCAAATTCATTGTAAGAACTTTGCCAGTGCCCTATGTAATTATGCCTGACACATTTGTTATATGAAGACAGTCCTGAAGAAGGTGACCACCATTTTTCTAAAGGTCACTGAAATTGGTTGACCATTGCCAGGAATAGTGCTAAGTATTTGTGCACCGTGGGTTATATGATTGATTTGAGCTTCTCTGCCATTTTGATCAACTTCGTCTTCATCGTGACTTTTATAGTTAGCAGAGATCCAACATAACTGGGTTTAATAAAATGATATGCTCCCAAAATAGTGGTCTCAGGTTTTAAATAATGTTTTAACCTGGTTACACTTTGGACATTGTGGTTTCACTGCCTTACACTATCAGCATCAGAAGAAAACATGTTATTTAATAAATAATGATTCTATTAAGACACATGTTTAATATCAGGAGATTATTTTTCTATCCACATTTCAATACATAGGCGGCACATCATCACCAACTAGTATTAAGTGGGAGGTGTTGCTATGGACAGCTAGTTTTTCCATGTCCCACTGTGTCCTTTGCCAGTAGTTTAACTAGTGGTCCAGTTCCCAGTTACATATTTGCAAATTCCGTGTGAGTTTTTGTTGCTTTAAACATTTGTAAATAAAATTGTAAAGGTTTTATTTCCTGCCCGTCTGTGAGATCATTCTGAGCTTGGCAGGTCCCATGTAGCTCTTATAAGTGGCCCCTCTATTTGATAAGTGAGTTGGTGTCAAGCATGAGAGGTCAGGTAAGGGTGAAGGGGGATGCCTCTGATGTGTGTGCACTGACACACGGGGTGCCAAAGTGGTAGGATGTCAAACCAGAGAAGGAGGGTGCAAACATATGGATAGAGGGCAAAGTAACAGGAGTGGGTGGAGTAGGGGGGGGGTTTGAAATGGGGATTGGTGCTGGTTACGACCTTGCTAGGGTGCTGGTGTGCTGACAGTTTGTCGGTGCTGTGTTGTAGTGGATGGGGGTATTGGGCAGGAGGACTCACAGGGAGAAGTAGCGGTTGCAAAGGTACTGCTTGGGGGTGGTCAGGGGTTGTAGATACATGGGCCACAACATTTTATGCATAGGGTTGTGTGGTGTGTTCCGGGGAGCAGGAGCGAGTGTGGGTGTATGGGCAGGGCTCTACCAACAAACATGGCTACAGGTGACAGCCATCCTGCCAGGGGTGGTGGCAGGGCAACAGAGATGGTCTGGGTCTACACCATGGTTGGAGACAGAGGCAGGCCTTCAGGTGGTATGGCGATACACGCCATGTGCATCATGGTAGTGGGTAGGCCAGAACCCATCCAGGTAGTAGCAGAGCCATGTGTGGATTTCAGGCCACCCTGATGAGACGTGGAAGAGACGGTAGGAGTATGGGTGAGTGGAGCGATACAGTGTGCTAAGGGAGTCATGAAGGGGCATTGATGGATTCATGTGAAGGTCATGATGATGACTGAAGGGAGGAACAGAGCATTGAAGTGAGTTTCATGATGGGGGTGGAGTAAGTAGATGGAAGTGGCAGGGGTAGAATGGTTTTGGGGAAAGTGTCAGTGGCTGGGCAGCTGTTGATATTCCCCATTGAAGGAGCATGTAGATGCAGCAATGAGTGCAGGTGAACAGAACCAGCAGCAATGGTGCAGAGGGACCCAGCATCAAGATGGCAGTCAGGTGAGAAATATTTTTTTCACTTGATGGATGTGACTCCCTGTACTATTAAGGTTATGGGGTACACCTTTCTCCCAATCCAAGAGACACATGCTCAGGGTATTGTTATGTACAAGCTTGATCAGCCCAACTGCATCATTAAAGGCCATCAGTGATGTGGCTTTACTGTGTGTGTTCCACAGGGGTTGTAATTAATGTGAAGTAGGTTTGCAATACCTAGCTGTGTGTGAGGTCCATGTGCCCTTTGGCCTGTTAAGGGAATTGTTTGGTGTTAGGGAGAATTCTCAAAATGTGCTAATTTCTCTTACCTTTTGAGACCCCCAGCAACTTTGCTGGATTTCTGGGATTTGATTTTTTACATGGGAAGAGAGTGAGACTTTTTTTTTCCCACTCTTCCATGTATTTTGTGTGTGTTTTACTTTTGTGTTTTTTGGTTATGGAGTTTTTAAAGCAACTCTAGTGGCATCATCTTTTTCTATGTCACACAGCACCTTCAGTGCAGTGGCACAGGGGTGTCTTTCAGATTCCCCAAGGTTTAAATACCTTCCCCCCTGAGACTGACTAAAGTCTCTCAGGGCATGTAAAGTTAAATTGACTTTACTAGTCTCTTTAAATTTACTGACCCCGCACCCCCTATCTTACTATAGAGTGCTGGAGGGGTTGCTTAGCTTCCACTGAGTCAAAACACTCATGTAACAGTAACATGTTACCTTTTCCTATTTTTAATGGCGGGTGGCAGTAGTTTAGATCAACTACCGTGATTTTTCGCGACCGCTAACAATGGTAGCTCAAAATCAGGGGTAGCCATGTTTTTCAATATAGCGCCCCAGACCTATCTGTAAAAACAGACTCTGTCATCTTTTTTTGCCATTTCTTTTAGGAAAAGTCCTTCTTGTGTGTAACTCTGCGGACCAAACCAGGTTTGGTCCCTTTGTTCGTGCCCTTTGGCAGGCTTCTGTGCTGAAGCCCTCCTCTGGTGCCAGAATGTTTGGGGTGGACAGGATGTGAGGGAGGTGCCCGAAACTCCCTGTGCTTAGTCTCATAGGAGACCTGAATGCACTCTGATGTGATTGGCTGGCTGACTGTCCGGCAAGGACAGCCACCCTGCTGGGTGAATGACAGCCAGGCTGAATGAATGGAGGGAAAACTGTTTAAAAGCAGGTCTCTGGGACTTGGAAAGCAGATTCGACCACTGGAACGAAAGATCCGAAGAGGAGAGGCAGGAAGAGGACTGCTGCAAATCCTGGATGACCAGTGAAGCCCTGCTGCAGGTCTGAATTGCCTGAAACTCCAACGACAGAGAAGGTTAACTTCTTCCCTTGAGTTTGGTGGGAACAACCAACTCGCAAGCCACCTGGACACCGTCCTTTTCTGGTCCAATATTCTTCAGAGTGCTGTTGAAAACCGGATAGCCAGAGGGAAAGAAACCAGGGGGGCTTTAAGGCACTCACATCATAAACCGACATCTTGCTACAGCTTTTGGCCTCTTCCGTGGGCAGTGCATGAATCTCCTGACGTCCTCCTTCTTGTCCCCACGACTGAAGCACAGGCAGAGCAAGATCTGCTCGAACTGCCAGGAAAAACTGCCTCAGCTACAGGTTTCTTCATTTAAAAGGTACTGTGCAAACGCGGTCCGGAAATCTTTTCGACCATCGAGAAAGTGTCTGAACCTTTTCTCAACTATGAAGGCTTGTCCTTCCCTAAACATTCATCAAACTTTTCACCTAGCCACATTCTTTAAAAATCTGTGGCAAAGACTTAACCGTTATATACCAGAACTGTGCTATCCTACACAAAAGACTCTGAACCATTGACTTTGGCCCAGGCCTGTTGAGAAGAATTGCTGGTTGTATTTTACCGAAACCCTTTGCCCTGCATATGAATGTATTTGGGCTGTCTATTCTTATAACCTTGTCTTTTCCTCCCTTTTCTAAGTATCTGAAGTGCCATTTTGCTCCTACAACATTTTTTAGCTAAACTTGTTCAGTTACTTACCGGTTGGATTTTTGAGCTGTATTAGTGTGTGATATTGAACTGCTTATGCTGGTGTAATGTTTTATAAATGATTGAATAAATAAATGTATATTCTTTTACTAAGAAACCTTGAGTAAGTGTTTACTTGAATCACTGTAAGGTTGATCCTTTGTGTTACATGTTCTACTGCTCACTTAAACTCTTGAGTTAAGTCTGGCTGTTCAGCAATCACTACTACTTTACTGTGTAGTACAGGCATGTAGCAAAGGTGAAATTGTGCTTACACTTGTAGTCCTAATTGCCTGTAGAGTTCCCAAAGGGTACTGCAGGTGAGTCTGCCTAACAATGCATCCTGTGGATGAGGGTGGAAAACCCCTGCACCTCTACTGCTATGCCAAAATGTAGGGCAATATTATTCAGGACACAACATGCCACAATGATTTTGCATACTACATGGGGTGCATTTAACAATACTCCACCTGAGTGGCCAAGGGAGCAGAAGCGGGATTAAACACTCCAAATGTGCACTCCACTATGCCCCTAGTGGCTTTGTCTGCTACGTTGTAGCACACATCACCTGGGATATCTGGATTCCTCATCAGTGTGAACAGGAATGGTGACAGCGGGTAGGCACTGTCCCCTGAAAATGAGTACAAGATTATTGATGGGATTATGTATGTATTTGTATTTCACCCCTCTCTCCCATCAGACCATCCCTACCATCCTTCATCTGTCTCTCTCTCTGTCCTCTCGTCTCCCCCTCAACCGTCTTCTCCTTCGCACTCTTTGTGTTCCATCCCACGCGTTCCTGCAGTCATCTTACGAGGCTCCAGCTGGGTTACGCTCCTTGTAATTAACTATGGATGCTACACATCTCCTCTCTCTAATAGAGATCTCCTTCTCAATTAAGCTTCTTCATAATCTAATAAATGTCTAGGTCGATTGTACGTTCTCCCAGCTCTTGACGACATCCTCAGTTACATATCTGTATCACGTGCCAAGGAAAATGTCTTGCTAACATCACTCCCTGCTACATCTCATACATGTTTGTGCTCACTCAAACCATTCCCTATATCATTACATACAACTCTTCTCCTTACTCTCTCCTTCAAAAACATCACCCTCTTATTGTTCCATACTCTTCCATCACTCGTCTTTACAGCATGTTTAAACATTTCTACTACTTCCACAGGTTTTTACCAACAAGAACCACTCTCTCTCATTACTACTGGAAATTTTATTCTGACCCAACGTCCCACTACTGGTAACCCACCTTTCTTGTATCTCTTGTTATCATAGTGTTTCTTATTGATCATCTGTTTTTTTCTGAATATTCTGTCACATTTCTCAAATCAACACCTGTACCAGCAACCGCATTCATCCATCCTGGATACAATTAAGTATTCACTCTCGTTCCTCTGCTCAATTCAAACGGGTAGACCCCAGTGGTGCAATGTGGCATACATCTCTGAGCCAACACAGTTTTCTTTACTTCTACTCTCCAATCTCTACTGTTAGACCACGCCAACTTTATAGCACCCTTTATCACTCTATTGTATCTCTCAACAACTCCATTGGACTGGGGATGATAAATGGCACATACTATATAAGCAATTGACCTCTCATCTAAGTACTTTTTCATCTCTTTAGATTTGAACTGTGGTCCATTGTCGGACAGTATTTGCTCAGGATACCCCTCACGCTCACAGACTTCTTCCAGACACTCTACAACTGTTCGGGTAGTGACATGAGGTATTATGGCCACTCTGCCCATCTTGTCAACATGTCTATCATTACCACACAATATGAAGCACTTCCATCACTCCAAATTGGACCCAGAATATCAATTACAACCGTCTTCCAAACCCTCTCAGGGACATCTCTCAGCACCATTGGATAACTTGCTCCCATACACACTTTGTCGCTTTTCATGCAAAGGATACAGTTCAGTATTCTTCTTTCCACTTGTAGATCGCATCCTGGCCACCAATATGTGTTTCTTATCCTTTGTTTTGTTTTCATCATTCCCTGATGGCCTTCATGTCCCAATTGGATGATTTTGTCTCTGAGGCCTTCTGGTGGTATCAGCTTATCACTTCTCATCAAGCACCCACTCTGGATATATAGTTCATGTCGACATTCCAGAACAACAGTACTCCAGGCTCTGTTGTTTTATTTTTATTCCAATTAGCTTCTTCCACATTTTTCATTACTTGTAGAAGAACATCATCTGTTGTCATTTCTTCATCCCATTCTTGTTTGGATACTGCTGCATCAGTTATTTCACAAATCATTTCTTGTTCCTCTGTATCCTCAGTCATATCATCATAACTGGTTAGTCCTAATAAACAATCCGCTGTGTAATTCTTCACTCCCGGAATATAGACCATGTTGAAATTGAATTCCCGCTGCCTTGACACCCATCTGCGAATCCTACTGGATACTTTGTACAAACCTTTCGTGGCAAACACTTCAACAAGAGGTTTATGGTCTGTATGAATCTCAAACTTGACGCCCCAAATGAAACTCCTGAACTTCTCTGTGGCCCACTTTATAGTGAGAGCCTCTTTTTCTATGGTGGCATACACTTTCTCCGCACCTTTGAGCAACCGTGAAGCAAAGGCTATCACCAGTTCTTTTCCACCATGATGCTGTACTAGAGTTGCACCCAACCCCACATTGCTGGCATCTGTGGTGATTACTGTTTTTCTTGCCCTCACATAGTTCTGGAGTGTTGGGGCTTTTGATAAAGCTGCTTTGATGTATTCAAATTCACTTTCGCATTCTTCATCCCATTCAAATGTCTTATTAGTTTTTAGCATATTCCTCATTTTAACTGAATTATTTGAAAATCCTTTCATGAACTTCAGATAGTATTCTGCCATGCCTAGAAATGTTCTGAGTTGTTCTTTGCTCTCAGGGGTTACCATCGTCTTTATTGATTCCGCCAACTCCTTTTTTGGCGCAATCCCTTCAGCCGATATTACATGTCCAAAATATTCTATCTCCTTCCTTTTGATTTTTGATTTTTCCTTGCTCATTATCATTCCTGCTTGATGTATCTTCCTGAAAACTCTCTTCATTCTCCTATCATGTTCTTCCTCATTATTTGCATAAACCAGAATGTTATCTTGGAAAAAGATTACTCCATTTTCTCCATCCAGAATTCTATACATGACCTTCTGGAAAACCGAAGCTGCTGATATCAATCCCAAAGCCATCTGCCGAAATTGATACACCCCCTCCGGGGTGCTAAATGCTGTTAATTGTTCAGAGTCTTTACGTAATTTCACTTGATGATACACAGCTGTTAAATCTAACATTGAAAATATTTTAGCTGGACCTATTGTAGAAATTAATTCCTGAATGTTTGGCAAAGGATGTCTCTCCAGTATTATACAATTGTTTAACATTCTCATGTCAATGCGCAGCCTGAATTTTCCTGAGCTTTTCCTGGCCACTACCATTGGTGACACCCATTCAGAAGCATCTATGCGTTCTATTATTCTTCGATCCACCAATTTTTTTAGTTCCAGTTTAACTTCTTCTCTAAGTGAAAGTGGTACATTGTGAAGTTTCTAAACAACTGGTCTGGTACCTGATTTGAATAGTATACAATGTGTCACACCTTTCACACATCCAATAAAATTCTCTCTGAAGACTTCATAACAAATTTTCTCCAAACTCATTTTTTCCTCCAGTGCTTTCTACTAACAGCACTGAATCACTCTGGTTGGGATCCAATCGAACTTACAGAAGTTTTTGATGAGACCAACTCAATAATGAAGATGTTCCATTCTTTGAAACATAGATGCGGCCTTCCGCCTGTCTTCCTTTAAACATGAAAACTGCATTAAACCATCCTATCAATTCTATTTTCGCTCCACCGTACGCCCTTGGTTTAATATCCACCTCATTGAGATATTCTGGTCCACAATCTTTCCATACTTTCTCAGAGATCAACGAATATCTGGCTCCCGAGTCTACCATTATCACTATTCACCGTTCACTGCTATGGTTGCTCTCGGGCTATCAATTTCTTCAGCTTCATCTGAAACCATGAAGACGCATTCTTCTTCCTCATCCTCAAAGTAACCACCAATCCAATTCATGTTTGATGATCCTCGCCTGCCTCTACAACACCTGGCATAATGGCCTCTTCCCCTGCAATTTCTGCACATGATTTTCAAAGCGGGACAAGTCGCACTGCTTGCCCAATGTGATGGACTTCCACACCTATAACATGTTCTTGCCAGAGTTCTCCCTCGTCCAGTTTGAGCAAATCCACCTCTATTCTGATGTTCTGCTTCTCTTCTTCTGTTCCTGTAATTTCCTTGCTGGAGATCTTTCTTCTCAGGTGTCGATTTATTTTCAAACTTTATCTACCTATTCAATTGACGGAATGTATTTGCCCCTTTGGTCTCATTTTCAACAGCCGCTACCATGATTTCCACATCTGGTTGTACAGCGCTAATAGCTGTTTTTGTCGACATCTCTTTTATTCTGCTTTCTAAATTCTGTACACATTTTTCTGTATGTTCTACTTCTTTGGCCATTTTTAATACATCATCCAATGAGGGATCATCCTCTGCCCACAGTTTTTCTCTGACCTTACTACTTCTACACTCCAACATGAATTGATCTCTTATTCTCTCATCTAGCTGTTGGTTAAATGTGCATGTTCTTGCCAACTTCCTCATTGCTGTAACATACTGTTCCACTGTTTCACCCTCTTCTTGTATTAATTTTCCAAATTTGTACCTCTCCAGAATTGTACTGATCTTTTTTTCATAATGTTTGTTTAACTTCTGTATTGCTTTCTCATATTCATTCATGTCACCACTTTCATCTCCTGGTAGATCTGGCAAATCTTCATACTTTTCTTGACCAGCGGGTCCTAGACAGTGTAACAATAATGATTTCTTCCTTTCTACACTATAATTGGTTCCACATACTACACTGGCGTAGTTCTCAAATACTTTCAGCCACCTTTTCCATGGTAGTATAGGTTCCCCAAGATCAGGCATGAACATTTGAGGAGCTGGTACACTATGTATGTACATGTCTCCGCTGCCTCTGTGAGCCGTTCTGATAGAATGTTCTACTCTTGTTTATATTACTTCTGTTTCAATGCTGATCCTGTATGTGCTCCTTTATTTTAATTTAATGGCCGTTGATGATTCATCAAAGACTAGTGAAATAAACTTGTTATATAGTATTTATTGTTAATTTCTTTAACACTTTGTTATGGAAGTACTGCTGCAAGGATGGAGATGATCAACTGATGATTTCCGCAGGTACTGCTGAAAAGATGAGGGTGATTGCATGTGGATTACCCACTTACTCAAATATGTACTGATGCGAGGATGCAGGCGAGCATATGAAGATCGCCCCGTGATATGCAATGCCTGGTTTTATGATGGCCGGCGGATCAGCTGACCCTCGAGTGTCTTCCCAAGTGGTGCGATGCCTGACCTTATGATGGCCGGCACGACAGTTGAAATCTTAGTAGCTTCTTACATGTGTCAATTACGCATGCAAGCGGTGCTCATTTTTTTTTCAAGGTTGCTTTCTATGGTTCGTTGTTGCACCCCTACCTGCTGTCGGCCAGAGATCCTTCTCAACGGCCGTGTGAGACTTCTCGTCGCCACTGAAGCAAGGGCATATGCAGGTAAGTTAAAGGGGAAGTATTTTAATAAGTAAACAGTATTAGTAAAGATAACATGTATAACTACTTTGTCTATAATAACGTAAGGTAAGTATATCTTATAGGGCCTCATTACGACCCTGGCGCTAATGGGTTAATGGCGCCGTAAAAGGCTGCAGCGCCGTTAACCCATTAGCGCCTTACTATGAGGTCCCTTTGCGGGACCCGACCTGAACGGCTGGTCTAGACCAGCTGTTAAAGTAGGGACCCGCAAAGGGACCTTGGTGCTAAGTACGGTACCGCAATTTGCGGTACCGTACTTAGCGCCTTCCCCAGTCCCATTGAGCCATGGGAATGGGGAAGGGCCAATGTTCAATGGGGAATTACCGCCCCACCAACCTTGGAATGGGGTGGTAATTCCCCATTGAACATTGGCGGACTCGTTACGATACCGGCACCAACCATGGTGCTAATAGCGCCATGGTTTAACGCCAGTATCTTAATGATGGCCATAGTCTCTTAAGGGTGTGTAGTGGAGTAGGGAATAACCGCATCCTTCATCTGTCTCTCTCTCCGTCCTCTCGTCTCTCCCTCAACCGTCTTCTCCCTCGCGCTCCCTGTGTTCCATCCCACATGTTCCTGCAGTCATCTCACGAGGCTCCAGCTGGGTTATGCTCCTTGTAATTAACTATGGATGCTACAAGTGGCTCCCGCTGCAGGCCAATATCATGTTCAGATCTTGTTATATAATTTACAAGGCTATCACCCTGAAGTCCCGGGCGACCCCACTGAGAAACTCAGAATCTCCAAAGGCCTGCAATCCACCAGAAGTAAGGTAATGTGCAGATTCAAACTCTGACGGTGAAGTCAGGAAATAACCAGTGGTCATGCCTTCTCTGTCTATGCTTCAAGACTTCAAGACTCTGGAACCTCCTCCCCATCAGACGTTGCCCCATCACTTTGAGAGTTCTGGCTAGAGCACAAGACCTTCCTCTTCAAGGAATGTCTCCTCCCTAACATGTAGGTCCACACACCCTGCACTCCATGCCCCACCTAGAACTCTGATCTGTTCGCCACTGTCTCCTCCCCTGGTTGCTTGTCACTCCCTTGCTGCCAATTGCCCACCCTCACACTCCCATGCTTGCTCCCCGCTCCCTAATTCTCTGCTTCCCTCACTGTGTTCATTCCCACTATGATTGTAATGCACTCAGGTGCTTCCCAGAGCTAGGTCCATACTCAATTGATGCCCTTAAGACAATTATTATGATTATGTCGATTGATTACATGTGGTGTCATTTCATGTGTTTCTGTGTGACTTCTTGTGTGTGCATGGTAGTTGATTCAGGTGTTGGCAAAGGTTCCAGATGCCAGGACCTGGTGTATAGGGGAATACCACAAGAGGTAGCTATCATGCGTGTATCCTGGGTAATTTGCATTCACATGCATGATGTGTCCCTTGGCATCCCAGATCATCTGCACATTTATTGAATGCCAATGTTTCTTGTCGCAATATATGTTTTCTGTGTTATAGGGTTAAATGGATGCCGTTAATGGCTCCCAGGACCCGAGATGTCACAGCCTGTGGTCAAATGGAGGGTGACGGCAGATCATTCTTCCACTCCCTAACCAGGTCTAGGACGACAAATGGAGGGAATTGGTATCTTCCATACACCTCCTTATCTGGCAAGTATTAATGTTCGTCGATGGAAGATTCTGGCCCCAACCTTTCGATGTAGTAATATCCATGCTAGAAATGTACCATTGTGGCAATCGTACGTTCATTGGGATTGCATTACACTTTTTATGCGTGGCTTTCATTGCACTTTGTGCTTTGCGATGGGTGACAGTGAGATTGCAAATAGGGCTTACTTTGGCTTGATGGGGTGTGTTTTGGTAGTTGTATCATACCTCCCTCCCCAACCCCATGTTATTCCTAATTTCCATCCTTTGGTGAGGATTTTGCATATTCTGCCCCCTTTTTATTCTTCAAGCTGGCCCTTCCTGTGTTCTGCGTTTTATCCCGCGCAAAGCTCTCTCCAGGGGACAAAGTGGGAAGGCCCAATGCAAAGTCTGATGTGTGAATCAGTAATAGGCATTTAGCAATGCAGAACGTCACTTTGCACTGCGCTAAACATTTGGAAAATTAGGCCCATTATGTTCCGTAGCACTGCATGTGTATCCACAATTTGGCACATCCTATTAGTAGACATAAGTGTCATTGGGTTAATGGGTACACTCTCAATGATTTTCGGATCTTGGTCTACTTTCTCTCCCCTGAAGAATTGTATGTGGATTTCCCCTGGCAAACCTCACATTGTACTCGTGCCAATGTTCACTAACCCAGCTTCCAGAACATAATATGGAAAACGATCATTAGATATAATTCTGAATCAATCTTTCCTGCATCTATTCGCACAATGCATGATGTTCGGAATTTTAGAACGATATTTTCCTAATGTCCATAATTCTCTCAAGTCACTATAGTGCAGTCTGCAACCTTCCCTGAAGGGTGCATTTCTGTTTAGCCCTGTAACGCCGGTGGATGTATATGGTGTGCAGAGCAGAACAGTTTTCATGCAGTGTTCTTTTCTTAGAAGAGGAAGCAAGTACTTGGCTTTGTTAATGCGGTCAGGCTGGTGTGAAAGCCCTCCGGCTTCATGTGTCTGCTCCTTGGAGGTGATGTTGGAGGGCCTCAGAGACATCCTGCAAGAGATTAAGGAGATGCTGCAGGGAGTGATTGTAGACCACCTAAAACAGAAATGTGAACATGTCTCTGGGACATGGCAGTACCTTATGCCCATGCCTTGCACAATGACTGTCGCTGAAGCATGCAGTCCCATGCGACTTTTCTTACTCGTGACTTGGTTCTTGAAATCGTGCATCTTTGGAGAGACTTGCCATGGCAACAAGTGCCATTCTAATCAAGCAATGCTCACCCAGTCCTGTTGGGTTCCCCTAAACTGAAAGTGGCACATTGGTATGCATACTTCTTATAATTCTGAGCTATTCACGCGCATGTGCTTAATGAGATGCAGTGATTATGCAGGTTAATATTTCCTTCACCTTTGTCACTATCACAAAGGGTTCTTTTTGTGCAGCTCCTACCTGCACTTAAAAATGGCCAATCTTCATTGTCCTTCATCTATGGATGTCTACTTATGTGTTGTCCCTGTGACTGTTCCATTTACTCCCCTCCACAGCCTGGTTAGAATGCCCCTGAAAATCAATCGATTGTAGGAATCTGATTTTGTATCTGTTGTACGTTCTTTTGTGATCAAAAGATCATTTTTCCTCCTGTATATAAATAAATAAAGACTCCATGAATCAAACAGGTAAATGTGTCTCGTTATATGTGAGGAGAAAACCGGCATATATGAACCAGTGTTATGCCACTGACAGCAAAACACTGAACAATGGTAGTTCCAGTGATGGAACATGGGGGTAATTCATTGAATTCGGCGCACAAGTGGCGCACGTGGCTGGCGCACAGTGTGCGCGTGCGGCAGTCTGCGGCAGCCGCGTGTGCCAAAACCCATTTCAGCGCACAGCGTCTTCATGGATTTGAACATCCATAACCAGCCATGGCACCGAGTGGCGCAGTGACCCTGCAGCAGCACCAGTTACGCCCCCAACCCCGCCCTGTGCGCCAAAACATCGCACAAATCCAGTACATGGCGCAAAGGCCAGTGGACCAGCATACAGCCCCCCAACCACGATAACGCGTGTAAAACCCCCTGCGCACCTCTCAGAATACACGTACCCTTCTTGCGCTAGCGAAAATGCCTGTAAAACTCCCTGTGCACACCTCAGAATACACGCTCCCCTCTCGCGCTAGCGAAAACGCATTTAAACCTCCCTGTGCACCCCTCAGAATACACGTACCCCTCTTGTACTAGTGAAAACACGTGTAAAACTCCCTGCGCACCCCTCAGAATACACATACCCCTCTCGCGCTAGCGAAAACGCACGTAAAACTCCCCACGCACCCCTCAGAATAGACATACCCCTCTCGCATTAGAGAAAACACGTGTAAAACTCCTGCACACCCCCCAGAATACACATAACCATCTCGCGCTAGCAAAAACGCATGTAAAACCCCACGCACGCCTCAGAATACACGTACTCCTCTCGTGCTAGAGAAAACGCGTGTAAAACTCCCAGCGGCGTCAGGTGAAATGCGTGGGAAAAGTCCCCCCTGTGGTGTGGTCTGCCTGTGGGGCATGCACTGGGTTGATAGGCTGCCTGTGGGGCATGGGGAGGGTGGATAGCTGCATGCATGTATTCTGAGGGGTGCAGAGGGAGTTTTACACGTGTTTTCGCTAGTGCAAGAGGGGTACGTATATTCTGAGGGGTGCGTGTGGAGTTTTACCCGCGATTTGGCAGTCTCGGTCCTCCCTGGTGTGTCCCTATCCTCCTCCTCATGCCCCGCAGGCAGCCCACACCACAGGGAAGCACCCTCCACCCCTCGGCATGCCCCGCAGGCAGCCCATCACCCCGGGGCAAGTCCCACACGCAGCCCGCATGGCACCATGCACCTGGGAGCCCTGACATATGTCCCCCACCCCCAGTGATGGGCACATGCCAGCAGGCCCCGACTCATGTTGCCCCACCCCACCCCCAGTGACGGGCACATGCCAACAGGCCCCGTCTTATGTCCCCCACCCCCAGTGACGAGCACCTGCCAGCAGGCCCCGACTCATGTCCCCCCACCCAACACATCATCAGGACCCAGACCCATGGCCCTTATGGCCACCCAAATCCCACTCCATGCCACCCCAGTCCAAACACCCAACCAAGCATTCCATCCTCACCACATTGAAATCCCCATGTCATGATAGATCCCAAATGACAAGTATGCCCATTAATCCATGTCCGTCAGACACACACAATGGTGACACATGAATGAGAAAACCCACATGGTGACATGCATGAAACCAATGAGAGAAGACCACACAAATGAAGTATGAGATAAAAATGTATTATATACACAATTGAAGGAATGAAAGAAAATCACATAAGAAAAGAAATAATAAATGAAAGCCTGGATGCCCAAAATAAATGAAAAAATGTCAATGCTCATTTCAGTAAAATCTGAAGTAAAATGGCTCCAAAGCGTCCGTCCATTAAACCAAATCCAAAGTTCAAAAAATAAGAAAACCATTTCTCCATGGAAAAAAAAGAATAATGAAGTGAAATCCAGTTCAGAACTATATACAATTCAACAATCCAGGGTCCATTAGCCCAACAATCCAAAGGAAACCTACCAAAAAACCTACCTAATAAATAACTATATACAAAAAGGCGGGGCATAGTCCATGCACCCAAAATGAAAGAAAAATAGAAAGGAAACTTACACCTACATAACTATTTACAAAGGCGGCGGGCCAGTCCCACGGCTCATTTACTGATGTTTGAGGTCTTGCAGGGATGCAGCCATGGAATCCCTCAAATCCCTGCGAGTTTCCTCGAGGCCCTCTGCCCGCCTCAAAGCCCGGAACATGTAGTTCTCCGCCCTGACCATCCTGAGCCATGCCCTCTCCGCCCGCCGCCTCTCCACATCTATTTGCCGGCCCAACCGCTGCCACACGGAAGACACTCACAGTATGGGGTCCTCCTGCTCCTCGGTCAATGCCTGCCCTCAGGGTGTTGATGGCCCCGAGCCATGATGCCTCCCATGCTGAGCCTACTGCTGCCTCAGACGCAACTGTCTCTGCCACCACGACGGCCTCCAGCTGATGGAATCCCCCAGCGCAGTCGTGCACGTGCCTTGCACAATGATGCCGACACATCCTCCATCTGCTGGGGTCCAGCTGGTGGGGTAGCCCACAGGGGGCCCTGGTGGCATCTGGGCCGGAAGACGGCATGGAGAACGACTGGCGTATATTCTGCACAGAGGAGGAGCGGGCCGCATCACTGCCCGGCGCATGGATGAAACCCCCGACCATGGCCCCTCCCAACTGGGCGACGTTGGCACTCAGCTCTTTGTGATGACGTGCGTGGTGCCCCCAGGAAGCACGCACATCATCACGAATGTCACACGTGCGCAACGCGACACCAATCAGGACGGACTCCATCCGGTCACGGGTCCCCTCATCCGCAGGTATAGGAGTGCCAGATGACGTGGACCTCCCCCCTACCTGCGGACAGGGCATCCTGCTGGTGCATGGTGATGCAGTCACAGTGTCAGGGACAGTGACATGCACAGGCCTCTCCATGCCGACCTGTGCTGCCTCCTGCCCCTGCCCCTGGACTGCACCACTTGCACCAGTGGTACCACCCCCACCAGGCTCCATGAGCGGCTCAGTAGCGGCCTCCTCCTCCTCCGTGCAAACCACCAACCTGGATTACTCCGCACCATCTTCTGCCGTCGCAAGCCCCTGTGGGGGCTCACCCACCCCTTCTGCTGCAGCCGAAGTGGCAGACACGCCACCAGTCCCCTCGCTCCCGGATGTTGGAAATTCCTGGGAGGGTGACTGGGCCTTGCGTCGCCGGCCGGTGGAGGCATCCCCGCCGCTTTGCTCCACAGCGCCATCTCCGCCCTCTTCTTCACTCGCCGCTGTGGAAAGGGAGACATAGAACACAAGCATCAGGGTACTGAACTATAGTCCCCTAGACACAAAGCAATAGCACATGAGTGGCACTGTCAAATGTCACTTCCATCATGTCCCTCCACAACACATGGATCAGTGCAGGCAACACACATGCAGAAACAGGCACGGCACATGCAACAAACATTTGCATCCATGTCCAAAGCACTGTAGAAACATACAATGGTGGGTTGAAACTCACATGCATCATGGGTCATACTGATCACATGCACACACATCACCGGAGGTTCATGCATCTGGACTTGTATACCCCAGACACAGTGGATAAAAGGATGACTAGGCTGCATCAGTGAATCAACACATCGTCACAGACATGTGTCATGCATCCATGGCTTTTCCAAGTCACACACACGCTACTCAGACACACAGACATGTACACCATACATGTCCATGACAGCAGCACCCATCTCTCACACCCCAAACATGTCCAAGAACAGAGACAGGCATGAATTCATGTGTGCATTCCGCATGCTGCTCTGCATGTTGCATTGTAACACATACACCATCCATGTGGTTCACGCCTGACTGGACTCACATGCAGCGCCATCATGTCCCTGCACACACACATCCATACATGACCCATGTCACACATGCAGCCATGTAGCTAACTACCAGCACACTGCAACATGCCCTTTTTTAACTGTGAATGCATGGCCACTTACCGCTCGACTCCAGACGTGCCTGCATCCTGAGGATCTGGTGGTGAAGCACTGGGCAAATGCACTCCAGGACCCTCATCTGCTGGGTGGTAAACTGGCCCTGGCTCCCCACTGCATCCACTGCTTGCAAGAGGCGCCAGGCCTTCTTGAGGGTCCCGGACTTGTAGTCCTACCAGCGCTGCTGGACGTGTTTGATGTCGCGTGGTGCCACCCCCTCCACATTGATGGCACCCACTATGTCCGTCCAGATCCTCCGCCGTCCTTCCTTGTCGGCGCGCAATGGTGAGAAGAGGCCATCATAATGCCCCAGGACTTGCTCCACCAGGATGCCAACTTCATTGGCAGTGCAGCAGGCAGCCCTCTGCCTCTCTGCTGGGGGGTTGCCACTGGTTCCAGATGGTGTTGTGTCAGACATGGCAACCCCCGAGGCAGGTGTGGGTGGGCAACTGGGTCCTGGGGCTGGGCTGTGGAGCGATGGAATACCAGTCAGGAGTCTTCTGTTCCAGCAGGGGTGGTCACAGCAACTGGACCCCTGCAGATGGCAGATTTGCAGGCACCAAATGGCAGGGAACAGTGGTAGCAGGCAGGCAGACAGCAGCAGATGGCTCATGGGAGGCTGCTCGGGGCTCTGGGGGGCAGTAATTCGGCCTTATGGGCAGGAGCGTGGTCTTCCGTGTGTTGTCGCGTGGCCAGCTTGATACGGAGTGATTTGGCACGTAAGAAAACAGCACGTCAGCGTGTAATTCAAGGAAAGGCCGTTAGCGCGTAAGTGCATATGTGATGTAACACGCGCGGACGTTCCCCTCATCACGAGTGCATAGTAATTCAGCACGTGAGAAAACAGCACGTCCGTGTGTTAATGCGTATAATTCGAGGAAAGAGCCTAAGCGCGTATGTGATGTGACGTGACATGTGCAGGCGTTTCCCTCACCACGGGTTAAAGGTGAGCGGGGCCAGCAGTTCGCTGTACGTGCCTTTCGTGGAGACCGACATGTGTGTTGCTACTTCTGGTTGTTTGGCGCGCCATCACAGCTTCACAGCAGATCAAGGACGTATCTCTTATTTTGGCGGGGTATTGGCTACTCATGTTTTTCATTATCACGCTAGTCAGACGGTGATTCGCGCATGCTATTTTTCCCACTGCGAGCACCCCTGTGTATCGCGTACACGTTTTAGAGGTCATAGTAGCCGCGTACTGCGAGAGGTTAATTCCACACACGTGGGCTACCGGGGGTTGCGTGCACGGTTTTACTGCAGTTTTGGGGTGCCTGAGCGTTGCGTGACCCGTCACTTTATCACCAGGTCACATACAGCCTTGCAGTTGCAGGGTTGCTGTTAACATCTAGTACCCCACCCCCTTCACCCCAATTGCCCAGGTCAATTGTCGTGTACACCTCCCATTGGCAATACTACATCTGTGGCGGCACTACTACATCTGTGCCATGGTTGGGAGGCCACGAAAGGTGAGGGGCGCCTCAGCTGGGCATAATCCACGTGGCGGCGTGGTCAGGGATGTGGCCGGGGTAACCAGGGAGTAGGGGGACTACAGGGTGTCCAGGGTGGCTGCAGAGCGGTAAGAGGCAGGGGTGCGCCACTTCGGCATGATGTAGTGCCACGTATTGGTGCAGTCATGCCATCACCCCCTGTGGCTCCGGGAGATGCAGCTCTTGCATCTGGCACTGGCGCCCATGTGACCCGGCAGTCCGTTTCATCGACTGCCATGTGCCCAAGGGTAGTGGTAGCTGCAGGTGCTGCTGTGGACACCACCACCCAGGCTCTGGGTCGGCCAGCGCATGGTGCTTTGGCACCTGAAGAGTCCCAGGATGATTTTCAGGAGGTCAGGAGACACACCGTAAGTGCACGCAGGGCTGCCCTGTCCGAGGCACGTGGCCCTGGGGCAGTATTGTCATCTGCTGCCCCGAGCAGCCGGGTGTTGGCAAGTGCATGGGCAGATGAAGCCGACACCACCCCAGCTGGGAGTCTACCATCCAGGACAGTCCCGGTCAATGACCCTTGCACAGCGGATGTTGCTGCGCAGGGTCCATTCCAGGGCACCCAGCAGCCACTGACGCAAGTCTGGGCTTCCGACTTGTTCCACCGGCCACTCCATCAGTTCAATCCACCAGTGCCACTGCCCATACTGATCAGGGCGGCATTTGCCAGCCAGGGTCCGGACCACTGCTCAAGAGGAGGAAGGTTGCATCTGCAGCAGAGGCTGGGACCCGAGACACAGCTCCGTCCTCCGGCACGTCGAGGAAGAAGCCTTTCTGCAAGCAGGTACTGGACTTCCTTGTGGACTACTTGCAGGAACACAACCGTGATATGCTAGTGGGCCCGAATTGTCACACTACGGCTGCCCAGCGTATGTCCCACTTGAAGCAGGTTGCGGATTGTGTGAGTGCATTCGGACATGAGGTGCGCACAGCTCAAGAGTGCAAAAAACATTGGGATGGCCTCCCACACTGTGCTAAGGCGAAGCGTGCCTCCAATCATGCCATGACTGGGTTGACTGGAGGTGGGTCACCAGCTCAGGAGGAAGACCTCACTTCGCACAAGTCAGACGCTGCGGAGTTCATACCGGCAGAATTGTACGAAGGAGTGGGAGAGATGCTGGATTTTGATGCCCCGTCCAGTGAGTGTTGTCGCGTGTTTGTCCAGACCATGTGTGGTTTGCTTGTGTGATGTGTTGTGCTTGACTGCCACTACATGCTATGTGTACATGGTTTTCATGTGCGAGTCATGCAATGCTTTACTGATGCGTGCCTGCTGTGCAGGATGGTGGCCATGTAGAGCAGATGGGGACTGTCCTCATCACCACACCTGCACCCTGCTCACATGCTAGTCACACGGCTGCCCCTCCAGTCCATGTTGCAGCTCACTGGCCCTTCTGCGTGTAGACTGGGGTGTCTTTCCACTCAGCACTGGGACTATGCCATCGCATTACTAACGTGCATGTGTGTTCTGCCTGCATGCGGGTACTCCACGTAGGCATGCTCACTTTCCCCTCCACCCCACTGCACCCCAATTTCACCATGGCACTGTTGGGTGTTATGTTGGACTACTGCAATGGCCTGTTCTGCGCTCCTGTTTACATGCACACTTCTCCATGCCAACCTGCCAGACGCATACAGTGGCCTACATACTCTGTCCTTGATGCAGGGTGTCTCAGCGGGACTGTGCAGATGGCAGATGCTCCGCAGGGACATGAGCGCCCATTCATGCCCCATGTGCATTCCATGCATGCCCCTATGTGTCCTTGCCCAGATGATCATTGTAGTACGTGTCCAGGGTGATCTACATTGAATGGCATTTGATCATCCATTCCATGGCCACTCTGGATCAGTCCTGCATCACACACATGTTTAGGGTGTCACAGTCTGTGTGGGGCACAGGCCTCCCCCTGTTTCTGCCCCCCTGACTCTGTTCAACTGGTGTAGTGGCTTCTGCACACATGGGTGTACTACTGAGGGTTCATCATGTGTACTGCTTACTGTCCCATTCTCATCTGCTGTGTTGTCAGTTGACTCAGATGATGCAATTGACGCTAGTCAACACTGTCTGCCAATACACAGTTCTCTGGTCACCCTTTCGCTGCCATGCAATGCCTCCCTGCTTTTACACTTAGGGGGGGTGGAGGGACTTGCCTGTAGGCATGCAACCTATTGCATGCACATTGCACGTGATGCCAGAACTTGCCCTTACACTGCCTCCATGTTTATTTATTGACATCATAATGTACTTATTCATGGAGATAGTGGGTCATGTACACATGTTCTGCACTGCAGCAACCCACTTCTGAGCCATGTTACACGGTTCTACATGCCTACTCACTCCTGCAATGTCAAAGTGACCTGGCATGTATGGTCAGTTTTTCATCCCTTCTCTCCCATGTATGCCACGGGCACAGGTGCATCTTGTGACACATGTACTCAGTATTGGAACTCCCTCGTGGGTGTTTAGCTAATTTGATAGGTCAATGTGCGGCCTATAACAACTAGTATGGGGCGCAGATTGAATGTAGCCTGCAAATTGGTTTGTGATGACTGTGGAGCTGCCTTCACATGTGTATGTGAACACTTTCACATACATCAAAGCAAGCAGTGTTGTAGCTGCTTGCTTTGCTGTATTTGATGCTGTTCATGTTCACAATACAGGTGTACAGGGAAAGGTGTGTTATGGAATGCTTTCACATGTACATATGCAAGCAGCTTCTATGTTGTGTAGAGCAACATTGCGGCTACTCACTTATGTGTGTGTAAAAGTGTTCATTTACACATGTGTCTTGCGCAGCTTTTTTGTTGACTGACTGATATGTAGTTGATTGCCGTTAATTCTGGTGAGATTTCAGCATTGCGCATGTTATGTTCAACTGGCATAATCCTGAAGGTGCACTGTGGTGCAGTATGTGTACGCCCAGGCCCACTTACCTGATATGGTGGGGCCTGGCTGTGCAGAATTTACACACAGAATAATGGAATAGGGCACATTCATAGCACAATGTGCTCAATCAGGCCCTCAGGGGTGTTCAGGAGGCTTCATGGGCTGCAGCTTAGACCGTACTGGCTGTTATGGTCCCTCATGCCTGGTTGCAAGCCGCTGCTTTGCTCGGAACATTCACTATATCTACATGACCCATGACACCCAGTACGGGCCAAGCTGCAGATGGATGAAGCTATATAGGTGATGATGGATTAGTGATGCATGTGTACATGCATATTACGTGTGTCATTGTGTGTTTGGATCCACTTGCAGCTGTGGTCAATTTGCAGTTCAGACCTGCTTATGTTATGTGCCATCTCTTGTTGCCATCTGTCTTTTATGCCTGTAACATGTGTCAGACCGAGGTGGTGTCTGATGGAGGTGAAATTCTACATTTTGTACGTGTGTTGGCTTTGCTATTTAGGCACATCCGTTTCTGCTTTTGGGATGTGTTTGCATATCCATGCCACTGGATGCATGACAGGTTCTCATTTGTGTGTGACATGTCTGCTTCATGTGTTGGCTGTTGATGTGATGTCTATGTGTGTGTGGGTTGTGTGCTTCGGACATGTGAACTCATGTTTTTTTTTTCCACTTTTCAGATGATGACGTAATGGAGCCAGAGGATGGTGATGTCATACCAGACACAGGGTTGCAATCACACCAGCAACTCAGCACAAATGGGGGACATTGGGTGGTAGGCCACGAGAACCCACTCGTGCTACAGACCATCGTGTCTAGGGCTGGAAATGAGTCTAGCCCGGATGATCACTCTGACGACAATGTTGAGTTGGATGCGTGTCATGTCCATTTGTCAACGGTGAGTGATTCTGTTGTGGACGATCCTCTGTCCGCGACACCTGCACTGAGGGGCGAGAAGGTTTTGGGACGTCTTCCTGTGGTGGATCGGGATGCTTGGTCACACTCCACACCAGTTGCTGATGTGCCTGGGGCATCACGTCAACGGAGGAATGTAGTCCTGCAGCCGCGGACAGTGCCAACCCAACAAGGAACGCGGCTCCTTGGGCCGCGCGGGTGTCAAGCCCAGCAACGCGGTGGCAGTGCACCACCGAGGCATACTGAGTGGGAGCAAACCATGGTTGCCAATTCCGAACGCCAGGGGGCAGCTATTGATATCACTCAGAGCATGGAACGTGTGGCCCAATCCGTGCTCCCTCCTGCCAGGCAGGTGGATCTCCAGCAGCAGGCGGCACAGTCCATGGCCCTCTCACTCAGGCTTGGCATGGTGGCCTCAGACAGGGGCCGCCGGGCTGAAATGGTGTATATGCGTCAAGCAATTGCTGCTCACGCAGAGGCACACAGGGAGGCCCTGAGGGATGACCATAAATTCCTCCGATCTACTCTGGGTGTGCTCTTGATGTCCCAGAGGCAGTGGACAGAGGAGAGGTTGGAACACCTTGAGAAAACCATCTCGGCTGAGCTACATGCTGGCCGGGAGGTGTTCCAGATGTTATGCCAGGCCATGCAGGAAGAACTATGTGTTACACGTGCTACCTTGCAAGAGGAAGCACGCGTATCACGCAAGGTACTGCATGCTGACCTACGTGTCATCACTGCACAGAACCAGGCTCACCGTTCCAGCAGACTTGCTGCTGACGAGGGGCAAGCTGCGCATAGGCATGATCAGGGTACTGTGTCACGTCCACCTTTTGAGTCAGAGGGTGAGGAGGACAACAACTTATCTCCCACTCAGGTCGGGCTGTGCAGGCGTTGAACCCATGGAGGTTTTTATTTTGATCTCAACATCATCGCATGTATGTGGCCATTTTTGATTTTTATAGTTAGTTTAATTAGTTAATATAGTTTAAAATTGCTTGTCTATTTTAGCATTTATGTGACGGTGTGGTGCTTTGTGGCTTTTCAAAGCATCCTCTGTCTGTTCCAGCTGGGCCCTTCAAGCTTGTCTCGTGTATGTGTTTGCAGCTTGGGGTCCTGACTCACATATGCCACTCTGCTTCCCCTATCCATGGGCTCGCAAGGATGGTTCGGTGTAACAACCATTTACAAAAGGGCATTGGACTTTCGTCATATCTGTCGGCTGTCTCCTTCTGTACTACTTGTGTTGTCCCTAATGGGGGAAAATGTATGTTTTCTCCACGGCATGTCTGCAATCAATTTTGGTGAGTACATCATTGATATGTCCATTTATTGATGTTGATTGTGATGTATGTTCTTTTCTTGCCTGTATATGTGCTTGATGTACTTCATGCTGTAGACAGTAGCCTGCACCCTTTGGTGGTCAAAGTCACACTGATGGTTGGAGGAGGTCGGATGTAGGTCTCAGACATGGCCCAGTGACAACCAGCGTGAAGACACACACACAGGAAACTTGCCAGCCTTATTAAAAGCTTTTATGCCCATTCTGCAAGAAAATGAGCCTCCAGACTACCTTTCCCAGCAGACACGGGGCCAAGAACTACAGAAACCTAGCCACGTTGGGTGGTGCACATGTGTGCATGCATGCGCAAGCAGACACACAGGGCTTGTGCTCAGATGTCCGACAGAAGCAGACGTGTTTGAAGGAGCTCCAAGCAAGGTGAGCAGCACGAGGGGCCACACCCCAGCTGACATTCTTCCAGCCCCCTCACACATGCATGCTAAGTTGCGCCAGTGCTGGGGAGCTTGGGCAGGCATTGGGGAAGAAGCGCACAGTACAGCTAAGCTGTGTAGAGTCACAAATAGCAAGTGGCTTTACAATTTGTCAGGGGCAGACGCAGGGGGGGTCGCCCATATCCTCAAGTTCCCCCTGCTCCATAGAGGCAGAGTTATTAGCGCAGTGGCGTTCCTAGCCAGAAACGAATACAGCACACGGGGCACCCAGTGACGCACAGACTCGAGTGCAGTGCATATCATTTGCATATGCTAATTGCCACATGTGCTGCCTATGGAAATGTGCAGCTGCCAGAACACGACTTGTACTGAAGTCGCACCTCACCACATGCGTCTATCAGCTCACCAAAGGACCATTGTATCATGTGTGACCCTTGACACATTGCTCTTCCATTTACCGCGGGGACACATGTGGCTGCCTTACAGAATTGACAGTGTGTGACCGATCATGGGGGCAAACTAAAGTATACGAACAAAGCATCAGACAAGAGTGTTTCTTTGGGGAGGAGTCACTAAATTTGAGGCATGAATGGTGTTGTGTGTGTGGTGAAAACATACACAGAGTAGTAACTCACACTCTCTTTGTAGCATTGAACTGTTCCTGTTACCGAAGTCTGAGAGTGCGCAGGCAGGCGGCCAGCACTCACCCCAGAGATAAGTCTCTCTTTGGCTTGCATTTGACCCATTTTGTACAATGTGCATGAAGAACATGGTTTTGCTGATTGAGTATTTGTTATTGTCTATAGTTGTATTTTGTCTTTGGCCTACTTTCCCTTGCCCATCTACCTCCCCTCTCCTGACCCTCTTTCCGGTTATCCAGAATACCGATGCCTATCCAAAGAACGGATCCCTAACCCTCTTTCTCTGCCAGGGTCTCGGAGGCCTGTGTAAGTTTTACTTTGCAGGCGCCCAGACTGCGGTGGGGGTGGTTGGTTCGTGCCACTCCTGCGCCAGGAGACCGGAGTTGTGACACTACCCATCAGTTGTTGCATCCTCATTGATTATTGTGTACTGAAAATGCTATCCATCCTGTTGAACCATTGTTGAACTGTGCTGCCTGGTTTGTACGTCGATCATTCTGCTTGGACTTGTACTTGCCAATTTTCGGGAACTTCTATTCATCTACTGGAGACTCTTCCAGGGTTTTTTTGAGGGTACAGGCTTCTTCCCTAGTTTGGGGGTTTGGCTCCTTGGAGTTCTCTGCGATTTGGTATTTTTACCAGTCAAGGTGGCCTCTGAGGGGGCGGGACCCTATTTACACGCAAGGTAGAACATGGGAACCAATGGGTAGGGGAGATCCTGAAGCCATGTAGACTAGAAGGAAGAAGGCAACAGACCCCAAACACAGTTCTTCAGAAGGTCATGGTGATGTGTCAATGAGGGAGGGCCTTTGGTTGTGGGACAGTACACTTGGGCTACAGTGTTTGTGTCCACTCTGACATTCTCATTGTGGGGTACTATGTACATGATGTGTTCTGCTGGTCAATGGCTGTTCCTGTGTTGTGTTTATTTTTCAGGTGTCAGGGGATTGTTGTGGTTTGACATGCTGGGCAATGTTGACATGTGATGTGTACAGGACACTGAGGGTCACTTGATTTCACATGCATGTATTGAGTGCATGTCCCTACTGACACACACACTTACACAATGCCCCACCACACATACAACCACCCTTCCATGCCCACATGTGAACACAGATTACATTCTCTGGCATGCTGTGTCCCTCTAGTGCATGATCACTTACCATTTGGGGTTCGTTTACATGCATCAGTAGGTTATTTTGGTTACTTGTCCTTTTTATATGATGCTCAAGGTGTATCTCCAACACAATGGCTTCTCACTGTGCTGTGTGCTGAGCAGTGTGTTGCAGGAGACACACACAGCACACGGGTTAGGGATTAGCGGATTTGGCTTGGCCAATGTGCATGACAAGAGGCATTCAGTGTTTTGTTGATGGTACCACTAGTGGCATGCATTTGTGTATGACTTTGTATGTGTGGGAGGTTGTTGGTCACTCATTTCATCTGATTTCATGTCAGGTGTGATTGTCTCGGGCCTGTTTCCATTCATCACAGTTCGTATCTAATTGGTCATGTGTTGGGCTTTTGCTCTTGCATGCCATGTCATGGTGTGGCAGATGACGGTGATGGGGGTTGGGAGGGTTTGGGTGACATTCCAGTGATTTTCATGGTCTGTTTTGCAGGGGGGTGGTGTGATATGCACCTTGCATGTGTTCCTTTTGGTCACACAGGATTGGTTATGTTTAAGTAGCTAGGGATGCACACAATGTAGCACTTTCATGGTAACTTTCTCAGGGTGGTCGGTTGTGACAGTTGACTGTCTCTTTGTCATCATTGATTTTCACCTGGTATGTGCCAGGCCTGTGTGCACACCGCAGGGGTGGGAGTTTAGGTGAAAAATGTAGCCACAAGCTGGGTCCGGGCTGCCTCGCCACGTGCCCTTCCCCCTGCCATGGGCAGCGCCTGTGCATGTGGTTGGGGATGTGCGGGTCCCGCCATGTTGCAACATTGTGCAGGACACGTGCTGCCACAGTGATCCTGCCCACTACTGGGGGTGCATGTAGTAGCTGCCCGCAAGTTCGGACAAGGGAGCGGAAGCGTGAATTGAGCACTCCGAATGTGCACTCCACTATGCCCCTGGTTGCAATATGGGCAGCGTTGTATCTTACCTGGGGTGGTGTGGTGGGGTTCCGTATTGTCATCATCATGTGGTTGCTCAGAGGGTAGGCACTGTCCCCTAGGGAGGTGATAATGGTTGTGATTAGTTGTGTTTGTGTATTTGTCTGTGTGTGACATGCATGCATGTACACAGGCATTTGTACTCCCCTAGGAGCCATGTTTCACCATGCTTCCCAGCTTCCAGGGCCTGGCTCAAGGCGGACATTCTGTATATGAAACTGTCATGGGTAGACCCAGGGTAGTTTGCATAGACAGAGGTGATGATTCCCTTGGCATCACATACAACCTGCACATTGATGGAATGGCAGTGCTTGCGGTTTCGATAGGTGTGCTCAGTGGCCCTAGGTGGACGTAGGGCCACATGGGTGCAATCTATGGCACCAAGCACTTTGGGGAAGTGTGCCACCCTGTAAAAGTCCTGGACCACGGCCTGCCTTTCTGCGGGTGTTCTGGGCATGTATATGTGCCTGCGGACTGAGGGGCGTGCAGTGATTATTGCCAACACCTGTGTAGGCAGCATGACTGCAAAGCCTGTGAGACACCCCCGACTATGGCAGTTGTCTGCTGAAATGACCCAGTGGCCAAATAATGCAGGACATTGAGCACCTTCTCCAAGGGGCTCAATGCTTGGAAGCACAGGGTGGGTGATGTAAGGTCATCTTTCCACTCCCTGACCAGGTCTAGGATGATACGAGGTGGAAACCTATATCTGCCATTGACCTGGTCATCAGGCATCCCAAAAAGGCTGGTCGGGGCAAAGAAATGTGGGGCCTGGCTATTCTCCTCCTCCTGCGGTGTCCCATAATCAGTGCTGCGACAATTGGAGAATTCATCGTAGCTGTATATACGTGTTTGTTGTTTGCGCGCACTTTTATACTGCGTGCGGGGACACTTCTGCCTGCCTTCGTGTGGCGGATGTGTTGACGCCTGTGCGCGTCTTTTGGTGTGTGCGGGTTTCCCGTATTCGATTCCATGAATACATGTTGTTTGCGTGCGTGTGAGCGTTCCGTGTATTTCCCTGCAGTACTTCCCCAGTTATGCCTTCCTTTTCACACATTGTTCCCCAATCTGTGTGTTCCTCCCTGTGTTCCGCCCCCTTGTTGGTGTGTGCGCTGACATTGTGCGCTTTCGCTGTGCGAGTCGCGCACGCCATCTGGGATGTTGCTGTGACGTGTGCAACCGTGCGCGCCACGCTCGAATTTGGCGCACATCCCGGAGTAAACACGCACAGGCCTTTCCATGAATTGCATGCATGCGCGTGCACTTGCTTTTTCACTCTTGCGCCAGCTTGCGCCACGATTTTCGGCGCACATTTGTTCCATGAAGCGGCCCCAAAGTGGGAATACCAGGTCATTCACTAGTGAGAATCTGGGCATATATCCAGAGGTTCCTCGAATACAGATTCGTGCATGGACTGAAATCCCACAGGAGTATTGGGGCATTTTATGGCAATCTCTGGGCATATGATGGTGATAACCGCTATATGTGTGAAGTACCAAATGCCTTGTATATATATCATATGACGGGAAGCTGCCACCATATGGCAGGTATGCACATTCAGATATTCCTACCTCATACCATGTAGTGACAAATATGCTGCCGGTTCCAAGTTGGAAAATCTGGATGTATGATGCTAATGTTTTGCGTATGGTGTGATTATCAGCATGATCTCTTTGTACATTTATTTTTACATTTGTATAGCACATTAAGCCCACAGCCATCAATGAGCAATCTCGGGAGGATAGCTCAGGGGCCACGTTCTCACCTTGGAAGCAAGACGACATGGAGCAACGCAGGTCCGATCCCAAGTTCCGCACTTAGAAACCTCTGGGTATTAAGCGTGTTATAAAAAACCAATCATATTATATCATATCATACATGGAAGAGTTATAGAGGATTACACATGATTACAAATTACACTGCTTGCACATGAATGCTTAGGGTTACGTGCTATGCCGTGAGGGTATTGCATCAATAGATAGGACTGTGATGAGGCTTTAGTGCCATGTTCTAGAAAGAGACAAGTTTTCAGCTGTTTAGGGAAGACCCAATAGAACTGTTCTGCTCTCAGGGTAAAGGGGAGGGCATTCCACAATTTAGTCGAGATTACTGGGAAGCTGGTGCCTCAGAACATGCCCAGCCCGAATTTAGGCTGGAGAAGACAGTGAGTGTAGACTGTTCTTGTTGGTTTTTTGGAGTGGGTTTTGGCAATCTTCTGTGCAAGGGATGTGGGTGCTGGGTCGAGAGGCACTTGTAGGTGTTTGCCAGGGTTTGGAAGGAGATCTGATCCCTGATAGGGAGCCGGTGTACCCTTTTCCTTGCTTCAGAGATGTGCTCTTTTTTTGGGATGTTGAGGGCTGCTCTTAGCCCATTGTTTTGCATTACTTTCAATTTCTGAAAGTTACGTGTTCAAAGGGCACTGAGAAGGGCATTGCAGTAGTCCAGTCTGGAGCATTACTCGATCCATATACACATCCTTAAACACAGCCACACAGGCGTGATTAGGCAAAGGTGTGGGAGCCCCTGTTCTGAGAACGAACAGTTTAATGGGATTTCACCCACTCTTATTCAGGGGAGAATTGCATAGCATTTGGTTGCTAGCTGCCCAAGTGGGTGGGGCCAGACAGATATGCAAAACGACAGGTCACCTCTGTGAAAGGTACAGTGAGCTAAAGCGTGGTTGTAGACCCACCCTCTGGAGTCGGAATCTACCCTGAGGACAGGTTTTTTGTCCGTGTTCGTTCTCGGTAGAGGGGCTCCCAGACCTGTTTTACACATGAATGATTCACACACACTAGAACTCCAACACCTACGCACAAAACACATCCCAAAGCACACAGTAACCCACTCTCCATGTATAAACTCAAATCTGTAGGAACAGCACATGCACTTCAAACAAGCCGGAGCGATCAGCTTTCTCGTTGCATGGTTTAAATGTGTGCTCTGCTGCAGACTGGAGGAAATTGCTTTCTCTATATGGTGAGAGGACCAGTGTACTAAAACATGTCAAAGGTCACTCATAACTTTATGGGGTTGACAACATCATTTTAAAAATGTCACCGAGATTCGCTTGATCCGCATTTGGGGGAGTTGCGGTTCAATTGAAGACTTATATATCGAGCATGGGCTGGACGTACTTAGTGCAAGGCAGAGCAATAAACTCGCGTGCAGTTAGTGCTGCTTATGAATGGGGCTATTCTTCTCTACACAGACTTGTGTTTGGAAACTTGGGCTACCAACGTCAAAGAGGTGCCATGACAGAATAGCGTAATAAAATACGCGATTAACTTCCCCCTGCACATAGATTTCAAAACATGCCATTTTGGGTAAGATGGGATCCATTTTGAAGTAACTTCATAATTTACAGAGTGGTTTCAATTACAGCTGGTGGAGGTGTGCAATCATTATTCTGAATCAACCTATTTCAATCAGGGAGTAATAAGTCCTGCAAACACGCCTTGCAATAAGAATGCAGCCGTGCATAAAATTGTGTCATTAAAGGAAAGGCATCCACAGGCATTAATGCGCTTTAATTGAAATAGCTTGTGACACTTTAAACACGCGAGGACGACGGACAGGCCTGAGTGCAATGCTTTTATTTTACTTTTAAAACCATTTTAAAACTTCCAGAAACTTGGGTACATTACA
Organism: Ambystoma mexicanum; assembly: GCF_040938575.1. Lineage (NCBI taxonomy): Eukaryota > Metazoa > Chordata > Amphibia > Caudata > Ambystomatidae > Ambystoma > Ambystoma mexicanum. Next base: position 890,045,362 of record NC_090927.1, on the reverse strand, counting down.
GATTAAACCTCAGGGAGCCTGTGTTTGAAGCTCATTGTGTTAACAAAGAATGAATGGAACTTGTTAAATGCTGGGTGAAATGTTTCTAAACATAAAAGCTCGCATAACCATGCTAAAGTGAAGTGTTTACATTGCCAAATCGCATAAAAGAAAGACAATCTAACTGTTATTGATTTTATTAATTGGTAATGTGCTTTGTTCTCAAATGCACTGGTTAAAAATGCAGACATTTGAACACATACATTTCTAAGCCATTATCTCCCTCACAGTTCTTGCTTGTCTAAACGGTATTTAACATGCTGTGGAGACTCCATATACAATGTTTCAATGTGGCCAAACATTTAGAATCCTAAAATATCCAAATGCCCCTTTTAAAAGCTGGCCTTGTACTTCAGAATCAGAAGAGAAGTGGATGTCTGGCCAGTTACCATGCAAAGACCACCTGGTTTGAAAAATACTTTTTCTATTTTATAAAAAAAAAAACACTAAAAAGCATTGCACAAGATACGGAATGCTGTGCTTCTCCAGATCCCAAGAACACTGAGGTCCCAATACACAAAACGTGTTTCCACAATAGTGAAGGCAAGGCTATCCCATCCCTTAACTTGCGTCTAAAGAGATATCGGACTCAATTAAAACATTGTTTTTCTCTGTTGCAAGGGAAGGGTGTGGCAATAGTGTATGCATACTTCATGTGTCCTATACCAAGAAAAATCGAGTTCGCAAAGGCGTGCACGGCAGCTGTGCATGAGTACTGTAAATTAGCAAAATGTGGACAAACTGTGTACATGGGCCGCAGGTAGAGTGGTCAACCTCTTGAAATCATTTTGAGAAACACTTTGTTTGTTTGTTTGTTAATTTATTTATAGCACGCGCCAGACCCGAGGGTATCTGGGCGCGTGTGCAAGAATACTTTAAGCTTACAGGTTAGTTACACATTTCAAAGTGGTTCATAGATACATTGGTGACGGGTAAAAAGATGACACTACAGTTTGTACACAGGGTAAAGTACACAGGGTAATATACAGTTTGGGCACATAGTACAATACAGATTTATATACACAAGTATTTGTACATATAGATGTATACACAGTATACTTTTAAGGCAAAAAGCATGGTGGAGTAAGCTCTGATGGAGGGGCATGTAAGTATGCGTTCGCTCCAGATTGGAAAGTGGGTGGGATGTATGTAGTCCTGGTGTCTGTCAGTTATGAGTTATTTTCTTTGAGCCATTTAATGCAGTTAAGTCTAAAGTGGGAGTAGGATTGGTCAGACTTTAGCGAGGTAGGGAGGGAGTTCCATAGCTGGGCTGCTTTGACAGGGAAACTGTTACCTCCAGTGGTGCTCAGTTTAAAGGGAGGCACAATAAGCTGGTTGGAGTATGCTACTCTGGTGGGTCTATTGGAGGTTGCCCACAAGGCGGTGATGATGTCACAGCGTCATTCACGTGTGGCCCGCCCCATTTGTAATTTATTACACTTGACAGCCAGCCACTTGATCACCTCCCATTAAAGCTTGTATGCCCAGCTTTTATGCAGAGAGACAGGCGACTATAATGCCCTTTATTGTGTAATCCTTCTCACACTGTAATGCAGCGTATTTAGGGTGTTTTACAGATTAATCTGTGAGGCGTGGATGGATGGACAGCAGTTAGCTGTGGCATGTGCACCCTGCAGCGGCCAGCCCCAGAATGCCTAATTGTGCTTGATCAGAGCAAGTCGGGACAACCCGCGTCCCGCAGAGCCACTCAGCAAACTGCAGAACAGAGTCCCCAATTACGGGACAATCCCGCAAAATACGGGACAGTTGGCGACCCTAGCCGCAGGGAGAGAGGAACAAAACACGCAAAGCAGCAGATTGTGCCAGGCAAGCAACGGGTGATACTGGAAATGATGCACACATCCGATAATCACCCGCCTTGTTGTGAAAGGGATGAAAAAGCCTGCATTGGCAAAATGGGCCTGGCTTGGTAAATTGAGAGGGTACGCTGTGTTTGTAAAGCAGTCACAAAGTAAATATTGCTCTCTATGACCATTTATTGAGACCTGAATTATCAGCTTTGTCAATATGTCTTGTTGTAGATGTGCCACTGCGTTCCATTCCCTATATTTCCACATCACAGTGTATGACAGATTGGCATCTCTCTGTTTGCACTGTGGCTGTATTTATTTTCTAAATTCTCTGAACACATCTATCATGCATGCGTCAACAATAGATCATGTCCGATTTGGAGCTTTAGTATTTGGATTAAATACAGATACATTTGTCCTGTAAATCAATTATAGACGGGTGAGTGAAGACTGTTGAGTTAATGGACAGCGGTGTTAGAAAGAACATGGCCATGATGAGTTTGAAACGCAATTCCGAGTACAATACACTGACAAGAACTACAACCCACATCCTCAAAACACTCAGTGCACACAAATGCCCCTTGACAAAACACAGATGTCCAAAGCTCCTTGGAAGCAATCTAGATAGAGTGAGAAACCCCTGCTTTGTTTGCAAAAACGTTTTGTGTAATGCAGAGATTCTTTCACTATCATATTTCATTACATTGCCGCATCCAATTCGGAACTATCAGGCAGATCATGCCATAACTGACCACCCTCCTCAGAATCACCATGGCTGTCAATGCACTCATTCCACCCAGACTTGGGAACTTCATGAAACCTCCATAAGCATCTATCAAACTGACTTCAAAGTTCCCAAAATGCTTCATATAGACACTGGCTCCTGGTAATATTTAGGATATTATTCAAATTCTTCCACTTACAATCTTACTTACCAATAAACCCACGTTACCATCAGCCTGGCCATGGTTGCTTCACTGGCGACGAGGATGATTAGTCTGCTGGAAGGGGCCGCTGGTTAGGAGTACCGCCTTCCTGAGGTGACATCCATTTCACCTTGCCAGATCCGGCCGGCCAGTAGGAGTTGGCACGGCGGATCCTGCAAGCCGGGCGGTTGCAGGAGCAGCAGAGGTGCCCTGCCAGGGTCCAGGAAGGGGGCCCTGGTGAAGGGGGAAGGATCACAAGGTTCAGTGGTCAGTACCGGTGCCAAGCTAGCTGACAGGAGGCTGGGGAGGCCAGGCAGAATAGCGGTCTGTGCGGCAGAAGATCGTGATTCCAGGCGGGCTGTCAGGTGGCTGAGGTCGCCGCTGTCAGTGGGGTGGCCTGTGTAGTGGTTCGGTGGTCCGGATGCCAACCAGCGAGGAACAGGCCGGTTTGTGTCGGCCGTAGCTGCGGTGACCGCACTCAGGGGGCAGTCGTTGGGCACTCCATAGTGAGTGCTTGTGGAGCGGACTGCATCCTGGCCAGAGCTGCTACTCTCTGTAAGGCTGGTGGTAACGTGGGTTTATTGGTAAGTAAGATTGTAAGTGGAAGAATACCCGGGACATCCTTTCCCAGCCAGTACAGCAGGTCCAATACAACAGGTCCAACTGCCACCCCTAGAACCAGAAACCCCCCCAATGCCCACCTTCCAGGTTCCACTGCGACATCACAACCCACAACCCACTCAGTAGCACAGAGCCCCATACTCAGGCCACAGGTCCAGATTATGGCAACTGTCCAATTCTGGCCACCAGTTATCTGCCCTTAAGCGGCCCTTGGTCTTGGACATCCCTAAGTGACTGTCAGGAACGATGTGTACTAACTTGTGTCTGATGCGTTGTGGCAGGATCCCTTTTATATATCTGAAAAGAAAACAACGTTCCACACTTAATTCATCCCTCACTTTATGAAAGGAGCACAAACCATCTGCCAATGTCCAATTAGTCCAATTATTGTGTAGACATTTGATTACTTTACACAATTGTGTATCTGCTTGCTCTGCCTCTTTCCACTCAGCTTCCGAAATAGATGGTCCACAAGTCCATAACATCTCTCCATCCAATTCCTCATAATTAGTTCTCTTCATTAATTTGACAACTATTATGTCTAGATAAGAAATCAGCTGACACATGGTCTCTCCCTGAGATGTGTTGTACTTCAAACTGGTGTCCTTGCAAAACAGTAACCAACTTTTGGAGTTCAATATGCCTTCTGGGGGCTTGTGAACTGTATATACTGTAAACTTCCTACCCCATAAAATTGATTAAAATGTCTTGATAGACCATGAAACACATAAGGCCTCTTTCTCAATAACAGAGTATTTGGGTTCTGCACCCTTCAAAAACCTGGATCCATAAGTGATCACTTTTTCTTTTCCCTCTTGTTTTTACACTAGAACATGCCATATTCCTGTATTACTGGCATCAGTATACACTAAGATTTCGCACATGGTCTCAAAATTACCAGTACTGGGGCATTTACGGTTCCTTTTTTATGTTCTCAAATTCTCAAATTCTCTTTAATATTCTTCATTCCTTTCAAAGTGTGTATCTTTTTTACACAACCCTCTTATAACTCTGGACTTGTGGGAAAACCACTAACAAATTTTGGGTAGTACTCTAATAAACCAAGAAATGATAATACACCATGTTTATCACTAGGAGCGTCCATGTTCACTAAAGCCTTTACTAAACTCTCTTTAGGAGAAACACATTGTCCATTGAGTTTGTGTCCTAAATAGTCAATCGCTTTGACTCAAAACGTACATTTGTTCTTTTTCAGGGTCAGACCCACTCTATCGAGCGTACCTGAGATTTGCATTAAACTTCGGTCATGTCCTTTCAGAGAACTTCTTGTGATCAGAATATCATCTTGGAAGTACCACACTCCTTGGACCTCACTTAATAACTTGTGCATTAACCTTTGGAAATACGCTGCAGCTGACACAAGGCCAAAGGGCATTCTCTTATTCATAAAAGTGCCCTCCTGAGTAACAAACGTGCTAAAGTTGCGGGACGTGGGATGTAAATCAACCTGGTGGTATGCTGACGTGAGATCTAATGTGCTGAAATATTTGATACCTTTCACCCTACCTACCATTTCTCCTATATTAGGTAGTGGAAATGAATCGACAATGACACATTTAGTCAATGCTCCAAGGTCGACACACAATCTGACATTTCCATTTCCCTTTCATACTACTACTACTACTGAGGAAATCCATTCTTAGGCTTCTACCTCTTCAATTATTCCTTATTTAAGTCGTTTTTAATTTTGTTGGAAACTTCTACCCTAAGTGCTATTGAAACACACCTAGCTTTGGCTATGACCGGGCCGAGTTCTGCCTAAGGACAATTTTAGGAGAAAATCCTTTCAAACAACCTATTCTTTCTTCAGACACACTGGCAAACATATTTTCTAGTCTGAAGACTTTCATGGAAATAGTAGCTAAATGCCCTGGTACCCTTGGGTGAATGATAATCCCCAATTTGGCCTGTTCAAATTAACCTAACTAATTTCCCTCTTTGTTCAAGGCATACACATCAGCGTTTATTTTTTGGTCATGCCACTTTAACTCAGTTTTGAAATAACCGACAAACTCAATGTGTACACCACCATATGTGCTGACTTTGACTTGTGGGCTTAGTAGCGACTTTCCCTTTAGTAACTCTTTCCATATTTTATGATGAATAATGGAATAATCAGAGCCAGAGTCCACCAGCATTTCTACTGAGTTATTACCTACTAAAATATTTTCATTATGTTTGCACCCTTTCTTGCGTTTTGCACCAACCTCACTCACTGAGCATGTAACACCCTCTTCATGCATGTCATCACACTCATAACTATGTTCACCTTCTTGTCTAGCAGAGAGTTCTTTAACACTACTTCGATTGAGGTTTCTGCAACATCTGGCAAAGTGTCCCTTCATGTTGCCTTTTGAACATACTACTGACAGAGCTGGCAATCTACAGAATTGGCATAGTGTGTAAAATGTTCACACCTACGCATTTCCTCCCCATAGGCAAGGTGTGTGCACTCTCCTTGAGCTTGTCATGTTCTCAACCCTTGTTAGTTTTACTCTTAACTATGCTGGTTTTCATACCAAAAGTATTCCGCCGACCTGTGGATAGAGCATTAATATCATTGGCAGGTGAGTTCATTTCAAGTTCTTTAACACACGCAGTAGGGTGTACTATGCGCTTGGAAATATGAAGGGCTTCCTCCAGTGTGGGGTGACCTTTGGTCCATATCTCCTCCCTAGTCCTATTCTCTTTGACTTTAAGCATGAATTGATCTCTCAATCTTCCATTATAAGTTGTGCTAAACTTACAACAATTGGCTAGTTCACGTAATGCAGTGATGAAACATTCTTTAGACTCACCCTCTAATTGGTCCCTTTGTAAAAAATTGTCACACAATGCTAACCTTTTTTTCATAATGTTTGTCCATTTTTTGATGATGGCATCAAAGGCATTTGGAACAACATCTACTGATTCCCCATCGCCACTAGCTGGTTTACTGGGATCCGGTAGGCTCTTTAAGGTGCGTAATCCCAAACTATGCATGAGCAGTGCTCTGCGTGTTTTAATACTGAAGTTGGGATCATGTACGGCCATGATATAGTCCAGAAAGTCCCCTTTCTAGACATCCCACTTAACAAAAGCGTTCCCCTAGTTTTAGCAAAAACTGGACAGTAAGAGCACTCATTTCTACTGATGTGCACAACAAAGCCACTAACTTTTTAGTGTAAGGTTAAAATGCAAACACAGATTTAAAAAATGCTGCACCGCTCACATATGTTATGCAGCAATAAAAAAGGAAACTTGTCAGTGCTAAATCTCTTAGTGATTGTGCTGGTTATCAGACAAGAAGTACAATATATTGAATTCAGAACCAGACAGCATGCAAGAAAATAATACACAATATGAAATGAAGTAGTCAGAAAGTATTGCCCTGAGAGAAAATTAATGTACAGGACCAGCTAGGAAAATGTGAATTGCCTGCAAATGCTGCTTAGCTTTATTATGGGCGAATTCCTTAATCCTAAACCGCAAAACAACATGAATGGCCAAGGGCACTGCTACGGGCCAACTGTTCCTCAGCACCAAGATGCTCAAGTATTGTTGATAGAAATGCGAGCGCAGGAAAGACTCTACAGGGTGCATTGAAAATGGATCCTTCCAGTGAAGTGGGAGCTCAACGGTCATCCTGGAAAGGAGTGGCAGCATGAGTACGGGGTAAAGCAGATCAGAAGGTGCCACAGAGGCACGGGCAGTAATCCTTCTCTGGGGCAGGCAAAACCTTTGAGCCAAGGCATAATCCACAAGAGTAGGGGCAACCACAGGCACCAACATTCACAGGGCAGCCAATGAAGAAAATAGACAGCAGCAGATTTCCACATGAGAAATTGAACATGGGGCAGAGGGGTAAGCTCCAGCTTTTCGTCAAATGTGATGTCCTGGAATAAGGTAGGCCCATGGCCAGTTATTTATGATCTTCTTTTTTTAAGGTTCCTCTGAATGCCCCTCTCCACAATCAGGCCGCATAAACTGTGTGTGCTTCACCAAGGAGCTTCTTGTATACATTCTTAGAATTCTATGAGGTCACAATGCAGCAGCTTGGGCAGCAGGCCCAGCCTCAATACAAACAAACAACATTAAATAAATACATGTGTACCTCTGGTTTGGTGTAACGCTCACCTGATTCCCAAGGGGGCGTCGATCGGAACTGGACTGCTAAGGTCTCCACCAGCGTTATTCGTAGTGCAGAGACGGCTGACTGGACCGGCCTTCCTAGCTTCGTCTACTTGATTCGTAAAAGTAATTTCCTAAAAGCAGGAGGAGGGGAATTAGCCACCCAGTGGATGCAAGGAAACACTTGTTTAATTTGTTCCCTCTAAGCACCTCGATATTCCCCTTTTGTTGTCTCACCTTATTGTTTGTAATGATGAGCTCTCCATCCTGCACCGAGCGCAGGGGCGCATAGAATCCCAGTTGCTTCATTGGTTTGAAGATTTTGGGCGAGTGCCAGACGTGTTGGACTCCGTGGTAAATGGCAAGGAGCCGTAAGTATAATGTCTATAGAGTTCAATTGTCTGTTATTCACTCGTTTTTTCCCTTTGTATTGCAGCTTAATCCGAGAAGAGTTCACCTGAAGTGCTGCAGGTTGCGCGTGGGTAAGAGTCTGTATTACCCAGCATTGTCCGGTAAAAGCGAAATAAATGTCTTTAACAAGTGTTCTTTCCTCACACTGGTGCAGCGTTAAAGAGGTGGAACGCCGATGAAAGATGCCCAGAGGAGCGGTAACTCTGGTGAGTATAATATGGTTGCTTTGATTGTCTTTGTTAGCACCCGGCTCACCTTGTTCTCTTTGTCCCTTTCAGGTTCCACAGATGCAGTGATGAAATGATGGCTGCAGCGCTGAACCGTGGAGATGCAGACTGATAAATATGGCGCGGCGCACCTGCTAGCGATGCAATGCTTTTATTTCCGACGTGTCTTTTCCAATTCTGAAGTGCGGCGAATTCGGGAACAGATGAAAATTAAAAGGTAAGTTCTTGTTCTTATTTCTCTTTCTTCTAGTGTGAAAACATAAAAATTGATATGAGGCTGGGAGCCCAAAGGAAACACACAAACACAGGTTACAAAGGACATACAAGGTGCTTTATTTAAAAGCTACAACAGTTACCAAAGTCAATTGACAAACGGATAGCTATTCGGCTCTCAGAGTAACGTAACAAACTTCAACGAGGGTTTGATGCATTAGTAGAGAGACCGTACATTGGAATACTTGGGCTTTTATATCCTTTATCCAGCCCTTGGCCAACCCCCTCGTGGGTTAACCATTCTCGGGACCAGGCCTAGGGTTCCTTGCCAGGTCAACCCCATGATGTATGCATTTTGATCAGTTCCGCTGATACAGTTGTTCATTTACACATAGGTCAGGGATAGGACAAGGTCTCAGTTCGCGACCCCGACAAGTGGCCTGCAGGCATATTAATTATTCATGTGTGCGGAGGTCACAACGGCCAGAATCTCACTCAGAATGTCAGTCGGCCTCCATTTTGATGTTCAGGGTGACTTCCACTTTACAAGAGAACCTAAAATGGCGGCTAAATCCAAGATGGCGGCTTACATAACTTTTTGTTAAGGTCAAAACCTTGCAGCGGAGTCTATTTACATGAAATTTTAGACAACTTGGCGTAGGCCAATACACATTCAAATACTGCGATAGGAGGCATAATATCATTTCAATTCCAACAGACCCTCCTTTTGGCCTATGCCAAGTGCTAATATCATTTCTAATACTTTTGCAAATGACTCCATGTGTTGTCATCCATACATCCCAAATCATTGTCTGTAATATCTATAGCCATTAGGTCGTTCATCAGAACCTCTTGTAACATGAACTCTTTAGATGCTGTCTCTGGGGCATATATTCTATGCCCTATTGTGCTCACTGCTTGGGCACAACATCCCCCTAGCATTCCACATATACTCGGAAGACATTGAAAACAGCAACAAAGGAATAGCAGGATCCCCAAAATAACCAGAATAACAGAAAGCACCTTCCAACCCCAAGATCGTAAAGAATCCCAGAACCAGGTGCTAAGATTCCAATCTCCTACAGGGATATGTACTTCAGAACTAAGAGTATGCAAGTTCTGTATTGCTTTAAAAATTGTCGGCGAGGAATCTGGTATGAAAACACAGCAAGCGGACCCCACTAATTTGCATACTCCACCTCGTTCTGCCAGAATGACATCTAATGCCATACGATTTTGGAGTGCTACCAATCTTATTGCTTTTTGTTCTAAGGTCATATTGTAGAGTATATCCGTGGTCCGGTTGATCGTTCTCTCCAGTACCCTTGCTAATCCCCTAATGTTCTCAGAGTTTGTTATTTGTCCCCAAAAGGGCACAACTGACTTTGCTATATCTCCCAATACTTGCCCAGGGGTATCTCCGTTCTTGTCCCGCCGTGGGCGAGCCTTAGAAACCTCCAATGTACTAGCTACAAATACCCCGGGTAACAGGATTCCTAAATAACAGGTTCCCTGCCAATCCTTGGGCAACCAGGGAAATGCTAAACTACCACAAACAAAATAAACAGGCCCCTCTACATACAGAAGCCTGTTTTCTCCAGTCAAATTTACAATGTTCATACAACCTTCAAAATCTCCCATTGGCCGAGTGCCGTTTCTTTGTACACAAAAGGGGACCGAGTCAGGGCTATGATTTATAGAGTAAGAAGGAGGTATGGCGTCCTTATTGCCTATCGGAGCCATTTTAAAGGAAATTAAAGTTTGAAAAGGAAGAGACAGTTTATCAGACGGCCTAATAGAAGCGACATTAGGTTTACTTCTATTCGCAAAAAGCGAGCATCCCAGGGGAGTTAATTCACGTTTCTCAAAATCATTCAGATTAGTTCCATCAAAGTTCCCTGAGATGCTATCATTCCAACGGCCAAAGAATAGTGCTCTAAGAGAGGCATAGCAAGCAGTCGTTAAAGGTAAAGGGTGAAAATACCATCCCAGTCCCTTGTTCCCATGTTGCGGTAAATGAGTGCAAATCCAACAATTACTCTTATTAAAAATGGCATGCGTTGCATTCATTACTATCATTAGAGTGTTATTATGATATTTTTGTCTATGTTGGGAGTCTCTAGGGGACAGAGTGTGAAGGTGTACAGAGGGAGTCAAAGCAGTTGGTACAATCTAGGTCGGTAGTAAAGGTTTTAGAGGATAGATTTCTTCAAAGTACCAAAGTCCTACAGCAGTAATTATAAAAATAACAATTATCGTTATCAAAACACAGCAGTACGTTTTCGGGGCCCAGGCACATTGTTCATTGTCCAAGTTGGTCACCCCCTTATTCACAAGTCCAGTGCGGGGAGCAGCAGTGGAGGTGGCAGGCATTGTAGTTCCTCAATCGACGACCCCAATGTTCGTTGCTGGCGACGCTACGGTCATGCGTTTTCTTAGTCCTTCCCAACCCTAGCCAGCAGAATCCCTTTTTGTTCAACAGAAACTTTCTTATACAAAAGAAAACTTCCAATCACTTCCCTTTTCCAGATGCACGAAAAACCTGTGCCGTAGTTCTATTTTCTTCGTCGAAGGTTGTACCTGGTGGTACCCAAGATTGTTTGCTCCGAAAATAAGGTGTCGTCACTTCCTGAGGGAAGCGACGTGTCAGAGGCGACGGAAGTCGCAGAGCTTGAAACAGTGTTTTCCGGAAGTGATTTTTTAAGAGACTCCGGAGACGAAATGGACTGTTCCCCAAGCTCCACGGGCTCAGAGGAATTCTCTGACGCACTCACAGCGCTGTTTGCTACTCCAAGATCAGAGACTGTAGCATCAGCGAGGGGTTCTGCTTCTTCTGTAACGTGTGGCGTCGGGTGAGGAAGTTTCTTGACATGCGTCGCGTGGATCCAGTTTTTCTTCCCAGCCACCCGCACTGCTGTCCGGGTGACCAACAGCATCTGGTAGGGTCCCTTCCAACGAGGAGCGAGACAGGAAGACCTTTCGTAGGCCTTCACTAGGACCCAACTTCCAGGCTGTATATCGTGTCCTAGGCCCGTGAACCGTACAGGTAAAGCTGAAAACACCTGGTGATAAATGAAATACAGGTTTTTAGTTAACTGGTTACAGTAGTCTACAAGCAATACATTTTCCACCTCTCTCAGGGCTTTAGGTTTTGGGAGACCCCAAATGTTAGCAGGTCTCCCCATCACTACCTCAAATGGAGAAAGCCCAGTCTTAGTTGGAGGTGTAGTACGCATAGCCAATAATACAATAGGTAAGGCATCTGGCCATTTCAGTTTGGTATCGGCACATGTTTTGCAAGCTTATTCTTTAAGATACCATTGTGTCTTTCCACCAACCCAGCACTTTGAGGATGTCTAGCTGAGTGAAATCGTTTCTCAATACGTAAGGCTGTGCATATCTGCAAAATGACTGCTGCAACAAAATGAGGACCATTATCCGACCAAATTACCCTTGGGAGCCCAAATCGAGGAAAGAATTCTTTTACCATAATCTTTGCAGTGGTCATGGCGGTAGCATCTTTAACGGGGAAAGCCTCGACCCATTTACTGAAGGCACAAATAATTACAGGAACATATTTCAAATTGTTACACCGATCCATCTCAATAAAATCAAAGTGAATGACCTCGAAGGGAACAGAAGGGGGCCCAAAGCTTCCCCTTGGAGTTACTGTCCCCTTACCCACATTGTGCTGTAAGCAGATCATGCAATTTCGGACATAATGTCTGGCAGTCTCCGGAATCTTGTTATTCACCCAAACTTGTTCTAACATTTTCGTGATCTGCTGAGCACACACATGTGTAGGACCGTGTGCCATCGTAACCATTGCCAGTACGTATGAATCAGGGAGCAACCATTTTCCTTCAGATGTATTCACCCAACACCCATCATCATCTAGTTTCCCCATTCCTTCGGCCCACCTTTTAGATTCTTCTACTGTGGCATCAGTTTGAATATCTCGCACAGACCCAATACCTTCATCCATTATATAAGCATCTTTCATTTCCCTCAAAGCATACATGTCCGTGTTAAGGTCTGTGGCCGTTTGTCTGGCTATCAGGTCCGCAAAAGCGTTCCCTTTTCCCACATCATCTATGACCTTACGATGTGCTGCATATTTCATGATCACTAACTGCCTAGGGAGTGAGAGTGCCGAGAGTAATTGCACTATCAAGGGGCCATGCTGGATCTTGGTCCCATGTGAGGTCAGGAACCCTCTTTCCGACCAGAGCCTCCCAAAGTTGTGAGCAACCCCAAAGACGTACTGGCTATCAGTATATATATTTACTATACGCCCTTGGGAGAGTTCACAAGCTCGGGTCAATGCTATAATCTCTGCGGCCTGCGTGGAGTTATGCGAAATTCTCTTAGTTTCAACAACTTTACTCAATGTAGTAACTGCATAAGAAGCTGTAGATGTACCATCTGAAAGTTTGAAGCAGGAGCCATCACAAAACAGCTCCCCTTATGCATTGTCCAAAGGAGTATCTCTAAGATCTATCCTGCCCTTCGTTTCTTGTTCAGTGGTATACAGGCAATCATGTAATTCTTCGTCACCGCAAACAGTGTTTTGCGGGAAAGGTAAAAGTTCAGCCGGATTAAGAACACAACACCCCTTAATTTGAATGTGAGGGGCAAACAGAATTAATTCATACCGTGTTAACCGCGTAGAGGTGAGGTGTTGCATTTGGGTTTTGTTCAATAGGATATCTACAGAGTGAGGTACCATCAAAATCAAATCATTGCCTAGGACCATTCCCTCGCTCTGTTGTACAGACGCGGCAGCAGCAGCGACAGCTCGCAAACATCTTGGCAAAGCGCATGCGACAGGATCAAGGGCGGAGGAGTAGTAGCCGCACGGCCTATTCTTCCCTCCGTGTTCCTGTGTTAACAAAGCCAAAGCACATCCATCACATTCATGCACAAACAACACAAAGGCCTTGTCATAATTTGGAGTACCCAGAACCGGTGCAGAGCATAACGCGGTTTTGAGAAACTCAAATGATCGTTGATGTTCCGATTCCCATGGCAGTGGCAGAGAAATACCCTTCTTCGTCAAAGCCAACATCGGTTTTATCACTAGCGAAAAGTTCGGGATCCACAACCTACGGTAAGAAGCCATACCTATTAAGGCTCTAACTTCCTTCTGTGTATTTGGAACAGACATGCCAGAAATGTGTTTTATTCTTTCAGGTGTCAATCTTCTCCCCTCCTTTGACAGGAGGTAGCCTAAATAGGCGACCTCCTGACAACAATATTGAAATTTTTTGAGCGAAACTTTATGACCATTTTTAGCTAAATGAACAAGCAACAGTACAGTGCCTTCTTTACAAGCACTTTCAGAGTCTGCAGCCAGAAGCAAATCATCAACATATTGAAGCAGTGTACAAGTAGGTGGCAATTCAAGGGTGTCGAGCTGCTCTTTCAAAGCTCTACTATAAATGCTTGGACTTTCAATATACCCTTGAGGTGCCCTGGTAAATGTAAATGAGCGTCCCCCCAAGGTGAACGCAAACAAATATCTACTTTCCTTATGTATAGGGATGCTAAAGAAAGCGTTTTTAAAATCCACAACGCTGAAGTGCGTAGACGTAGCAGGGATCATTGTTAATATCGTCGTCACATCAGGCACGATTGGAAATTGTGGGGCGACAACTCTGTTAATAGCACGAAGAGCAATTATGAACCGGTATGGAATTGCATTGTCGCCTTTCTTATATACAGGCAAGATCGGACTGTTACACAAACTACCTGTAATCTCCTCGATCACCCCACGATGCACAAAATCGGAGACAATGCATTTCAAAGCACGCTCGCCCTCAACTGATATTTTATAATGCTAAACTCAGGAGGTAAAAGTCGAATCAGGAACTGAGAATTAGGAAGTTGCTGTGGTGAAACCGTCAGCCGCACTCCATCAGAGGAACAATGAATTACTGCATTTAATTTCTTTAACAAATTCAACCCCAGCAAATTCTCTCCACAGTTCGAAGTCAGAAGAAAAGGGCAATGGTCCGTAAAGGGACCCAAAGAAACAGACACCGGTGAAGAAACCGGACAGACAATTGGTATACCAGAAAACCCTACGGAAACGTTTGTTTGCCCTGACAGTGGAATGTTTGGAACCCGGGAATGATCAATGGAGCACTTCTGTGCTCCAGTGTCTATCAAAAACTGGTGTTTCCTATTCCCTACTAATAATTCAACGTAGGGGCCTTTCTGATTAACGGGAATAGGTGAAGGTTCCAAACCCTGCTTCGGGCAGTCCTAATGAAATAGAGTATCGTTAGAAGGAAGCTCTTCAGAGAGGTAGGCAGCAGAAGGGTGATCAAATATGTTCCTCGAGTCCACACTCGAGGTCTGATTTTCCCGTGAAAAAGGTTGCTGAGGATCTTATAAAAACTGACCTCTATCAGGGCCCCCTGCTCCAGGGCGGCCCCTAGGTCGTCTACCCATAATCCCAAACGCACTGTTTGACCTTTGTCGAAGGACGGGGAACTGTGCTCGCCAATGACCTTCCTGGCGGCAATAAGCACATTGATTAATATTCACAGGACCCAAAGGAGCATTTCCTTTTGGGACATACTGACCTCTGGTCTGTGTCGTGCCTCCTCTGGGGTTTCTGACAATTTGTTGTAATAATACTTTGGTTTTCAAATCTCCTTTCCTCTTTTCAATTCTGTCCTTCTCATTATTAACACGGTTCTCATAATACTGAGCCATGTGCAAAACCTCAGATTGAGATTTTGCCTGCCAAGCGCTCTCAGAGGACATAATCTGTGACTGGATGTCAGGCAACAATCCACGTACGAATTTGTCCACAAACAACCTTTTCCCAGACTCTGTACCCAAATCCTGTCCACTGAAGTCAGAAAATACCTGCTCGAATCTGTTAAAGAATTTGGAGGCGCCTTCAGTTTTCCCTTGAACACAGGCCGTAAGCTTGTCCCAAATAATTCTCTTCTCTGGAATTATAGTTTTTAATTTTGCGACAATTCTATCAGGCAAAGTAAGTATTACCTGTGGTGGTTTTTCACCTGCTGGTCTTTCCCCATCAATCCTAATCATATTAGCCCACGTATCTCCCAACCCTGGCACATCGTCTATTGTCCGAACCTTTTTCCATACATCTACGGGTAGGAGTACAGGGAATAGCAAGTCAATATCGCTTAAGGTGAACACAGAGGACTGCAAGACGGACTCTATTTCTTTGTAAAACCCCGTCGGGTTTTTCCTGATATCGGGAACTGTTTGTCTAATAGTGTTCACTTCCTGTCGTGAAAACGGGACGTGAACGAATTGTGATAGATAATGTGCAGGGATATCCACAGCGGGGGCACCAGTCCCAGCGTTGGCGGGAATCTCAACTTTTGGGACAAAGGTCGGAGGAACCTCTCTCATAGGCAACTGAGATATAGGTACCTCCGGCCGCTTACTAAGCAACAGAGCCAGGTCGAGCGCTAAGGCAGCCGAAGAAGTGTCGGGCGAAAAAGCCCTTTTACAAATCCCCAATAATTCTATGGGGCAACTAACCTTCTTTCTTGCACATTCTTCTTGCAGGTACTGTACCATTACCTGAATTACCTTTCTTTGCATTTCTACTGTATACTGACTATACGTGTCATATACTTCATCTGGCGGAATCGATGAATCCGAGATCCATTGAATCGCATCTTTGGTACAAATTCGTACTTCCTCAGGTGCCGATCTACGACACGGAAGGAACCGTTTCTGTACATACATACTATCGTCTTCGTCATCCTCATCTCGTGACTTTTCAAAGTCCTTCCTATACTCAAACAATTTTTCGACATGACCATATACTTTCTGCTCTGTGTCCCTCGAAAGTGCCAAAACATTTAGATCTCTCACCCCTTGTGGAAGATCCGAATTTTGTAATCTACTCCACATCACACATAAATGAGTCCCCAAACCTTCGATAAAAACATTTTTCTTGGGAAAACTGTTCAAATTAGATAATGTGGAAAAAACATTAACTTGATCACCTTTCTCCATACAGTGCTTTGCCCATGCAAACAATTCCTGTTTCTTATTTGCAGAAACAGTATTACAAGTGACGATCTTTGATCCTGCACCTGGATCAACTTTAGTCAATACGGGCGCAGGAGGAAGGGGCGGTGCGATAGGTGGAGGAACAACAACTAGAGGAATAGGAACAATAGGTTGTACAGGGGGAGCAGGAATAACAGCAGGAACAACAGCAGGAATGGGCAGAGCGCCCAAAGTAGGATCATACAGAGGTGGCGCAGAGGCACCAGGCCTGCGTTCGTTTAACAATTTTTCAATAAATTCTTCGGAAACATGGAAATCTTTAGAGGGGTAAATTTTCTGGATTCCGAGTGACAAAGCCCTATCCATATTTTTAACTGATTCTGAATGTTTTTCTTTATCATATAACAACGCTTTTTCGGCATTTGTTTTATGACGGCGTGCATGTTTATCCCTACTTTTAAGCTGCTGTAACACTTCTTTTTTCCAATTCTGTAAAACATCAAAAGCTGCAGGTCTAGCCTTCTTTTTTAGCAAGACTGATTCTAGGTATTCAATACAGGGGATCTCAAAACTGCCGTTGATTGGCCACTGAAATTCGGAGGCATGTCTGGTCTGTCTGTGCCAAATATCATTAAATACTATACTACCAATGCCATACTTACAGTACATAGTACATGCCGGCGACCCCTCTTGTGGTGCCGGGCGGCTAAATTCCAAAGATTGTCGATCGCTGCGGAACAGAGCCCTAAAGCAGCTAGACAATTTCCCAGGCATTTCACAAAATATTGGTGTTACCTGGTCAATAATTGTGTCTGCAGATACAATACGCCAAATTCAAATTGTCAGGGTTAAATTAAGAGCCCGGTCATGACTGCACCTGACCAAACCTAAGGAGGACCGTACGGTTTATCAAAGAACTTACCTAACGAATTTTACCTTGTGTTTGGTGGTTTCGACAAATCTGCCCGCCTCAAAAATGGACCCTCGTCAAGATGTCGTGTCAGACCACACGACTATCGTCCAAGGATCGGATCGTGCAGCGCTGCCGAGGTATCGCGTCTCGTTCGGTCGGGCCCGCAGAATCACACCGTCCGATCCCGGTTCGATAGTCTGCGTCAACCTTCAATGATCCGGCATCAATCTTGAGGGTCCCTATTCGGGCGCCAACTGTGAAAACATAAAAATTGATATGAGGCTGGGAAGCCCAAAGGAAACACACCAACACAGGTTACAAAGGACATACAAAGTGCTTTATTTAAAAGCTACAACAGTTACCAAAGTCAATTGACAAACGGATAGCTATTTGGCTCTCAGAGTAACGTAACAAACTTCAACGAGGGTTCGATGCATTAGTAGAGAGATCGTACATTGGAATACTTGGGCTTTTATATCCTTTATCCAGCCCTTGGCCACCCCCCTCGCGGGTTAACCATTCTCGGGACCAGGCCTAGGGTTCCTTGCCAGGTCAATCCCATAATGTATGCATTTTGATCAGTTCCGCTGATACAGTTGTTCATTTACACATAGGTCAGGGATAGGACAAGGTCTCAGTTCGCGACCCCGACAAGTGGCCTGCAGGCATATTAATTATTCATGTGTGCGGAGGTCACAACGGCCAGAATCTCACTCAGAATGTCAGTCGGCCTCCATTTTGATGTTCAGGGTGACTTCCACTTTACAAGAGAACCTAAAATGGCGGCTAAATCCAAGATGGCGGCTTACATAACTTTTTGTTAAGGTCAAAACCTTGCCGCGGAGTCTATTTACATGATATTTTAGACAACTTGGCGTAGGCCAATACACATTCAAATACTGCGATAGGAGGCATAATATCATTTCAATTCCAACACTAGGATGGTATCCAGGTTCGAGGCGGGCGTGGCAGAGGACTGGATGCTGCAGGCACGGTGAGTGTCACGCTGCTGAAGTGCAGAATAACGCGAAGCATGGGCTGCTGTTCGGGTGTGGTTTAAATAGCCTAAAAAGTAGTCCCGGGTAAGAAGTTCCCCAGAACCACACCCGAGTAAAAAATAGTCCCTGTAATAAAATAGTCCCATCCAGGCCTCACGTGGGCTTTGATCCATTTGCAGCATGGTCTGCAGGAGGTAAGTAATGTCTATGAGCCTGGCGCCTATGGCGCCAGGACTGATGTCTATTATGAGCCTGGTGCCTAAGGCGCCAAGACTGAACCCAGATAGCCCCCAGCCGGGACTGCTGGGGTCTCAATAAATGTCTGGATGCCTGCTCCCGAGGCTGCTGGGCTGGGTCCGGATGCCCGGGGGTAGGTATCATGACATTTGGTTACTGCAGTGGCTGGTGTTAAATACAAGTTTGAATGTCAACGGTAAATGCTATGCCGATATCCACAATATAACATATATTCTATATGGGATTGATGATCTAATTTGTTCGGCCATATCGGGTAGCTCCGCATGGGCCACCTACAAGAGGTTGCAAGTAAAATCATGTATTGCTAGTGTGTTGTGAGTGGTTGCTGCAACAAAGTGTGAGCAGTGTTAGAGGCGACTAAGGATTGTTCAGTATGAGCTTTCTCAGCCTGGAAAAGTTACCAGCACATGAGCACAATGGGGGTCTGGGGGTGGGAAGAAGGACCCCATGGTGCCGCCTTGTCCCATTAAGGTTACCCCACTCTGACTCCCCTGGCCACAAGAAAGGACATTCTAACTTTTAACTTCATTCTTTATTACTTTTGTATCATCTTTCTTCAATTGTGTGGGAACAAGGGTCTCTGCTGGCTATAATGAATAGGCTTTGTCTTCCTGGTGCAGATCACGTGTGCAAGGACCCCAAACGTAATTTTCCTGTTCACCTTATGCCGATTTTCAGCTTTCACCCATGCAGGTGTCCTATCTCTTCTGCTGATGTGCAACTTTCTCTCCCTCAGCGTCCTTGGCAAGAATATGCACAATAGCTGCAGTGACAGCCTGGTCTGTGTTTCTTAGTGAAATCAGTGTGTCAGGCTTCTCCCTGTTTTCTTGAGCCTCTTCAGTGTCTTGCATTCCTTTCAATGCAGCAGTGACTTTCATCTTGATTTATATGGCCACTCATGTTAGTTGCATTGTGCATCAAGCAAGCAGATACAAGTATTCATGTGTGATTAGCATTTCTGGATAAGAGAGATAAGGTGTAGGTGATCTCTATCTCAGTGATTATAAGAACGTGCTTCGTGTCTAAGAGCAGTGTGGCCTAAATGTCTGTGTAACTTTGTGCAGGGATGTATGTGCTTCATGACTAATGCATCTTCGTGTGTGTGCATGTTTGGCCATTTCGCTTCTTCATGATTACTTTGGTGATGTCATCCGGTTATGGTCTGTAGGGCTGCTTCAGTGAGTGGCGTCTGCCACCTTGGTGGTATACTGGTGGTGGGGGGTATACACCATCACTTCATCTGTCTCACAGGGAAAATCTACCCACCTACCATCATGCACCCCAGCCACAAGCAAATCTAGGAGACAGCCGTGCGAGATGCAACATAGGCTATCTGGTCTGACCGCTGCAGCCATATGCCAAGTTGGGTTCAGCCGGAGGACCAAATGGGCCGGTAAGGTCCTCCCTGACAATGTGGTTGTGTGGCTATGAGGTTGTGCCTTCAATAAGGCCACCATCCACAGTTTGGGACTTAAGATGCCTTCCGAAACCAAGGTCCAGCATCTCTTCCCTGACTCCCATGAGCTGGATCCTGCTACTCTGCCACTGGCTGTGCCAAGGCCTTCTGGTCTGCTAGGCTCAACAGAAGGGGAGAGGTGCAGTTCCACCCAAGGTATGTGGGAGGTTCCCCTGCAGATTGTGGTGAAGCAGGAGGAAGGATGCAGACCCTTGGGGCACCAGCACCACTGCAGCGCCTTTGACAAATCTGTGCCTCAGACCACGACTCCCAATAGATTGCTGCAAGGTAGCTGCCCTGCTTCTTCCAAATCCCTGACCCAGAATCAGGTAATCTACAAATGATCATGCACCACATTTCCCAGAAACATGGGGTACACCCTGGTGTGAGAGTTTGCCCCTGATGTCTACACTCAAGTCCTGTGGCAAGCGGTTCTATGCTCTGGCAAACAGGTTGGCTATCTGCAGCCAACTAAGGCTCCACAGTACTGTGTTTCCATCACGGTTTAGGGGGGATACTGACTTAAAGGCATTTAGTCCCCATCCCACAGATGGCCGCTTTGCCCAATTGGCTCCTCAGCCATCTAAAGACTGAATAGTTTAATATTGGTTTGGCCCCAAGACCTCTAATTATTTGTAACACCAGATTAACTGGGGTATCGGAGTGCCAGATATCCTGAGTGAAATGCTCTTCCCATGTTGGTAGCTATGGAACACCACAGAGTGCCACACATGGAAAAGCCAGCTGCCCTGGGGTAAAGGAATGTGCATTGGGTTGTTCAGGCAACCAGTACCAGGTGCATGCTGCGTTACTGGCTCACCTGACCCATGAGATGTGAAACGTGGAGGCAAGGAGACTTCGGAAACAAATTACTGCACCAGGTCCATGGAGCCAGTGATGGTGCTGATTGTCCCCCTTAGGGGGACAACGGGACTTGGGACTCTGTTACAGCCCCAATTGCACCCTAGGGAGGCCCTGGGGCAATTGATGTTGAAACGACCATCAGACAGGCGTAGCCTCAGGAGGAAGTCAGAGCTGCAAGGTGAGATTGAAGTGACAGTGATCAATGTGTCCCACAAGTCACACTAATAAATTGCATCTAGCTATGTCCTTCATGAACACGTGACCTGAAAGATTCATGGAAAAGAGTCACAAACAACTATCATCTATCCAGATGTCAGCCCGGACCTGCTGGTGCAGGAGAGGCTGGCGGGAGGCAGAGCCACCTGTCCTGCTGCATGGCGAGATGGACCCATGTCCTTTTCAGCATCCCAACTTGGGAGTCCAACAACAACAATGTGGTACATAAACAGGTTTTCTGGTGCACAGCCCACAGAGTCTGCCTGCTGTCCTCTGTGACAGTATTAAAGGTCTCCACATGGGAATGGAACAGGCATTTGCAAGATCTTTGTGCAAGAACACCAGCTTGATGACAAGATCCAACTATGAGCAATTGTAAGTGCAGCAACTATACCATATGCATTTGGAGATGGAATGACCACAGCTTCTGACACAAGACTTGTCCTCCAATGATACTTCCTCAAAGGATCTTAAGTGTACACATTCCAATCACTCGCAGGGATGGAGTCCTGTGACAGAAATGGAAGTCACTACCTCCCATAATTGGGAGAGTGTAACTTGCATGCCTGCTGCCTTCCTTGGATGTGGTAGCTGTTGCTTAGGCTCACTCTCTGGTTTCCAATCCCAAGTCACCCTTACCTGTGATCACCATGGTAGGCACAGGGCATTAACATGTCATGGGTAGGTGCAAACTGACCAAGTGTAGCTACAGTCACCAAAGCGGCAGTGCCACACCATGTTGGTCTGAGTCTGCATAATTCATGCATCCCAGGAGCTCAGCGTTTGCTGGCACGTATTTGCAGTACATTCACCACAGTAATCCAAGTAACAGATACAGCCATCAAAGTAATCATCAATAACTCAATGAGCCATTTTGCTGCATCACTGTACTGGCCATGTGTACAAACACATGTGTGGCTCAATCTTTGAAACAAGCATATGCCACTGACAGGATATACCTTGTAGCTGCACCTGCTGGAGGGTTGCAATGGGGGACACTCACTCCCACCTAGGGCCGATCTTTACATGCTTGGGGCTGTCTGTGGGACAAAAGCAACAGAGCGTGCACCCACTCCAAAATATGGAGGGGTGGACAGGTCAATCATATGGGCATTGATGGGCCAGCCAGCTCAGGGCCTGGGGGATGGAAGGGGGGAGGCTGGGCTCAGGCACAACTGAAAGTGGCAGGGGTTATTGCAAGCACCATTACTGGTGTGGTGACAGGGGGTAAGAACCCCACATAACATTTGTCTGAACTGCTGCACATAGGTGCTCAGAAGAGAAAGGTGAACAGCATGGCAGAAAGGACCTGCACTGGGCTGACACCACCCGACCCCATCCACTCTGATCCGACCACCAGGGAGCTATCAGGATGCTCAACCTTTGCTCTGCTTGGAGGGTGGAGCTACCCATGTAGGGTAGCCCACCAGAGGGGGCATACCCTTGACAAGGTCCCAAGGAGGGAAGAATCCAATTTCTCAAAACAGCAGCCTATGGATGTGGGTGGCACACCAAAATGGGAAAGGCCATGTAGGAGATCTGAAGCAGAGCCACATTTGTGGGGGAGGGATTGACAGACCCAGTGAGGGTGTGTTGTATGTGCAGACAGACTGGGTCCCCCCTCTGGCAATAACAGGCTGGTTACACCAAAGAGTTTAAGCACCAAAGAAGACACCAACATCAGAACTCAGGAACAGATAAATAACTAGTAGAGAAGTAAACACATTTGCATCAGAGTACGTTGGGCACACTGGACACAGGGGTTTTGTATGACCTGGGCTGCGGGTACAAGGTGTGGAATTGATTGCAGACAAACATGTTAGGCACACCCACTTTCATGGGAGCCAGGGCCTGTGGGATTCCGTTGGATGCAGGAGAGGGAAAGGTACCCCAAGGGAGGAGGGGAAGGGTTGGAGGGGGAATGTTTGAGTGGGGAAGCTGCTAGGAAGGAGGAAAGAGGGTTATAGAGACACTGGGGAGAGAGGAGAGAGAGGAAAGAATTGGCAGCTGGGGAGCAGAGAGAGACAGGGAGTGGAGATCAAGGAGGGGATTAGCTGGTGGGGAGATGGAGGAGAGCCAGGGGCTGGCAGGGAAAACAAGTGAATCTGCCAAAGAGACCTCCTCAGATTCTCTGACATCAACCCACATGGTCAGCACACCACGGCAGGCAACACAGAAAGAGACACAGGTTCTCGCTCCCCACATATATAAGGCTGTGACTCTCCCACTCCAGAGTCAATTCCCCCCTTGATGGACACAATAATTCTGGGACAGGTCCTCTCTCCCCATCTGTTGCTTCCCCCTCATTCCAAGGAGCTGTTCCCAGGAAGGGAGCCAGTATTGCAAACTCATGCAGGGATGACAGATACTGTGGGGACGGAAGGAGGTTTCTCAGGCATGCACCCACACTATTCAGTCACATACAGTGCAGTCACTCACATACAGTGCAGTCAGTCACAGTGCAACATGACAATGATAATAATAATATGTTATTTATATAGCGATTTATTTTCACCACAACACTTTATATAGCACATATTTAAATACATTATTATAGCCCAATCGAAATTGATACTCAATTTATCGGTCATGGAAGGATGAAAGGCTGAGTTGACCTTGCCAGGATTTGAAGCTGCAACCTGCAGATCAAACACAGATCACAGCAACACACTCTTAACCCGCTGAGCTATCTTACCGGCTGAGAAAAACGTATTGGAAATTAAAAGTCATACAATATATTGAAGATGAAAAAACATACAGAAA
This sequence comes from Ambystoma mexicanum, assembly GCF_040938575.1. NCBI lineage: Eukaryota > Metazoa > Chordata > Amphibia > Caudata > Ambystomatidae > Ambystoma > Ambystoma mexicanum. The sequence goes on along the minus strand of NC_090927.1, from coordinate 890,021,502 downwards.
ACGAATAGTAAACAAGTGACCAATTTGTGTAACACAGGTAAAGACTGTCACTGGTCTACATGTGCAAAGCAGTTCAAACCTAAATGGTCCAAGTCTGCTAAATCGGTCATGCAGAGTGCAGGGATGCATACGGGCAGGCCACCCTGACATCTGTGTGCAAGACAGCTGAGGTTATCCATTTGGCCAAGCAACCAGCTGGCTAGAAAAAAGAGGAGTCTCTGAGAACCACCACAAGCATTATGTATATTACAACACTGCCATGAGCCAGCAGGCTGCCCTGAAAAGGGGAAGCAGTGCTGGGACAGTGCATGGGGCGCTGCCTTTCTCCGGCTTAGGAAAGGGAAGAGCTGGGCTCTGAGTGCCTTCCAGAAGGAAAGGTGGTTCTCTATGTGGCGAATGCTGAGTCGGAGTGAGATCCAGTGTGTCAGGGCTTGGATGGAGAAAAAGTATCTGCCTATACGCATATCCCGATGTGAGGTTTCTGTTGGGTTGGTAGCCAGTGAGTCAGGGTTTGAGGAAGTCAGGTCCTGTCATGTGGAGTGCACAATGGTTGATGCACATGGCCTTGAGAATGGGAAGCCAGTGGAACACCTGGAGGGCAAGAGTGATATGTTATCTCTGTGTGAGTGCAAGGACGAGCCTAGCTGCAGAGTTCTGGGTCCGTTGGAGCTTTCTGAGCTGAGAAGCACCCAGATAAAGAGAATTACCGTAGACTAGGTGGGAGAAGGTGATAGCCAACATTGCTGTGATTTGTTGAGGGTAGGCAAGTAAGGGAAGATACATCTAAAGATGCAGAGGAGTAGATAACAGCATCTACATACAGCGTTGATGTGGGGAGAGTGTGTTCTGTCAGAATCCATGGTGCATAATACGTTCTTCACTGAGCTGGGTGCTGTGTGCTGTGTGCTTGGGTTTAGGGAGGATGGCCAGGAGGTGGGTTGGTGAAAGAGTGCTGTGCTACCACAGATCAGGACATCTGTTTCACCAGGCATGAAGAGGAGGTGGTTAGTCGTCATGCAGTTGTTGATTTCTGTGAGGCACGAGGCGAGGTCAGGATGGGGATAAGCTAGGGCCTTGGGGATATTGAAGATGATCTGAGTGCTAACAGCATAGTTGTAGCAGGAATCCAGTGCGGTATTGCAAACAATCCTAGGGAAGCCGGCTGGAGCACCAGGAAGAGTTCTCATTTCTTTGTGAACGATAGGACATCTCGGAATGGGTTGCCCCAAGAGAGGAGCCCGAGCCTTGGAAAGCGTTGCAGTGGAATCCAGTGAACTCTCTTGGGTGCTTGAAAAGCAGGGGTGATGGTGTAAATCTCATGCCAAAACAAAAGAGGTGATGGCTGGAAAGTTTTGAATTAATCTTAACCTTTGGCATTGCTCTGGGGAAACTTCCAGACCATCGCTCTTCACCTGCCACTCCATTACAAAAGGAGGTCTCCAAGGTGCCCAACCTCTGGCATGTTTGAACAATGTGGATAAGGGAAGTTGTCAAATCAGATCCGTAACTTCAGCATGAGGATTGGCTTTAAGGGCTAGGTCGATTGGTCTGTGAAGCAAAGCAGGGTTGGGAGGACAGGATAGCTGGATGAGGTGTCTCACCCCTGGGGGTGGTGCCGACTCTTGACGCAAGCTGGGCCCTTCCTGTGGATGGTCCCAGAAGTGGTTGTGACATCTGTCAGTTCTCGTCCCGGGTTCAGGGCTAATGTTCTGCCTCAGCCGATGCCTAGCAGCTGACTTAGAACCAGTGTGGCTAGGGGACTCCAACAGTATAATTTCAACAAATCATTGCAAAGGACTGTGGCGTGTGCTGGTGTTAACGCAAAGTGATTTCTGGCCAATGCCCTGAATATCAAAATAAAGTAATTCAATGAAGCACGGGTAAACAGCAGGATTTAATATGAGTCTCGTATGGTAGCCAAATGAGTCATCATCTACTTAGTGACACGCATTAATGGATGAACGAGATTCCCACTGTCCCTACCTATAATATAGCTAAACCACAGCTATTGGTACAGGCTTGGCAGAAACAGCAGAGAAAGGAGACCCTGTTGAGGTTAACTCTAGTCTGCCACTATTAAGAGACGTCAGAGCTGTAGGAAAAGTGGCATGCCCTCAGGCCGCCAGTAAAATAATACTACTCATATTGTTTATTTCCCTTACCCAGTGAGGCAGGGGGCAAGCCCCTTGGAACTCTGACTTCTGGCTGCAACTGCCCAGCACTCGCAAGGCATGACCCACTCCATGGACAGTGGCAGGTGGGGAGGGTGACTGGGGTAGTCCACCTGTCAAACGATAATGCAGGTGACCTAAGTTGAGCTCAGGGTGGACAGAAACCTTTGGCATAGCAGATGGGCAAAAGCTTGCTTGATCTCAATTTTCTGCATAAATACAAACCATGAAAGCGTGACCTCACGATCCTTCTGACTTTTGAGGTTTCAAGAAGGAGGTATCAGTCAAGTTGCCACAGGGATGACTGTCTTGAGGCAGCTAAGCGTTCATAATGACATTGCTTCTTGATCCTTCGATGTGGGCTCTTCCTATTCTTCTGAAACAGAATTCACCAAGCGTTGGTTCGTTCACCCACTAATAGGGAACATGAGCTGTACTTACACCACCGTCATGAGACAGATTAGTGTTACCCCACTGATGATGTGTAGTTGCAATGGTAATCCTGCACAGTATGAGAGGAACTACAGGTTGAAACACTGTAGAGTGCGCTTGACTGAGGAGCTCATGGCGTGAAGCTACTATATGTGGGATTGTGACAGAAAGCCCCTGAGTCAGGATCCCCAAAACCGTAAACATGCTGCAGCGCTGTGTAGCCTCAGTGGACATAGGTTATCTGGTCTCTGGGCTGGTGCATAGAGCTGCTTGCCTAGGTACTCCAGTGGGGACAGAAGGGGGCCACCTCTCTCACCTGTAGTGCACCACATGCACATGTTTGTAGGGAAACTGGTCTTAAATCATTCCCAGATGACCTGATTCTGGGACAGGGTTTTGTAAGTAGCAGAGCAGCTACTTCACTGCGATCTAGTGATGGTTATCCTCTGAGCCAAGCTTTTGTCAACCATACTGTCTCATTGGGGGAACCGCTGCAAGGGTCTCTGTCCTTCCTGCTGAGTCGCAGGGTGCACAGGGAAATTCCCACCAAGCCAGGGTGCACCCTGGGTTGTGGGCTGGGCGAGGAGTGCTCTTCTCCCTTTCCAGTCAGCCTAAAAGACCAGATGGACTTGGTGCAGGCAGCGCAGGCAGAGTGGCTCGTCCCATCCCATAGGAGGTGGGGAGGAGATGGCAGTTTAAGCCCCGGCCCCAGGGTGCAGATGTGGGAGCGTAAGTCAGGCACCCTGGACAGTGGCTTTAAGGCAGTCATAACCTCATGTCGCCCGGTCGGGAAAGACTGGCCAGATGTCCTGAGTTGAAGCTGGCTCGGATGTCTCAATACATGTGTCTGCAGAGAGGCTCCATGAGACCCCACAAAGCTTAATAGTCATTGGGAAATGTCTCCCTGTGGGACAGAGTTGTGGAGTGGGAGCTGTATGGGATCCTCTGTGCTCGCACCACGGCCCCACAGCATGTAGAGCCCAAGGGACCTGGCCACAGATGGAGAGCCTACGCAAACCCAGCAGTTTAAGGCCCATGCAGGACCCGTGTTCTGGTAGGAGTCCCAGGGAAGAGATACTGGGGCTCCCCAAGGTGGTGTGGGTCCACAGTCCTCTCAGCAGGGTACTGATCTAGGGCATGAAAGGAATAGCCCTGGATGGGCAGGTTGCAGTCCAGTTCTTGGGTGCTGCTCCCTCAGCCATGTCTTTCAGGTATCCCAGTCCAATGCCTGACTCCTCATGGCTGTCCTGTTTGTGTCCTTTCCCACACTACATGTCTATGGGAGCAGACAAGGTGATATTGCGAGCCATGCAATGGTGGTAGTGAAACATGTGCCCAGGTGCACTTCCAATGGCCCTGGCTGCAGGTTACACTTTGGTCACTTTGGCATTGGTATTGTGTTGTGTCATGATTTCCTTCAATGTTCATTTGGCCACACATGAATGTGCTGTGTTGACATGTGCTTGTCTCATGAATGTGACTTATTGTTGTCCCAAAACTTGTGTGACAGTGTTCATGCTTTTTTTTAATTATTATTTATTTGTTTTGGTTTTAAAAAAAAAACTTTACAAAAACCTTCTTAATACAGAACCAGAGATAAGAGAGAGAAAAAAACAGTGATAAAGTGTCATGCCTGCGCCATGGGCACACACATTGGCGACCATCATGGACTAATTGTTATACATTTACCTACAGAATACTCTTGGAACAACCCCTATTCACATTTTGGTCCTTAATTCCCCTTTGCGTGACTTTGGTGCTTTTTTTTATTTTACTCAACTAACTACACATAGTACAATGCACTTTGCTACAACTATCTATTCCTGGCCATTCCCATTCGTCAGTATCGGAACCACAATCCCCAGAAGCCCTAGGGATCAGTGCTGCTTCCACCATCTCAGGACCAGAGAGGGAGGAGGCAGATTGTATTCAGGTGTGCTGCTCCAGGTGCTGCCAATTAGCCTGCCTCAGTACAGGGCAGGGCGGTATTTAAGCAGCTGCCTGCAGGAGCTCAGTCTCTTGCATTAAGAGTCCTTCCAGCACCTTTTTGCTTTGAGCCACGAATTTTGTATGCTGTTCCTGCTTTTTCCTGCTTTTGATCCAGTGCCCTTCTGGGCTCGCTGCATTGCAGCCGATCACGCTCTGCTGCCTTCTACCTACCGCCCTTGTCTTCCGGGCTCCTGCCTTGCAGCCGATCACGCTCCGCTGCCTTCTACCTACAGCCCTTGTCCTCTGGGCTTCCTGCCTTGCAGCCTACTACAGTTCTCTGAAGCCTTCTACAGCCAGCGGCCCTGCTCCTCTGGGCTCACTCCTTGCTGCCCTGCTCTTCTGGGCTCCTGCCCTGCAGCCTGCTACACCCTGCTGCCTTCAGCCTTATCCTTTTGGGCTCCCTGCCTCACCGCCCTGCTCTTCTGGGCTTCCTGCCTTGCAGCCTGCTACACTCTGCTGCCTACAGCCCTAGCCTTTTGGGCTCCCTGCCTCACAGCCCTGCTCCTCTGGGCTTCCTGCCTTGCAGCCTGTTACATTCCACTGCCTACAGCCATAGCCTTCCGGGCTCCCTGCCTCACTGCTCTGCTCCTCTGAGCTCGCTCCTTGCTGCTCTGCTCCGCTGGCCTCCCTGCCTTGCAGCCTACTACTCTCTTCTGCTTTCAGCCCTGACCCTCTGGTCTCTCTGCCTCAATGCCCTGTTCCTTTGGGTTCGCTCCTTGCTGCCCTACTCCTCTGGGCTCTCTGTCTGCCGCCTACTAAAGCTCTCAGTCCTGCTCCTCTGGACTCTCTGCCTTGCAGCCTACTACAGTCCTCTGCAGTCCACAACACTTTATCTGCACTTTGTGCCATCGGTTATTGCAGGCCCCCTGTTTTCTGGCTGCTGCTCCCTTGCTTTCTTCCTTGTTTTCAATCCTCTGTTCTTGATCCCTGTCCATTTCAGTTATACTGCTTTTCCTTAATTTCCTTCTGTTATTTTACTCATCGACTTCCTTTTCCCTGGTATATTTCTGTTCTTGTGTTCTCTTGTATTGTATGTAGATCCCTTTGTACAAAGCTTGACTGTTGGTTTCCGGCAGGCAACCTCTGCCCCTTCCCTTGTCGCGTTTCAGTGTTACAGACACCCACAGCTGTTGTTCATAGCCATGAGCATACAGCATGGGCCTCTGTTATAGCAATCTGTGCAGAAGGCTGGAGTTTCCTAAGGTCCGTGGAACACTCTTTCCCATTTCTGCATACACCCCAAGAGGGAATCCAGCTTGTTTGTACCTTTTATTTTCCTGCTACACTTGCCTACTTTTTGTTCTGTTTGAACTTCCCGCTGAGTGTGTACTTATCTGTCCACCTTACATCAGCACAACTACCCAAACCCTACCTGGGTGCCCTGTGCCACTCTTGACAGAATGCCATCCTTGACATAAAGAACCCAAGATGGCTGGGGGCGACCTAGCTAGGAACAGACGGGGCCCTCATTTTGCTCACACAGCTGGCCCATAACTTTTGAACTTAAAAGTATGGAAAATTGTTCCAAAACTTTTACTATTGTAGCTTTGAGCATAATTTCTTGGCCAACGATCAGTCTGTTCCAGAACAGGTCACACATTAAGCTCTCCTCTTCAGCCATGAATCTTCCGAGTAACAACAGTCTTGTTTCCCAGGTGCCTTTCACTCCATTAGCAAATGTCTGAGGGATTGATGGCTTGGAGGATCACAATGTTTACAAAGTTTTTTAGCTTTGTCCCCCAGGTTTCTTCGACCAGTAGTTCCCCCGAATGGGCAATATTGAGTCTTAATCTCATGAAATTACTTCTTATAGCTTAATCTGGAAACTTTTGGAGATAGCGAGGAAGAGAGCCAAGTTTTCTATCCGCTTTGAGAAAGAGATTTGGGGGGTTAAGGTTGCTTACTCCATCGATGGTAGTGATCCAGTCTCTTGTTTTCAAAAGCTTTTTTACCTTCATTGGATTGCAAGTGAGGATTTCTGGTGTTGTTTCAAGCTTAAGCAGAATACTTCCCACTTTCTTCTTCAGACCATTAAGCTGGTTTGATTTTGATTTTTTGAGATATACATTTACATCGAAATAAAGGGTGGACTGACTGGCTGTTGTTATTTCACGGTAAAGGGAGAGGAGTTTCCAATCCGCTCGACAACCCAGAGAGGTCAGACCCAACTCAAATGTGAGGCTTACAAGTGGAGTACACATTGGGAGATCTAGTGATTTTTTTCCACAGAAGCCCCTCGACTTTATCCCAGTTGTAGTGCCAGAGCAGAGGTTTTGCTTCCAGTCCGTACAAGAGCACTGGCACTGCTTTGGCCATGTAGAATTTGACGAGAGGAAGTAGCGAAAATTTGCAAAATTTGCCATTCAGTTTCTTCATTTGCGAGATGATCTTTGTGGCTTTGTCCCAAAAAACCGTAGACACTTTGTTCAGAGAAGGGGAGACTAGGATTTCATAACCAAGATAGGTAAGATCTTCGACCCGGAGGGACTGCTTTTCCGTCTAAAACCCATTTTCTAGAACCCAGATTTTTTTTGGGATGCTTAAAAATGAGGATCTTAGATTTCAAAGGGTTGATTAGCAGCCCATTTGGTAAAGCATATTCCCCTAGTTTGGACAAAAGCCGTTGCAGACCGATCGCTGAACTGTCCAACAAAACTAAATCGTCCGCGTAAGCCAACCAGTGGACTCTCCTCCCATTTAACCTCGGGCTGGCCATTGCTGATGAAGCCAAAACATTTCCGAGGTCTGACAGAAATAAATTGAAAAACAGGGGGGCCCCGAGACAACCTTGCCTCACCCCTTTAAAGACCTGAATTATGACTAAGAGGTTGCCCAGATCATCCAACCTTAGTCTTATAGTGTTGTTCCTGTGCAATTCCATAAGCATTGCAAGCAGAGAAGCTGGAATCCCCCAACTATGGAGTTTCTGCCATAGAAGGGATCTATCTACTAAATCAAATGCTTTGGACAAGTCGACCCAGGCACCATAGAGAGGAAAACCCTCTTTCTCACTTGAGTTCTCGCTGAGTAGGTTCAGGATGAGCCCGTTGAGGCTGGTAGAGAGCCCTTTTCTGAAGCCTGTTTGATGTTGTGAGAGGATCTGGCTGGAGTCCACCAAGGATGTAAGGTCTTTTAGCAGCAGCCGCATGAAGATTTTACTGTCGATACCAAGGAGGACGATACAGCGATAATTTGCCAGGCTTAACCGATCTCCCCCCTTGAAAAATGGAATGACCAACGCGTTCTTAAATGATGGGGGAAAAACCCTATTTTGCAAGATTTCCTTAAAAAGACAGTTTAGCAGCTTGGGCCACATTTTTGGATTGTTTTTAAAGACCTGATATGTAAGTCCATTGGGACCTGCCGCTTTCGATGTAGAGGATGATAGTATGAGCTCCATGATGTCCTGTTCATCGAATATGAGGGACCAGTGTATGGGCCTCATTACACGTTGTGCGGTAAGGGAATACCGGTACCGGTAATGAATTACCGGTACCAGTAATTTCCCAAGACAATCACGACCTGGACCCACCGCTATTAGCGCACCCGTTAATTACGGTGCCACTAATAGCGGCAAGGCCGTGGGCGCGCGACCCCCATGCCAGAATTAGCGCCATGGCGCTAATACCAGGGCATCACAAGCCATGCGGGCATGGCATTAGCGGCATGGAAACACTTAAAAACCCCTTACCGGCATGGCGCAAATAACGGCATCGAAAAGCACCCGTTAAGAGACCTGAGCAGTGTACCCATCTGCCACAGGTGGACACAATCAGCACATGTGTATGCAATGGAGACAGGCAGCACAAAAGAGCACACCACACCCCTTCCCACACCAAGCTGGTCCCAATAGCAGCAGCATGACATGATGGGCTGGAGTACATGATAGCAGTGCAGCACCAACAACAACATCCAGCACCAGAGGTGAGCCGTAACAGGTATCCATTCCTCACACCATACAGGCGATGCCAGCTATCCACTGAGGAGGTGGCTCCTAACCCCTGTACGGAACCCACAGAACCATCAGGAAGAGGACAACAATATTGCACATCCTTCCAATGACAGTGCTCCGCTGCCTAAGCGGCCTGGGTGTGGCACTCCTGTACGGCCGTGTCAAAGTGGCAAAGACAACCATGGCATGTGTAGAGCATCACAGAATGTGCATATGATGGAATGTGCCTATGCCACTAGAAATTGACATGCAACCACCAGAAGAGTATGATGTGGCTGGGGATGAGTACGGGTGGAATGCCCCGGCAGGACATGAAAGAGGCAGTGCCAAGGAGGCACACGATGTGCATCAGCATCTGATTCTGGAATCTCATCAGGCACCAAGGTGAAATAGCATGGACGTAGATGGGTATTGTTGCCCTGGTGCATGTTTTGAGGCCCACAAAGGACCCTGTCCACAATGAATGACACATACACAATAATGGAGACCACGCTTGGGTTTCAAACTCAGAACAGTGTATATTGAACATAATGTGATAAAAAGTGCATTACCTCAACTCCACAAATACACCCTTACCCCCCTCCCCTCTCAACACACCCAAATACACCCTTATCCCCCTCCCCCTCAACACACCCAAAAACACCCTTACCCCCCACCCCCCTCAACACTCCCATATGAGTCTCATGGCGTGAATGTGTCCATCGCCACATGTGGCACCCGAATCTTGGTGGCCCTAATTGCCACTGCCTGCATCGTCATCTGGTGGTTGTGAAGCGGTGCGCCGCAGGTTCCACATAGACCGACGTAGGGGACTAGTATGATGTGAACTCCCAGACGAGGAGGGGCCCGGTTCTTCCTGGGCTGTGAGTGGGCACTGACGCTCAATTGCGTCTGCTATGCGGTTCATGGCCTGCCGCAGTTGTGCCATTTCACTGCAGATTCGGTTGGTGCATGCCTCCATGCCCTCCCTCGTCTGCTGTGCAAGTGTAGCAATGTCCTCCCTCAGGCGGGCTGTCTCAGCCACATGTTGCCCTACTAGGCCAGTTATCTCGGTCTGCCTCTGAAAGATGGACGAGAGGTCATGTCGCATGGTGGGTGCTGGTGGGATGGCTGATGCACCTGGATCCATTGCACTTGCATCAGGAGAGAATACCTGGGGGCTCCATGGCCCTTCAGGGGTGGGTGATTCTCCTTGACTATCCGGACCTGAAGAGAACCTCGGGCTTGCCAGTGAGGGGCTTGTTGGTCTGGGGCTCTGGCTTTCATCATCAATGGCAGGTGTTTCCTCCTCATCTGAAGGTGGGGCAGTGGCTGCTGCCTCACCCGTTGAGCTGGTGGCAGCAGAGTGCATTCCCTCAATGCTGCCTTCACCTGCTGGAAGACACACTTCCGTGGGTGCCACGACGGGAGCAGGCATGGCCTGTGGATGCATGCAACTGGTGTTCCGGCTGCCTTTGTCCCTGTGGTCACTCGTCCTGGCTGCCCTTGCGGATGTGGCGGTGTCCCCTGTGGCATCCCTCCTGGGTTTTTTGCTGGATGTGGGAGCAGGTGTGGAAGTGCGTGCCTCCTCAGTGTCAGTGTGTGATCCTGTACGGGAGCAGGCATGGCCTGTGGATGCATGCAACTGGTGTTCCGGCTGCCTTTGTCCCTGTGGTCACTCGTCCTGGCTGCCCTTGCGGATGTGGCGGTGTCCCCTGTGGCATCCCTCCTGGGTTTTTTGCTGGATGTGGGAGCAGGTGTGGAAGTGCGTGCCTCCTCAGTGTCAGTGTGTGATCCTGTACGGGTGAGAAATGTGGAAAACCATCAGTCATGGGTCGACCTGCCTTGAGCTAAATGAATACGTCATGCCGTTCTATGCATTTAGGGCTCTTTAGTGTGGATGCAGGTAATGGGGATGTTGGGTGGGTCATGCATGAATGGCTCTGTGTTGTACGGGTATGTGGTGATGCATGCATGTTTGTTTGTGGCTGGATCCACGACATTCATATGGACACATGATTGGGGGAACATCACACTTCACTGTGCATTGTTTGATGCATACACTCACCTCTATCGGACGAAATGGGCACGCCATGCTCCATTTGTCCAACTTCCTCGATGGATTCCACCCCGATAGTTGATCCACACGTCTCCTCCCACTCAGTGAGCTTAATTGGCGATTCACTACCTCCTCCTGTGCCCGTAGCCAGGTTGCGGTTAACGGATAGAATGTTCCACACACGGAGCCGGGGGTCATCCCACCTCTTTCGGCAGTCTTTAACTGTGCGGGTTGTGGTGCCTACCGCGCTGACCTTGTGGGCTACCTCTTCCCAGATGGCCTTCTTCTTCACAATGGTCTCCCGACGCATGTCGTTATTGAAGACCACCTGTGCATTTTCTGCTAGTGTCTGCGTGAGCATAAGGAGCTCCTCCTTGCTAAATTTCTCCTTGCGTTGCCGCTCAGACGATTTTTTAACGGCCTTGGGCATCTTTACGGTGTCGTTGGCATATTTTCCAACGTGGTTCCTGGTAAGGTGTCCTGGATAAGGAGGATGGCAATGGATTGTGTTTTTAAAGATGACCGCCGTGCTCTTTCCCGTTCCGGTGCGATTACGCTATTTCCGGTTCCGCAAAATTACGGTAACCGCTGTTAGCGGTGACCGCTAATGGCGGTCACCGTTATTTGTGAAGACCGCTATTTGCATGTGGCGGCAGGTCGGAAGTGCTAACAGCGCTTTCGACGATGCCGTTAAGGGACTTTTTGGGGACTTTTGTGGCATGGTGGTAGGCTCATTACCGGCATGGCGGTAGGCTCATGCCCGCAATCTCGTAATGGCACGCAATTTGCGACCTCTTGCGAGGGCGGACACGCTAATTACACCATGCCGGTAATTGCCGATTTTTACCGCCTACCGTGTAATGAGGCCCTATGTCTGATGATTAAAAAAAATCTGTGGACCCAGTTTGTTTAAAGTTATTACACAGATATGCCACCCACTTTTGCTCTGGGACCAGATTACAGAGAGAACTGTTCTGACCACTCTCTAGTTGGTTCAATGCTGCCCAGAAGTTTCTGCAATTGTTTGTATTGAGTAGGTAGAACATTCTCTCTCCATCTTCTTGCATTTTCTGGTGTTTATGATTTTTTGACCAATTTCTATAAGTCTGTTTAGCCAACCTTAGATCTTCTTTATGTATAATTGGGTCATCCTGCCTGTTTTTTATGCGACGCAGGGTTTGTCTCAGGCTTCTCTTTTTCTTTTGCGTTTCTTCATCAAAAAGGTGTAAATGTTCTTGTTTGCCTGCAACCTTTGTATCGCTTGGCGGGCAGATAGACCAAACAAAATTCCCACATTTTTCCGGATGGAATTCATCATACCATGATGAAGGAGGAATTTCTCCAAGGAGTTTGTTCAGTGTTTTCCCGCCATGTTTAAACTTTGCTACTCTCAGTTTTCCTTTACGGCCTTCAAGTTCCTGCATATTGTTAGGGTGCCAAGATTTCTGTATATTGGAAAACAAGAGTCCAGACTTGCATGATCACTTCCCCCCTTCCAATTTAGAGAAAAATTTGGGCAGAGGATTGAAAGACCGGGAGAAACAGATGTAATCTAAAGTGGACTCAATGGTCCCTTGATGCCAGGTTGCTCCCAATTTTTCATCACCCTTGAGTTTGACGTGGATCATTTCAAGGTCCCAAGCAGTCAGAAAATCCCTCCACAGTTTTCCTTTTCGTAGTTTACTCAGCTTTGGTTTCACAGACATGGTACTCTTGGAGTGGATGTAATCTGTATTTAAATCCCCGGCTAAAAGAATATGTGCTCCCTCGTAATCTGTCTTCACCATTGTAAGCACAGAGTGCAGAGTTTCTAAGAAGTGCTGAAGTTTTAAGTTGGCGGGATTCCAGTAGATATTGATGATTACGAGAACAAGATTAGGGGCCGCCATTTCCAGTTTTACTTTGCAAGCTTGAATCCCCACTTCATTGTTGTATAAATGTGTAATCTCTTAGATACTGGAGTTTTTAAATACTGTTATCATTCCACCTGCTGGTCTCCCTTTTAGTTTTTGTAGAGCTCGGAGGTTTAAAATTATGAAGCCCTCTATCTCAATAGGATTGGCAAGCCAGGTTTCCTGGAGTAACAAAATATAATTTGATCCTAGAAGTTCCTCCTTCACTTTCTTATTTTTTAGAAAGCTTGGACCTATTGTATTCCAAGAGACTACCCTTAAGTCCCTTTGCCTAAAGGCTATTTTCCTCAGCACCAAGTTTCAGGATTATTTGAGAGATAATCTCTGGAAGTTTGGCTATGAGGTTCTCATTTAGGCTTGATCCTGCCACCGAGGTCCTGCCTGACTCTCTTGCATTTCCAGCTTGTCCTTCATTTTTTGTAGCTTCCTCCACCCCAGTTTGGTTCAAGCTGGAGTCAGTCTCAAATAAACCCTCCTCGGTGGTCTTATAGACCATCAGGCCTTCTCTAGCGAGTTCATTTTTATTATTGAAAAGGGCTTGTTGGGCTCTGCTCGAATTCAAACCAATTTCCACAAAGAATTTATCCTCCCTTAATGGAAATTTTACATACTCAATGACCTCTGAGGAGAAAGGGAATAAATTACGTTTTTTTTAATCTCAGACAATAGCACGTATCTACAGAGTGATTTGTTCTTATCTTGTTTGACCAACCTCAGCCACACCTTTGGGATTTTAAAGACGTCCTCATCCAATTCAACATTTTTCCTTGCAGATATAAAATGTGGAAAACGCTCATTCCCCTGGGTGCAAAGTGCGAGATTTCTAAATTTCCCTGCACCATTCCAGCTCTTTTTCTCATTTAGAATGGGTCTTAAAACCCCTTCTTCTTGGATATGGGTCGGAGAATGAGGAACAGGCTGGGCCACGAGAAGGACTGGTTTGGCGAGGATTTCAAAAATATAGGGGCCAGTTTCACAACAGTTTTTGTAGCCACTTTTGTCGTCTCCTGAATGGTGTTTTCTTGAAGAGTCTTATGTACTTTGGCTTTTAAGAATATCGGAGCAATCTTCAGGTTTCCCAGGTCCATATTTTGACATTGGGACTTCGGGACCTTTTTTGGAGATATTACGGGGTCTGTTTGCAGACCAATGCTTGAGGTTTGCGCCTTGGGACACTGAGGGTCAGTATCTTGACACGAGAGACCCTTTTTTTTCCCTTTTTTCCCGATGCCTGATTTGGTAGGGTTGATTTGATTTGGACTAGAACTCTGCAACAATTCAGGAACCAGTATAACGGGTGCAAGGGTTTCTGACATTAACTCCTCTGTTGGCAGAGCCAGATTTTTGAAGAAAGATTTTGTGCCTGTGTTTTTTATTACAGAATTTTTTTATTTTTTTTATTTTTTCTGTGCTCTTTTCGACTGCGGATATGGAATTGTGGGTTTTGCACTGCGCCCTCTTTTCCTTTTTTGCCTCTTCCTCCCTTTAAAGTTTTGAGAGGCCACTGGGTTTCAATTTGATTCATTACAAAGGGAACATTTTGGGGCCTTATCCTTAGCTTCCAAAGGACTGTCAGAGATCTCTTCTATCACCTCGATATGCATGTTAGCCAATCTCCTACATTCTTCTAAGGTTGACTCCGATAGCGGAGTATTATGAAAGATTGAGATATCCTTAGACAGCTCTTCACTGATGAACTGACCACAAGTTTGAAGGCTTAAAACTTTCCTTGGAAGATCTTTTAGAAGTTCCTGTGTGGCCACATTTCCCTTATTACCCTCTTTCAGAAGACTGTAGATTTGAGTGATGTCCAAGCCTTGCTTCACATCTTCAACCTGTATTTCTTTTAGGGTAGGGATCAGAATGGTGTTCATGATATTACTTAGAGACACCATTGCTGATTCATTCTTGGACATTTCATTGGATAGTTCCAATAGTAAGCGGGGCTGAGTCTGCACCTCTGGTTTTAAAAGTTCAAAGACTGAGACCAAAGAGCTTAGAACATAGCTAAGAGCTGCCAATGTGCCATCACTAGCTTGGGGAGAAACACTGTTGGAGGTGATGACAGGTCCGTCCGGAAGAACTTGGGGAGTAGAGAATATGGCCTCATTTGAGTACTTATATCTGAGGACAGAGGGATATTCTGAAGCCTTTCGAGGGGGGAAACCCTTTCTTCGCCCTCTTGGACACAATCGAAGTGCTGCCATGTACTGATAGACAATTCAGTCAGGTCATTCACACTTTTGTTTCTTTTCCTGGGGAAGTGATCTTTTATTCTGCTCTGTATCTTCTTTGTAGTGATTGTGTATTCTAGATCCCGCTTCCATCCTTTCTGAATGAGGGAGATAGGGGCAATTTCTTCCACTGTAAGCTGGCCATGCGTGTGAATGAGGGCTTGAACAGTGACCGGAGCTGATTGAATTGGGCTTTAGACAGGGGTATTTTGAACAGCATTCCCTGTCCCCTCCCCTCCGCCCAGATATGAGCCTTCCTGATCAGGCATGTTTTCTATATCAAGAGAGCTACGGAGTCTCATCTGGTCCTTTGTTGGTCGAAGGAAATATTTATGATAGCGAAGCAACCAAGTTAAACTGGCGTAATACTAAAAACCTTTGTGGTTTCTTTTTTGTTTTTTGTTTTTTGTTTTATTTAAAAACAAAATGCGGCCTTCCTGAGTTTCCCAATTTTCCACCTCCCGCTTTGATTTGATTTTATTATATTTATAAAGCGCAAAAAACCAGGCCCAGGGGCAACCGGGGGCATACTATTAAACATGTTACAAAAAGCAGTAGTTACTGAAGTTACAAAAATATACAGCATATATACATGTACATACTCTTAAACATGTTACAAAAAGTAGTAGTTACAGTGAGTTACAAAAATATACAGCAAATATACATGTACCGAAGGGTACCATTAACAGCGTATAATACAGGGACAGAGCAGAGAGAACATGTATATTCAGTCCTGTACCCCACATGGAGTCTGGACTGTGTCAAGGTCTCATGAGTCTTGGGAGAGCAGCCATGTTTTAGCATTGTTCTTGAAGGAGTGGAATGATTGTTCAATTCTGATAGGTGTGGGGAAGGTGTTCCAGAGTATGGAGGCCAGGACGGAGAAGCTCACCCCACCATCTTTTTGGAGTTTGCATCTAGGCACGATGAGGCTGTGAGTTTGGGCTGCTCTGGTAGGTTGAGTGGAGGTGTGGAGTGAGAAGCGAGTGGTCAGGTAAGGTGGGGCGTTGTTGCTCAGACATTTGTGAGTCAAAGCTAGGGTTTTCAGGGCAATTCTCTGTCTTACCGGGAGCAAGCGTAAGTCCGATCTGACGGAGGAGATATGAGAGCGTCTCGGGATGTTTAAGGCTGCCCTTAAGGCATTATTTTGTACAGTTTGCAATTTATTAAGGTTAGACTGACTGGTTCCAAGGTAGAGAGCACTACAGTAGTCGATTTTGGCCATAACAAGAGTTCTGGCGAGTGTGATACAGTTGGTGGAATTTAGGAAGGGTCTACAGGCAGTGATAAGTTTGCAGGTATAGGCTGAAGCTGACCTAACTGCATTTATTTGTCTGATCAGAGAAAGCGAGGAGTCAAGATAGACCCCTAGCGTCTTAGTATCTTTGGAGACTTTAATGTCATTGCCGTCAATAATGAAGGACTTGTAGGTTCGGTCTAGTTTGTTGAGCCGATGATTTGATCCTTAAAGTAAGAGCTCAGTCTTATCATTGTTAAGGCAAAGTTTGTGCTGTGCCATCCAGGCCTGGATGACCGAGTAAACATCGTTAAGGGCTTTGGTGTCAGCTGTGTAGTCTCCTGTGATAGGGATGAGTATCTGGGTGTCGTCCGTGTAGTTATTGTAGGAGACACCCAGATAGTGAAGCACATCGAAGAGGGGCTTGGTGAATACGTTATACAACGTAGGGGATACACACAAGCCTTGAGGAACGCCACCGTAAATAGGGGAGGGATCCGCTGATGCCAGTGGTGAGAAGACCCTCATGGATCTATTGCTCAGGAATGAGTGGATCCAGGCATTGGCAGAGTCGGAGAAGTGGGCTGCGGATTTGAGATGCTGGCAGAGTATTTGGTGGTTGACCAGATCAAAAGCCGCAGAGAGATCGAGGAGAAGGAGAAGAGCTAGCTTCCCATTGTCCTTCAGTGACTACATCTGAGTTTTTAAGTCGATCAGAGCTGACTCTGTGCCATGTTTAGGGCGGAACCCTGATTGTCTTAAGCCCAGGAGATTGTTTAGTTCGAGGTAATCCTGAATCTGCAGGTAGGCTGCGCGGTCCAGGATCTTGAGCAGGAATGGGACTGTAGTGATAGGTCTGAAGTTAGTTGGGATATTAGGGTCAAGGGAGGGTTTTTTGAGGAGTGGGATAACCCATGCATCCTTTAGGTTGTCGGGAAAATACCCGTCTTGAAAGAAGCATTTATGAATGCTGTAATGAACGGGGCTAGCTCATGAGATGCTTCCTTGATAATAGGTGCTGGGCAGGGGTCGCCTTGGTAATTGGAAGGTTTTAAATTGTTTATGATGTTTTCTACTTCGAGAGTAGTGAGTGGGAGAAGGAGAAAGGTTTATGCGGATAGGTTAAATGTGTATTAAGTGTAGGTGTGGTCGGTGGTTGGTCAAGCTGTAGGGATTTCTGTTTGTCCCTGATTTTAGATTGGAGGGTAGCAATTTTACCCAGGAGTGCTGACTGAATATTGGTGCACCAAGTGTTGTCTTTGGAGCAAGAGTCAGGGGAGGCTGCAGGTGTCTCGAGTTCCTTAAGGATATTAAAGAGTTCCTTAGTATTGGACTGGGCTGACATAATGCGGTTATTATAAGAATCTTTTTTTACCTGGAGTACAGCTTCTTTATAGTTAAGGGTGGCTATCAGAAGACTGTCCTTGTGGGCGTCGGAGTGGTGACTTCTCCAGCGTGACTCTGCTGTGCGTTTCTCTTTGCGTAACACTCTAAGCTGGGGAGTAAACCACGAGTTAAGGTATGCTCGTTGTTTGGGTTTCCTCAGTTTGAGCGGGGCGATAGAGTTGATGGCTGCAAGTAGTGACTGGTTATACATGTCGGCTAGGTTGGTGGGGTCTGAGCAAGTGTCTGGAGTGTTATTTAGTGTGGGAAGGATAAGGGGGAGTAGTTTTTCTGTCGTAATGTTCTTTTTATTTCTAGTGAGGGTGGCTGGGGCGACCAAAGGCCTGGGTGGTGGGGCTGCTTCGATGCTGAAAGTGATGACATGGTGGTCAGACCACAAGCAAGGGGCGTTGGAGATTATGCTAATATTGCAATTGGTGTCACTAAGCCAGTCAAGGGACCGCCCTTTAATGTGGGTGGGTTCCTGTGTGTGGTGAGTGAAACCTGAATCTGTTAAGGTATTAGCGAGGTCGAGGGCTAATAATACTTTTCTTGTAGTCAAAGCAGGAAGCCACTATAGTGCTAGGAACTTAGCACTCCCAGAACCAGAGGATATGGTTTAAGATTTATATGCAGGCCGACAATCAGTTACCTCTGCGGCGCGCTCCTCCAGCGCCAAACAGCCGCACAACAGCCAGCGCCCTTTACCCCAGTCGGGCTTAACGCCGCTCGGGCGGTTGACTCTGCGCTTTGAAGTTGAGAAAAGTCACGTGATAGGTCACGTGACCAAAGCAAGCTCTGCCTCTTCCAGGAAGCGAGCGGATGCCAGCAAGAGCCCCTTGACAGCTCGCAATGCTGGTATTCTGCAGCAGACAACGTTCGTTTTGCAACAAAAGTAGTTCTCGTTAGTTCAGCAGCGCTCGCCGCTCGGGCGGTGGACTCTGCACTTTGAAGTTGAGAAAAGTCAAGTGATAGGTCACGTGACCAAAGCAAGCTCCGCCTCCTCCAGGAAGCGAGTGGATGCCAGCAAGAGCCCCTTGACAGCTCGCAATGCTGGTATTTCTGCAGCAGACAACCTTCGTTTTGCAACAAAAGTAGTTCTCGTTAGTCCAGCAGCACTCGCCGCTCGGGCGGTTGACACTGCGCTTTGAAGTTGAGAAAAGTCACGTGATAGGTCATGTGACCAAAGCAAGCTCTGCCTCCTCCAGGAAGCGAGCGGATGCCAACAAGAGCCCCTTGACAGCTTGCAATGCTGGTATTTCTGCAGCAGACAACGTTCGTTTTGCAACAAAAGTAGTTCCCGTTAGTTCAGCAGCGCTCGCAGCCCAGGCAGTTGACTCTGCGCTTTGAAGTTGAGAAAAGTCACGTGATAGGTCACGTGACCAAAGCAAGCTCCGCCTACTCCAGGAAGCGAGCAGATGCCACCAAGAGCCCCTTGACAGCTCGCAATGCTGGTATTTCTGCAGCAGACACTGTTCGTTTTGCAACAAAAGTAGTTCTCGTTAGTTCAGCAGCGTTCATGCTGACTGCATGGATGTATGTGTGTGTGAGGAAGTTGCTGGTTGGCTCATGCTGTATTCATGGTTGTGTTGTTTTTGTGTATGCCACATATACCTTCTCACTGTTGACTGATCTCTATGTTCTTAGTCCCCTTCTCCACAGTTTCTGCAGCTGGCGAAGATGGTGGAAGCAGGGACAGGGTCTCCAGACCCAGGCACAGACACTAGCCACGCTCAATTGACACCTCCTCTTCAGAGTGATGTGGCTGGGGGAGCGCCAGTACCATCGGACAAGGCTGCCGAGGGTAAGTCGCAGGAGGTGATTGTCGTGGGGGACACCTTAGCAGTGGTGGGACAGGGTGCTGTCACGCAGGGGCCAACTACGATGTAGACCTCTCTGGAGTCATCTGGGTTGATGGAGGTGGAGGAGGAGGCCATTGCATCCAGCCTTTGGGGTCAAGTGGGGGAATCGAGGAGGGTGTTCAGGCTGCAACCCTAGCCCAGAATATTGAGAATGGGCAGTCCACCGTGGACCTGGGCTATCTGCTGCAGCAGTGACGTCCTTCCGCGATGCCTCCACCCAGACCGATACACCACTTACGGCCAATACAGCCATCCAAGATGTGGTGTAGCACCTGCTGCTGGGTATCATGAGACAGACTGCATCTATTCATGATGCTGCGCACGCATCTTGTGAGGAGCTTATATGGCATCACAAGCAGATGTGATGCTTTCTGGCACAGTTGGCACTGCACTACTCTAGGTGATCTCTCTGGGCTGGCCACTGCAATGGTCCCCTCCTCCACGTCCTGGTTTGTGCCCCAGTCATCCTCCAGTCAGGCTTCCATGCCATCTGCCACCATGGCCCCCTGTGCACCAGTCCCACCATTGGCCAGTCTGGTTGTGCCTTTGTCCATGTTGGAGGTGGAAGTCCCTACAACAGCACATGAGGTGGTCACTGAGCCTGCCCAGGAACCCACACATGACCAGGCTCCTGTGGGTTAGCAGACACTTCAGGGCAGTGCAGGTGCCATACTCTCCTGACAACTGTCTTCTAGTAGGAGGAAGTCAATTCGTAGGGCACTCACTCCCAGGCACCAGCAAATGGTGGCAGTGAGGAGGAGGAGGATTCTACAGGGCATTGTCACCGGGAGGAGGCACATTGAATGACAAGTGGCATAGTTGAGGCAGGGGGAACATCTGCAGCTGGAGACTCTGGTGTTGGCTTCTGTGCGATATGCGAGACAGCAGGAGGTCGAGAGGTGGCAGGCAAGAGATGCAACTATTAGGAGGGCCAGGGTCAGGGCAGAGGAAAGATTGGTATGGTGTCAGGCTGCCATCATGGGGGAGTCTTCTACGGGACAGAGGATACAGAGATGCACTTGATGGAAACCCTGCAAGCACTTCAGGCAAGTATGGAGTCCAGCTTACAGGATGAGATGGTGAGCAGAGAATCGGCCTTGCTGTAAATCCTAGCCGACATCCCATCAGCCTAGCCCACTGCCATTGTAAATAGTTTGATAGTGTTAGGTTTCATTTTACCCATTTTTTTGTTTTTATCCATGGACATTGTTACCCTTCCTCTCATTGTAGTTTAAATATTTTGAATAGATGTTTTGATACTCTTCATACCATACTTCTTGCAGCCTCTTATTTATCCTATAGCTGTCATGTGGGTTGGGGCCTCACTGTGTGTGTTTTGTTGTTACAGTGTGCATGATCCATGTGTGTGATGGATGTTGCATCCTTGCTAGATGAACATGAGTGGTCACTTGTAGATGTGGGGAGGTGAGGCGCTTTGGGACTGACAATTTGGACAGATTTGTCATGCACATATATTGCTTGTGCACTTGCATGCTTTGTAATAGAGGTGTGTTGTTCAATTGTGTACATGGTGTGGATGTGTGTGATAATAGTTTGCTGTGGTAGAGTTTGTACTCCATTGCTGAATGTGTTCATGTGTGTTTGGTGATGTTGTGTGCTGTTAGTGCATGACATGGTGTCATTCTTTTGATTGACTTGGACATGTGCACATGTGTTTCACCTGCAGGAGTGGAGCCAACAGATTACTGGATGTATCATGATGGTGTTTGGGCTTTCTAATTGGGGATGGATACTCACTTGTCCATGCGTACTGCCACATGTTCCTGATGGTTTAGGTTGTGTGTTGTATCTGGGGACAACTCATTCACCTCTGCACACCTGCTATTGGAGGTAGAGTTGATAGTACGTTGAGTTCCTTTCTGGACTAATGATGTTTAGGTGTTCCTTTGGCATTTGCTTGTCAATGTAAATGTGCCCACATTTCTTTCACTGGTATGGGTATTTAGCATTGTGGTTGTTGTGCACTAGATGGTAAATTGCTGTATCCCTCCCAAGATACGGCCACCTACCCGCACAAATCTGCAATCACTTACTACCTGCTCTCATTTTGTGCATCATCTCTACCACTGGAATGCAGCTGAGTACCACAATTGAATATTCAGTCTAGCTGAACACATTATCAGACTCCTTGACTCGCACATTCTCTGACAGCCTTCACATCACCCAAACACAAGTATGTTCTACTTGGTTTGCTAGCAGGGACTAGCCAAACCTACCTACCTACCTTCTTTGTATAGGCTAAAATGCACAAGCACATTCTCAATAACTCAGACCAATATTGGATTCCTTAGACTTCGGGTCCTCCAAGGGCATTCACCTAGAGTGCTTTGAGGCAATGGCAGTGGCACAAAGTCACAATAAAAATGCCACATTGCATTACTATGTCATATGTACATGGAGTTTTCAATGTGTAGCTGATTGAACAGTAAGGTGTCCTGTTGATGTGCAGCTGAGGGTGGTCCACCACAGAGTCATGGAAGCAGCTATAGTCCTGTATTCAAGGGCACTGCTGCCAGTTGTTAATATTGGAGAAGGATATGTGGCCGTTGTACTTCATGTTGGAGGCAGGCCAGTGGAGTTGAGGTAGGTTACTGCTCAACATTGGACTGGTATGGGAGTAGACTAGCAGGGGCTTCCTAGGGTTGGGGGTGGAGGTCAGTGGTGGTGGTGGGAGAGGGCAGGCTAGCACGGGCTGCCTAGGGCTGTGGGTGAAGGTCAGTGGAGGTGGTGGGAGGAGGGCAGACTAGCAGGGGCTGTCTGGGGTTGGGGACAAAGAATGTGGGGGTTGTGGAAGGGGGGCAGACCAGCAGGGTCTGCTTGGGGTTTCAGGTAGAGGTCAGTGGGGGTAATCTCTAAAGTATTTCGGCACTGGCCAGCTTCATGTAACATTTTCTTTATTGGGGGGTCCCATCCAACCCTAACCCTAAACCAAACCCTAACCCAACCCAGGCCCTTACCCTAACACTGGGTACCCACCAACTACCCTTAATCACAAGGGCAACCCCCTACCCCTAACCCTAATTCTAACCCTTACCTAACCCTAATACTTGCCCTAACCCTAACCCTTATTCCAACCCATGCCCTAACCCTAATTCTAACCCTTGCCTACCCCTTACCCTAACCATAACCCTTGCCCTAACCCTAATTGTAACCCTAACCCTAATTGTACCCCTTGCCCTAACCCTTGCCTAAAATCCATCGAATTTTATTCAATGAAAATTAATTTCAATGGAAAGTATTTTCAATTAATATAATTTGATGGATATTAAGTCAATAAATTCATTTTCAATGGATAGTCTAGATACCAATAAGGGTAGACAAGCAAGGGCTGCTTGGGGTTGGGGATGGATATCAGTGAGGGTAGTGGGAGGAGGCAGACTAGCAGGGGCTGCCTGAGGTTGGGGCAGAGGTCAGCGGGAGTGGTGGGAACAGGGAATACTAACAGGGGCTGCCTGAGGGTGGGGGTGGGGATCAGTGGGATTGTGGGAGGAAGGCAGACTAGCAGTAGCTGCCTGGGGTTGGAAACACAGGTCAGTGGGGGTCGTGGGATGTGGCAGGATTTGAGGGGACTACCTGGGGTTGGGCAGAGATCAGTGGGGTTAGTTGGAGGAAGGTAGACTAGCAGGGGCTGACTGGGATTGTGGGTGGAGGTCATTCAGAGTGTTGGGAGGAGGCCGGACTTGAGGGGGCTGACTAGTTTTGAGGGCAAGGGTCAGTGTTGGGGGTGGGAGACGGCAGGACTTGAGTGGGCTGCCTGGGGTCAGGGCAGAGGTCAGGGGGGTGGTAGGAGGAGGAAGACTACCAGGGGCTGCTTGGGGTTTGGCCAGAGGTCAGTGACGGTGGTAGGCAGTGGCAGGATTTGATTGGGCTGCCTGGGGTTAGGGTGTAGGTCAGTGGGAGAGGTGGGAGGAGGGAAGACTAGCAGCAGCTGCCTGGCGTTTGGGCAGAGTTCAGTGTGGGTGGTGGGAGGTGACTGGACATGAGAGGTCTTTCTGGGGCTGGATGGAAGAGGTCTGTGGTGGTGACGGGAGGTGGCAGGACTTGAGTAGGCCACCTGGGGTTGGGGCAGAGGTCACTGGGTAGGGTGCAAGGGGAGAAAAGTAGCTGTGGCTGCCTGATGTTGGGAGCAGAGGTTAGTGGTGGTAGTGGAAGGTGGCAGGACTTGAGGAGGCTGCCTGTAGTTTGGAGCGGAGGGCAGTGGAAGTGGTGGGAGGAGGGCAGACTAGCAAGGGCTGCCTTAGGTTGGGGTGGTATTCAGTGGTTGTGGTGGTAAGATGGCTGACTAGTAGGGGCTGTCTGAGGTAGGAGGGGCGGTCAATGGGGTGCTGGGAGGTTGCCAGACTAGAAGGGGCTGGCTGAGGTTGGGACAGAGGTCAGTGGGGTGATGGGAGGTGGCAGGATATGAGGGGGCTGTCTGGGGTTGGGGTGGAGGTCAGTGGGGATATTTGGAGGAAGACAGCCTAGCACGGGCTGCCTAATGTTGGGGGTGAAGATCTTTGGGGGTGGAGGGAGGAGTGAAGACTAGCAGGTGCTGCCTGGGGCTGGGGGCAGAGGTCAGTGGGTGTGATGTGATGTGGCAGGACTTGAGAAGTCTGCTAGGGTCGGTGAGGAGGTCAGTGGGGGGTGGTGGGAGGAAGGCATAATAGCAGGGGTAGTCTGTGGTCAGGGCAGGGGTTAGTGGGGATGGTGGGAGGTGGCAGGACCTGAGGGGGCTTCCTGGGGTTGGAGCAGAGGTCAGTAGTTGTGGTGGGAGGAGGGCAGACTATTAGGGGCTGCCTGGGGTTGGTGCAGAGGTCAGTGGTGTTGGTAGGAGGATGGCAGCACTTGAGCAGTTCTTTGTGCTGCAGGTTACTTTGCACTTTTAAATCCATGAAACAGTGAACAGCGCTAAACGTTCTTTATGCACAATAATCTTTATTGCGCAAAGAAGTTAGAACAGATTTAGCACGTTTTGTATGAATGGGGCCCTTTCTTTTTCTCTCTCTCTCTCTCTCTCTCTCTCTCTCTCTCTCTCTCTGCTCTCAATGTTCACAATCACTCAGCCTTAGAATGTTACATTTTTCATGGTGGCGGTAAGGTGGTCATAGATTGCAATATGCCTATGATATGAACTGCTCTAAACTCCAAGCTGGGCCACATCCACTTGTAGCCACATATGAAACATTCCTGTTATCATTGACAGAGATACATTTCACAAATGTGCATACCAACTATTAACTTTGCCAGCATTCTCTTCTCAAGCAGAATTTGAAATATACAGAACATTAGTGGAACATTTCAGAGCGCATTATGTTCACTAGAAGCCTTTTTTCTCTGCAGCATGCACACGATTGTAGATTGCATAAGCAGCAAGTTCATCCACTTGCCTTGTCCACGTTACTACTGCATTGGCTTTCAAAACAATCCCCTTGATTTGCTTTGATGAGCGCTTGGTCATTTTCTAAGTATTGTTCCTGCGTTGTGTGTAGAAACCTGCTAGCACTATTTTTAAAACACGGCCAGCAAAGAGCACAAGAATTCACTAACATTTACAATATTTTAAATTAGAGAAACCGGGTGAGAATTAACCTTTTAAAGAAGCCGTTTTATCAGCATTTCAGCAGTACCTGGGATTACACGAAGGCTATGCCAGGCTGAACCATGAAGGAGCAGGGCCTAGAGGTCACTAATGATCCACAAGATTTTGACACTCCTGTGTAAGAAAAGCAAGGATATTTATTGAGCAGGCCAACACTTGCACTTAGGCCCCATACATCACTGTCATTGCAGAGTATTGCAAATTAGTACCCAGTGAGGGACAATCAGATAGTAAAATTCAATCTGATTGGCCCTCGCCGGGGCTTTACCCGACTGGGAATACCTCGCCTAACATTCCTTTCACTTCTGTCCCTGGCAGGAGGTGTAGCAGCCACTCAGCGCATGAGGAGGCTCGGAACGGGGTAATCCCTGCTCCGAGCCACCACATGGCTGGAGGCTGCCATCTTCCCCCACCGGGGATCGAGGTAAGTGTTCCCCCGCAATCCAAACAATCCCCTTCCAACCCCACTTACCTTCTTTTTGGTCCATTTTGGGAGTGGACGCGCTGGGAACACTTCTGTAACCAGCGCATCTGCTCCTGATCCGCGACAGGCCGTCAAGGAAAGGAAGAAGGGACTCACGCAGTCCCTTCTTCCTTTCCATGGTGGGCAATTTCTTTGTTTACGTTTTCCCTTTATTTTGAATGGCCGCCATGGAAAGCGAGAATGGACTACTTGTAGTCCATTCTCCCTTTCCATGGCGGCCATTTTATTTGTTTACATTTTTCCATTCATTTTGAATGGTGGCCATGGAAAGGGAAAATGGATTCTGTTTTCCCTTCCCCGGTGGCAATTTTTTTGACATTTTATTTTCTGTTCCGAAACAATGGTGTTACGGAACAGAAAAAAAACTGCTCTTAGTACCCCGGCCTTTTGGGGCAGGGAACTAACAGCAATAAATCCTTCGTTAAGGCTGTCACTTCGCTCAGGCCTGTAACTATGGGCAGCGGGGCATGGCTTTTGCTTAAGTGATAAATATTACAATAGGTGGCAATTAGGATACTGGGTCACAGAAAGGGCATATGATTCTTTTGTTGAAAAAAAGGGGAGACGTGTGTGGGGGGGGGGTTAACCCTTTAACTGGTTTATCCATGAAAGAGTGTTATCAGTTGACATATCTGCCAGTATCCTTTTGCCATCAGCGAAGTCCATTGTTATTGCTGAGCCAATAGTCGTGGTGGATATTTGAATGCTTTGCATTTGTTGGTGCGCTCTGATCGTAAGAAATCTGAGTGCAAAATTAGGCAAATTGGGATGAAAAAGCAATAAACTGGAAAATAACTGTTGAGAAAAATGCCTTCAGCACCCAAGATGGCCATGGCCATGCTTACAGTGAACTGAGCATGGTTTCTACAGACAATCCCACTTCTGTGTGCATGCTGAGTATACTCTGACACTAGCACCACATTCACACGCTGCACTGCTGATCACCATATAATATGCTTCTTTGCAATGTGGCAAACTAGGCACACAGAAATTAAATAATTAATTTCAATTCAATTCTATCTCACCTGAATGACTGCTCCCTGTCCTTTTTGGAAACGCTCATGGGAGCATCATAGTGCCTTTGCTGAAATCCAATGTACTTAGACAGACGACACTGGTTGCTTGTTATTTAATGTGAATAGCACTTGAATGTTACAGGTTAGGCGTTAATGAACTGCATAGGGCCTTTATGAAGGGAAAACAACACTGCCAATATTAACAGTTGAATGCCAGGTGCTTGGATCACGTTGTATTTAAGTATACGTTTAAGTTCCCAAAGGGCCATGGCAGTTGCCAATTACTGTTTTTAGGGCAGTTGATGTTGTGTGTTCAAAGGGTGGAACTACAGTACATATTCACAGTTTGAACATGTGCAATCATATTAAGTGGCAGTGCAAATACAGTGCAAATGTATTTACACTTTTATTGCAAATGTGCAAATGTTGTTTGGAGATGAGCAAACTGTGTTTAAACAAGCCCAAGCACACCCTATGTCTGCCCCTAGTATGTTAAGCTATTTAAAGGTAGTAATTCATATTTGTCTTTTTTTGCAGCAAGGTGTCACTGACATTTTCTATCCAACTACAATAGGGAATAATGTCTTGACTGCTAGCAGATGCATTCTTGGCTAGTGTGTAACATAGATATTTTAACCACACTCTAGTTACAATCTGTCACAATACGTACTGATGTTTATGCTCAGTAGTGTATGGGACACAACCAAATGTTGGTACAGACTGACAAAATAAATTAACACATACAAATGGATTAATAACTTTAGCAAAAATGTTTTTAAAAATGTACCCATGTATAAAACATGCATCAGGCAAAAACTGATATCAAAGAAAAATGATATGATATGGTTGTTTATTTACATAGCACCTATACACAATGGCCCTCATTACGACCCTGGCGGAGGTCCATGGTGCAATTTGCACCATGGACCATGGCGGAGAGCTGCCAATACCGCCATGGGGGTTGGCGGACTTACCGCCCCATTCCGAGGTTGGCGGGGCGGTAAGTCCCCAATCCCCATTTACCCTTCCCCATTCCCATTTTTGCCCCATAGGGTATAATGGGAGTGGGGAAGGCGTTAATTACGCCACCGTAAATTACGGTGGCGTAATTAACAACAAGTCCCGTAGCGCCATGGATTTTTCCGCCTGCAAAAAGCAGGCGTAAAAATCACCATGGCGCTACGGAATGTCGTAGTCTGGCGGAGAGGTACGCCATGCATTACGCTGGCGTAAACCCCTCTCCGCCAGGGTCGTAATGAGGGCCAATGTGTTTCAAATCGCTTCAATGCAAGGGACGGAACAAGGGAAAATATAATGACATTCTTACAGGCCGTGAACAGTAAGGATGTGAAATTAACTATTGTACTTGGCCTGACGACATTTCAGATAGTGCAAGAGCTAAGACATAGATAAGGAAGGGAGGGGGAGAGTGGAAAGGACATGGAAACAAACAGGTGAATGCGTACTAGGCCTAAAAACATTTCTGGTAGAGCTGGAGAAAAACAAAAGGTGAGGGAAAGGGGTGCATAACGGGAGGGAAGGAGCAAAACAAGAGACTATCGTACTAGGCCTGACAACATTTCAGATAGTGCTGGGGGGACATTAAGGGGAGGGAGGAGTAGACAGACGAGGTTGCTATCATACTAGGTCCAGGGACAATTCTGATAGAGTAAGTGCATAGAAGAAAGTAAGGGAAGGAGGGGAGGAAATAGGAAAAGGGAGAAGTGAGAGGAGGGGAGAACAGAGAGTAAGCAGTCAAAAAGAGTGGAGAAGCAAGAGGGGAGAGTGAATACAATTGCAGAAGTCAGCAGTAACACATAATGTTGCAAGCCAGGATACAAGATGAAGATGGGAACAGTATGATTCAGGGCCACCATGAGTACAAGATGCAAAGGAAGTCCAGCATGAGTGTTGAGAAAGGGTGATGCACTGTGAATCAATGAAGTCCATAAAAGTAAAATCCAGCATTGGCCACAAGACGGTGGGTTACCAGACATTTGGTCGAAAAAAATTGGTCAACCAGACAAATGGTCGAACCAATTTGGTCGAAAACCAAATGGTCGAATTTTTTTATTTTTTTTATTTTCACCTTTTTTTTTTTTTGGGGGGGGGGTGTCCCCCCTCAACCCCCTTTTTTTTCTAAAAACCCATTTTTGTAAAAAACGAAAACCCGAAAAATAAATATATAATTAAAAAAAAAATTCTACCATTTGGTTTTCGACCAAATTGCGTCAACCAAAAGTCATTCGACCAGTTTTAGGTCGACCAAATATCTGGACACCATACGGGGTTTGTATCAGGACAGACGCCTGCAGAAGTAGGCTGGACGGGGGGGGGGAGCAGGGTTGAAGAATCAAGCTAAGCAGACAACACTTGTCTGTGAGATGGGGGGTGCACAAGAGAACATCACGGGGGGATCAAAGGGGGTAGGGATGGCCTGTGGGGACAGAGGGTGTAAACACATGTTGGTGCATGCTTACCTGCTGTCTGAGCAGGGGGTCGGGCCCTGTGTCCTCCTGGTCTGAACAGGAATTGCCCTTTTCTTTGTCTGCCTTTGCTTCAGACGCCCTTGATCTAAGAGTTAAGAGCAGGAAGGAAGTGGCACGGCTAATAAGGTGGGTGGTGCTTGGCCAGGTGACCTAGATCCACTTGCACCTGCTCCCCAGCTGCAAAGGAAAATAAGCTGGAGGGCTCCTTAAGTAAGGAAAAGAGCAGCAAACAGGAAGGCACCAGGTGGGCGGGGCTTGCTAAGTGGTGAAAAAGAGTGGCAACCAGGAAGGCACCAGGTGGGTGGGGCATAGGCCAGGTGACCTAGTTCCACTTGCACATGTTCCCCAGCTGCAAAGGAAAAGAGACTGGATGGCTCCTTAAGTAGGGAAAAGAGTGGCAAGCAGGAAGGCACCAGGTGGGTGGGGCTTGCTAACTGGTGAAAAAGTACAACAACCAGGAAGGCACCAGGTGGGTGGGACTTAGGGCAGGCGACCTATACCCACTTGCACCTGCTCCCCAGCTGCAAAGGAAAAGAGGCTGGAGGGCTCCTTATGTAGGCAAAGTAGCGGCAAGCAGGAAGGCACCAAGTGGGTGGGGCTTGCTAACTGGTGAAAAAGAGCGTCAACCAGGAAGGTACCAGGTGGGCGCGGCTTAGGCCACGTGACCTAGATCCACTTGCACCTGCTCCCCAGCTGGGCACAAAATAACTAAAACAGATGTTCCCTAACCCCAAGCTGTCTGAAGAAAAATACAATTCCCTCCACCATAAAGACATTCAGAAAATAATTAAATGAAATGCTTATATTATGTCGGAGTTATCATTGAAAGTGTAGAGAACGGGAAATGATGTGCTTATCAAAGCATGAAAAGGTCCTATCAAACTGCAACTATGAGTGACTTCAGAAGACTTTTCTGAAATAACTGAATAGATAACGAACTCATGATTTCCAGAAGCAAATCAAGAAAGTAATGCCCAATTAGTTTAAAAGGAAACTAAACATGTTTGTTTGTTTACTTTTGTTTATTTATTTGTATGGTGCACCTAACCCGAAGGTAACTGGGTGCAAGCAGTACACATAGGCTTTAGGCTTAGTTACAAAGGTTACCAGACATAGGGCCTCATCACGACTTTGGCGGTAACCCTTAAATCCAGCGGTCGCGCTATTACCGCCGGTTTAAGGGTCTGCCAAATCAGGACTTTGGCGGATTTCGCCCCAGCTCTTGGCTGGGGGGAAATCCGCCGAAAATTCACGCTTTTACTGCCGGCGGGAAATCCGCCAGCGGTAAGAGTGCGAAAATTCTCCATTGAGCCCAATGGGGCGTGGGGCATTCCCGAATGGGCTTAATGGGGAATGGGGATTAACATTACCGCCAAACTCGTGATCCGGCGCTATTAGCTCCGGAGAGTTCGGCGGTAGGGCTAATACCGCTGGTGGTAATACCGCCGGCGGTGACGCCCAAGTCGTGATGAGGCCCATAATATTTACAGGTACAGTGATTAGAGATATTTACAATTGCAGAATGTGTGGTGATTAACAGCAGTTGTCGCTAATGGTTGCAATGTTTACAAGGTACATTATTAAGGATATTTACAATAACAGAGTTGCAGGTTAGGTGGGCAGGAGGACCGAGTGAGGCAGGCAGACAGTAGCATGAGAACATATGGTCATAGGCAGGAAGTGGGCATAGAGAAAGGATACTATGGCGTTATTTAGTGTTAGGTCCTAGGGAGAGCGTTGTTGGTTCTGATTCATTTCTGGAGGTTGTGTCTGAAGCTAGGGTAAGTTTGGTCAGCACAGAGTGATAGTGGGAGTGAGTTCCAGGTTTGGGCTGCCATCACTGGGCAACTTTGACCACCAGATTTGGCTAAATTGAATCGTGGTACGATCAGGCAAAATTAATTGGTGATTCTGGTTGGGCGATTGCTTGTTTTTCTGACTATTCGGTTGGTAAGGTAGCAGGGGGCGGCGTTGTTCAGACATTTATGGGTCAGGGAGGATGTTTTAAGCAGGATTCTGTCCTTGATTGTCAGCCAGTGGTTTTGTCTTCTGAACTCAGATATATGATCCTTGTTTGGAATGTTTAGTGCTGTTCTAAGGGTGTTATTTTGTAGCGTTTGGATCTTATTTAGGATGTACTTGTTGGCACGCAAGAAAAGGGCATTACAGTAGTCCAGTCTTGAGAGTATAAGGGCGTTTGTTAATATGATACAGCTGGATGAGGATAGGTATGGCCTAAAAGCCCTGATTAGTTTGCACGTCTAAGCTGATGTAGAGGCCAAGGAGTTGACTTGTTTGTTCATAGTTAGAGTAGAGTCAAGGTAGTTTTTTGAGGTTGGCCGTAGTTCCCAGAATCAGGAGTTCAGTCTTGTCGTTCAGGCACAGACCATGGGTGGCCATCCATGCCTAAATGAGGAGGTATATTCTGTTCATGAGAGCCGTGTCATTGAGGTGATAGGCCGAAAAGGGTATGAGGATCTGGGTGTCGTCTGCATAGTTTGTGTAGGTGACACTCAGATTATCCAATTTGTCAAGCAACAGCTTCATGAAGATGTTATACATAGTGGGCGAGACACATGAGCCTTGTGGAATGCCACACGTTATGGGGATTGGGTCTGCTGAGTCTGAGGGGGAAAAGACTTGCATGGTTCTATTGTTGTGGAATGATTAGACCCATGCTATTGCGTCCTTAGAGAAGTGAGCCGCCAATGCAAGGTGTTTACATAAAACTTCATGGTCCACCAATTCAAAGGCAGCTGACAGGTCAAGGAGGAGTAGCATGGCAGTTTTCCCTTTGTCCGTGAGTTCCTCAATTTGTGTCTTTAGGTCGGTCAATGCAGTTTCAGTGCAATGTTGTGGCCTGAAGTCAGATTGACGGGCACTTACGAGGGGATTTGTTTCAATGTATTGTATCTCAAGGTACGCTACTCTATAAAGTATCTTCGAAGGAATGGCACTGTGGTAATTGGCCTATAATTGGTTGGAATGGATGGGTCTAGGGGTTGTTTTTTAAGTAAGGGCAGAACCCAAGAGGTTACTTGGGACAGTATTGGTTGAAAAAGACGCGTTGATGAGTTTGGAAATAAATGGTGCCGTTTATTTGATTACATAAATGCTCTAAAATAGGGTTATGTCGACATTCAAGAGGTATCAAGGGCATTTTCCTTTACTTGGACCAAAGTTTAACATCTAGCATGAACTGAATGTAGAATCTAGCAGCCAATAGAAAGGTGATGAAAACAACTTCTAGAATCGGCATACTAAATTCAGGCCTAAGAGCCTGGCCCAGTATTTGAAACAACATGAACATTAATAAAATAGCAAAATTTATCACAGGATCAACTCGAATATTTCTACATCTAAGGCACACATTGGCAAAGGATGACTGTGAAACCTTCCAAAAACGTGTCATTCAATGAACTTTGGAACAATTGAACATTGAAAATCATTTTTATATGAATAATCCCACAATTTCCATGTTCTAAATACAACATAAGCAAATATGATCATTTTACATTGCACTTGCCAGAGGACTGCATCTCTCAATACATACACTGAATGGCACGATTTGCTTGATTACAGTCTTGAACAGACGGACAATGTTATCGTTAATATCCAAGAGTATGAAAATTGTCAAGAGCAGTGGTCAGGTTTAGATGTCTACAAGAAATGTGTACAAAGGAATACCTGTAGCTAAGGATAATGCCACATACTGCAAGCTCACATCTAGCTAGTCAAGTTGCAGTCATTCTTAGAGTTATGTACACTGATTACAGCTTGGTATTGAGGGGGTTTAACGACCAAGTAATCTGATATTAGATACCACAACTATACTAGTCACAGCGTCTTCTCAATTTACACAGAAAATAATCACAGCAATCTCAAATGAGAGGTTATGGCTGTGCACTAATAAGTCTTTTCGATCCACACAGTGAGCGTTAACGTCTGCTCCTGGCTCACTGCTGTTCTTGTCTTTGTAGCGGCGAATAAGTCTGCCGGGAAACAAAGCTATCCATGCCATTTAAAGATGCCGGCAAAGCACCTGTTGAACAGAATCACACCGACCAGTCGCAATGTAAAGTCACTCGAGAAAGTGTGTGCTGACCTGGTGCTAAGAAGAAGAACCTGAAAGTTAAGGGACCAGTTTGTATGCCCACTAAGACTGTGTGAATCACTACCAGAAAAACACCCTGTGGTGAAGGTTCCAAGACATGGGATTGCTTCCAGATGCTAATTCAAATGCACCTGATTGACCTCCATAGTCCTTCTGAGATTGTGAAGCAGATCACACCAATCAGTTTTGAGCCTTGTGTAGAAGTGAAAGTTATATTTGCTGATGCGCAAATGACCTTCCAAATTTCAATAACATCTATTCACTTTGTAGAGCCAACGCTTAAAAATGTTTTACAAAAAATAAACATATATAAGTCTTAAGAGGTCGGGGGAGGACAAAGTAAATTACATATAGATGCATTACTAAACAATCTTGCTTATGTAGTAGATGAACTTTACCTCTTCAAGCCCAACCAGTTTCTCGTAAGAAAATTGGGAAATACAAAAAGTTACCACAGAAAAGATGTCCATGATTCAGAGGCCCACTGAGAAATCTCCATAGTTCCCTGTAGGCCAGTCCACCCCTCTGTGTAAGCCTGGTCCAGACCATGGATCTCTCCTTCTGTGACAAACACTGGCTTCTCAGTCTTTCGTAACCGTGCATTTCGGGCACTTGCCTCGCAATAGCACTTAATTGTACCCCCTTCCTGTAACACCCCAACCCTCATGATTTTCCACTTTTTGAGCCTTCTTATTTGGTTCATCTAGGAATGTTATTTCTACGTTGTGATAACCCTACCACGTTCCCTTGATGTAAAATGTTATTGTGTCTTGCCTTCCATGCACCACGCCTCCATGTTCTACCCGCTGCACTGACATTTGTCATTTACAAAACAACAACATAAATACAAAAAATGAAAATAACCGGTAAGGGTCTGACTAGTGAAGCTCTGTGGAAATGTAAAGTGACATGGATGGAGTCGCATCACATACTCAGATCTAAAATAATGTGATAGAGAAAGGTTCATTAGCTATTAAAAATTATCTGTTTTACTTATGTTCATTCTACATTAATACCTGAGTAATCTGGCAACATTTACACAATGTAAACAATGAACCAATGGAGAATGCAACTTGGATTCCACAGCCACTCACCGTTTAATACATTACTTAAAAGATACGGGAAAACGTAATACCTCATCCACTCACACTGTTCTCTTATTTGTTTAGATGGTTTATCTTAACTCAAATAAGGTGTCTGGCAATGTCTGTGAACACAACGTAACTAAGAGTTAAAGGGGGTAATTCAGCGAAATAGGTGCACAAAGTGCGTGTGCGGCAGCTTGCGCCAGCCGCCTACGCCAAAACTCATTTTGATGCACAGCTTATTCATGGATTTTAACATCCATAACCAGCCGTGGCGCAGAGTGGCCCAGCGACCATGCAACAGCGCCAGTTACACGCCCAACCCCGCCCCGTGCGCCAAAAACATTGCTCAAATCCCCTACATGGCGCAAACTAGTACACAGCCCCACAACCACGAAAACACGCTAAAAACGCTACACAGCCCTCATGTGCCAGCGAAATCACGTGGAAAACAACCTGTGCACCCCTCGGAATACACGTACCCCACTCGCTCTAGTGAAATCACGTGGAAAACACCCCATGCACCCCTCGGAATAAGCGTACCCCGCTTGCGCTAGCGAAATTGCATGGAAAACACCCTGCGCACCCCTCTGAATACACGTACCCCGCTCAAGCTTGCGAAATTGCGTGGAAAACACCCTGCGCACCCCTTGGAATACACGTACCCTCGGAATACACGTTCCCCGCTTGCGCCAGCGAAATCGTGTGGAAAAAGTCCCCCCCTGTGGTGTAGGCTGCCTGCAGAGCATGCCCAGGGGTGAAGGGCTGCCTGCGGGGCATGGTCAGGGTGGATGGGCTGCCTGTGGGGCATGGCCAGGGGCGAAGGGCTGCCTGCGGGGCATGGTCAGGGTGGATGGGCTGCCGGCCGGGCATGCCCAGGGGTGAAGGGCTGCCTGCGGGGCATGGTCAGGGTGGATGGACTACCTTTAGGGCATGCCCAGCGATGAAATGCTGCCTTTAGGGCATGCCCAGGGGTGAAAGGCTGCCTGCGGGGCATGACCAGGGGAGAAGGGCTGCCTGCGGGGCATGATCAGGGTGGATGGGCTGCCTGCGGGGCATGTCCAGTGGTGAAGGGCTGCCTGTGGGGCATGGTCAGGGTGGATGGGCTGCCTGCAGGGCATACCCAGGGGTGAAGGGCTACCTGCGGGGCATGGGGAGGGTGGATGGCCTGCTTGCGTGTATACTGGGGGTGCGCAGGGAGTTTTACACGCGATTTGGCTGGCACGAGCGGGGTACGCGTATTCTGAGTGGTGCACGGGGAGTTTTACACAAGATTTCCGTGGCGCGAGCTGGGTACGCGTATTCAGAGGGGTGCATGGGGAGTTTTACACGCGATTTTGATGGCGCGAATGGGGTACGCGTATTCAGAGGGGTGCGCAAGGAGTTTTACATGTGATTTCGGTGGCACGAGTGGGGTACGCATATTCGTAGGGGTGCGCAGGGAGTTTAACGCGATTTCGCTGGCACGAGCGAGGTACGCATATTCAGGGGGGTGCGCAGGGAGTTTCACATGCGTTTTGGCTGGCACGAGCGCAGTACGCGTATTCAGAGGGGTGCGTGGGGAGTTTTCCACGCAATTGGGCAAAGTGGGCCCTCCCGGGTGTGGCCCTCCCCCTCTCCCCATGGCCCGCAGGCAGCCCATCACCCCTGGGCATGCCCCAGAGGCAGCCCTTCGCCCCTGGGCATGCCCCGCAGGCAGCCCTTCACCCCTGCCCCACAGGTAGTCCATCCACCCTGACCATGCCCCACAGGCAGCCCATCACCCCTGGGCATGCCCCGCAGGCAGCCCTTTGTCCCTAGCCATGTGCCGCAGTCAGCCTATCCACCCTGACCATGACCCGCAGGCAGCCCTTCACCCCTGGGTATGCCCCGCAGGCACCCCATCACCCCTGGGAATGCCCCGCAGGCAGCCCATCTACCCTGACCATGTCCCGCAGGTAGCCCTTTGCCCCTGCCATGCCCCACAGGCCGCCCATTCACCCTGACCATGCCCCGCAGGCAGCCCATCACCCCTGGGCATGCCCTGCAGGCAACCCATCACCCCTAGGCATGCCCCACAGGCAGCCCACCCACCCTGACCATGCCCCACAGACAGGCCACATGTCACCATGCACTTGGGAGGCCCGACTCATGTCCCCCACCCCACCCACCCACACCCCATCGATGGGCACCTGCCAGCAGGCCCCGACTCATGTCTCCCCAGACCACCCACCCACCATTGACAGGCACCGACTCATGCCCCCCGACACGGGTACCTGCCAGAAGGCCCCAACTCAATTCCCCCTGCCCCACTCACCCCCCCATTGACCTGCCAGCAGGCCCTGACTCATGTCACCTACCCCACCCACCCACCATTGACGGGCACCTGCCAGCAGGCCCCGACTCATGTCCCCCAGCCCAAAGACCCACCCCCTATTGACAAGCACCTGCCAGCAGGCCCCGACTCATGTCCTCCCACCCCATTGGCAGGCACCACTGCAAGCAGGCCCCGACTCATGTCCCCCACCCAACCATCCACCATTGTTGGGTACCTGCCAGCAGGCCCTGACTCATGTCATCTACCCCACCCACCCACCATTGACGGGCACCTGCCAGCAGGCCCCGACTCATGTCACCACCCCAAAACCCACCCCCCCATTGACAGGCACCTGCCAGCAGGCCCCGACTCATGTCCTCCCACCCCATTGACGGGCACCTGCAAGCAGGCCCCGACTCATGTCCCCCACCCCACCCACCCCCCATTGATGGGCACCTGCTAGCAGGCCCCAACTCATGTCCTCCCACCCCACACACCCACCCACCACTGACGGGCACCTGCCAGCAGGCCCTGACTCATGTCCCCCACCCCACCCAGCCCCCCCCCATTGACAGGCACGTGCCAGCAGGCCCTGACTCATGCCCTCTCCTCGTCAGCTTCGGCCATGGACGCGGCACCAGACTCCTCACTCCCGGAAGAGATGACTACGAGGGAGGAGAGCTAGGCCTTGCGTCTCTGGGTGGCAGTGGGATCCCTGACGCTGTGCTCCACAGCACCATCTCCGCCCTCTTTATCAGTCAACACTGCAGACAGGGAGAGACAGAACACAGGCATCAGGGGACTGTACAATGGTCGGATATACACATGACAGTTGCACATGACTGGCAGTGTCAAACTTCACAGATGGCATCACACTCCCCAACACTCATATCATTTGAACCCACACACATTCACAAATGAACTGGAATCGTGCAGCAAGCAGCAGCATCCATACACACACAACAGCATGAACATCCAAAGCTTGGCATGATGTCACAAGCAACATGGGGAGTGCTGAACACATGCACACACACCGACAGACAGACATGCATCTGTACATCTCCACCACCTGTCACAGTGCAATCATCGGCAACTATGTCACATCAGCCAATCGGGTTCCTACATGTCTGTGTCACGTGCATCCATGGCATACACAGTCGCACACATGTCAAATACACACATACACATGTATGCTGTGCACGTACATGAAGGTGAAACCAGCATCCATTTGTCACTCCCCAACCATGCCATAGTACATACACAGAAATACTAACATGTGTGCATCTCCACATGCAGTGGTGTATCATGCTTTGGAACACATACACCATTGATGTGCATCACACATGACAGGGCTCACATGCAGCATGGTCACGTCCCTGCACATACACTTCCATACATGGCCCTTTTCTGACATACGTCCAAGCTGCACACTCCTGGCACACCTCAATATGCACTGCATCCAATAAGTACGCATGAACACTTACCGCTCGACTTGGTACCTGTCTCCCTCTCGAGAACCTGGCGGTGAAGCGCTGGGTCAATGCGTTCCAGGACCCTCATGTCGTCGGTGGTAAGGTGGACCCGGCGTCTCACTGCATCTGCTGCTTCCAAGAGGCGCTGGGCCTTCCTGAGGGTCCTGGACCTGAAGTCCTCCCAGTGCTTACGGACGTGTTGTAGGTCGCAGGTTGCCACCCCTGCCGTGTTGATGGCAACCACAATGTCCTGGGTTCTGGGCTGTGGAGTGATGGAACTTCAGTTAGGAGTCTTCTGTTCCAGCAGGGGTGGTCACAGCAACTGGACCCCTGCAGATGGCTGACGTGCAGGCACCAAATAGCAGGGCATGTGGCCAGCAGGCAGGCAGGCATCAACAGATGGCTGGTGGGAGTTGGCTCGGGGTTCTGGGGGGCAGGAAAATGGCCTTGCTCGGCAGGAGCATGGTCTTCCGTGTGTTGTCGCGTGGCCAGCTTGATACAGAGTGATTTGTCACGTGAAGAAACAGCACGTCAGCGTGTAATTCGAAGAAAGGCGTTTAGCTCGTAAGCGCGTATGTGACGTAACGCACACAGGCATTTCCCTTGGTAAGGGTGCATAGTGACTCTGCACTTGAAAAACAGCACGTCCGCATGTTAATGCGTGTAATTCGAGGAAAGGGACTAAGCGCCTAAGTGACGTGAAGCGCGCAGCGTTTCCATCAGCACGGGTTAAAGGTGAGCAGGACAAGCAGTTCACTGTACGTGCCTTTCGTGGAGACCAACACGTGTGTTGCTTCTTCTGATTGTTTCACGTGCCATAACTACTTCACAGCGGATCAAGGACATATCTCTTCTTTTGGTGGGAGTATTGGCTACACATGTTTTTCATTACCAAGTTTTTGAGCTCATAGTAGCCTGCGTGTCCCATGCGTACATATTTTTTTCGTGTCCCTGGGTGCCAACACGTACTGCGGGAGGTTAATTCCACACACGTGGGCTACTGGGGGTTGCGTACACGGTTTTATTGCAGTTTTGGGGTGCCTGAGCGTTGCATGACCCGTCACTTCAGCATCGAGGTCACATACAGAGTTGCAGACGCACAGGGGTTCTGTTAACATCTAGTATCCCACCCCCTTCACCCCGATTGCCCAGGACAATTGTTGTGTACACCTCCCATTGGCGCTACTACATCTGTGCCGGCACTACTACATCTGTGCCATGGTTGGGAGGCCATGAAAGGTCAGGGGCGCCTCAGCTGAGCGTATTGCACATGGCGGGTGTGGTCAGGGATGTGGATGGGGTGACTAGGGAGTAGGGGGACTCCAGGGTGTCCAGGGTGGCTGCAGAGAGGGGAGAGACAGGGGTGCGCCACTTCGGCAGGATGTTCTGCCACGTGTTGGTGCAGTCATGCCACCACCCCCTGTGGTTCCGGGTGATGCAGCTCTTGCATCTGGCACTGGCACCCATGTGACCAGGCAGTCCGTTTCTTCGACTGCCATGGGCCCAAAGGTGGTGGTAGCTGCAGGTGCCGCTGTGGACACCACCACCCAGGCTCTTGGTCGGCCAGCGCATGCTGCGTTGGCACCTGAAGAGTCCCAGGATGATTTCCAGGATGTCAGGGGCACAAGATAAGTGCACGCAGGCTGCCCTGACTGAGGCACATGTCCCTGGGGAAGTATTGTCATCTGCTGCCCCCAGCAGCTGGGTGTTGGCAAGTGCATGGGCAGATGCAGCTGACACCACCCCGGCTTTGAGTCTACCATCCAGGACAGTCCCAGTAAATGACATTGGCACAGCGGATGTTGCTGTGCAGGGTCCAGTCAAGGGCACCCAGCAGCCACTGACGCAATTCAGGGCTTCCGTCCTTGGTCCACCTGCCACTCCTCAGTTCAATCCACCAGCGCCACTGCCCCTACTGATCAGGGCGGCATTTGCCAGTCAGGGTCCGGATCACTGCCCAAGAGGAGGAAGGTTGCACCTGCACAAGAGGTTGGGACCACACACTCTGCTCCAGCCTCCCGCACGTCAAGGAAGAAGCCTTTCTGCAAGCAGGAACTGGACGTCCTATTGGGCTACGTGTCGGAAAACGACCATGATATGCTAGTGGGCCCAAATTGTCACACTACGGCTGCCCAGCGTTGGGACCACTGGAAGCGTGTTGCAGAGAGTGTTAGTGCATTCGGACATTAGGTGCGCACAGCTCAGGAATGCAAAAAGCGTTGGGATGATCTCTGACGCTGTGCTAAGCTAAAGCGTGCCTCCAATTATGCCATGAGTGGGGTGACTGCCGGTGGGCCACCACCTCAGGAGGAAGAATCACTCCGCACGAGTTGATTGCTGCAGAGTTCATACCGGCAGAATTGTACGTAGGAGTGGGAGAGATGCTGGATTTTTACACCCCGTCCAGTGAGTGTTTTTGGGTGCTTGTCCAGGCCATGTGTGGTTTGCTTGTGCAATGTGTTGTGCTTGACTGCCAATACATGCTATGTGTACATGGTTCTCATGTGCAAGTCATGCAATGCTTTACTAATGCATGCCTGCTATGCAGCATGCTGGACGTGTAGTGCAGTCAGGGACTGTCCTTATCACTACACTTGCACCCTACTCACATGCTAGTCACCCGGCTGCCCCTCCGGTCCATGTTCCAGCTCACTGGCCCTTCTGCATGTAGCCTGGGGTGTCTTTCCACTCAGCACTTGGACTATGTCATTGCATGACTGACATGCATGTTCTTCTGCCTGCATGCTGGTAGTCCACGCAGGCATGCTCTCTTGCCCCTCCACC
The DNA here is from genome assembly GCF_040938575.1 of Ambystoma mexicanum. Taxonomy (NCBI): domain Eukaryota; kingdom Metazoa; phylum Chordata; class Amphibia; order Caudata; family Ambystomatidae; genus Ambystoma; species Ambystoma mexicanum. The sequence continues at coordinate 889,980,952 of NC_090927.1, read as the reverse complement.
CCCCTGCACCACTATTACACCATTGCACTGGTGGGTAACATGTTGGACTACTGCAATGGCCTGTTCAACGCTCCTGTGTACATGCACACTTCCCCCTGCCAACCTGCCAGACACATACTGTGGGGTACATCCTATGTCCTTGATGCAGGGTGTCTCACTCGGTCTGTGCAGATGTCAGATGCTCCGTAGGGACATGAGTGCCCATACATGCTCCATGTGCATTACATGCATGCCCCTATGTGTCCTTTGCAGGATGATCATTGTAGTACATGTCCAGGATGACATGCATTTAATGGCATTTCATCATCCATTCCATGCTCACTGTGGCTCAGTCCTGCATCACACACATGTTTTGGGTGTCATAGTCTGTGTGGGGCACAGGCCTCCCCCTCTCTCAGGCCCCCTGACTCTGTCAAACTGTTGTAGTGCCTTCTGCACAAAAGGGTGTTCTACAGAGGGTTTATCATGTGTCCTGCTCACTGTCCCATTCTCATTGGCTGTGTTGTCAGTTGACTCAGATGATGCAATTGACGGTACTCAACACTGTCTGCCAATACACGACTATCTGGTCAATCTTTCACTGCCATGCAATTCCTCCCTGCATTTTCACTAACGGGGGGTGCCTGTATCCATGCAACCCATTGCATGCACATTGCACGTGATGCCTGATCTTGCACTTACACTGCCTTCTTGTTTATTGTTTGACATCATAATGTACTTGTTGATGCAGGTAGTCGGAAGCGTTCACATGCTCTGCACTGCACCAAGCCACTTCTGAGCCATTTCACACCTTTCTACATGCCTACTCACTGATGCAATGTCAAAGTGACCTGGCATGTATGGTCAGATTTTCATCCCTTCACTGTCATGAAAGGCACAGGCACAGGTGCATCCAGTGACACATGTACTCAGTATTGAAACACCCTAGTGGGTGTTTAGCAAAGTTGATAGGTCAATCTGCGGACTATACTAACAAGTATAGGCCGCAGATTGACTGTAGATTTAGTGTAGCAAGTACTGTAAAATTGCAACACTAGATAGGTACTAACTCAACTTTCTATATGTGAGAAATTTGTATACCTCACCCCATTTGATGTCTTGATAAGATCTTGAACAACGCCAAGTGGAGTGTGTATAGTCTTTATGTTGGTCTGTGTCACAAACTTGGAGTAGCTTTAGTTTGTGTCTTCCTTTTACCGTTTTTTCTTTTTTTAAAAAAAACTCTGGTGCAAGTGGCCTACACACAATCCTATGGGCATTCAAGTCATGTATAACCCAGTGGATGTTTGTATACCAAACCACTAACGCACCAATCTAGTTTCTGGGTAATTGTCTCTTCCAATACATACACATAGTTGAAGAGAGTGGTTGTTGGGCATGATTTGAACAAGGCTGAATGTTTTACAATAAATAGAAGTAAATAGTTTTTCTTATTATCCTGTCCCCTGTTTTGTAGGGGGCACATCAGCGCAGAACAGGTTGAGACGTGGACGTGAGGAAGGGACAGTTAGCACTTCACCATATACTTTGCTGTCTTCCTCCACAGCCTTGATACTACTGTTGTCTTCAACAGTATCTCTCCTTTCCTTTAAACCATGCTTCCGCCCTCAACCACAGTGGTTTTATCCAAAAAACAGGTTGTTGCCTTCCCTGTGTTTTTGGAAATCAGACATATTTAGGCTGTAACCAAATCACACTGCAGTTGTGTTGTGCCCTAATTTCTCATGTTACACAGTATGTGTATGCCCAGGCCCACTTAGCTAATCTGGTGGGGCCTGGCTGTGATGATTTGACACACTGAATAATGTTTGAGGGCACAATTGATGCACAATATGCTCAATCAGGCCCTGAGGGGAGGTCTGGAGGCTTCATGGCCGGCAGCTCGTACCGTACTGGGAGTTATGGTCCCACAAGCCTGATTGCAGGCCCTCGCTTTGCTCAGGACATTCACTATGTCTACATGGCCCATGACGCCCGGTATGGGACGAGCTGACGATGGATGAAGCTATATTGGTGATGATGGTTTAGTGATGCATGTGTACATGCATGTTTTGTGTGTCATGGTGTGTTTGGATTCACTTGCAGCTGTGGCCATTTTGCAGTTCAGACATGCTTATGGTATGTGCCATCTCTTTGTTTCCATCTGTCATTTCTGCCTGTGACATGTGCATGACAGAGGTGGTGTGTGATGGAGGTGATATGCTACATTCTGTACATGTGTAGGCTTTGCTATTTACACACATCCATTTCTGCTTTTGGGATGTGTTTGCATATCAATGCCAGTGGATGCATGATGGAATTTCATTTGTGTGTGACATGTCTGCTTCATGCGTTGGCTGTCGATGTGATGTCTATGTGTGTGTGGGTTATGTGCTTCTGACATGTGTACTCATGTTTGTTTTTTCCACATTACACATGATGACGCAATGGAGCGAGAGGATGGTGATGTGAATCCTGACACGGGGTTGCTATTACATCAGCAACCCGACACAAGTAGGGGTCGTGGGGTGGTAGGCCACGAGAACCCACTTGTGCTTCAGACCATCGTGTCAAGGGCTGGCAATGAGTCTTGCTCGGATGATCACTCTGACAACAATGTTGAGTTGGATGCGTGTCATGTCCATTCGTCGACAGTGAGTGATTCTGATGCGGACGATCGTCTGTCCGCGACACCTGCACCGAGGTGCCAGATGGTGTTGGAACCTCTGCCTGTGGTGGATTGGGACGCACGATAACACTCCGCACCAGTTGCTGATGTGCCTGGGCCATCACGTCAATGGAGGGATGTAGTCCTGCAGCCGCGGGCGGTGCCAACCCAACAAGGACACCGGCTCCTTGGGCCCTGCGGGTGTCAAGCCCAGCAACACGGTGGCTGTGCGCCATCAGGGTATACTGAGTAGGAGCAAGCCATGGTTGCCAATTCCGAACAACAGGGGGCAGCAATTGATAAGATTGCTCAGAGCATGCAACGTGTAGCCCAATCTGTGCTCCCCCGGCTAGGCAGGTGGGTCTTCAGCAGCGGGTAGCACAGTCTAAGGCTCGCTCACTCAGGCTGGGCATGGCAGCCTCAGACAGGACACGCCGGGTTAAAATGGTGTCTCTGCGTCAAGCACTTGCTGCTCACAAAGACGCACACAGGGAGGCCCTGAGGGATGACCATCAATCCCTCAGATCTATTCTGGGTGTGCTCAACATGAACCAGAGGCAGCGGACAGAGGAGAGGTTGGAGCAGCTTTGGAATACCATCTCGGCTGAGCTACGTGCTTGCTGGGAGGGGCTCCAGATGTCATGCCAGGCCATGCAGGAAGAACTCTGTGTTACACGTGCTACCTTGCAAGACGAAGCACGCATATCACATGAGGTGCTGCATGCTGACCTACGTGTCATCGCCATACAGGACCAGGCTTATCGGTCCCACAGACTTGCTGCTGACGAGGGGCAAGCTGCACATAGGCGTGGTCAGGGTACTGTGCCACGTCCACCTTTTGAGTCAGAGGGTGAGCAGGACGACAACTTATCTCCCACACAGGTCGGGCCATGCAGGCGTTGAGCCATGGAGTTTTTTTTTTATCTCAGCATCACCGCATGTGGGTGTTGGGGTGCACCCTGTACCTCCCCCCACCTGGGAACCTCCCCCCCAGGTCATATGTGGCAATTTTCTATTTTTATAGTTAGTTTAATTAGTTAATATAATTTAATTTTTTTTGTCTAGTGTGCATTCACGTGACAGTGTGGCGCTTTGTGGCTTTTGCAAGCATCCACTGTCTGTTCCAGCTGGGCCCATTAAAGCTTGTCTCATGTATGTGTTTGCAGCTTAGGGTCCTGACTCACATATGCCACTCCTGCTTCCCCTATCCATGGGCTCGCAAGGATGGTTCGGGGTTTCAACCATTTATACAAGGGCATTGGACTTTCGTCATATCTGTGGCCTATCTGCTGCTGTACTACTTGTGTTAACACCCCTATAGGGGGGATTATGGATATTTTCTCCATGGCATTGCTGTAATCAATTTTGGTGAGTACATTATTGAACTATCCATTTATTGATGTTGATTGGGATGTATGTTCATTTCTTGCCTGGATACGTGCTTGATGCACTTCATGCTGTAGATGATAGCCTGCACCCTTTAGCTGTCAAACTCACAGTGATGGTGGGAGGGGGCCGGCTGGTGACAATGTCAAGTTGGTACCTGTTGAGTAGAGCCCCTGGGGATTGGTTCAAAGGAGGATGCATTGGGAATGTGACCCAAGAGGCACAACTCGCGGTCCAGTCCTCACCTGAGATGTCTGCCTATACTACTACTACACTCCGTTCTGTTTGGACAGCACGTTGTGTCTGTCTTCCCTCTATGACTTTGATGCTGCCTGACGGCACAGTTTTCCTACTGGACTATGGCTCTTTTACTTGTTTTTCACACTCTGGTGCCTTTAGTCCCTGTTTTTCTTCCTGCTACTGTCCTTGTTGCTGATCTGTCCGCCCGTCTCTCGGGCAGTTATTTCCACATACTCTTACACTGCCTCGGTTTGCCTCAGTACACTTCTGTTCAAATGCATCTCTCTGTTGCTCCTCCTGTCTTTCATATATTACATCCATGCTTTTATGTTGAGTGTTGGCTTTTGCCAATGCTATTCAACTGTTGTGGCTCTTAACTTGCTGTCAGCTGTTTCCGGCTATCTTGCATTCTCTGTGCCTTTCCAGGCTTGTGCTGTCTCTGCCTTTCTTAGTTCACGCTATCAAGGATTGATTGGGTTTCAGCTCAACGATCCAGTTGTGCCAGCCTCCTTGGTTATTTTCTACTCAAGTTCCAGCTTTAGCTGTCAGGGTACAGAACATGGGGTTGTGTGGGAGGAGGTCAGATGGAGGTCTCAGACATGGCCCAGTAACAAGCAGCATGAAGACACACACAGAAAACGTCCAAGTCTTATTAAAGCCTTGTATGTACTTTCTGCAGGAAAAGGAGCCTCCAGACTACCTTCCCGAGCAGACACTGGGCCAAGAACTACTGAACCCTTGCCACGTTGGGTGGGGCACACGTGCACATGTGCATGCAAGCAGAAGCACAGGGCTTGTGCTCAGATGTCCGACAGAAGCAGATGTGTTTCCAGGAGCTCCAAGCAAGGTGAGCAGCACGAGGGGCCATGCCCCTGCTGACCTTCCTCCAGGCCGCTCACATATGCACGCTAAGTAGCCCCAGTGCTGGGGAGCTTGGCCAGGCGTTGGGGAAGATGCGCACAGTACAGCTAAGCTGCACTGAGGACCAAATGCCAAGGAGCTTTCCAAGTTTTCAGGGGCACACGCAAGGGGCGTCGCCCATATCCTAGAGTCCACCCTGCTCCATAGTAGCTCATTTTTTGGCGCAGTAGCGTTCCTAGCCACAAACTAATACAGCGCAAGGGGGGGCACCCAGCGATGCACAAACTCAAGTGCAGTGCATATCATTAGCATATGCAAATTGCCATGTGCGCTACCTATAGAAATTCGCGACTGGCAGAGCGCGACTTGTACTGAAGTCGCACCTCACCACACGCGTCTAGCAGCTCACCCAAGGACCATTCTAGCATGTGTGAATCTTAATGCATGGTCTTCCATTTACTGCAGGGCCACGTGCGGCTACCTTACCGCATTGACAGTGTATAAACCATCACGGGGGCAAGCAAAAGTATACGAACAAAGCAGCAGACAAGAGTGCTTGTTTGGGGAGGAGTCACTCATTTTGAGGCGTGAATGGTGTTATGTGTGTGTAGGGAAAACACACACAGAATAGTAACTCACACTCTCTTTGCAGCATTGAACTGCTCCTGTTACCAGACCTGAGATGTGCAGGCAGGAGGCCAACACTCACCCCAGAGATAAGTCTCTCTTTGCCTCGCCTTTGAGCCATTTTGTACAATGTGCATGAAGAACATGGTTTCTCTGATTGAGTATGTGTAATTGTCAATAGTTGTATTTTGTCTTTTGTCTATTTTCCCTTGCCCATCCACCTCCCCTCTCCTGACCCTCTTTCCGGTTATCCTGAATACCGATGCCTATCCAAACAATGGATCCCTAACCCTCTTTCTCCGCCAGGGTCTTGGAGGCCTGTGTAAGTTTTACCTTGCAGGCACCCCGACCGCGGTGGTTGGTTTGTGCCACTCCTGCGCCTGGAGACCGGAGCTGTGACACTACCCATCAGTTGTAGCATCTTCATTGATTATTGTGTACTGAAAATGCTACCCATCCTGTTGAACCATTGTTCAACTGTGCAACCTTGGTAGTTCTTCTATCATTCTGCTTAACATGTGCTTGGCCATATTCAGCGACTTCAAGTCATCTACTAGAGACTCTTCCAGGCTTTTCTGGTGGCTACAGGCTTTTTCCCTGGTTTGGGGGTTTGGCTCCTTGGAGTTCTCTGCAATTTGGTATTTTTACCAGTCAAGGTGGCCTCTGAGGGGCTGGACCCTATTTACACGCAAGGAAGTACAAAAAAACAAGGGGTAGAGGTATCCTGAAGCCAGGTAGACTAGAAGGAAGAAGGCAACGGACCCCAGACACAGTTCTTCTAAAGGTCATGGTGATGAGGGAGGGCATTTTGTTGTCTGACAGTACACTTGGCCTACCGTGTTTGTGCACTCTCTGACATTCTCATTGTGGGGTACTATGTACATGATGTGTTCTGCTGGTCATTGGCTGTTCCTGTGTTGGGTTTACTTTTCAGGTGTCAGGGGATTGTTGTGGTTTGACATACTTGGGTGTACACATGGCCAATGTTCACATGTGATGTGTACAGGACACTGAGGGTCACTTGATTTCACATGCATGTATTGAGTGCATGTCCCTACTGACACACACACTTACACATTGCTCCACCACACATACAACCACCCTTCCATGCCCACACATGCACACAGATTGCCTTCTCTCGCATGCTGTGTCCCTGCAGCACATGATCACTTACCATTTGGGGATCGTGTACATGCGTCAATAGGTTATTTTTGTTGCTTGTCTTTTTTATAAGATGCTCAAGGTGTATCTCCAACACAATGGCTGCTCACTGTGCTGTGTGCTGAGCAGTGTGTTGCAGGAGACACACACAGTACACGGGTTAGGGATTTGCAGATTTGGCTTGGCCAATGTGCATGACAACAGGCATTCTGTCTTTTGTAGATGGTACCGCTGGTGGCATGCATTTGTGTATGACTTTGTATGTGTGGGAGGTTGTTGGTCAGTCATTTCATCTGATTCCATGTCAGGTGTGATTGTCTCATGCCTGTTCCCATTCATCACGTGTCACTTTGTATCTAATTGGTCATGTGTTGGGCTTTTGGTTTGCTCTTTGCTGTTGCATGCCATTTCATGGTGTGGCAGACAAGAGTGATGTGCGTTGGGAGGGTTTGGGTGACATACCAGTGATTATCATGCCCTGTTTTGCAGGGGGTTAGTGTGATATACACCTTGGATGTATTCCTTTTGGTCACACAGGATTGGTTATGTTTAAGTAGCTAGGGATGCACACAATGGGCCTCATTACGCGGTAGGAGGTGGCCATGGTGCTATTAGCACCATGGCTACCCCCTTACCGCATGCCGGGTCCGGGCTCTCAGAATGGGTACTTACCAGGTCATTCCAACCTTGGAGGACCCGGTAAGTCCCCATTCTGAGAACCATTCCCCATTCCCATTTGAGCCCCTATAGGGCTCAATTGGAATGGGGAAATAGCTAATAACGGTACCGCAATTTGTGGTACCGTTATTAGCTCTGAAGTCCCTTAGCGGGTACCCTCCTTAACACCTGGTCAGACCAGGCGTTAAGGAAGGGACCCGCTAAGGGACCTCGGAATATGGAGGTAAGGGATTACCATTGCACTTCCATGGCAACGTTCTCAAGGTGGTAAGGTTGTGACAGTTGACTGTCTCTTTGTCATCATCGATTGTCACCTGGTATGTGCCAGGCCTGTGTGCACTCTGCAGGGGTGAGAGTTTAGGTGAAAAATGTGGCCACGAGCTGGGTCCGGGCTGCCTCGCCACATGCCCTTTCCCCTCCCACGGGCAGCACCTGTGCCTGTGGTTGGGGATGTAGGGGCTCCACCATGTCCACCGGTACGCTCGGCCGTGTTGCAACATTGTGCAAGACACATGCTGCCACAGTGATCCTGCACACTACTGGGGGTGCAAATAGTAGCTGCCCACCAGAGCGGTCAAGGGAGGGGAAGAGTGACTTGAGCACTCCGAATGTGCGCTCCACTATGCCCTTGGTTGCAATATGGGCAGTGTTGTATCTTACTTGGGTGGTGTGGTGGGGTTCCGCATTGGTGTCATCATGTGGTTGCTCAGAGGGTAGGCACTGTCCCCTGGGGAGGTGAGGATGGTTGTCATTAGTTGGGTTTGTGTATTTGTCTGTGTGTGACATGCATGCATGTGCACAGACATTTGTACTCACCAATCAGACATGTGTTGCCATGCTTCCCAGCTTCCAGGTCCCGGCTCAGGGTGAATACTCTGTATATGAAACTGTCATGGGTAGACCCAGGATAGTTTGCATAGACAGAGGTGATGATTCCATGGGCATCGCATACAACCTGTACGTTGATGGAATGCCAGTGCTTGCGGTTTCGATAGATGCGCTCAGTGGCCCTAGGTGGACGTAGGGCCACATGGGTGCAATCTATGGCATCAAGCACTTTGGGGAAGTGTGCCACACTGTAAAAGTCCTGGACTGCGGCCTGCCTTTCTGTGGGTGTTCTGGGCATGTATATGTGCCTGCGGACTGAGGGGCGCGCAGTCATGATTGCCAACACCTGGTGTAGGCAGCGTGACTGCATGGCCTGTGAGACGCCCCCAACTTTGGCAGTTGTCTGCTGAAATGACCCAGTGGCCAAAAAATGCAGGACATTGAGCACCTTTTCAAAGGGGCTCAGTGCTTGCGAGCACAAGGTGGGTGATGTGAGGTCATCCTCCCACTCAGTGACCAGGTCTAGGATGATACAAGGTGGAAACCTTTACCTGCCATAGACCTGGTCATCAGGAATCCCAAAAAGGCTGGTCCTGGGCAAAAAAATGTGGGGCCTGGCTATTCTCCTCCTCCTGCTATGTCCCACGATCAGTGCTGCGAGAAATGGGACATTCATTTTAGCTGTATATACATGTTTGTTGTTTGCACGCACTTTTATACTGCGTGGGGACGCTTCCGCCTGCCTTCTTGTGGTGGACGTGTTTATGCCTGTGCGTGTCTTTTGACATGCGCGGGTTTCCCGTATTCGATTCCATGAATACGTGTTGTTCGCCCGCATGTGGGCGTTCCGTCTATTTCCCAGCAGTACTTCCCCAGTTACGCTTCATTTTCACGCGTGGTTCCCCATTCCGTGTATTCCGCCCCCTTTTTGGTGTGTGGGCTAAACGTTGTGCGCTTTCGCTGTGCGCGTTGCACACGGAGATCGGGATGTTGAAGTGACGTGTGTGCCCGTGTGTGCCACCCACGGATTTGGCGCACATCCCGGGGAAAACACGCGCAGGGCCTTCCATGAATCGCACACGTGCACAAGCGCTTGCTTTTTCACGCTTGCGCCACAAATTTCGGCGCACATTTGTTCCATGAATCGGCCCCAAAGTGTATTAGTGATGTCATGCCTGTCCATTCACTGGAGGTACACCATCCACATGGCATCTTCATGACGCAGCTGTGTGATATTAACATTCAAATGGGCTTAATTAACTGCACAACAACAATTGTTTGCTTGGCAAACGTCAAGTAGTGTTATTATCCTCTTTTTGAATTCTGCATCTCGTGAACTATTCTAAGAAAAGAACAATGTTGAACAAAGTCTAGCAATATTTGTAACAGCTAGCAAGGATGCCTGGATTTTTCTGGTGGCAAAACCTTTTAAAACATTAATGCATTTACTGAAATATTGGGTACGTGACCAGCATGATTCATTAAAAATGCAGGTCACTGTCTATGTGATTCTCTCATTATACTAAACAATGCACCAGGTGAAACATCTAAACTTTTTGCTGATTCGGTGTTCACTTAGGAGGCTGCTGAATTTGCCAGTGTGTGATGTCTTCCAATTACTTGCTGAGATATGCATTTTCTCATGGAGGCATGTAGTGTTTAAAAACTAGAGTGTCTATTGTAAAAACTATTTACAAAAATTGATTGTGTTTCATTAATCAATCTGACTTTGCATTTAAATATCATGTAGCATAATTTTAAATCTAACAGGATAAAGGCCACCTTTCACAAACAAAGGCCTTATTCATGGATTACTTGTGCCGAAAAAAAACGGGATTTGTGCGCCATTCTGCTCGCAAATCCCCATTTGTTAAACAGAGATTTACGGGCAGAATGGCGCACAAACCCCATTTTTTATGGCGCAAATAATCCATGAATCAGGGCCAAAATAAAAAAAACGAATACAAAAGAGTGGCTTTCATTTATGCAGCCATGCCACATGAAACGCATGCAGACTTATAAAAAATTATATATTGACTATATTGAATATCCTGCAAGTATTTGATAGACACAATATGTATTATAAATTCTATAGATTGAATTACATTTGAAGCTGAGGCCTACACTTAAAAAATTATTATTACCACTAAGAATCACACAAATAACAGTTCCCTCCATTAGTTTAGTTGTACCCTGATTAAGCATAAGATGTGGGTTAAGCCAGGGCTCAGCCTTCGTCAGAGACGGAATGCAAGCATAATTAGTGACTTAGCTATTAAAATGGATGAATAGACACAGCTGAATATACTCAAAATAAAATACCCAGTTACAAAATACAACTAAAGCTAGATGCAAACTAAATATTGAAAAACGTTGAGAAATTCAGAAATGTGGCAAGCCCGTTTGACGGAATAGTTGTCTACACAAAGACAGAACCCTGGTCTGGGAGAGCACTAAGGCCTCATCTATTATGTGTATGCTTCATGAAATAAACCCTTGTAATACCATTCCTCGTATCCTCTTATATCTGTTCAGCAAATATTTTCTGTTGATATTAAGATCCAATCAAAGATGTACTGTGTAGCACTGGTAACAAAATGAATTTAAAGGCACAAAGAACAAAATATATCATGGGCTTTATTTTTTTAACTCTATCCTTGATTCAAACACTAAGGGCCTGATTCGTGGAAGTGTTTTATAATGGCGCAATCCCATAGAAAATGTTTTCATGAATCAGGCCCTAAGTCTAGATTTGGACTTAGTGAAGCACTCCCTAAATATAAAACACTCCTTACATTTAAAAAGGATATAGCAACATGTATGCATTATTAATTAATTCACATATTTTAATAACTACCTTATGACTGCAACTACAGAAACATGATGGATGCTTGAATTCAGAATGTTCTTGTGGTTGTGATTGTATAAGTTTAATTAATGGCATGAGTCCATAAAATAAGTTATATGGAAAGGTCTATTCCAATCCAATTTGCTCATAATTCCTGAGGGCAGGGCTAACCCACAGGTAAATAAATACAACTTCTTATGGCATGGTGAAATACAATTGGCCAATCAAAGCGAAAACGGGATGTATCTATGTATGTATTCTAGTGGATGTATGTTAACGGAACCTATCACAGGCTATGATCAATCCATAGTTGCTGCCTCAAATTATGTGGCATCGGTGACGTTTGTTGGGTATTTAAAGTTAAACACAAAGGGCCTCATTACGACCCAGGCGGTAAGGGGTTAACGGCAGCGTTAACAGCGCCGACCCTTACCGCCTGAGTACGAGGTCCCTTAGCGCCATGGCGCTTTTAACACCTGCTTTTAGCAGGTGTTAAGATCCATGGCGCTAAGGGACCATGGAGTTAATTACGCCACCGTAATTTACGGTGGCGTAATTAACGCCTTCCCCACTCCCATTATACCCTATGGGGCAAAAATGGGAATGGGGAAGGGTAAATGGGGATTGGGGACTTACCGCCCCGCCAAGGTCGGAATGGGGCGGTAAGTCCGCCAACCACCATGGCGTAGACGTAGTTTACGCCATGGTGGTAAAGTCACGGCCCAGGCGGTAACTTACCGCCTGGGTCGTAATGAGGCCCAAAGTAAGAGTCAAAAGGCCTGATTCATGGAAGTGTTTTATAATGGTGCAATCCCATAACCCAATATGTTTTGGCTAAGCAGCAGAGAAAGAGAGCATGTGCAACAAAATAAAGCTGATGGAAGTTCCTTGTGGATGTTGCTGATGGGAATTCTCCTCATATAGGCCTTTTCCAAGTGGGTCTGAATACAGAAACGATTCCAAGACAGAACCAGTTTGACTGAGAGGGATTTGGAAGTGGGGTACAGACTGAAAGGAAGAACTTCCCCAGGGACGGCTTTTCACCAAAATGCCAGATGGAGCGGAAGTGACATCACACGACCCTTTACCCCTGATGACATCACAGGAAGTGATGTCATTTGATCCCACCTCAAAGTGATATCGCGGGAAGCGATGGAACACAACCTTTCACCCGTTGACAAAACAGGAAGTTACATCACATAGCATTGTTCACTACGAAAAATATGGTTGCGATATAACTATAATGTGATGTACATTTCATACAAGAATGGATCGCCATATGTATCGTTAAGATCAGTGTGTATAGGCCCATATTACCAAATTAATGTGAATGCAAGCAGACGTCCATGACCAAATGACTTAAGCGCTTTATATAGAAAAAATATTCACCCAATATCACCCAAACAGTGTTGGTACTCATTTATCGACCTCAGAAGGATGAAAGGCTGAGTTGAGGCGTTTAAGAACAGACTAAATCAGTGACTCACCCCCTGAAGTGTGCCTGAAATGAACCTTTAATGAGTCTAGCAAGTATTGTATATAATTCCAGAAAGACACATTGTTTGGTTTTCCTATTCTTTCTTATTCAGGGTCACTTCTGAAAGTGTTAGCCCTGCGGAACCCCTGTTCTTATTTTTCTTTTTTTTTACGGGTCCTGAACAAGAAAGCCAGCCACTCCAGAAGTAAAGAGCCACAGCCCAGGAGCTTGCATTAAAAAGAAAAGAAAAAAACTAGTTTTTTTTTTTTAGTTTTTTTTTTTAGAAGTCACAAGTGAGACCACAGAGGTCGCAAGGGAGAACTCAGATGTCGCAGTTGCGACCTCTGGTAACCCCTAAATGATGTCCCTGAACTTACCTGCCTAAGTTACCTTGAGGAGTTGATGATTCAACCTGTCCTGGGGATTTAAAAGACAAATCGAAAATGAGTACAATCACCCTACTTCCTTTAGATACATGTCCCAATAATTAATAAAATCTCACTTAGTAATTGAAAGCTTTTAGCAAGAACCCTATTTGCAAGAAATAACACTCACTGGAGACTGGGCCTGTAAATTAATCTTCCTGAAAATATATTTAAAATTGAATGTCCTAAAATTCAGAATTTTGCCAGGCAAATTTAACTCTGACAGTCATCCATTATTAATGTATTCAATGAATGTTCACTGGAGTAAATTATATCTGGATGTGTGAGCACAGATTTCAGGAGTTGATTAACTTCTTGTACAGTGAAAACCCTACTTTAAATAAAATAAAAATACGAGGTAGAGTTTTTTTGCTCTTCAAATCGGAATAGTAAGGAGGTTAGATTCTTCACTTCATTCCCAAGGAAATAATTTCAATTTAAATACCCAATGCCATTTTACCAAATAACATTTTACAGAAATATACATATTCTGACTTAAGTGGATCCCTAATGCCAATAAAAGTTAACTTTCTGGTACCTTTTCTATTATATTTTATGTTCTCATGTTTGTGGGACCTTTTAACACATATTTTGGTGTCCAAAATAAAAGCTTCTAACCTGAATCCAAGCTATAAACCAATGGTGTATCCAAGTCATCCCTACCACACCTTCTTGTATCTATGTACAAGCTAGAAACTGATGGTGTCCAACCTTTTATAGTTCATTTAGCCCTAGAAAAGGAACATCAATATTGGTCTTTGATGCCAACACTTTTCAATGGTTTCAGACAAAACTAAGTGAATTGTACTACTGTAAAATGTATTCTAAGAATGTATTTGTTTCGGAAACCAACAAGTGATGACAATTTGTATGATTAAATTGGAGAGCATTTTTCTCTTATATAGAATAATTATTCCAATTTGCTTTTATACACATTGATTTGTGTTTGGTTTGTGAATGTAAACATTAGTGCAATACTTGCAAGATTGTTGCTATACTATCGGTAAACAATCTGCCTGTATTTATGTTGAATTATGTGGGTGACTTCCCAAAAATTGAAAGTTATGAGACTTCATTCTTTTCTTAATTTAATATGTTTACTTAAAATTGAATATTCTGATTAAAACCAGCCTGTATCTTGTGCCAGATTTTGAGGTGGAATTGTCATGGTGTGGTTTTTGGGGTGTAGGTGGTTGTTTCAGCCATATTTTTCTGTAACAAGAATATAATTTTCATGCCCCACCACCTGGGCGGACATGGCGTTTATTGGCCTGCCAGTTTGAGATTTGGTAGGCTACAGCAAAGCGAGGGCCTGAACTCAGGCTGCGGGCCATTAAACGCCATGTACATCCAGGTGGCGGGGAGCGAGTTATTTACACCCCAGGATTTCTTGGGGTGCAGATAATTTTTTTTTTATTCTGATGGGAGAGGTGCTCAGCGCGAGCACATCTCCGTTTCGGAAAAAAAAGTCCAAAAAAATAGCTACCATAAACATAGAAAAGGGACTAGGTCCCTTTTCGGATGATGGAGGCCATTGAAAACATGTTCACAAATGGCAACCGCCATCTGAAAATGCTCCTTTGCATCAGCTCGAGCACATCTCCCATCCCAATGAAAAAAAAGTTTTAAAAAATGGCATCCATAAACTTAGAAAAGGAACTAGGTTCTGTTTCGAATGATGGCGGCCATTGAGATCATGTTAAAATATAGCCACCGTCATCCAAAAAGGGTCCTAGTCCCTTTTCAATTTGTAAGGCTGGGGCCATTTTTAATGACTTTTTTCTTTCACCGCAGCAGGTGGTGAATGCAGAATCGCACCTGGGAAAGGCAGATTCTGATTGGTCAGAACACCATTCCCAGGTGCAAATCAGATTTTAGAAAATTTGCCCAAGGTGACAGATATGTCTGAAGTTCTTTGGTTGTGCGAAATTGTATTGTCCCCCATGGATAATCTCATAAAAGCTACAGGTTGTTTGTGGAATAGGGCAGAGATAGCTGTATACGGAATTATGTCAAATGTGTGTGATTTATGGGATGATAAAAATTGAGTTTTGGAGGGATATATACACATAATTCAGGTGGATTGCTCATTTGATTGTAAATTGTTGATAAGTAAAATAAATTGAGATTTGGAATCTACTACACAGTCTAAACATGTTAAAGGAGGAATTTGTGATTTAAAAATGGTCTAGCATCATATGTTGTCTAGATATTCCTTTACATAAGCAATGGATGACACAGGATCTACAGTCAAGGACAGTCAAAATAAGAGACGTGGAGAAGGTAGGAGCAAACATTTGTGTAGAACTGAATCCCTTAGACCAGTCATTACTATGACAGGACCATGAGTATTACCCTGTCGAGGGGGGCAAAGACCCCAAAAAGAATCTCGTTGAGATGAGGGGATTTCCTCTCTCTGGGTGCCCAGTATGGGTGCGGCCATATATGTGCACTGGTGTTTCTGTTTCTGACCCAATGCCTATCAGCCTCTGCCCTGGCCAAGTTACTTTCTTTGATCTTTCTGGGAATTTCCCACTGGTATGGAGTTCAGAGCAGCCCGATGTACTAACACAAGAACCACAGGCTGCAATAATCTGCATGTAACATGATTCTCTGAAGCCTAGGAAGGTATGTGGATTGTAGAAAGCAGCACAATTGATATACTGAGACTACCAGTACCACAATGCACCTGGGCCGAATGGTCAATACCTGGCTCAAAAAAGGGAGAACAGAGAGTTTAATTAAATGAAAATGGACTATTCATTCTTACTTCGGTGCCAAGGGAGAAATCCAACAGCCACCAGACTCCCCAGAATTACTACAGGAGAATTGTGGAACAGAAGCAGTGGAACCGGAGCCAGTAGGGAAATGTACAGTAATAGAAGAGACCAGGGAACACTCCCAAAACTCATTTGGATAGTGACCTATTCGATCCAGAAGGGATGCAGATAGCAAACAATGCCAGTGACTGCATGGTTGGTTGGAGAAAGATGGAGACTGGGAAAGGATGACTTCATTTCCTCACCCCGGGGTGAGGCGAGGTAAGGAGTTAAAAGTAGCTTTGAAAGAGAAAGAGATTGGCCCATGGAAGCAGCTGACTCAGGTAGCCAATGGGCAGGAATGATTTCTAGGCAGGAAAAACAGGGTTATAAAAAGTCTGCCGAGTCAATCTGAATTAGGAGATGTTCGGGTGAGGTCAGAAGAGGAGCAAGGAGAACCAAGCAACCAGAAAGTACTGTGAAGCAGGTGGAGGAGGACTTGGAGGAGACTTTTGGCATGTTTAGAAAGAGTGAAGGTAAAGTGTTGGGATTGAGAGTGGTATCCATATAGGTTTTTTGTATGTATGTGGATGAGTGTGTGGGAGAGAGACGTGAGACTTGAGCCAGTGGGCATAGAAGAATTGGTCAAAGTGGGCGGGAGCGGTCAGGAGCCGTGCTCCTCTACTTCTTTTAAGTTTTACTGTTCCTATACTTTTATTTAAAAAATAATCAATTCCGGAACAGTTTTGTTTTAAAATGAAAGTGTAGGAAGAAGTTGAAACTTGCACTTATAGTGCAGTGCACTGAACGTTCCCCTAAACAGCAGGCTCATGTGTTTTGGAGTTTGTATTGTGCATGGGAGGGAGGGTGGCGATGAGGTGTGTGGGGAGCGAGTGCAGGTCAGTAAGGAACACAGCTCCACTACTTCTTTTTGTACACTCTTACCACAGCATAGAGGTGGTAATCAGAAGGAGGAAGGGGAGAAGGAGTTTAACTAGTAGGTCAGTGCATCCCTGGGATTGGATTCACTCAGCAGAACCCTCAATTTCCAGGGCTAGGTTAGTTAGCAGGGCACTATATCCCTATGTATGGAAAGTGAACAGAACACCAAATACCTAGAAGTGGTTGGACAGGAGTAGAGAAAGGAATGGTAATCGGATGACAGGATTAGGAGTGAGGTGGAGATTAAAGACAGGAGAAGGAAGAAAAGAAATAAAAACTGCAGATGTCATCTAGATCGGTGGAGTGAAAGGGATACTGACTAGGAGGCTGGAGACAGCCTTAGTGAGAGAAGGGAAAGGTTAGTGGTGGAAAGACAGTCATCCAGACAAAAGGCATGCCAGGGGATGAAACTACCCTCTCTAGGTCACATGGGAAGTCTCTGGGGAGTTGGATAGATACTGTTAGGTCCTCCCCAGGACAGGGACAGTCTAGACAATAGGGAATCACCTGACTATAGAGAATCTGTACTCTGATAATTCCTATTGGAGTAGGGAGCTTGGGCTAGGAAGGTGGGAGCTGACTTCAAGGACACAGGAATGGATACAGGGACCACCCCTAAACTGAGAACCCCAAATTGCCTCTTCTCCATATGTAGGTTTTTATAATAATGATTGAAACTGTATTTACATTGTCACTCGACTTATTGAAAACTTTGGCACATTGCAGATGTACACCACTTCCACTAACAAAGAAGGGAGCTTTATGCTTGTGAACCATTGAGATGATTGCTTTTTACACCTCAAGACTGAGAAAGACAGTCTAACTGAAAGAGACACTTACATGCACGCTATCACAGAAACTCTTCAAAAGCCATTGGCAGAATGAACATTCATTAAACTGGTTAGTGATCATTGAGAAAAAGAAAAACATATTTGAAGGAGTCCCTGGATAATAATTGTGACTTTTTGAGACAATACAAGATGCAGTGAAAGTGTGCAGACAAGTCAAACAATGCTAGAAAGACACATTTTAAATATTGTGACAAATCTGTAGATGTCATCACTTCTCCCCGAGTGGGAGCCCCTTCTATGAGACCAGGAAGGTGATGCCGTTACCCTATATTTACCTTGGGGATGGTACTCAGCAGGATGATATCATGGGGACAGACCCCCCTCTAGGGACACAGACTATCATCTAAGGGAAACCCGGTATTCCAACCCTACACCCACCTCCCATGAATCCTCATATCCCTTACACCCTAGCTACATGTCACCTAACCACCCCATGTATGTGTGTCGGGCCATAGGGCTGACCTCTACTGAGATGAGGAAGAAGACAGATGACCCAAGTGACAGTACTTGGCGTGAGAGGGAGCTAAGTTCGTCAGAACAAAACAGAAGAGAAATCCGGGTCGGGGACCAACATGCAAAAAAAAAAGGTATCTTCCTTATGACAGTACTTGGCAAGAGAGGGAGCCAAGTTGGTCAAACCAAAGAGCAAGAGAAACCCGGGTCAGGGACCCCACAGAAATGTGACGTCTTCCTCACAGCAATGCTTGGCAGGGGAGTGAAACAAATGGGCAGAGTCAAAGAGAGGGAGAAAAGGAGGTGAGATCCATTAAGCAGTTGAAAACTCTGTAATTTAAGCCTGAGAAAAGACATGGGGAAGGGAGGTATTCCCCATGGTGTTTAGAATTGCAAACTAAGCCTGAGAAAAGGGAGACATTCTCCCTTGCATTGTGAGCTGCAAAGTAAGCCTGAGAAAAGGCCAGTTGAAGAGAGACATTTCCCCTGTTGTTGTGGATTCCAAGGTAAGCCAGAGAAAAGGACAGGGGAATGGAGTCATTGCACCTGACATTGTGAGCTGCAAATTAAGCCGACAAAAAGGCTGGGGCAAGGGAGACATTCCCCCTGTTGTTGTGAACTGTAAATTAAGCCTGAGAAACGTCCACGGGAAATGAACATTCCCCCTGGTGGTGTGATTTGTGGAATAAGCCTGGAAAAGGGCAAGGGGAATGGAGTCACTGCCCTGGCATTGTGAAAAACAGCAAGCAAGATACCCGGAGAAGGGAGGTATTCTCCAGGAACTCAATAGTGAAGAAACAACTATGGGCAATAAGAAGTGTTTTAATGTTTGAACCAGAACTTTACCTTTTGATTTTGAATTGAGAACCGTACTGCTTTTTGTCACTTCAACCTGGAACTCTGTCTTGTGCCTTGGAAACGGACTGAGAGCTGGAGAAGTGAGTCATTCCTTCAGGTAAGATCCTACCTAACAACTGGAATTGTGATCTGGTGTTCAGAAGAAGGGGTCTATTCTTCTGGACCAAGAATATCCACTACATGTTGGGTTTATTTATAAATGTAAATGACAGAAGTAGGTTTTTGACACAGGATGGTGGACTATTGATTTACACTGACATCTTAACAATTCCCTTATCATTTTAGTTGATATAGGGAACCCCCTCTTAGAGTTAGGGAAAGTGATGTATTTTTTTATTTTCATTACTAAAAAAGGTTTATGCCAACAACCATGCCACCTATATGTCTATCTCCTCCTTCGGGACCCCTACATTATTAAGGATGCTGATAGTTAGCATTTATAGGTACATGACAAATTAAAGATTACATTAAGTGATCATACAACTTATTCCATTTGAGTTTAGTCAGACCAGTCTGATTGAAGTTAGGGACCAACTACTATAATGATATTTGATTATTATAAAATATGTTGATTTGTCAATCAGTTGTGAAAGTCAAGAAAGAAATATGAATATTGGAAGACTCTTTCCAATTCATGTGACTACTTCTCTACTGCCCAGTTCATCCCAGAGAAATATTAGAAGTTCTGGTACACATGTTCATAGCAAAGACATAGGTGGTGCTAAAAGTGAAGTTAAGGAAGGAGATGGAGCTGAGGAGAAGGGGGATAAGAAAGATGATGTTTGAGGTAGTTGCTGGGAAATATGAGGAGAAGGTAAAACAATCAAAAAGCAGAATAGTTATTGTGAGGAGGCTGTGAAATATTAGTTTGTTGGGGAGGTCCTTTAAAGATTTTTGGAGGTTGGAAGGAGGAAATCTGGAAATATGTTAAGAGAAAGAACTGAACACCAGAATGAGTAACAAAGGAGTAAGATGAGTCCAGTGTAGGTCAGAGGAGATCAAGAAAATGATGGATTTGAAGAAGAGATTGAAGAGGGTGGAGATGATTGAAGAGGGAAAGGAGACATTTTCCTAGTTTGTAGTTAAAGAGCAGAACATAGGAAAGAAAAGAACTACCTTTGTGAAGGTGGAAACTCGAGGGGCCGGGATGTGGTTCAGGGAAAGACCCTCAACTGGGGGACTGGATCCCAATGTGGTAGGACTTAAGATAGAGATGCATGGTAGTGAGAAAGGGTAGGGCTGACTTACTTGCTAGGGTGCATCGGTATACAACTTCCTCCTCCCTGCCACACCAGAAACCTCAATCCCTAAGAAGGGCACCATTGTTGGCAAGGGGTTAGAAGGGGGCAACCCCCCACCCCAGCAAAAGCGACTTGGAATTGGAATCTGGGTCTTACAATGGAACTGTGTAGTGACCCAACCAATCTGTGTACTGTACAGAAGGACTGCAACAGAGTGATTCAGGACCTCCCCAAGAAAACCATCAACTATATATACTTTTAGAGTGGCACAAACTGGGTGGAATGCCTGCAGTTCAAGGTCATCTACGCTGGAGAGTCCCATCTGCCACCCATTGAGTTATGGCTTGTGTTGTTTTGCCCATGTGTAGATAGGATATTTTGTGTTGAATTTTAAATACAACCCTGAAATACATTCATCATGTAATGTGCCATCCTAACACCTCAAAATGCTGTAAAAACAGGGTAATTTGACCTAACTGCTAATGTTTATCTTCTGTTTACCTAAAATGCTTAACCTAACCATATGTATAAAATAAGGCTTTTGCACTACCTTACTATCAGAATACAATTAAAATATGTGACCTTATGCTTGAAAACTAAAGAGGTTTGTAAGGACATTTGTAGATTTGGATCACAAAGTTTTGTAAACTTTGAACCCTATGCACTTGTGTTTTCTTCTAAATTTAATTATTCCCATCATTACATTTTGAAGATTATTTGAGGAATTCAAAAATACATTCTATTTGATCTTGGCCATTCTCAGCCCTTTCTGTTGTACCCAGGAAATGTACTTTATTGTTCTGACTAACGTGATCAAGATCTTCACATTTTGCCTGAGACCAGTTGCTTGCTAATTGCCGAGACTGGCACAATGATTTAGAAAAAACATAAATGCCACCAATTCGCTTCTGCTCCAGTTAACACATCCTCTCCACAATCTCTAATAGATGAATTTAATCCCAGATAGGGACATGAGTAATTCTTGAAAATGGTATTCTGTATATTCAATGTAGTGCTTTCAGTGGTGGGCCATTTGTAATCAGCAATGGGGCACCAACTAGCCACAAATGTGGATGCACCAAGTAAGTAAAGCAAAACCATGAGCATTTTGTCATATGCAGCATTCAGCTGAATACTTATTTCTGGGTTGACTTTCTTGTTAAGGGAATGTTGTTTCCCTGGGCCTAGGGTTCTCCAGCTGGTGCTGATGCATACACCCATACATGCAGATGGCCTGGGGTAGCAATTCGATGGTGCTCCGGCTTCACCACTCATGTTAGGAACCAGGAAGGGAGAAGTATTTGACATTTGCCCCAACTGCCTTGTGCACACTTTCAAACTGAACATGAGCCAGAGGGCCATCTGCAGCAGCTTGTATAGTGGAAGTGAGAGCCCCAAGCTGTGGAGGAGCTATGAAACTATTCAGATAAAGATACAACCAAACTGAGTGTGTGTATGTTTGTCTATGTTTGTGTGTGTATGTGTATGCTTGTGTGAGGGGTTGTGTCTGTAAGTGAACATGTGCATATGTGCACATATGAATGAGAGTAACGTGTGTTTATTTTTGGTATGTGTTTTTGAATATATATGAATCTGTGTGCATGTGGGATGGGGAAGGATGATCACTGAGGGAAATTCCAGGCATGTAACAGATACCTCAAACAGATAATGACCACAAGAGCCATAATCTGTTGATGTATTTTAATTGGTGACATTGGGCTTCTAGTCACACTGTATGACCAATGCCAGCCTATCCACTGTGATTAGATCAAACCAACTAGAGAATAGGATTGTTTCATAGAATTGAAGGTGGATAGCTTCATGAAGTGTTAGTCAATTTTCTCGTTTAATGGAACAGATACCTGTTTTCCCAGCCTATATTGGTCCAGTCAGGATGGGCATCTTTTCTTAAAGTGTCATGGCATCTCAACTGGTGAAATGGTCAAACCAAATGGAGAGTGTTCTTATGTGGGCATAATGGCCTACACTGGTAAAGCCAGCACATGTATGTTTTCTTACAGTGGCATGGAATATGTACTGGCATTATAGGCAAACCGGAGATGACAAGTGTTCTTATGAGGTGATAATGGGCTACAATGGTGCAGCCAATCTGAAATAATTTTCCTTCTGTGGCATGGCACTTTCATTGCCGCTATGTGTAAATCCAACTTTAAGAGTGGTTCTGACCAATATTGGTGCAATCATCATGGACATATTTACTTAAATTATTGGTTTTATTGCCAAAGCCAACATGAATGTTCTAACATGGGGATGCATGCACGCTGTATAGTAGCACAGACCGCATGGACATGCTTTCTTACAGTGGTATGGCCTTTTACTGGCATTATGTGCATTGCCAACATGAAATGTGTTTGTATTTGGGAATACTGACTTGCAATGATGCAGACAGCATGGACATGTTTTCTAACAGTAGCATGTATTTGTTACTTGCATTATGGGCAACGCCAGTATGATAAATGTTCTCATGTGGGATAATATTATAAAATGGGGCAGCCAGCACGGGCATGTTTTCCTAAAGTGGCTAAATAGTTTTAATGATTAGACCTATCAAGGAGCCTTCATCCATTTCTACCATTCCTCTAGGGAATGCTATTTTATCTGTCCCAAACCTCCTGATCGATCACCTGTTCCTCAGTGTTCTGAGCTTTCTATATGTTAATTAAGAAATATGTTTGTTGTTTTTTTCAGTTTTATCGCTTTTGTTGTGTGCAGGTTTCTAATGATATTTACTAGCATTCAGTGACCTCTCAGAATATAGAATTTGAGATTCAGTAAAAGTGCCTGGTGTCTGTACTGTCTGGTCTTTAGAAGTGATAGATACTGGGACTCCAACATTAGCTATCTGGTAAGACATTGTTTCATGCACATCATTGTGTTCGTTAGAGAACTAGAGGTACACAATCTGTAGTATAGGACTGACTCTGCAGGTAATGTAGATGTTATACTGAATCCTCATGACTTTTCTGATATGATGCTCCTGGACAGAAAAGATTTTCGTAGAAATCTTGTGGCCTCTATTCCAAAAGAAAACTGAAACGTTTAGAAACTTTTTCAGAATCTTCACACACTCCCCTCAACTAAATATATTCATATTTTTGCTGATCAGTTGTCACACTCAATACTTGATCCTCTTTGTCATACTCCTCAGCAACCTCATTGGAATCTACCTGAGAGGTTGTCTATTTCAAAAAAGATAGATAGACTTAACAGATACAATTGCTCACCTGCCTACTACCCCAACAGAAGCACCTTTATTGTGTTGCTGATTGTTAACTATATTCAGCAATCTAGCCAGTATGTGCCAGCAGTGTCTAGTTGAGCCTTGGAATTGCCTCATAAATCACTGTAACCCAGGTGTCCGAACCTGTGCTTCTAGATGTAAATGGATTTTCTGTTCTTTTACATAAGGAATGTGTTTTATGTGCCACTTCAGCCAGTATCTGGTATGTTCTGCTGCCTCTCCAAACATTTTTGTTGTATAGTATGTGTCATTTAATGCCAGTGCCTGTAACGTTCTGCAGACGATGCAAAGCATGTCTCTGTCACCTCTGTTGTGTGTGTGTGTGTGTGTGTGTGTGTGAGAAAGAAAGTGTGTGTATTGCCTAGTGTGCATTTATGAACTATCCTCCACTAGCACATTCTAAAGTGTTAAAAACATGGCTATTGTATTTCTGATTCTATTACAATAATATACAAATTGTTTTGCAATGCTACTTCTAAAATCATCTTTAAATGTCACTCACCTGTCTATCTGAACTGTTTCTCTGGATTAGTCATAAACCATTAGATGGGTGTTGCTTGTATAGTCTGGAGTTTGACATAGTTTACACTGTGCCCTGATATTGAAGCTCAAGGCATGTGCCCAATTTAAATATGATATTTTGTGTTTGCCCTCAACATTTGCGAGAAGTGGAAAAAACCTCACTAAAGAAAAGATCCTACCACATCTCAGCACCCTCACCACCAACCCCCCTGAGTACAGAGACCCATCGGTACTAGCAGATGTTTACAAATCTGTTATCAGCACCGCTGTAGACATCATTGCCCCCCTGCAGAAGAAAAAAGCTAAAAATATCAAACACTCTAACACCTGGTTCTCCACAGAACTAAAAGAACTCCGTACCCAAAAACGCAAAGCGCTGAACAACTGGCAAAAGACATCAAATCCTGGCACTCTAACCACATACAAAGAACTTGCCTCGCAACACAAAAAAGCTATCATCACTGCAAAATCAGCCTCCTATAATGTTAGAATCACCACGCAAGCTCTGAATCTAAAGAACTCTTTGCTATCTTTAAAGAGCTCTCCACACCAGCCACCAAATCGCAAGACATTGTTAAAGATCAAAACTGGTGTAACACAATACAAACTGCCCTACTTAAGAAAATCGAAATCCTACAAGCCAAAATCCTTGAGCACCACAAAAACCTAACACAGCACATCAAACTAACCACCAACAATGAACACGTGCTCACCACCCCCGCAGACCCACTAGTCTCAGCCGAGCACATAACACCATTCAAATTCAGGGAAGTCACCGAACTCGAAGTAATCGAGATAGTGAACAAAATTAGGCCCTCCAATTACAAAGGAGATGCATGCCCAGCAAAACTAATCAAAGACTGTGCGGAAACACTCGCACCGTTCCTCAAATTTTTCATCAATGCCTCCTTCAACTCCAACACTGTACCTGATAGCCTAAAAGAAGCATGGGTGCGTCCTCTGATAAAAAAAAGCACCCTGGACCCTGAAATCGCTAATAACTATAGGCCAATCACCACCGTCCCGTTCTTGCTTAAGATACTGGATAAAATCGCCTACACCCAAATTCAACAATATCTTGAAAGAAATCATATCCTAGGTAAAAGACAGTCTGGCTTCTGCCCAGGACATGGCACGGAATCCGCGCTACTAGATCTCAACTAGGTGACATTATGGACACAGGCAAACAGCACTTCTCCTCCTATTAGATCTATCCGCTGCCTTTGACCTAGTTAACCATGACATTCTAGGACTGCACCTAAAAAAAGAGGCACATTTCTCACCAGAAGCCATCACTTGGGTAGCCTCCTTCCTGAAAGGAAGACTCATGAAACTCTTCTCAGACACTGCTTGCGCATCACCGACCACAATCCATTGCAGCGTCCCCCAGGGTTCCTGCACACTATACAACATTTTCACCCTCCCGCTTTTCAACGACCTTGACCATCGCAACATAGCGTATACCAACTACGCTGACGATACCCAAGTGCTTCTCCCTCTATCTGGCATATATGAACAAGACGCCACAGCAATAATAAAAATGTACTCTGCCATCCAGACCTGGATGGCCGCAAACGGTCTATGCTTAAACGGGGACAAAACAGAAATCCTCATAGTAGGCACCAGCGAGACCCTCAACAAACTCCCAACGCAATACAAAACATTCACGATTGACAACTCTACCATCACAGTCTCAACAGTGGTAAAAACGCTTGGAGTCTGCCTTGAGTCCTCTCTCTCCATGTCCCGCCAAGTCAATGCCATAGCCTCCTCCGCCGCACTCACCATCAATGTTATCAATGCGGTCAAGCCATTCCTCTGCACGAAAAATTGCCTATCCATCGCCAGGGCCACAGTCGGTACCAAATTGGATTACTGCAACGCCCTTTTCCTGGGCACCTCGGCTAAAAACCTGCATAAACTTCAAGTCACTCAAAATAGTCCTCTTAGGCAGCCCTTAATATTCCTAAGAGGGAGCACATCTCTCAAGCCAGGAAAGATGCCCACTGGCTGCCAGTCAAAGAACGCATTCTCTTTAAAACAATGGCCATTACGCACAGGTGCATCTCCATGGAAGCACCACCTTACCTGTCAGAAAGAATCACCCTCCGCTCTTCTACAAGACCCATTAGGTCACATCTTTCCAACCAGTTAGATGTACCCACGTTCAAAAGAACCAAAGCGGGAGGGTCCAGCTTTCAGCACCTGGCACCCAAGAACTGGAATGCCCTGCCTACCTCACTTTCCGCAAACTGCTAAAAACAAAACTATTCTGCTATAACCACATGTATTGATATAACGTCGTGAACTGCACCCGAAGCAACTACACATTTGATGACTGTAATGTATGTGTGTAATTTGAGTTAACCATGTCACGCATGTATTATAAGATAAAGCCTTCTGTAACAGCGCCTCGATGCCCCCGGGCTGCCTGTGCGCTTTATAAATGCAAATAAATAAATAAATAAATAAAAAACAGCACTGCTCTGGATTAAATTGTTCCTATCTGAAAAAAATAAACAGTATGGATAAAACCATTCAAATCCATACTGCAGGACCCCACCTGTGGAGTACAGCAAGGATCCTCCCTATCCCCACTCCTCTTCGACTTGACTTCACTAATCAACCTCATCAGGCATGGCCTCACCTGCTACAACTACGCAATGACACCCAAATCATCTACAAAATCGAAGATGTACAAGAGGAGAACACAACAATAGCATAAAGTATAAAATAACTCTATGAATAGAGGAACATAAACAGCCTCAAACTCAACCTCGAAGACAGAAATTATGATTATATCCAAAAATCAGAAAGCAAGCAATACATTTCATGTCCCTGCCAGGAACAGTGCCGGAGCCATCAAAAATAGTCAAAAATATTGGAATCCTAATGGACAATGACCTAACCCTAGAACCGCAAGTAAACACAATAATCAAGAAATGTTTCTTCCATCTAGGAACAATCAAAAAGATCATACCATTCCTCTCCTTTACGCACAAAAAACTAGCCATCCTCTCCCTCATAATGCCCAGGATAGACTATAGCCTACACCTCAGAATGCAGGATTATCTACTGAAGAAACTGCAGCGTATACAGAATGCTGCGGCCAGCCTTCTCCTCAAACTCTTATGAAGGGACCACATCACTCCTGCACTAAAGATGCTACATTGGATGCCAGTCAAAAAACGAATCACATTCAAAACAATGTGCATAATGCAGAGAGCAATTCACGCCCAAGGAGCAGAATTCCTACAAAAGAAAATCACCATTTACCAGCCGACCAGAACACTCGATCCAGCAACGACATCCACCTGGAAACTAAACCATACACAAGGCAAAAACTTGGTGTATCAGCATTCTCTTGTCTAGATGCACAATTTTGAACTCCCTCCCAAGAGAAATACGAAACATGAAGGACCATCTAAAATTCAGAAAACTCCTAAAAACCTGGCTCTTCTCAAACTCAGAACTGGACGAAAACTAATGAGCAACACCCACACCCCTCGGAATGAACAGATATGTGGCAAGACGGAGGACTTGACTGTACCAGTGCAGGGAGGTGGAAAGACCTCCGAGTGGGCGGGAGGCCCGGGTGCACCCATTCACATGGGGGCCCTACCGGAGGCCAATGAGAGAGATGGGAGCATGCTAGGTTGAACCACAGACATGGCATTAGTTGAAGGGGAAAGAGTGGTGACTGAACAGATACACCACGGGCCCAGGTAGCTCAAGGGCACAGGAAAGAGATCTGCCACCCCTCAAGTGGCCCAGGGAGCTGATGGTGGATGGGCCACAGGATATTCCAGGGGCCAGAGTGGTGTAGAGATCCATTAGTCTGAGCATGGGGGGATGGTGGAGGAGGCATCTCGACTAAATAGCCCTGCAGACACCCCACATCCCTTGATTCCCTTCTAGATGAATTATTTCAAATCCCAAAACAAAAACATACATACATAAAACAAAAACTTGACATGCCGTATTTCAGAAATACGTACACGATACGTTCAAAATATAACACCCGATGCAGATAAGAGAAAAATCCATGCACTGGATGAAATTTTATCCTATGATATATTGTATGGAATAGAAGTGCGCAATGATGAGAATGAATAATGTCTTATGTTAATTGCTGTTGATGGATTGCCATTGCATGTTGGTGAAGATTATGATAGTACTGCTTGTTTGTGGAAATAATGTAAAACATAAAAAAGTGCACATCTGTGAAAATTCTGAATGTGTGTTATTTGTTTACTTCCCTGGCAACAGTAAACTCATATTTGTGTCAGATCCATCACGGTTCTGAACCAGTGACATTCAATTACTACATGCACAAATCTATCAAGGGAACCCACAATACTGTGAGCCTAAGAAGTCGGAAACAAGTTTAAGTGAAAAATAATAAGCAACACAATGGAACGGCCACATTTACAATAAAATCGTAAATTCCACACTAAGTGTTTAACGCAAGAACTTTGCACTAAGAAAATGTACTGCGCTGAGAGAAAATTCATGGAATGAAAAGCACCCAGAAACTTGCATTGCAAAGAAAAATTAGTAGCGCCCGTCATGCTCACAACACACCCCCATGGAAAACAGAACATAGCGCTGTTCAAAAACTTTTGCGCCAGAACCATGGGTAATAAGTAATCAAGGATGACTTACCAACAATTACTTCAATTCCTCTCCTGAGACCAAAAAGTCCTCTTCCCAGTACCCCCACTAATTTGAGCTCCAACCCCCAACATTAAGGCAGCACCCACACATCTGCCCTCATCCCAGAAACCCACTAATCTGCACCAATACCCTGTACAATAAGAGAGAACCCACAAGTCGTCCCTTGTCCCAGTGCCCCCACTAATCTGCAACACAACCGCCTACATTAAGGCAGGACCCACAAGTCCGCTCTCGTCCCAGTGCTGCCACGGATCTGTGCCCCAACCCCCTACATTAAGGCAGCACCCACAAGTCCACCCTCTTCCCAGTACGCATACTAATTTGCGCCCCAACCCCTACATTAAGGCAGCACTCACAAGTCCGCCCTCATTGCAGTACCTCCACTAATTTGTTCCACAACCCACTACATTAAAGCAGCACCCACAACTCTGCCCTTGTCCCAGTTCTCACACCAATCTGCACCAGAACCACCTACATTAAGGCAGCACCCACAAATCAGCCCTAATCCCAGTAGCCCCATTATTCTTTGCTCCAAAATCTGCATCACTCTACACCCACTCCTCTCCCAAACAGTACTTGCCCAAACAAGGTGCCACATCACAAGAATGCACCACAAATACACATCACCTCAACAACCACTCTCACACATTCAGCGCACAGTACTGACACCAGGAGTCGGATGAAATGTGAAATTATATCCAATAAACCATCTTGCTTGCAGAGGTCAATGATGAATCCCATGTCCACCTGAGTAGACCACATACACTCCCATGTAATTTGGCTACAACACTTCCCTGACAACAGCTCACTTGATGTCCCCGCTATGCACATTGCTACACAACAATCAGACTTTCACAGATGAAATAATCTGTTGCCTACTAAGCCGGCAAAACAGTATGCTGGAACACTCTCATTATCTGTTGGGAAAAGGGTATAGTGACATACCCAACAGTAATGGGTACCCACACCCATTCACTTTCCCCAAAAGGTGATGAAAAGGCCTACAGGCCTTGTTCTGTACAATGGTGGGGTTAGCCTTGCAATCTTTGTAACAGCAATAACACTTGCCAGCCATACATCTTGACCACCCATAGCCCAGTTCACTGTGGAGCACATACCTACCTTAACTCCTCTGGCATGTGTCTTCCATGAATAATGCCTGGCAGACATCCTCCTCCAACCATATTGTTACTGCAGCTACACCTTGGTGACTTGATGTTCAGGTAATATAGTGCACATGTGAGGTGTCTAGCCCAGTTAATCAGAGTGAGACCACATCCCTTCTCGTCATCCACAATACCAATAAGCTATACCTGTTTCAGAAGTGTGAGAATGGATAAGCAAGTGCCAAAGGGCCACCTAAACATCTGTGGCAGCATAAAGGAACACAACGTACAGGAACATGAAATCTTGAGAATTGACAGGGCAGAGGTGAATGAGTTTTCAACAGATACCCTAAACACCCCTGCTCCATGGACCATATGGCCATACACCTAGGCAAATGAGTACCCATCCTCAATAAGGGACCCAAAACATCATCATGAAATATACCTCTCCTCTCCAAAAGTCTCCCTACATCACCACCATTAGGCACACAATCCAAAACATACTCAACCAACACAGATACACTGATAGCAAACATGCAATGGGCCAGCACAAGGAATGGCTTCAGGCAACTATCCCTTGCTACACGCACCCCTGCAATGGTATATTTCCTAGTTATTAAACACATGTCCACATCGCCATATGCCATGAGCCCAACCGCTGCTGCCAAACTCCTGGGAAACAGAGATCACATATCTCCCACTCTCTGCATCCTCCACTGGCGCCCTGTTGGACAAAGGGCCACCTTCATGACCCTATGCATTACCCACCAAGCAGTACACAGACCAGCCCAATGTACCTACAAGTGAAGATAATACCCTACTTCCAATCACGCACCCCAGCATCAAGCACTGCCCTCTTACTAGTGATTCCAACATCAAATTCAGCCAGGATTGGAGGATCGTAATTCTCAACCTTGGCCCCAAATCTGCGGAACTCGCTCCCCCCACACATTCGATTCACCCAATACTAGATGGCCTTCTGCAAAAGTGTAAAAAGCTGGCTCTTTCCATAAAGCTGATTAAGACCGTGTAAGGCTGCTGAGACTGTGTAACCTGCAGACAAATGTTTAACGAGATACCGAGCAATGGCACTGGCAATGATTGGGACACCACTGAAAGTGACTAATAAGTCACTAACAAG
This sequence comes from Ambystoma mexicanum, assembly GCF_040938575.1. Lineage (NCBI taxonomy): Eukaryota > Metazoa > Chordata > Amphibia > Caudata > Ambystomatidae > Ambystoma > Ambystoma mexicanum. The sequence continues at coordinate 889,949,962 of NC_090927.1, read as the reverse complement.
TCACTCTGAACACAGCAATTGCAAAACGCATAAATGAAATCCGGAACAATGGGCTTGTAAGAATAAACCACTGCACCAGACACTCACCTCTCCTATCACTATGCTCACTCTCTACTCTACACCAACACACAATAGAGCACAGCTACACCCCTTGATCAATTCTGCCTAGCTGCTCACATACGAACAATACTCCATGAATGCCTCATTATCCTGCTAGAATGCAGCTATACCCCATGAAAAATAGGCCTATCTGCACACATAAGCGTCCGACACAGGCCTAACGCAGCAAGGATCCAGTCTCGGAGGCCAACCTCCAGACTGCACACATGCAACTGATCTAAATACCAAAGCACATAATGTTAGGATGCAGCTACCATCAGGCAATCGCATCAGCTGCGCACATATTGAGTGCACCCAAGCACCCTATGATACTCTACTCTCTCGACTGACCTGGGCTACCGTCCCAAGCGCGTTCAACCCACAAGCTCTTTGAGGTCATACCAATGATATATAGAGCACAATATGAATGCCAATTAACATAACATAACATATGGGCAAGTCAATCAAAGTAGTGCCACCATGCCTACCTCAAACAACCTCCAACATGACCCAACACCCATGAACACATTTACAAAGGAAGGTTCATGCCAACCACAGCATTCATGTTTGACATACCCATGCACATCATGTATATTAATGACGAACATGCATGTACTACAAAGCATGGAAGTATCCAATCAACAGATGCGTATGAGAAAGACATGAATCATGTGCAACTCCAAATATGTCATCTCCCCACATTTACCATCGTCCACGTAAGTAGATTGGTCATGAAGGCATCATACTTAACATGATACTCACATGCACACATGCCCCTCATCAAATAGGACAGTCCCAATGGGACCCACAGAGTGTGCCCTAAATACATGGGACAGAAATAGGACACAGTTAGGTGGAAATCATGTTCAAACAAATGGTGCACATGGACAAAGAAGCACAAACGTGCACTTATGCCAGCAAGCTAAGACGTGCTGCACATGGCACAAAGAGAAAACACATGATGGTGTTAAATATGAAATATACGTTTATTGATGTGAAACTATGTACAATGATGGAAACAGAATAATGGTCCATGAAAAAAAAAATTAAGGAAACCTGCAACTAGTAAACTATATACAAGAGTCAGCGGACACTAGTCCTTATATCCGACAATGCCTCAGCCAAGGCTGGTTCATCATCCACATCTGTCTCTTGCAGGCAGCCTCTGTTGTTTCCGGGAGAGCTTGCAGGGACTCCCTCATCCTAAACTCAATCTCCTCTGCTGCCTTGCAAGAATCTTGCAGGATTTCAGCTTGTTTTCACACCAACCTCTCCTCAAACTCAGCACTCGCCCTGAGCATTTCCGCCTTGTGTGTTTGCTGCCTTACTTCGTCCTGCTGCCTCACAAATTGTACCTGTAACAACACCATTGCCTGCAAGTGCTTTTGTGCCTCCTCTCGCACCTGCACCATGCGTGCACCTCCTTGCCTCTTACTGTTCACAGTGCCATCCATGATTTGTCTCCTAAACAACAACATTTCTTACAACCTGGCAATGTGTCTGTAGCACAGACACTCCATCTGACTGGATGAATGTCCGCATTGGGGAGCACAGCACCAACACTGCCATACGTGCCTGGTGTTCCTTCACAGACTGTATCCCTGTATGTTCCTTGGGAAGCTCAGTGACCATCTCATCTGCCATGGTACGTTCTTCCACCTTCAGCAGGGATACAGACACATCCAGACTGGCCAATGGCGGGTCATGGGCACAGCAGGCCATGGTGGTAGCTGCCATGGAGACCTCAGTTGAGGTTGACTGGGGCACAGATGAGGAGGAGGAGGCGGGGGCATTGCAGTGGCGTGTCCCTAAAGGCCACTGGAAAGCAGTGCTGTTGCCAATTTGGATGTGAGGCTGACCATATGCCTGTGATGCTTTACAATCAGCTCAGCAGTTGCTTGCACAGCATCACAGATAGATGCCTGCTACCTCAGGACACCCAACAGCAGTGGCAGCACTGCATCCCAGATGGCCACATTGGCTAAAAGGGCAGGCTTAGTCTGGGTGGAGGCATCAGTGAAATTGGGCAGTGCTGCAGCAGATGGCTCTGGGACAGGATGTTGTGCTGACCCCTCCACAGTGGACTGCACAGCCGCCTGTCTCAGGGTCATGTGTTGAGCCTGATCATGCCTCTCAGTACACCCACCTGAATGCCATTTGAATGGTGAAGCTCCCCCAGACGCATCAGCCTCAGAGGGGGCAGACACAACTGCGCGTGCCTGGGGTGTGTGCCTGTGTGTCGAGGACTTGCTCCTGGGAAGCAGCTCCACAGCACAGGTCATACCCTCAACTACAACAGCATAAACTGTGGAAAAGGGAACTAAGCACATAGGAATCAATTATAAGTGGCAATGCATAAGTGCCTGCGGTGCGGGGGGGGCCCGCTAGCCCATGTTCTGGGAGGGGGCCCCACTTGGGGAAAAAAATGAAAAAAAATATTTGTTCAATTATTTTTTTTACATTTCTTTTTGAAATCACTCTGCCTTCATAAAGAAATGATTTCTGTAAGAGAAATAATGTCTTTATGAAGGCAGAGTCACTACGAAACTTTCCTTTTGAAGTCCGAGGGCTCCCCCCAACCCATGACGTGGAAAACCCCAGACGGGAGGCCTCCATGTCATGGGGTGGGGGAGCCCTATGACTTCAAAAAGGAATGGTTTATTTTTTAAGTCACTCTGCCTTCATAAAGAAATGATTTCCGTTATGGTTTGGTCCTTAACGGAAGTAATTTCTTTATGAAGTCAGAGTGATTTCACAAATAAACAATTTCTTTTTGAAGTAATAGGGCTCCCCTCAACCTCATGACGTGTGCGTGTGTAAGTGTGTGCGTGTGTAAGTGTATGGTGAAAGGGTGCACACAAATGTATGGGTGACTGGGTGTGCGTGTTTGCATGTACGGTGAAAGGGTGCACACTTAAATGTATGGGTGGCTGCCTGGATGTGCCTGCATGGTGAAAGGGTGCACACTTAAATGTATAGGTGGCTACCTGTGTGAGTGTATGGTGAAAGGGTGCACACTTAAATGTATGGGTGAGTGTCTGGGTGTGTGTGCCTGTATGGTGAAAGGGTGCACACTTAAATGTATGGATGGCTGCCTCGGTGTGCCTGTATGTTATGATATGATATGATATGATATGGTATTTGTAACGCGCCTATACACAGGTGTTTCAAGGCGCGACGAGGCAGGGAGGGGAGGAACAAGGGGAGACAAAACAAACGATCCTACTAGGCCAGGTGTCATTCAGATCGCGCAAGTGCAGGGGTGGGGGAGGGGGCAAAAGTGCAAGGGGAAGGGGAGGGGGGGAAGTGCAGTAAAGGTGAATGGCGTAAGTAATAAATAAAAAAGGGCCAGCTAGTGGCAAGTGCAAGGTAAGTGCAGAGCAAGTGCTGGGGAAGGGGGGGGCTGTAGGGATACAGAGACAGTCCCGTAGTGCAGAGGGATTCCAGGGGATCAGTGACTGGGACCAGGACCGAAGGCAGTTTAGAGTGGTCCAGTTGCAGGATCAGTGCAGTTTAGTGAAGAATTAATTAGCTGTTCAGCAGGGGAGAGGGAGAGAGAAAGCAGAAGCAAAGAGGAAGGTTTTGAGGTGCTTCCGGAACCGGAGGTGGTTCTCCTCAAGTTTCAGGGAGGCAGGAAGGCTGTTCCAGAGGGAGGCCCCTGCCGCGGAGAGAGATCTACCCCCAGCTCGTTGCTTCGAGAAGCGGCTGACCATGAGGGAGTTGGAGGCGGATGAGCGAAGGGCTCGGGGAGGAAGATATTTGGGAAGAGAGAGTTGAAGGTATTTAGGACCCAGGCCCCAGAAGGCCTTGTGGACAATGCAGAGGGTTTTGAACTTTATCCTCGCAGCCACTGGGAGCCAGTGTAGAGATTTCAGTCCTGGAGAGATACGGTCCCTGGGCTTGAGGCCAAGGACAAGTCTCGCAGTTCTGTTCTGGATGAGTTGCAGAGGGCGGAGAGTGGAGGCAGGCAGATTAAGATAGAGGCTGTTACAGTAATCCAGCTTCGAGAGAACCAGGGCTCGGGAGACAGTGAGCTTCTGGGGGAAGGAGAGGAAGGGAAGAATACCTCTGAGGAGGTGCAGCTGGTAGTGTGACCTCTTGGCGACGTCAGAAATATGAGGAGAGAAGGAGAGTGTGGAGTCGAAGATGACCCCAAGGTTTTTTGAAAGAGGGCACACTTAAATCTATGGATGGCTGGGTTGCCTGTGTGTATATGGTGAATAATGTGTGTGCTTGTGTTCAGGGGCGCCACAAAACCTACATTTGGGGGACTGATCCTTCAAATGTTGGGAGAGGCGCTAACTTCACTGCCGGTGTGGTGTGGGAGGGGCAAACTTATTTGTGTGGGGCATCTAACTTCTTTACACATTTTAATGAGACTATTCTAGAGCAGCTTCAATACAAGCAGTTAACTCTCCCCTTTAAGTGTGAAAGCACCCACTTATGAACTGCTGTGAGAATGAATCGTCTCCTGTTCCCTTTCTACCCTTCCAATCACTTCCCTGGCATGAAAGTACTAAACCCACATCACTATTTAAATTGCCTTAACAATTTGGCATTTGAATGCAGGTACTAACAGTGAAATGCTTTACGTTAGTAATTGTTGAGCCCTTGTTAACAGCAAAACCCAGGTGCCGTTTAACATCTGTGTCCTGTTCTGTCGGCAACTACTCCGAAGGTCAGCCAGGTTGAGTCAACATAGACCAAAATTTCTGGGGGTGAGTGTTGCAGCCCAGTCAACTCAATATTGTTAAGCCACTACTTGTGTTTAATGCCTTAATTATTTATTGGTAATTGTCATTACTCCTAGCTTTATTCTTCCTTGTCCATGTACTTGTGTACAAGGCAGTGCTTGTGTATGAGGTACTATTCCTCATACACAAGTACTGGGAGGTAGAGGTACACAAAGGTAATGCCTGACTTAGCTACCTGTATCTTCGTTACTCCTAATTCCACTCTTCCTTATCCCAGCACGTACCTATGAGGCAAGGAGCCTCAAACGTAAGCTCTGGGACCAGGAAGAGGGATGTTAATGTAAATCTGGGCTAAGGAGCTGATTTTGAAGGTTGGGGTAGGGCATGCGAGGGAGAGAGGGTGTGTGGGGAGCAGGATTGTGCAATAAATCATAATCGTTGTCCATATCCAGGCTAAGCAGGCATGATATGTGGTATTAGTGGCTAGAGAGGAATTTTGGTGCAGCCAGTCTAGTTATTCCTCAGTTTGTTATGACTTTTTTTAACTGCACATTTCTGATAAAGCAGTCCTGCTAAGTGTAATTACCTGGCTTGTCTGGCATTTGGGTGCTGCCATTCTAGCCGTGTCTTACTGCGGCACTGTATATTTTTTTGGGCAACTGTGAAAAAATGATATATTTGTCTATTATAACACACCAGTACACAAGTGTTTCTGGGTGTGACAAGCAAGGGAGGGAAAATAGAGGGAGGGCAAGACAAATGATCTTACTCAGCCTTGTGTCATTCAGATCGTGCAAGTACGAGAACGAGAAATGCAAGGGGAAAGGGAGGGCTGAAGTGCAAGGAAGAAGGGAAGGGAAAACAGGGCAGTAATGCTCTGACTAAGTGCAGCCACGGCAGTGCCGCTCTGGGTAGTGCAAGGAGAACAAGGTACTGTAGGGTTACAGTTACAGCCCCTAAGTGCATGGTAGGCCGGAGGCAGTGCAAGGGTGACTGATCAAGAAATAGCCTGGACTCAGTGAGACTCTGAGGGTAGCCACGCAACCAGTTGTACAGCAGACAAGTCAGTTAGGTAGGTCAGCAGGGGAGGGAGAGAGCGAAAGCAGAGGAGAAGAGGAACGTTTTAAGCTGCTTCCGGAACATTAGGTGGCCCACTAAAGTTTGAGAGGGGCAGGGAGGCCATTCCAGAGGGAGGCATCTGCAGAGGAGAGAGATCTACCTCCCACTCTCTGCCTGGAGAATCGTCTAGCCCGTAGAGAGTTGGAGGTAGCTGGGGAAAGGGCTTGAGAAAGAACGTATTTTGGAAGAGAGCATTGGATATAGTGTGGGCCTGACCCCAGAAAGCCTTGTGGACAATGTAAAGGGTCTTGAACTCGATTCTTCCAACCCCCCGGGAGCCAGTGGAGAGTTGTCAGAGCTGAAGAGATATGATCCCCGGGATTGTGGCCAAGGATAAGTCTTGCAGTCCTGTTCTGGATTAGATGCAGAGGGCATAGAGTAGAGGAAGGCAGCTTGAGAAAGAGGCTGTTGCAGTAGTCGAGCCTAGATAGGAACAGGGTTCTCGGGTCAGTGAGCTTCTGGGGGGAAGTGAGAAAGGGATGAGTCCCTTTGAGGAGGAGCAGCTAGTGGGACATCTTGGCGTCGTCCGAGATGTGAGGAGAGAAAGAGAGAGTGGAGTCAAAGATGACACAAAAGGTTTTTTGCCTCGCAGGAAGGTGAAGGAAGAGGGCCCAAGTTGGGTGGCCAGAGTGAGATAGGGAAACCAGGGGCAGAGGTCCCAATGAGAAGGATCTCCATCTTAATGGCATTAGGGCAGAGATCGTTGGAGGCGCACCAATCCTGAATCATGGATAGACAGCCTGAAGGAAAGCTGAGTGCCATCCGCATAACACTGAAAATTAGTGGAGAAGGTAGAGATCAGATGGGCTAAAGGGGTCAAGTAGGGGTTGAAAAACCAGGGTGAGAGGATTGAACCCTAGGGAATGCCACAGGTATAGAGAGAGGTGCAAGGAGAAAAGGAGCAAGTTGGACCTGGGAGGGGCAGTCAAAGAGGAAGGAGGTCAGCCACTCCAGGGGCTGATCCGTGATGCCCAGGTTCTCACGTAGTCGATTGATCAGGATAGCGTGGTTGACTGTGTCGAAAGTAGAGGAAAGATCAAGGATTAGGACAGAAGGAATGCTGGAATCAAGGTTAGAGAGCAGATCTTCACGGGTGTTCATCAGGAGAGCAGGTTCCATGCCTCGGGCAGCTCTGAAGCCAAACTGATGGTCATGGAGACAACCAACAGATTCAATGTGGAGAGTAAGCTGGGAGATAGCCAGCTTTTTTCCAAGAGTTTGCCCAGTAAAGCATTGATGGAGATTGGGTGATAGTTTGCCAGACAGGTAGGATCGGCAGACGGCTTCTTGAGGAATGCGTGCACAAGGGTGTGCTTAAGGAGAGAGAGCAACATTCCAGTGGCGAAAGAGTGATTACAGAAATCGGCCAAGGTTGCTGCGAGGGTGTCAATATGGTTCTTGATGGTTCTGGAGGAGGACGGGAGCACCGTTTGGACTGCACTTTCATGGATCAGACATGTCTAGAAACTTTGTCAGGTGTTGTCAGATAGAAGAGGAGAAAGGAGGAGGAGATGTAGAGATGGCCAAAGGGGGGCAGAGAGAGGAAGAGGGAGAGGAAGAGAAGATAGTGGACAGGATGTCCTGAGTTTTACCAGAGAAGTGAGAGGCCAGAGCCATACAGAGGGCCTGGGAGGGAACAGGAGAGGTGGAGACCGCAACAGGCTTGACCAGTTCCATGCAGATTTTAGAGTTTGGCCGTGTTGTTAGAGGCCGCAGAGACCCGGGCTTCAATGTGTGCTCTCTTCTTAATGAGTGTTATTGCTTCGACTGTTATTTTTTTTGCAACCAGTCTAGGTATGTCTAAATGTGGCCTGGCATGCTTTACTGTAATGTTATTATGTGTCTACAGGTTCTACATTGTGCAGCCAGTGGGACATGTTTTCAAGTGGCATTCCATTTATAGTAGTAAAGCATTAATGTTCCTGTGCACTGTTGGTGACTTGCATGTATTGGTTTGGTATTACCCTACAAAAGAATGGCAAACACCCTGTAGTCTGCATTAAAACACATTTATATCTTTCTCCTAGTACAGTGTGCGGCATAGCCCTTCAGCAGCACGTTTGTGCATATTGTGCAAGCGTGATAATCTAGGCCGGCCCAGAGTGTGGCACGACCTGTGATTTGTTGCTGAGTTGGGGGGGCCCTCAGCCTGGCTCACAGGGGGGACCCCACATTGTGTGTTTTGCCACTGAAAGGAGCCTGCATGAATGTACCTCACATAACCTCAACATCTCAATCTGGCAACTGTTTCTGTCCAATGCCTTTCTGTCAGCATCTCACTGTGCATGCACACAGGTTTACTTTATCAACACAATGCTGACTGAGGTCATTCCTACACCTGTCCACTTCTCAGATTTGTGCAATTACATACCTCCAGAGTCGGTATTAAGATGCATGTCAGTTGAGGATTGTGCAAAACACATACCTTGAAAAGCACTGACTTTCTCAAGTCATGCATACCCATGCGGGATACCAAATGTGTGGACATGTTCACCCTGTGAGTACTCACCAGCAGCTTCGATACATGCTTTAGGTCAAGGACCTGGGCATGGACAGATGGGTTATTCATCTTCAGGATCCAGAGGTGAAGGTGACACCCGATGGCAGCCTGCACAGTGCACCTTCATGGAGGTGCCTGCCTTAAGGGTCACCTTCACCTGTATTGCATTATATTGTATTGTATTGTAGTTGTCATTTATATAGTGTCATTTTCCCATTTGTGTGGCAGCAAAGCGCTTTGTGGTTGCAACGCCCTGAGGGACCGAATTCCAGGTTTGGGAAAAAATTCTAAGAGCAGACTTTAAGATGCATGTGTGCATTCTGCTGGGATTAGGACTTAGGAGGGCGGGCTAGGCTCCAGTAAGAAACTCAAGAGGTCATGTACATGGGCGGGTGCTGTTTGTGGTCAAGACAGATTGCTAGTGCATGAGACTCGATGTTTGCCCAGCTAGACCGAATTTGTCATAGGTTGTCACTGTATACTATTGGCAGAAGTGTTGAAGCACATCAGCGGTTTCAGTGCAAAAAACCATGTGAGCAGTTAGACCAAATTTGACATAGCTGTAGCTGCATTCTAGAGTGCATGGATGGGAGACATGCCTGTGGCACGTGTCCACTGATATGATGTGTTTATACATACCTTAAACACAGACAGAGTTTATCTTTGATGTTGCTTTGTCAGGTTTTTCTGACCCCTAGGTCTTCCAAGGTGATAGGCTGGTCGTCCAAGCGCATCTTCAAGTAGGGGTAGCATGATTCCATTGGGAAGGGCCTTGCTTGTTGGGATTCTTTGAGTGCCATAGGCAAATAAATTAAATAGACATAGCTACAACATGTCTTTTACATGCTGAGCAGATTGAACAGGTAATCTTATAAGCGTGATGGCAGGAGGTACTTGCATGTAACCATCTATGGCCTAAGACTTCTGGTATCATTTCTGAACCCAAAAGAAACAACTGTCTGAGTGTGTTGTGTTTTTGCCCCCAGGAACATTTTAGTGCATCACTATTCCTACCCCTAAAAAACACATAAGTGGGTACTGTGTCCTATACCCCAAGTTGAACTGGCGCACTTCCTCTCTATCTCCAGTGAACCTATGAATCGAGCATTCGGAGTGCTTGTGCAAGCCACTCTGGCTGGGGACCCTAAGCACTTCTTTGAATGGTCCACTGTACGACTACCACCCTCCGGGTTGACGGCAGCCATGATGTACACTGAGATCGTTTGATGGCCATGTGTTACAAGTTTCTTCTGCGGAACATAAAGGGCTTCATAATTTGCCAGGACCTGCTCACTGAGGATGCCAACTTCAGCAGCTGAGATGTCGACAGCCCTCAGCCTCGCCTTGGGGGTGCTGGTCGATGTTGCAGACACGGTGCACCTGAGGCTGGTTGGGTGAAGGTGGGGCCTGGCTATGCATATTGTGGAGCTCTGCTTGTGCTTTAGAGATGTGGAAGTCCTTACATGCTAGATGAGGTGGTCACATAGCCTGAATAGAGAGACAGAGAAGAACAGGCAATGGGTGAATACCAGTATCTCCATGGAAGGGCTACTGGTCAACAGCCAGTTACACACTACCAGGCAGCAGAAGAAGTTGGGGTTTGGAGGCAAGGAATGGCTGGAGGAGGCAAGACCTGGCACAAGGCAGAAGTTACAGCAATGCACAGATGTCTCTGCTCCACGCACGAGGCAGCAGTGACAAAATTAGAGGAAGGGCCCTACGCGTGTAAATTGTGTCCCACAGGAAGCGCGCATATGCACGCAACTCTGTAAACAACATGCTCCCATGACCCTCTAACCTGCAAGTATCTTCTGTGGTGTGTGAAGAGGCAGTGACATTTTGAGTGTATCACATGGATTTGAGGGCACAAGTATTTGGAGGTGGCAAGATTTGCGTGCAGCGGTGAAGGATGTGCAGGAGGTCACAGATCACATCAATGCCTGTAGTGTGGAGAGGTGGACAGCGGAAGAGGTCCACAAGAAGATGGGTGAACTCATGAGATGGACTACAGAGAAGTTTGTCAGCATTTTGGCCTCAGCCCATGCTATTGGAGTTGGATCACCACATGTGGATATTGATATTGATATTTTATTTCTATTGCGCTCGTACACAAGTATTTCAGAGCGCGAAGAGCTGATTTCATTTGAAGAGGCTGCTAGTGGTCTCATCAGCAGTGAGCAGGTGGTTGACGTTGAAGGCATCGACATCTATGCAGCCACATCAAGTGAGTACCAGGTGTGCATGACATCAGTTCTTTCCTCAACACATACAAGATATGCAATCACATATTGTAGTACAGTTGCTAATGGTCCTTCTCAGACATCCATGAGTAATGCCTACAAGTACACTTCCAGGGCATGTTGTGCAACCTGGAAGGTGGATGCTTGATCCATATTTGCGGTTGACCTTGCTCTTGCAGCACACATTACTGTTTGCAGTATTCTTTGGAATCATCTCTATATGTGGCAATGGCCTGCAAGACACATGCCATTGGACCCACTCACGGTGTCATGCTTGTGGATAGTGCATTTTGAACACTAATTGTGACTCACATGGAATGACAATGTGTAGTGGCCGATGTCAGAGTCATCCATTCACTGGCCCTGGTGGACAGTAGACATGGATGAGCAACAATGTCAGTGAGAAGTCACATGAGGGTGTGTTTCAGTCAGAAGATGCAGTGGCTGGCAAACAGATGTTTGACAAATGGTGTTCATTCCAAATTTGGAGTGTCAATTATTCAGTGGTCATTCAAGTGCACAATGGTCACATCGAGTTGCACTCTCCTCACACATGGTGAAGATGCATGTGAATGTCGGTAAGCAAATATCTGGTGTTGGCTAATTTGGCGAAGGGAGTAATGGGGATGTTGGTGACACAATTTTCTGCATGCAGGTTTTGTCAGCATGGAACAATGTGATGCTTCCACATGTTTCAAGTAGGCATGGATGTAGTGATGGAGGGGATCAGCAATTAAGCATGGAACTCCATCCTTCTATTGTATGTGTGTATGGTGTACGTGTGGGTGACTAATCCTCCAATCCATGGGCTGATATAGGAATTAATGTACACCGACATGATTTCACAGAGCATTGTTTGTTAGTCAGCTTTGTCTTCCACATTTCTGAATGCCCATTTTCAATGTCTGATGTATGTGTGAATGGCCCTATCGTTTCTGTATGCATTTGAATTCACATATGGATGTTCAGCTGTGTAGGCAGACCTCTGAATATTGTTGTCTGACTTTGTGCAGGTGAGGATGCAGGGGATGAGGCGGAGGAGGAGGAAGAGGAGGCGGGTGAGGCACAACCCTCCACCAGTGCAGCCCAAGGTGCTGTTCCTTGTGTAAATCCCCTTGTGTTACATGCCATCCATCACCAGCAGGCCTGAAGACTCATCTTCCGATGATGCTGCCGAATCTAATGTGGAAGGCATATTGAGGGATATGGTGTAGGGTCCACCACTGAGTAGTCCAGATGCCATGGACCTCCTTGAGTTCCTTGAGGCTGCTGAGTCTCATGAAGAGAGCCAGGTGACTCTGGGAATATCAGTGGAGAAGCCTGTTTCAATGGTGGAATCTGTGTTTGCAAGTTTGCCATCCTTCCATCATGAAGTCAGCAGCGTAGCTTATGTCCCTGGGAGGGTTGTAGACCACCAGCCTATAAAAGTGCACTCACTCTGACAGGTCTGGCTCCAGCCTCCTGGCTTGGCATGCCACACACACATGGTAGACATGTGCCTGCTGGACACTTGGAGTGGGTTGAAGAGTTGCTCTGTGCAAGTGCCCAATGGGGCAAGGAGCTGCGAGAGATGGCCAGGGACATACACCGCCTGGCAGAAAATGACATCTTGTCTAATAACACACTCACTTCTGAACTCCACTACTTCGGTAGGAGAGGAGAGAGAACACGCAATGCCAGAGCCAGGATACTCGCGAGGAGGGTTGAACCTGTAGGCTATCTTTGTGTGATAGGTTTTATGGCCTCAAGGGAGTTCCTGAGGAAAGAAATGGCCACCTTAAGGCAAACCCAGCATAGAGCGAAGTTGGTCTCAAGGGCAAGGCACCACCAAGACACAGATTCCTTGAGTCAAACTCTGTATGTGGAGATGTTGGCCTCAATGGAATTCCACTGCGCAGACACAGATTCCGTGAGACAATCTCTGCATGAGAAGATGCTGGCCTCAAGAGAAATCTGTTGTCAAGACATGAATTACCTGAGTCAATCTCTGCAGGAGGAGTTGTTTGCCTCAATGGTCCTACACCGCCAGGAGATGTCTGCCTTGCGGGAAACTCTCAACATGCAGTTGGAGACATCAAGGTTCACCATCCATGCTGACTCTTTGGCATCTTGTGATAGCCATCATCAGGACTTTGTTTGCAATTGGGCCTCCCATGCACAAATCCATCTCATGAGTGGATGTAGCCAATGAGAACGAGGCTTTGGTATTGCATAGACAGAATGCACCATCCCAGGATTCACCACAAGATGGGGGTTCCAACTGAACCACACAGGTGATGCCATTGGCCATGTCCCCCCACACCTCCATCCTCTTGCCACCACCACCCCTTTTTTCAGCACCCTGGTGTCTATACATCCGCGGAGGGAGCATGGATTATTTTTCTTTTATTTTCGCCCCTGCCCAAGAATGACTGTTTTTTTTTTGTCTTCATTTTAGGGCTATTGTGCCATTGTGCTATTGAGGGCAGTGACAAAACTGCTCATGCTCCTGTGCACATTTCTGAGCTGGGGTGATGCACATGCTGTCATGCTGGTTGGAGCCAACTGACATGGTGTTCTGGACTGTTATTTCCTCCCACATCCAGGTGAACATTCCATCCATTCAACAGTTATGTGTATAAGTGCAGTCTGTCAGATATACTCCTTTAGCTGGTCCAAACAAATGTCCAATACCGTTTTAGCTATCTTGTTTCATTCAGTGCCCACACTGCCTGGGAATACACCCTGATAACCCTATTTCCACCCATATCCCCATTCCCTCTGCTGGACACAGACCCCCCTAGCACCGATGTAGAGGCCCAGTGTTAGATAGGGGTGGTGAGGGATTCACAGCACAATATCAGTACTACCAGGTAAGGTTATGCACTGTCATGCATTTTCATGGCTGGTGACATATGCATCCTAATAGCAGCATTATTTGTCACAGTTGGGGTTCAGCATTTCTTAATACACATGCTGATGATTGTGTAATGTTCACTGAGACTGATGTGAATTTTCCTACATGATTGTGTGTGTGCACGTCTCCTTGCTCTGCTATGCATGTGCTTTGTGTTACTGGTTATACCTCCATTACGTGTTGCTTTGAGTCAGTCTCCCCAGGATGTGTCTGTGCACATGTTTTGGTGAGAACTGATGCAGTTGTTTCTATTTTGTGTAGCATTACATTTACACTCTTGGCATGCCATTTCCTGACATTTGTCACATCAAGTTGCCACTCCATCATAAGGGGTAGAGAGGCCTATAGGCGACTCTGGAAATGTCCTGGTTGGCCTCTGCACCCTGGTTCTCTTTTGTGTTGTATTTTCACATTTTCTCATAGGGTAAAGGTTGGCTTTGTGGGAAGCATGTGATATGGGGCCACTTTCAGTAATATTACCAGGGCCTCTTTTGTTTCAAAGTCCATGCCAGTCCATGATGCATGGGCATGCAACACAACTGACTCTCACAATCCACACAAGGGCATGATCCAGATGAAACGTATGCATGTGGATGAGTTGTGAAGTTTGCAATGCATTGCTGGTGAGGTGCAGGTGTAGAAGGTCTAAATGTCTTTCTCATGTGTAATGTGTAATGTTGCTGCTGTGTTCACATTGATGTTATCAGGAAATGTTGATGGTGGTGTAAACTTACTGGATTTTTTCATGTATGTCTTTTCTCTAAGTGGCTACATTGCTTTCTGTAGGATTTCCAGGGCATCTTTAAGATTGGATAATGGCCATGTAGGAGCATGTACATGTCAGTGGTGAGTGTAAGTGAGCAGGACCAGCAGCAATGGTGCAGAGGGACTCATTATGCATATGGAAGTCAGATGAGTCATTTCTGTTGCACTTGATGCATGGAAATCAGGGGAAGCCATGGTATGGGGACATTGTGCTAGGGGCTGGCTTTGCAATTTTTTGTGTTTTGGGCATGTTTCATGATAGCTTTCATTTCCACTTGAAACTACTATGGCCATGGTTTGCACACTTTATGTGATGGCTTGGTATGGGGTGGCATTGTACTTTTCATGTAAAGGTGCACATACTATTTGCCATTCCAAGAGACGCATGCTCAGGTTGTTGTTATGGGCATGGTGGATTAGCCCAATTACATCATTGCAGGACAGCAGAAATGTGGATTTTCTGAGTGTGTCCCACAGAGGTTACAATTCATGTGAAGTAGGTTTGTTCTGCCTAGTTGTGCATGTTCTGCCCCTGTGCCCTTTGTCCTGCTAAGGGAGTGGGTGGTGCCTGTAGATGAGGATGGAGGTCCTCCTGCAGTTCTACTGCTATGTCACGACATGTGGCAATATTATGCAGGACACAGCATATCAGAATGATTTTTCATACTGCAGGGCGTGCATATAGCAATGCATCAACTGCGTAGTCAAGGGAGTGGGAGCGTGACTTAAGCACTCTGAATGTGCGCTCAACTATGCCCTTAGTGGCTATGTGTGTTGCGTAGTAGCACGCCTCACCTGGGATGACTGGATTCCTGGTCTGAGTCAGGAATGGTGACAGCAGGTAGGCACTGCCCCCTGAAAATAACAAAATGGTTGTTGATTGCATGTACTGTCATTTTTTGTGTTCCTGTATGTCATGTGCCTGATATTTGATACTCAACCACAAGCCAGGTGTTTCCAAAGGTTCCCAAATGCAAGGGCGTGGCATATGGGGGAATACCCGAAGATCTAGAGATCATGCGTGCACCCTGCTTAATTGGTATTCTCATGCATGATGTGCCGCTTGGCATCACAGATCACCTGCACATTGTTTAAAAGCGAATGTTTCCAGTTAAGATATATGTGCTCTGTCTCTCGGTGAAGTTGCAGTGCTACCTGGGTGCAGTCGATGGCTCCCAGGACCTGGGGAATGTGCACAACTGCAGAGAATTCCTGGCACACTGTCTTGCGTGTTGTGTGTGTGGCATGTAAATGTGCCTATGCACATGTGCTAGGATGCAGCTTGATTGTGTGGGCTGTGATATACCCTCAAAAATGGCTGTGGATTGCTGGAATGATCCAGTGGCCAGGACATGTAAGGCTGATAGCACTTTGACCAGTGGTGTCACAGCCTGTGAGCACATGGTGGGTGATTAAAGGCCATTCTGCCACTCACTGACCAGGTCTAGGGAGACATGGGGAGGGAAGCAGAAACATCCATGCACCTCCTCATCTGGCATCCCCCAAAATGTTGTTAGTGGATGGAAGATTCTGCCCCTCCTGCTCCTCCTCCTTCCAAATAGTAGTATCTGCTCTCACAATTCAGGATCCGGCAATGTGGCAATTGTATTTTCATTGGTGTTCAATTGTGCTTTCAATGTGTGTGCTTTCATTGTGCTTTGTGTTTTGCCACAGGTGACACGTGACAGTGTGATCGTTTGCTACTTTTGAGTCACAGTGATAGCGCAATGGTTTCTGTGAATAGGGTTTACTTAGTGCTTGATGGGGTGTGTTGGTTGTTTGAACGGTGCCTCCCTCCCCAGCCTATGTTCTTTAGCATTTTCCTACTTTAATGAGGACTGTGCATGTTCCGCCCCGTATTTTGTTCTTTGCACTGGCTCTTCCTGCGTGTTGCATTTAGTGTTGCACAAAGCGTCCAGCTAAGTGGGAAGGACCAACGCAAAGTCGATCTCTGAATCGGAAAGACCCTTTTAGCGTGGTGCAAAGAGTACATTTGCGGCGCATTGTGACTTGTCACCGCGCTAAACATTTAGTAAATTAGGCGCATAAGTTGTAGAAGCAGACCTGCTGGGCTACCAAATCAAACCAAAGTGAGCCAGGCCCAGGCTCAAATGTATTACATTTAAAAAAGTGAATCTTGGATAGCTGAGGGGCAACGCACTCGCCTTGGAAACAAGGCGCAGAGCCACACAGGTTCGATCCCTGGGTCCGCGCTTAGAAACCTGTGGGTATTAAGCGCGTTATAAATGACCAATCAAAAAAATCGAACTGTTGTTAAATAATTGTTCCAATGATAAAGGTTTACAAAATTTACCCCACGGTTAAGAAAACAATATCTTGTCGGGCTCCAAGGATTAGTCAAACATATGACTCTGTGGCTTGGAAAAAGTATGACACGCCGGATCTATGTGAAGATGCAGACAATATGTGGGGCCTGATTTACAAAAGACTTTTTCAATGGGAAAACCTCATCTAAAAACGCTTTGCAAATCAGGTGCAGGATCATGAAACATTCAGGAACAGAGATTCAGAAAACTGGCTGTAATGAGGAACACCTAGGCAGTGCTGTTAAACAGTTAAAACAATAAAAGCAGGACTTCACAGAACAGATTACAAATGTTATTACTGAGTGTCATTTGCTTCAACTGTATTTTTATTGCGTTTATTAAATATTAATCAACACATAAGCGAAATCCAATATCGTTACAGGAGTGCACATTTAAATAAAAGCATTCATCACATAATATTTACATTAAATCTGCCATTCATAGTGGAATTTTAATGAGAAAGGCGTTGCGATTTTGAAACATGCATATTGCGCAGGTCAAATGTGTTTCGGCAAATCACACTTAACTGCTCAGAGTTTAAACCGGAACGACCACAGGGCAAAAGCAATAGGTTTTACTTGCAATACAAATGAATATTAAGTTTTCAAACGTACATTTTAACACGATAACTTCAATGAAAGAGATGTTTTAATATAGGTACTGCTGCATGTTTCCAACATACTATACATAAATATAACAACTTCCACTTAAAGTTAAAAATATAGTTATAAGACAGATTTTATTAGCATGTACTTTTAAATTGTGAAATGAAAAAAAGAAATGTATTACTTGATTACAAGTGGATTAATGCCTTCAACATATTGAATGCGCGGCTGTGAGCAATAGCCAGATACCCATGGTAGAATCCTTCGAAAAGCCAAGGTGGCTAAAGTTTAAGGAACTCTGACTGCCATTATAGGCGGCAGCCATGAACATTATGACTAGGAGGGCAAGGCTGCGGCTATGTGGCATGTCTTAACGCACACAATGGATTGCCTTGTGTACATAGTTAAAATAACACAACTTAAGAAATGACCCTTTCTAAAATCTCTACCATGCAAAGGCCCTCAACAGAGTAATACGCCGTATGCTCGTTTCCAACCATGGTGGCCGGGCGAGAAGAGCAAAGAAGGAGGAAATAAGATAGCCAACGTGGATTAGGGAAGTCTACCAGGGAAGGGGAGAGAGTGATGTGGAGAAACGACCGCAGTGCAAAGCATATCATAATGCTGGGTAGGGCCAAGCACTACTTATGCATGAGTGCCTTCTTCAGTGGGGGCAATGACAGGCAATGGCAGGCCTGGAACCTGAGGGAACGACACTCAGAGAAGGATGTCTGCAAAGGAAGCCTTAGCATGCATTGGGGTGCGCAGGAGGACCACAGAAACATGGAATCATGTATTATTGAGACATTCATGATTACATTGATAAGTGCATTTACTAAATATGCACTTGAATATGTAATATGTACAGATGAATGCACATTAACACGTGCATTTACTGTTTCCACTTTCGCACTTCAACCCTCATGGACACATACCTAACATAGCTGCCTGTACCACTTACCCACACTTAAACATGTCTAATGTTGATTGTCCTTATCCTATGTAAGTCCATCCATGAATCCTCACTGGTGATTGTTGCTCCATTTACTCTCCTCCTCCACCTGGTCAGGATGTTACTCAAACTCCCCTCAATGTAAGAATCTCACTGCTTCCCGTCAAATTGTGCATTCCTTCGTGTTCAAAAGCGTATTGTTACTCGCAAAGTGCAAATGACGAGTAGGCTCGTCCTTTTTGTATAGACTTGCATAATAGCCTGGCAGTGAAGGGTCAAATAAATACATAAACGAATAAGTGCTATACTTTTTCTCAAGTGGTTTTAAACAGATTGTTAAGGAAATTAATTCCCGTGAGATGAAAACATGATGTGGAATATCACAATAGATGTGAGGAGCACAAATACGAGGACAAATGACCGAAAATTGTCCCTTTTATGATGTCAATTTACCTGAATCACTGGCAAAACACAACTGCAAAGCGATGGAGAAAAGGTTTTGCATGCATCTTAAACACAGCATATTTAACCCTGTTGTTACATTACAGAATGGCAAACCCAAATGCAAATCTTATTTTCTTATACCCTAAAGGATGTAGTCAAGACCGCAGACCACAAGCTACCTCAGACATGTTTTTAGCCTCTTTGGGCATCATCAGTGAGGTGTAGCGTGGACCACAAGCACTACAATATACATTATATTGCACCTATTTTCTGAACACAAACATTTCGTAGACACTTGTCACCAGTATTTTGCCCCCAAACTATCCCTGATCCCCAAATATCTCTGATACTTGACTGACACTGCTGTGTGAGACATGCTCTATCATTTCAACACTACGCATTTCTTACAATAAACAGACGTTGACACACATGCATATCATGCCCGCAATGCACAGGGTTGCACTGTTTAAGGCACACAAGTGTCTCGGTGTGCATCATAGATGGATTGATCCCAAACCCAACTAAGAAATCAAGTCAACACATTGTACCCAAGTTGTTTCGGATTTGGTCCAAAAGCATCCAGCGGTTTTTGTGCTACAGCTTCCCACAAATTCCACTTTTTCTCTGTGGGAATTATGGGAATATGAATGGGAGTAGGCTGAAAAAAACATATTTTTCTTTCCTTAATAACTTTTTTACATTTTTTTAACAAATCTTCCCAATATTTCCAGTTTCTGGAAAATGTAATCAAAATCTGTTCAGCTAGTCAAAGGTTATGAGCAATAGAATGTTCTTTTCGAAAAAGTTTAGGTGCAATGGTTTCAGGGACGGTGACGGCAACCCCATAATTACAGGGCCTGTGGTAGAAGCCCTGTAGTTATGGTTAAGTTGCTCAACTCGTAGAAAGAGTTTGTTTTGGGTGGTTTATAACTTTGAACCCCTAGGATGAATCCTCACCGGTCTTTGCAAAACAGTATATGACGCCCTTAGAAAGAACCTACATTGTTTGGTGCGGTTTCGTCCAGTGCGTTCAAAGTTAAATTAAAGGGGGTCCCATAATGTGCGGAAATCCTCATAGACGCAATGCAAACAAAATGTGGCTCATGCGTACAGCCCAAACCGCTGGACGGATTTTCACCAAATCTGTACAAGGAGGGGTGGCTTGTTCCCTTGGTTCAAAAGAATGCTTTTGTAAATTTGGTGTAAATCTGTTTAGTAGTTTTTGAAAAAATTGCCAAAAAATAGGTAAAAAGCTCTCAGTTATGTCTAGGTCCTGATTCGGGATCATCTGACAAGTGTGGGCTAATCAGGGGCTGGTGTGATGTCTGTGGACATCATACGCACCCACTGATTGGATGCTGAAAACGTGAGGTGCGTCATATTTCTTGAAACAGTCGCCATGTTGGATCTGCGGATAGCGCAGTGGGGAAAAAGTCTGAAAAACACATTCTGGGTTATTTGGGTGCCAAAAGATGGTCTGCAAATTGTGGGGCAGTGGAATAAAGATAATATGGAGATGTTTTTATAGGTGAAAAAAGGGCATTCAGGTGCCGCTGAGTCCGCAGACACCGCAGTTGTCTGTGGACAACACTGTGAACAAACAGTTTGGAAAACACATTTGGGGTTTTTTGGTAGCTGAAAGAAGGCCTGGAAATGGAGGGGTAGTGGAATAAAGTTGATAGGGAGCATATTTTATAGGTGAATTAAAGCATTGCAGTTGCTGCCGAGGCCATGAACACTGCGGTAGTCTGCGGAAGTGCACGTGCCATCCAGGTCTTTTTAAGGGGGATTCGTCACTCAATTTTTGTTGATCTGGAGGAGGAGTTGAAGTGTACAGTAGTACAGGAGAGGATATATTTTCTTTGTTGTGTGTACTGAAGATGGCTATGGCTGTGAAGAAGCAGAGTGGGTGGATGGTGGGAGATTCCTGGATCCATTCATTGAGGGTTTATAATGGATCTCGTGCATCTCTGCTACTGTTGGATTGGACGAAGTGGAAGTTTTGTGGTATGCATATTGTGGGTTAAACTGGGTAAGCTTATTACTATTCTGTGGGAGGATGGCTCACTTTAAATGTCCAGATATTATTGTTGTGCATTGAGGAGGCAACAGTTTGGGATATGTGACTCCAGGACTTTGCATGTTGCACTGAAGGATATGTTGAGAAGCCTAATGGAACTGTTCCCAGCTGCGAATATATTTTTTTCTGAAAATCAATCGAAGACAAATATGGAGATGTCCAAAATATTTTTGTCCTCAGATGGAAGAAGGTAGACAGCTTGTGAATGGAGGTGTATGTGCTTTTGTACATGCTCTAGATGAATCTTTCCACAACGAAAATAACAAGTTGAATGATGTAACTCATTTTCAAGGAGATGCAGAGAATTTGACTGATGTCGGAAATCATATTTTTCTTTTCCATATCCAAAATGCACTGATTTTTGTGAACTTGTGAAATATGTCACAAAATATTTTTTTAGTAGTTGTAGTAAATAAAAAAAAACAGAAAACATAATATAAGCAGTTTTTGTGAACAGTGGAAAAAAGAAATAAGTTCAGTAGAACATCTGTTAGTTCAGTATGTAAACCCCCTCAAGACATACAAAATAAAAGATTGTTTTAAGAGCCATCATTTTTTCAAAAAAAACTATTAAAATAATTTTAATCACCCCACCCCACTTTGGAATGTACCAGATGTCCACAGACTACCATACTGTCCGCAAACCTTGCATGCTGCAAAAAATCCTGTGTATCTTTATTTTTATTCTATTTTTTAACTGGGAAATGTGGATCCTAATGGAACCTTTTTTGTGTGTTTCTGGGGGGGGATTTTTGTAGGAGAGGCAAGGAGGAAATTTGGAGGAGAGAAGGTAGGGACTAAGGTAGGGGTATTCCCAGGCGGTCTCCCATCCAGGTACTAACTAGGCCCGACACTGCTTAGCTTCCGAGATCAGACGAGATTGGGCGCATTCAGTGTGGTGTGGCCGTAGGCTCTGGGCCTTGTGAGTTTTGTACTTTTAAGCATCTAGTCGGCTAGACCTTGCAGTTTTGAAAGGCAACTGAGAAATGGCTCACTTCCTGAACTTGGAGCACAAAAAAGCCTACAGCACCTGGTATTCCCAGGCGGTCTCCCATCCAAGTACTAACTAGGCCTGACACTGCTTAGTTTCCGAGATCAGACGAGATTGGGCACATTCAGTGTGGTGTGGCCGTAGGCTCTGGGCCTAGTGAGTTTTGTACTTTTAAGCATCTAGTCAGCTAGACCTTGCAGTTTTGAAAGGCAATTGAGAAATGGCTCACTTCCTGAACTTGGAGCACAAAAAAGCCTACAGCACCTGGTATTCCCAGGCGGTCTCCTATCCAGGTACTAACTAGGCCCGACACTGCTTAGCTTCCGAGATCAGACGAGATCGGGCGCATTCAGTGTGGTGTGGCCGTAGGCTCTGGCCCTTGTGAGTTTTGTACTTTTAAGCATCTAGTCGGCTAGACCTTGCAGTTTTGAAAGGCAATTGAGAAATGGCTCACTTCCTGAACTTGGAGTACAAAAAAAGCCTACAGCACCTGGTATTCCCAGGCGGTCTCCCATCCAGGCCCGACACTGCTTAGCTTCTGAGATCAGACGAGATCGGGCGCATTCAGTGTGGTGTGGCCGTAGGCTCTAGGCCTAGTGAGTTTTGTACTTTTAAGCATCTAGTCGGCTAGACCTTGCAGTTTTGAAAGGCAATTGAGAAAGGGCTCACTTCCTGAACTTGGAGCACAAAAAAGCCTACAGCACCTGGTATTCCCAGGCGGTCTCCCATCCAAGGACTCTTCCACCCTAGCAATTAGGTAGTAGTCTCCGACATTGGCCCCCATTGGCTCTTCCTTCCCGGGCTCCCAGCAGCACTTGCCCATCCATACTCCCCCTTTCATTAATACACTTCTCTAACTACACAATGCATAAGTGCATTTATAGTAGTATTGTGTAAAAATGTTGGTATAAGTAAAGGAAATGCAGATGGAAAATATTTGTAGAAAATTGTCAAGTGACAGTTGGTGTGTGAAAATTTGATATCTTCATGCGGTATCTCACTATTTCGGTAAGCATAGTTTCTATTGTGTCTGAATAATTGGAACCAAATTCCCTCTCCACATGTTGTGCTTACACAACCCCATTGCAATCTTATTACAGACGTGGACGCTACACCTATTCCCAGACAAATTGACAAGCAGCAAGACCTTCGCTTTCCCTTGTAGAAATACTTTGTTTTGAAAATCTGGTAAGCGCAGTTATTAGTAGGGGCAAATTATTTATCTGGCCACAACATGACGTGATAACATGCATATATTTAATTTCAGTCATAGCTGTGTGTGGTACACATAATCCCTCACGCAATCTAAATAATGACAGCTGCATTGTTTTGCGGGCGGAACCTTTGAATAAACAGGAGCGAAGATTCTTCAAATGCATACATGGGATACATGGAACAGCTAACATAATAGGTAAGATGTCTGCAAACCATGCTAGTAACTCAGCAGTTATAAATAGTCAGGGACAAAATTATCACACAGCGCCTTTTTCTTACCAGAAGGGCATTGCCTAGTTCAAAAGATTAAACAAACAAGAAATCGCATTGTAATCAAGTTCAGTAGTTGACCTTCATAAATTTCACACAGGACTGCAGAGGTAAACAGCATGAGTTTACTTAATTTCTAATAATTTCCCTCGTTATCTTATTCATGGTTTGTTTTAAATTGCCAGCCGCCAATAGTGGTTAGACAATATAAAGTCTCTGTATTAATGGATAGTAAGAGTCACAATAATAGAAACGAGGCCGTTTCAACAAAGTTAACGATTTTGAAATAACTCTCTACCTGACGGTGGGCTCTTGTTATGTTCCATCTTATTTTGTGCTAGCTGGAACACAGTATTTTAACCAATTGGGCAAACATTTTGAATTTTTCATTTCTAACTCCAAAATCACACAATTAGTTATAGATGTAACTGCACATTATAAGTTTGAAAATGTTGAATATCATTGAAGATGTCACAATTATCTCACAAACATATATTTTTTCTTTTTCTCTGTTTCTTCCTTTCTTCTCTTTTTTTAAACTCTTCCTCTCCCCCCCCTCCCCTTCCCCAATGCAGCTATGCATTCTTTTTTGATTGCTATCAATATGTACAATCAGGCTTAACGGTGAATTTGAATTTAAACTTAAGAGTCATAATGTGCATCATGCCCTGACGAGGACCTATAGGGTCGAAACTCATGTTGGCGTTCTTGAGTTCAGAATTTCTGGACCCTGACATTGTTAGCATCCAATAACTTTGTACCAAGGAAACTGCCATTGGTATTTGTGTTTTTCACTTTCAAGTGGATACTTGTGAATGGGATCTTTCTGAATATTGGTGAATGGTTCAGCAGATTATCTCTGTATTTGGAAAGCTCACAAGCTGATAACCCGCGAAGTAAATGAATTTGCAGATTGTTAGTAGTACCAAATGTCTGAATTCATTGTTTATGTTTAGTTTGTGAAGTTACCACACCCAATTATCCTGCACCAGTGCTAATAAAATGTCACTGTTTTCAGCCAATCCCAATTATGGTTGCATATCTTTTCTCTTTTTACGTACAAGGAGTGCAGAGCGCAGAAGAGAGGAATAATTACATCACGTATTTTTCATAGAGGAGGGTTAGGGTAACCGACCACTTCTACCTGTACCGCAGCCCTGCACACCTATTTACCAAGCATTTGTCCTAATTTGAAATGTCACGGTTATCTCTAGTGAAGGCCTTGAGCGCACTGCAATACTAGGCACCCCACTCACAATTCATACATCAATTGATCCTAGGTCAGTGCAGCCATGCCTCAGTGACACTAACCAAAATGGCAGAATATCTCCTTAACAGGGAAGAGGACAGAGCAGCCCTCTTTCCCCCACGGGGTATTGATAGCAATGCCTTCAAAAGTAGGCCATTAGTACCAGAGACAAAGGTTAACAAATTTATAAAATTAGAACGTCTATGTAAATGGGAAATCTATAAAATTTGGGAGCAGGCATCGCTTAAAAATTATTTGGAAAATAATATCATGCCACGTGGTCTAAGAATCCTGATATTCCCAGCTTTCACCAACCCTGCAGATCATGACCTTGCAGCTGAATGGGAGGAGAATATTACCAATAGTTCAGATTGCATCATGAAATTATTGGTCACACATGCAGAACAAGAACACGCAAGAGTCATTACAGAAATTGAGGCAGTAAAAAAGGAAATTGAAATTAAGAAGAATGCAGCATCCATAAAGGAATAGAAAACTATGACAAGATGTATTCTCTTCTTAAAGAATACCAAGATGCAATCCAAATGTGCAAATTTAGGAAATTTTACTGTGATGAAAAAGACTACAACAGCGACAGAGTTTACACCTTTCAGGCCAAATACGATAGGGATCCCAACTTAGTCCAAACACCCACAATGACTCCGGTGACTTCTGATGTGAATTTGGAGCCAGAATAGGGGACGACAGAGTCTACTGACGCAGAAACATCTACAGGATTAAAAAGATCCAAACACAATAGAAGAGGGTTTCTGGCTGAAATAAAACATTATATAAAAAGGGCAATCAGCTGATTTATAATCCACCGACCAAACAAGTATGCTTTCGTGCCCCTTTAGGGCAGAATATCACAACAAGCCCCATATCTTCCGAGGAAGAAGAGGAAGAGGAGCTAAGAAGAGGAACACAACCAAAAACCAATAAGAGACTAACCAGGTCCAACACCAAAAATCAAATTGCGAAACAAATTCTCAAAACTTAGTCATCAACCTCTCCGACAGGGAGTTGTCATTGAGTGAAAGATCATTACTTAACCATGGTCTCTCGTTCACCCCAACTGACATGATTGAAGTCCAGATTGACTTAAATAAATTCATTAGAAAATTGAAATGAAAACAAAATTCACAATAAAACAGTAATCTAGCAACCTACTATAAGGCAGGAAGCCCCAAGCAAATTGAGCATTGAAGATATTGAAAATATCCAAATGTTACTGTCATTGGAGAATGGCATGGAAAAATCTGTGTAGGAAATAAAACATGAACTAGGTATTCACCATAGGAATATAGACATGCAGGAACACTGTGCACGCTCCCAATTCATGCCACCCAAAACCATCGAAAATGTGATAGACACTTTCTAACAAGCAGTCTCTAACGACATTCACGATTACATGGATGAAAGAACAAGAGACTTTACCAGCAAAAAATCCAATTTGACTTTCAGGGAAAGAAAAGCTTTACAAGAACTATCACAAGACCTGAATATTAACATCAAGGAAGCAGACATGGGGGCAATATTGTCATTCTTAACAAAAAATATTACATTCAAAAGGGAAATCAGCATCTATCTACACCTGGTGCTATAGAAAATAACCCCACAACCCAACATCAGATACAGTAAAAGACTTGAATATACTAGTACAGCATTGGCACGTCAAAGGTCTACTAACAGACAAACAAAAAAATCTTTTCTTATCAGACCCAAACCCCTCATGCCAATAATATATTTTCTGCCGAAGGTACATAAAAGTTTTTAGCACTTCCCTCCTGTTAGACCAATCATGAGCGGACAGGGTTAGGCCACCGATGGACTATCTGAAAACATAGACTCAGTAATCAAAGACGTAGTACCAAATATACTGGCATACCTTAAAAACACGACTCATACACTTACCCTTTTGAATCAAATCACATGGGAACCACAATTCCACCTAGAAACTTTGGATGTAAAATCATTGTATAAATCTATCCAACATCGCCTAGCACTTGAAACGATAGATGTCTCATTTAGAAATTGTTCTGCCTCATATACAACACACGTCCAAATGATTAAAAGTTTCTTGGATTTCGGAACTGAGTCACAATCAATTCATTTTCAATCAACAGTACTATTTAAAAACTAGTGGAATAACCATGGGTGCTAAATATGCCTCGGCATTGGCTAACTTATTTATGGCATTTTTTGAGCATGCACATATCCACCAGGGACATGAATTTTCAAGAGAAATACATATGTGGAAACACTATATAGATTATGGCCCTCATTACAAGTGAGGCGGTGGACCATGGTGCTATTAGCACCATGGTCCATGCCGGATTCCGCCATGGTGGATGGCGGAATTACCGCCCCATTCCAAGGTGAGTGGGGCGGTAATTCCCCATTCACCATTTGCCCTTCCCCATTCCCATTTTTGCCCCATACGGCATAATGGGGATGGGGAAGGCGCTGATTACGGCACCGTAAATTACGATGCCGTAATTAGCACCAAGGTCGCTTAGCGCCTTGGACTTTAACACCTGCAAAAAGCAGGCGTTAAAGTGTGAATCAGGCATTAAGGGTTAACGGCGCCGACGGCGCCGTTAAACCCTTAACGCCTGACTTGTAATGAGGGCCAATGTGTTGCTAATATGGGATGGACCATCTGACAGATTCAGTGGCTTATTTCAATATTGGAATCACAATAATTTTGGGATTTAATTCACTGGTCAAATTCACGATTCGCACATAGTATTTCTGGATCTCAACATAGTAATTGAGCAAAACACACTCCAAACAAGCATATATAGGAAACATATAGCCGCAAATGCGATACTACATGCATCGAGCTGCCATAAAAGAAGTGTCATCAATAATATACCTAACAGTGAATTTTATAGAGCACGACGAAACTACAGTACTCACGTGACTCTACACTTAGAATGTGAGCGAAGTGGTGACAGATTTAAGAAAAGAGGGTACTCCACCTAAATCATTGACCAAGCAAAACGTACTATGAACAATTTAGATCGAGCCCAATTATTGAACAAACAAATGGAGACCAAAAATCAATTTCCAGACACGGTCAACTTTATCACTAAATATTCGAATGACAGCAGTCAAATACAATATGTTGAAGCGACACTGGTAAATTGTATCTCTCAATACATTTTGGAAAAAAAAACATTATCTATACCAAATCACCAACCCTTCGGACCAAACTCAGTCCCTCTTTCCTACCATCTGAACCCAACAAGCAGGCTACCTGGCTGAGCAGCCAAGGCAAAGGATTTCACAAATGTGGAACATGTCATTTTTGCAAGTTTGCCCTTTCTCAAACCAAGATCTTTACTTGTCATGGAGGACTGCAGATGGAAATAAGTGATTTTATCAACTGCAAATCTAAATACGTAGTGTATGGAATTATGTGCAAAAAAGTATTTATAGGGAGCACTATCCGAGAACTGCGAGTTAGAATCTTTGAACATTTAGAAAATTTGAAAAACCAGGACCATAATCTACCATTGGCCGTCCATAGGCAAATCCAACATCAGAATGACAACAACAAAGATATCAATTTTGTGGGCTTACTATATGAAAAACTGCATGCCAGAGGAGGAGACCGACAACTACACCTATGGCAGTTGGAAGCATGACCATATGTAAACTGAGGTGTCTGAAACTTGGCCTAAACAAAGAGCATGAGCTCAATGTCCCATGTTTTGAAAATTGCATGTTTATGAATCACACCTACCTATCTGTATTAGGAAACCTTTTGGTCCATGATATTCAAAATAGAAAAAGGGGGACCCCAGACAAACTTTTCAACATAGATAACAAAAACCACACATGAGTCATATGTCCAATATTATAAATTAATGATCCGCCATTTATTTCCATCATATAATCTGTTAATAAGGGTCCAATAATGGGTTACTATATAACTAATGGCCTACCAATACTCAATTTGTATAATCTTATGTGCATAGATGTGCATAGATTGTGCATAGATTGGGACTTGTGGTATCCCGGGCAAGATCTGCCATGTAGTGCCACCACATAATCTCTTAATAAGTGTCAAAAAATGGGTTACTATGTAAGTTATGATCTACCAACACCTAATTCACATTATCCGACATGCATAGATTGCGACTTGCATTATCCCACGCAAGATATCCAATACATACTTCCACTTAATAACAAAAACTACAATCATGGTTGGAAAATAAGAGGACTATCACGAAGTGGGTACGAATTGTTTTGTTCATAGGCCGTGTATCTCGCAAAATAAATGGTCAAATGCTAAACCAATATGGGCTGGAGCATAGCGGAGCCACCGCTTTGAATATTTTCTTGCATTTAAGTGAAATTCCAACATAGTAGCAATTAATGTAAAACAGTTTCACGTTTAGGAGACCGGTCACATGAGAGGCAAGGAGGTAAGGTGGCTGAGGGAAAGTAGGGCCTAAAGTAGGGGCAGTGTTTCTTGTGCTCCTTGACTGAACCCTCAAAAGTCCATTAAAACTGCTTCGTCCTGTAGAGTGGTGTGTCACAGTACATGCCGAAAACTATAACCCTTGAAAGGTAAGTATCGACAGCCTCTTGTATGGCATGCGAGACAGCTGGTGGATCCTCTGCCCGACAGGAGTACACGGTGTGGTGGCAGGAGCGGTTGAGGATGATGGGGTAGAGGACGTTAACCTGCTTCTACCTGAGAAAGGAGCAACTTTTCTCAGAGCACCTGGGTGATTGGATCTGGTGTGGCGGTGATAAAGGCTGATCCCAAAGGAGTACTGCAAGTGTAGTCTGCAATTGAGTATGACCCCACACTCAATACATACAACACGGGCAGCCAGACCCTTTGGGACCTTCCCTATGGTCTTAAAGAACCGACACACCCTGTCTCTGGACGCTGGAGGTCAGCACTTCCTCTACCGTGTTCTTCTTTATCCTCGTATGCATCACTTTTAGAAAGAGTACTCTTTGACAGCTATTAACTTTGGTGCCATGCAATGAATGGTCACCAAAGCTTTCAGAGGGGTGCATGCTGATTGGATGTTTGAAAATACGAGGTCTGTTATAATTTTTGAAATGTTGGCCATATTAGATGGGTGGATCAGGGCCTTTGTCCACGCACAGCGCTGTGAGGAGAAGACGCCTGGAAAATACATTTGGGGTTATTTTGTGGACAAAAGAGGGATTGGAAAGGGTGGAGTAGTGGAAGAAAAGTTCATATAGGGCTCTTTTTATTGGTGAAAAAAGCTGTGTAGGTCATAGTGTGTGTGCTGGAAATTTTTGATCCATGGATGTTATTGGGATTGGCAGTGGGAAGGTGGGTCTGGGTGAGTGTTGTTATTTGAAGGTGTATTTTACATACTTGTTGTATCGTTTAATTCTCTTGTGGTGGTTGTGGCCAGTGGCCAGATTCTTGGGGGCATGACCGTAGTCCATGCCCCCAAGAATCTGGCCACTGGCCACGTACACTATAGTAATATGTGCATAGTTATTATAGGTAGTATAAGGGGAGTATACCATATTTGTAATATTGTGTAATGACATAATGTATATGGTATTGTTGACTATAGTACAATTGAGGATAGTTCTCCTTGATCTCTTCTCTGTCTTTGGTACAGTGAACCATTCTATGTTTACTGAACGCCTGCATGATACCTTTGGTATCACAGACGGGAACTGGACTGGCTGACCTCTTTCCAGAATAACCACCCTTTCCAGCTGTAACTGGGCTGTTTGTCCTCCACCACCACACTTTGTACCTGCATTGTCTCCCAGGTTTCTATCCTATGGCTGTGCCTCTTTAATATGTATCTTGCCCGTCTGGCTCATCTCAGCTGCTCTTTCCTAATTTTCAGTGTTATGGTGATGATACACAGGTTTGCCTGAAACTTCCCTCTACTACATCATTTTCTGCCTGTCTGATCCCTGATTGCCTGACCGCCATCCAAGCATGGTGTGCAGCTACCGATCATTGTGGGAATGCCAGTAAGATGTAGATTTATTTTATTGGGGAACCTGTGCCCTGTTTCCTGCCTACTTGCTGGCTTCTGTCCTTGGTCTCTGTATCGTCACCATCCTGTGAGGCAAAAATGTTTGGGGGTATTTTGAACTCCTCTCTTCCCTTGACTCCTCAAATATTGGACCTTTTTAAGAAGGCCATTTTGAGATTGACCTCTTCACAGGAATTCTACGCTTCCTTACATTCCTTCAGAAGCTAAATGTTTCGAGAGCCATGGTCTTCTGTAAGCTGCGCTGCTGCAACAGCCTCTTTGTTAACTTCCTCCTTTGTTTCCTATGGCCCCTTTAGCTAATTCAGAATAGGGCTGCATGGATTATGCTTAGCCTGAAGGCTAGGAATTGTATATCAGCAGCTCTAACATTTCGAAAGTGGATTCAGGTGGCTGAAATGATGAAATTGAAGACCCTTTGCATGATACACAAGGGTTTCTGTGGCCTGGGAGCCTACTATTTCCAACTTTCTGTCCCTGTTTACTCTCCTCCTATAGCCTTGTTATTGTTGAACTCTGCTTGCCTACCTGTGAAATGCTTCTCCAAACAGAGAGGGGAGGTAGATCTTTCTGTTTAGCTGGTGCCTTTCTTTGGAACGGTGTCCCTGTGCCTTTTAGACTTTGACCCAGACTTCCTTAAATCCTGGAAACATTTCAAAACTCTGCTTTCTTCTTCCTCTTTCCCTCACTTGTTTCTCTGCTAACTAATCCCACTGCCACTGAGAGTGGTGGCCTGGTACCACATTGGATTTTCAGGTTCGAGGCACTATACCTTATTGACACTAGTAACTTCCCTCCTTCAGCACTACTCTTGCTGGCCCACTGCCTGGTGGCTGTGCGCCCCACCCTTAAGACTCTTCCACCCCAGCACTTAGGTAGTGGACTCCGACATTGGCACCCATTGGCTCTTCCTTCCCGGGCCCCCAGCAGCACCTGCCCATCCCTACTCCCCCTTTCATTAATACGCTTCTCTTAGTACACAATGCATATGTGCATTTATAGTAGTATTGTGTAAAAATGTTTGTATAAGTAAAGGAAATGCAGGTGGATAATATTTGTAGAACATTGTTAAGTGACAGTCGGTGTGTGAAAATGTGATATGTTCATGCAGTAATTGCAACGTCTCACTATTTCGGTAAGCACAGTTTCTATTGTGTCTGAATAATTGGAACTAAATTCCCTCTCCACATGTGCTAAAACAACCCCATTGCAATCTTATTACAGATGTGGACACTATGACAAGTGGCAAGACCTTCGCTTTCCCGTGTAGAAATACTTTGTTTTGAAAATCTGGTACGCGCAGTTATTAGTAGGGGCAAATTATTTATCTTGCCACAACATGCCATGATAACACGCATATGTTTTATTTAAGTCATAGCTGTGTGTGGTACACAAAATCCCTCACGCAATCTAAATAATGACAGCCGCGCTGTTTTTCGGGCGGAACTTTTGAATAAACAGGAGTGAAGATTCTTCACCTGCATACATGGGATACACGGAACAGCTAACATAATAGGTAAGATGTCTGGCAACCATGCCTAGTAACTCAGCAGTTATAAATAGTCAGGGACAAAATGATCACACAGCGCCTTCTTCTTATCAGACAGGGCATCGCCGAGTTCAAAAGATGAAACAAACAAGAAATCACATTGTTATCCAGTTCAGTAGTTGACCTTCATACATTTCGCACAAGACTGCACAGGTAAACAGCATGAGTTTACTTAATTTTTACTAATTTCACACGTTATCTTATTAATTTAACAAGGTCAACGATTTTGAAATAAACTCTCTACCTGATGTGGGCTCCTGTTATGTTCCATCTTATTCTGTGCTAGCTGGAACACAGTATTTTAACCAATTGGGGAAAGCTTTCGAATTTTTCATTTCTAGCTCCAAAATCAAAACATGTGTTATAGAAATAGCTGCACAATATAAGTTTGCAAACGGTGAATATCACTGAAGATGTCACAATTACATCATGAATATATATGTTTTCTTTTTCTTTTTCTCTGTTTCTTCCTTTCTTCTCTTTTTTTTACCTCTTCCGCCCTCTCCCCCTCCCCAGTGCATTTATGCGTTCTTTTTTGATTGCTATCAATATGTACAATCAGTCTTAATGGCACATTTGAATTTAAACTTAAGAGTCATAATGTGCATCATGCCCTGACGAGGACCTATAGGGTCGAAACACATGTTGGCGTTCTTGAGTTTGGAATTTCTGGACCCTGACATTGTTAGCATCCAATAACTTTGTACCAAGGAAACTGCCATTGGTATTTGTGTGTTTCACTTTCAAGTGGATACTTGTGAATGGGATCTTTCTGAATATCGGTGAATGGTTCAGCAGATTATCTCTGTATTTGCAAAGCTCACAAGCTGATAACCCGTGAAGTAAATGAATTTGCAGATTGTTAGTAGTACCAAATGTCTGAATTCATTGTTTGTGTTTAATTTGTGACGTTACTGCACGTAATTATCTGGCACCAGTGCCAATAAAATGTCACTGTTTTCAGCCAATCCCAATTATGGTTGCATATCTTTTCTCTTTGTACGTACAAGGAGTGTAGAGCGCGGAAGAGGGAAACAATTACTTCACATATTTTTCATAGAGGAGCGTTGGGGTCACCCACCACTTCCACCTGTACTGCAGCCCTGCACACCCTATTTACCAAATATGTGTCCTAATTTGAACTGTCAAGGTTATCTCTAATGAAGGCCTTGAGCGCACTGCAATACTAGGCACCCCACTCACAATTCATCCGTCAATTGATCCTAGGTCAGTGCAGCCAGGCCAGGCCTCAGTGACACTAACCAAAATATCTGAATATCTCCTTAACAGGGAAGAGGACAAAGCAGCCCTCTTTGCCCCACGGGGCAGTGTTAGCAATGCCTTAAAAAGTAGGCCATCAGTTTATCAAATTGGAACGTCTATGTAAACGGGAAATCAATACATTTTGGGAGCAGGCATCGCTTAAAAATGATTTGAAAAATAGTATCATACCACGTGGTCTAAGAATCCTGATATTCCCAGGTTTCACCAACCCTGCAGATCATGACCTTGCAGCTGAATGGGAGGAGAATATTGCCAATAGTTCAGAACGCTTGATCAAATTATTGATCACTCAGAAATTGAGACAGTAAAAAAGCAAATTGAAATTATGAAGAATGCAGCATCCATAAAGGAAAAAAAAACTATGACAAGGTGTATTTTTTTCTTAAAGAATACCAGGATGAAATCAAAATGCGCAAATTTAGGAAATGTTACTGTTGGAGGAGGAGCGTGTACAATCTACCTACAAAACCCTCTGTTCTACGTGGAGCGGACGCAGAGTGGCGGCGAGTGGCAGTCCTGCAGGTTACTCCAGTTGCAGAGTCTGTCCTCTCTGCCATTTACTGTTGGAGGAGGAGCGTGTACAATCTACCTACAAAACCCTCTGTTCTACGCGGAGCGGACGCGGAGTGGCGGCGATTGGGAGTCCTGCAGGTTACTTCAGTTGCAGAGTCTGTCCTCTCTGCCATTTACTGTTGGAGGAGGAGCATGTACAATCTACCTACAAAACCCTCTGTTCTATGCGGAGCGGACGCGGAACGGACGCGGAGTGGCGGCGAGTGGCAGTCCTGCAGGTTACTCCAGTTGCAGAGTCTGTCCACTCTGCCATTTACTGTTGGAGGAGGAGCGTGTACAATCTACCTACAGGTTACTCCAGTTGCAGAGTCTGTCCTCTCTGCCATTTACTGTTGGAGGAGGAGCGTGTACAATCTACCTACAGGTTACTCCAGTTGCAGAGTCTGTCCTCTCTGCCATTTACTGTTGGAGGAGGAGCGTGTACAATCTACCTACAAAACCCTCTGTTCTACGCGGAGCGGACGCAGAGTGGCGGCGAGTGGCAGTCCTGCAGGTTACTCCAGTTGCAGAGTCTGTCCTCTCTGCCATTTACTGTTGGAGGAGGAGCGTGTACAATCTACCTACAAAACCCTCTGTTCTACGCGGAGCGGACGCAGAGCAGACGCGGAGTGGCAGCGGGTGGCAGTCCTGCAGGTTACTCCAGTTGCAGAGTCTGTCCTCTCTGCCATTTACTGTTGGAGGAGGAGCGTGTACAATCTACCTACAAAACCCTCTGTTCTACGCGGAGTGGACGCGGAGTGGTGGCGAGTGGCAGTCCTGCAGGCTACTCCAGTTGCAGAGTCTGTCCTCTCTGCCATTTACTGTTGGAGGAGGAGCGTGTACAATCTACCTACAAAACCCTCTGTTCTACGCGGAGCGGACGCGGAGTGGCGGCGAGTGGCAGTCCTGCAGGTTACTCCAGTTGCAGAGTCTGTCCTCTGCCATTTACTGTTGGAGGAGGAGCATGTACAATCTACCTACAAAACCCTCTGTTCTACGCGGAGCGGACGCGGAGTGGCAGTCCTGCAGTCATGGCAGTCAAGGCTGTGAGGGCTGCCTTCACCGTTAACTCCCCCCCGAATGAGGAAAGGCGCAGGTTGCGCAGTAAGCGCCCTCACTTGGAATCTGATGGAGAGACACCTTCAGATCCCCCAAGTAATCAAAGGCGCGCAACAGCGAAAAGCCTGAGAGGGAAAAAAGGAAGACCCACAAAGCTCGATTTATGCAAGGCGCCAAAGGATGTGTTAACAGAAGATCATCACACTCAACCTATAATTGCTCAACAGACTGCCCAAGCCCAGAAGGATCCTACGAAGGGCCTCGAGAGCACTGACGGCACTGGAACTCCGTCAACAATCTTGGCGAACCCCGAAAAGTCTCCCATTACGGACCGCCTACCTGGTACTCCCGGGGATCGGGTCGGCGCATCCTAGTGGTGGAGCTTCGAGGTCTACTCACAGGCACTGAGCACGCCGCAGGCAGCACGCCCGGCGATGTCGGCGAGGGCGGTGTTCGAAAGACCCAGGTGCTCAGAGGCGAAGAATCGGGGGAGAGGCTGGGAGAGGCCGTCCCCGGCTCTCTCATCGCAGTCCGGGCCCTAGTCCTCTGCGGCGCTGGTGATAGTCAGACGAGGTTGCACCCGGAGGAACTCCAACTGCCTTCCGAGAGCATGGCTACGGAGAACCAGCTAAGAGAAGAGAACCAAGGAGCAGAGGCGGATGCAATACAGTCAATTTCGGCAGAACTAGGGGCAGTTGCAACAGCCCTGCCGCATAACATAAATCCAAGGAAAAGACATAGACCCATCCTTTCTGCCCCACAGATCAGGACAAACATCCGCAGTGGAAAAAAAGAACTGTTAAAGAGGGGCCACCCATCCACTAACCAGACTCCTAGTGATACTATCAGCAGAGTGGACGTGCCCCTGCCTACGAAGAAGGGAAAAGAGAACAAACAAACACCTTCTCAACCCTCACTAATGAGCTTCTTTAAGGGCATCAATGCTGGCCGCTTTGCCCGCAGCACGGAAATAACAGATATGGAAATCCTGGAAGCTATCAAGGACTATCCCCCGCTGTCAAAACACAGAAGGCTGGACTGACAAGCGACGTTTATCCCACCTTTAACACCTCCTCCTCTTACTTCTTACGACCTCCTCTCCAAAGAGACAAATAATTTGGGGGCCAAGGAGCAACAGTCGCCTCTGAGCAAAAACGACCCACATTGCAGGCATGAGGGAGAGTCGTCAACTGAAGATCCTGAAAAGCAACTGCGACTACAGCGACACATCCAGCTCAAAGTCCCGATCATGTCCGAGAGCCTCAAAAAGAAACTGTGACCACATTGACACATCCAGTCCAAAGCCCTGTCCATGTCCAAGAACAGCTAGAAGATGGCTGTCATGATCTCTGCTTCCAAAAGGTCAGGGTTTTCCCAACTCCCTTGGAAGCAGATCCATAACCCGGGTTCTGAGTGCCAACCAGTCCCAATTGGGACCTTTTGGACCCAGTCCTGGCGCCAGTGGCACCAGGCTCATAAATATGCCCAGTCCCAGCGCTGGAAGCGCCGGGCTCATAATGCTTGGGTGGACTTACCTGCAGCAGACCATGCTGCTTACTTGCCTGCCAGTTGAGCCTCTGATCCTCTTCTGTTTGGAACTACTTTTCCTGTTGGGTGGGGCAGGAGCCAATCCCTAGGTTCAGAACACTGGAACTCTTCTGGAAAGCAGGAACTCTTTTCTTACCTAGGCGTGGCTGTGGAAGGAGACACCGAAGGACTACAGGAGGCTATTTAAACCACACCCGATGGATGAATCTTGCTTTGCGTTATTCTGCATCCTCTGCAGCAGAACGCTCATCGTGTCTTCTGCATCTGATCCTGGGCCTAAGGAAAAAGGCTTACCATCCCGAATCCAGTCTTCAGCAACACCTATAAAGACAAGAAAGAACAGGTTAGCATTACGGTCTTCAGTGACAGCGCTTCACTTACCTGGTCCATCGGCTGTCACCAACGCCTCGCGCTGCATTCCGGCATCTGAAAGACAAAGGCTTACCTACTCTTCGTGCGCTCCGGAGGTCTTCGCACTGCATTCCGGCATCTGAAAGACAAAAGCTTACCAACTCTTCGCACGCTCCGGAGGCCTTCGGCGCTGCATCCCGCATCTGAAAGACAAAACAAGGTGCGTTTAAAGACATTGGGGAACTTTAATACTCACGTGCCATTACTCCTTTCCACATCTAACCCAGTGGGTATTCCGGCACCCTGCAGCCGCTCCGAACTTGTACCTGCAAAATAAAAAGACAGTTAGAGCGCATCGTGAAGCAGGCAACAAGCGCTTACTTACGTGCTTCCAGGCGCTTCTATTCATCACGCGGGCTCCATCTTCAACTCACTTCAGCCCGTCATCCGCCATCGCCGAAACCCTGCAAAACAAGAGACATCATTACTAAAGACTTTTAAAGACATTAGAATTACTCGAAACTTACCGTTCGTGCAGTAAACGACGGACAGCAGTCCTCTGAAGTCAAGAGGCCTGCTCCCCTTATCCAGTGAAGAAACTGGTTACAGCACCCTGCCCCGAGGCAGATGGAGAGCACGGCGTTCACTTACCTAAGGTGAGAGCGTTAACCTTTGGGGTTCTACAGGAGAAGAGAAAGGGAAGAAGAGAGAGACATTCAATAACCCAGTTCATTAATCCCATATTTTCTATCTGCAGACATCTTACCCTTCGAGTCAGACATACAGTGCACAGAGGTCCAGCCCAAAGAGCCAGCCGTGTGTTACACATCACCTTTGAAGATACGGTATACGCCCAGTCAAGACCGGCGCCTCTACGGGAATCAGGTGAGCGTTACAGAACGCAAAGCCTACCGCAAAACTCCCGTCCAGGCGCTATGGAAACCTCGGATACCGACCAGCTAGCCCAGTTACTTGGGGAACTAAGGGCAGAAGTGCATGCAGCCCGTCAGGAAACGAACGCTCTAAGAAGGGAACTGATTATTTCCAAGGAGCGAACAGATGATCTCGCTAGACAATTGTTACAGTCACAACCCGGACAGACCCCGTTACCCGCATCTGGGGGAAATCTTCCTTCTACATCCTCTATGAATCCAGTGCAGATCAACCTACCTGGGAATGTACCTCTGGCTCCGCCCGAACGATTTTCTGGTGACCCAAAGAGGTTTGCAGTATTTATCAATCAGTGCCGGTTGCATTTCTTATGCCGGCCAGCAGCCTTTCCAACTGATCAAGCTAAAGTAGCTTTCGTGCTTTCGTACCTTAGTGGCAATGCGGCAGACTGGTCGATCCCTCTAGTAAATCAAGATGATCCGGTCCTCCATGATTTTCAAGCTTTTCAGCTCAGTATGGAAAAACTGTTCGCAAGACATTCACAGGGGCAGGCCTTGGACAATGAGCTTCTTTCGTTGCGACAAGGTAATCAAGACCTTTTGGCTTATATTGCGTCTTTCAACAGACTGATAGTGGAAACTCAATGGCCTGAGGACAAAAGGATTACGCTGTTTTATAGAGGTCCACGTGGAGAGCTCAAAGATGTGTTAGCCCAAGTAGTGAATCCCCCACAAGATTGTTCGGACTATATAGACTTAGTCGTTCAAATAGATCACAGACTGCAGAACAGGAAGGCCGATCGTTCCAAGTTTGATGCTCGAGTATTTTCCAAACCGCCGACTCCTTCCAAAGGAGTAGACTCCGGGGAACCCATGCAAATAGGGGGCCTGAAAGGTCCTCTAACACAAAAGGAGCGGGAAAGGAGAAAACAGTTGCAATTATGCCTCTATTGCGGAACCTCAGGGCACTTTCTTCGAGACTGTCCGATGAAACCTGCCAAGAAGGCAGTAGGAGCTGCAGTTACCAAAGTTACAAACTCTGAGCAGGGAAACGACCTTGCCCGACAAGAATAGAGGTCCTCTTGCCGAGCGTGAAAACCAGTTCCGTGACCTCGCATTTCGTGATACCTATGGTCCTCATTAGCCCTGATAATCCGGATCGATTACATGCAATTGAAGCTTACGTCGACAGCGGTGCCATCGTCAATTATGTGGATCATGAAATGGTTTTGAAGATGAATCTAACTCTTTGTCCCAAGGCTGTAAAGGACGTCATTACTACGGTGGATGGAACGGAGATAGCCTCCGGACCAGTAAAGCATACCACTCAAGAAGTGACGCTAGTAAGTCAAGATGGACACCATGAGAAGATCGTGTTCGATGTGATCAAGGCTCCTCAGTTTCAGATTATTCTAGGAATACCTTGGTTACAGAAACACAATCCTCTGATCGATTGGCGAGCAAGAAAGGTCCAGTTACTGTAACCCAAGGCACAACCTGCTCACATTGTAACTAAGTCTTCCTTGCAAGTAACAGTGCCACAATGCCCCCGGGCTGCCTGCGCGCTATATAAATTTAATAAATAAATAAATAAATACATTTCCAGAATGTGTCTCTACTTGTCACCCTCCACCTGGTGTTGCACTGGCAGCAATTTCTTCAGAGACTCCCCAGTTACCTCCCGAATACCTAGAATACCAAGATGTTTTCCGGAAGGATCAGGCTAACTCTCTACCTCCTCATAGGTCTTATGACTGCCAGATAGACCTGATACCTGGATCTACTCCTCCTTGTAGTAGAATTTATGCCCTCACCGAGCCTGAGAACCTTCACCTTCGACAATACCTGGATCAATACCTGGCAAATGGGTTTATTCGTCCTTCCAAGTCCCCTGCTTCTTCAGCTTTGTTCTTCGTTCCAAAAAAGGAAGGAGACCTTAGAACTTGTATAGATTATCGCTCCCTGAACCAGATCACCGTCAAGAATAGATATCCGTTACCTTTGATCCCTGAACTCCTGGACCAAGTCAGAAAAGCATGCATATATACAAAGCTGGATCTTAGAGGAGCCTACCACTTGGTACGAGTAAAAGAGGGCAATGAATGGAAGACGGCCTTCCGCACCAAATATGGGCTATTTGAATATCAGGTCATGCCCTTCGGACTTTGCAATGCCCCGACCGCCTTTCAATATTTTATGAACAATGTCCTCAGAGAGCTCATAGATGTGTGTGTTGTTGTTTACATTGACGACATCCTCGTTTATTCTTCATCGGAATCTGAACATCGGAAACACGTGAAAATGGTCCTCGAAAGATTGCGTCAACACAAACTTTTCGCTAAGTTGGAAAAATGTGTTTTCAACGTGACTGAAGTTGAATTCTTGGGATTCATATTATCACCTAGCGGAGTGCGTATGGATTCAAAGAAGGTCGATGCAGTTCTCAAATGGCCATCACCATCCTCCGTAAAAGGTGTGCAAAGCATGTTAGGCTTCGCTAACTTTTACCGCAAGTTTATCCCCGAATTTTCTCGAATAGTCCAGCCCATCACTGCCTTG
This sequence comes from Ambystoma mexicanum, assembly GCF_040938575.1. Lineage (NCBI taxonomy): Eukaryota > Metazoa > Chordata > Amphibia > Caudata > Ambystomatidae > Ambystoma > Ambystoma mexicanum. The sequence goes on along the minus strand of NC_090927.1, from coordinate 889,909,704 downwards.
TTAAAGAAAAACAAACGTTTTGAATGGTCTACCGAGGCGGAACAAGCTTTCCAGGATTTGAAGACTAAATTCATCTCTGCACCAATCTTAAAACACCCTCGCCCCGAACTCCCCTACATCGTGGAAACTGATACTTCAAGCCTTGCCATGGGGGCAGTTCTATCACAAAAGGACCCGGTAACCAATCAGTTGCATCCCGTGGCATTTTGGTCCCGCAAATTCTCGCCTCCTGAAATCAATTACACGATTACTGACAAGGAACTTCTGGCTATCAAGTCTGCCTTTAAAGCTTGGCGGCATTATCTGCTGGGGGCCCGACACACTGTTACTGTGATTACGGATCACCGAAACCTGCAATATTTGAAAACCGCAAAAGCCCAATCCTCTAGACAACTCCGTTGGGCATTATTCTTTGCCGAGTTTGACTTCATAATTACCTATCGACCTGGTACAAAAAACGGTAAAGCTGATGCCCTTTCTCGGATGGGAGTGGAAGAACACTTGATCAACCCTAAACCTGTACCAATCATTCCCGAACAAAGAATTCTGGGTGTAATCGCCACACAATCCATAGAGGAAGTTAAGGATAAAGCCAGGCAACTTGTAACTCCAGCAGACATACAGAATTGGCATCTGCAGGGAAAGGACTTTGCAGTAAAGGACAACTTATTGTATTTCCAAGAACGATTATACCTGCCCAGCACAGATTTACAGAAAAAAGTAATCTCTTGTTATCACGATTCTTTAATGGAAGGACATCCCGGTATGGCCAAGACCTCAGAAAAGATCAAGCGCTACTTCTGGTGGCCGTCTTGGAAAAAAGATATCAGAGACTTTATAATGTCCTGTGGAGTATGCGCCCAAAACAAGAGTCAAAAGGAAAGACCAGCAGGCCTCTTACGCCCTATTGACATCCCACCTCGCCCTTGGCATACGCTTTCTATGGACTTCATCACCGATCTACCTCCATGTTCCGGATACAATACGATTCTAGTAATCGTGGACTTATTCTCCAAGATGGCGCATTTCATTCCGCTCAAAGGCTTGCCAACAGCAGCAACTCTGGCCCGAGAATTTCTCGAAAACATCGTCCGACTGCACGGTTTTCCTTCGGTTCTAATTTCGGATCGAGGTAGTCAATTTATTTCTCATTTTTGGCGAAGTTGCTGTCGGTCGGCTCAAATTGATGTGAGACTATCGACCAGTCACCACCCTCAGACCGACGGACAAACCGAGAGGACCAATCAAACTCTGGAACAGTATTTACGCTGCATGCTGCAACAAACTGAAAAAACTTGGAAAGACATCCTTTGGATAGCCGAATATGCCTACAATAACTCTGTCCATTCGGGAACTGGGAAAACCCCGTTTTTTCTTTTATACGGCAGCCACCCTCGAACCTCGGAGTTGGATCCCCTCCAAGATCTTGAAACACCAGCAGTAGACTACCTGCATTCTACAATCACCCAAGCCTTTAAGGAAGCTGTTTCTCACCTTCAAAGGGCTAAAGAACAATACAAGAAAGGAGCAGATCAACATCGGAAGGAAGCCCCTCAATATCAAGTAGGGGATCAAGTCTGGTTATCCACCAAATATCTACCTCTAAAAGGGCCACGCACATTCAACCCAAGATACCTTGGTCCCTATTCCATCACTACCATAGTAAACCCAGTAGCGGTCAAGTTGGACTTGCCCCCGCACATGAAGATACATCCGGTCTTCCACGTCTCTCTATTAAAACCCGTGCAACCTCAAACCCGACTAACTAAATCTCCAAAACCCATCCTAGTTGATGGAGAACTCGAGTTTGAAGTCAAAAGCATTCTGGACTCCAAGATCTCCAAATCTAAACTATTTTACCTAATTGACTGGAAAGGCTACGGCCCCCAAGAGAGATCCTGGGAACCTGCTGAATATGTCCACGCTCCTCGCCTAATCAAAAGATTTCACCGAACATTTCCTGACAAGCCAAAACCCCCGGAGAAGCCCGGTTTGGGAGGGGCCTTGAGGGGGGGTACTGTCATGATCTCTGCTTCCAAAAGGTAAGGGTTTTCCCAACTCCCTTGGAAGCAGATCCATAACCCGGGTTCCGAGTGCCAACCAGTCCCAATTGGGACCTTTTGGACCCAGTCCTGGCGCCAGTGGCACCAGGCTCATAAATATGCCCAGTCCCAGCGCTGGAAGCGCCGGGCTCATAATGCTTGGGTGGACTTACCTGCAGCAGACCATGCTGCTTACTTGCCTGCCAGTTGAGCCTCTGATCCTCTTCTGTTTGGAACTACTTTTCCTGTTGGGTGGGGCAGGAGCCACTCCCTAGGTTCAGAACACTGGAACTCTTCTGGAAAGCAGGAACTCTTTTCTTACCTAGGCGTGGCTGTGGAAGGAGACACCTAAGCACTACAGGAGGCTATTTAAACCACACCCGATGGATGAATCTTGCTTTGCGTTATTCTGCATCCTCTGCAGCAGAACGCTCATCGTGTCTTCTGCATCTGATCCTGGGCCTAAGGAAAAAGGCTTACCATCCTGAATCCAGTCTTCAGCAACACCTATAAAGACAAGAAAGAACAGGTTAGCATTACGGTCTTCAGTGACAGCGCTTCACTTACCTGGTCCATCGGCTGTCACCAACGCCTCGCGCTGCATTCCGGCATCTGAAAGACAAAGGCTTACCTACTCTTCGTGCGCTCCGGAGGTCTTCGCACTGCATTCCGGCATCTGAAAGACAAAGGCTTACCTACTCTTCGTGCGCTCCGGAGGTCTTCGCACTGCATTCCGGCATCTGAAAGACAAAAGCTTACCAACTCTTCGCACGCTCCGGAGGCCTTCGGCGCTGCATCCCGCATCTGAAAGACAAAACAAGGTGCGTTTAAAGACATTGGGGAACTTTAATACTCACGTGCCATTACTCCTTTCCACATCTAACCCAGTGGGTATTCCGGCACCCTGCAGCCGCTCCGAACTTGTACCTGCAAAATAAAAAGACAGTTAGAGCGCATTGTGAAGCAGGCAACAAGCGCTTACTTACGTGCTTCCAGGCGCTTCTATTCATCACACGGGCTCCATCTTCAACTCACTTCAGCCCGTCATCCGCCATCGCCGGAACCCTGCAAAACAAGAGACATCATTACTAAAGACTTTTAAAGACATTAGAATTACTCGAAACTTACCGTTCGTGCAGTAAACGACGGACAGCAGTCCTCTGAAGTCAAGAGGCCTGCTCCCCTTATCCAGTGAAGAAACTGGTTACAGCACCCTGCCCCGAGGCAGATGGAGAGCACGGCGTTCACTTACCTAAGGTGAGAGCGTTAACCTTTGGGGTTCTACAGGAGAAGAGAAAGGGAAGAAGAGAGAGACATTCAATAACCCAGTTCATTAATCCCATATTTTCTATCTGCAGACATCTTACCCTTCGAGTCAGACATACAGTGCACAGAGGTCCAGCCCAAAGAGCCAGCCGTGTGTTACACATCACCTTTGAAGATACGGTATACGCCCAGTCAAGACCGGCGCCTCTACGGGAATCAGGTGAGCGTTACAGAGGCCTTACTCTTCCCGACAGGGCGACTCAAACAGCAGGGGCAGATTCGACATTAACAGAAGTTATTCTTACAGACGAAGAACCCCCAGTGAACCTAATCCCAACTAAGCCACCTAACTCGACCACGGCCCCACTAACAGGCCGATTCATGGAATAATTAGCGCGGCGCAAGTGGGCAAAAACGTGCGAATCGCAGTGGAATAGCGAAAATCGCAGTGCAAGTGCAAAAATCGCACGAAAAGCAGCGCACGTCGATTCATGGAAGTCCGTGCGTGAGAAAACCAGCGGATGTGCGATAAAAAAGTGTGCGGCGCACGTTGGCGCACAGGCCATCTAACAGCGTGTGCCAGGTCACAGCGAAAATCGCACAGGCCACAGCGAAATTCGCACATAGCGCGGCGCACGCAACAAAAGTAGGCGGAACACGGGCGTAACACTCGGAATGGGGAACAACTTGCCAAAACGTGGGCGTCACGGGGGAAGTACAGGGCACAAGTGCGCGGAACGCCCACACGCTCGCCTACAACACGTATTCATGGAATAGAATAGGGCAAAAAAGCGCACGCTCAAACCAGCGCACAGGCACAAACACGACTGCCACAAGAAAGCAGGCGGTAGCGTCTCTGCGGCTGTAAGAAATGTGCGCCAAAAGATGCGCCAACAAATAGCACCTATATACTGCCATGATGAATGTCCTATACTGTGGCCCTCCAGGACAAATGACCTGCAAAGGGGTACCCACAAACACGGACACCCGCTGACAAAAAATACGTGTGCGTGTATACCGGGGTGCGCGGGAAGTCTCACACGCGATTTGGCCGGTTACGTGGATTTCAGGGGTGCGCGGGAAGTTCCACACGCGATTTCAGCAGGGTACGTGTATTTCAGGGGTGCGCGGGAAGTTCCACACGCGATTGGCCCAGTGCGAGCAGGGTACGTGTATTTCAGGGTTGCGCGGGAATTTCCACACGCGATTTCAGCAGGGTACGTGTATTTCAGGGGTGCGCGGGAAGTTCCACACGCGATTTCAGCAGGGTACGTGTATTTCCGGGGTGCGCGGGAAGTTCCACACGCGATTTCAGCAGGGTACGTGTATTTCAGGGGTGCGCGGGAAGTTCCACACGCGATTGGCCCAGTGCGAGCAGGGTACGTGTATTTCAGGGGTGCGCGGGAATTTCCACACGCGATTTCAGCAGGGTACATGTATTTCAGGGGTGCGCGGGAAGTTCCACACGCGATTTCATCAGGGTACGTGTATTTCAGGGGTGCGCGGGAAGTTCCACACGTGATTGGCCCAGTGCGAGCAGGGTACGTGTATTTCAGGGGTGCGCGGGAATTTCCACACGCGATTTTAGCAGGGTACGTGTATTTCAGGGGTACGCGGGAAGTTCCACACGCGATTTCAGCAGGGTACGTGTATTTCAGGGGAGCGCGGGAAGTTCCACACGCGATTGGCCCAGTGCGAGCAGGGTACGTGTATTTCAGGGGTGCGCGGGAATTTCCACACGCGATTTCAGCAGGGTACGTGTATTTCAGGGGTGCGCGGGAAGTTCCACACGCGATTTCATCAGGGTACGTGTATTTCAGGGGTTCTGGGGAGTACCACACGTGAATTGGCCGTGTGGGCCCTCCCAGGTGTACGCTCCACAACCTCCACGGACCCTGCAGGCAGCCCACACCACGGGGGACTACCCTGCACCCATGCTCATGTCCCGCAGGCCGCCCATCCACCATGGGCATGCCCCCCAGCCAACCCACATGTCACCTTGCACTACTGATCAACAATGCATGTCTCCCACCACCCCCACCCCCCTGCCACCATGGGCAGCCTCCACCAGGCCCCCACTCATGTCTACCATCACCCCCACCCCCCAGCATCCAGGGTCACCCTCCACCAGGACCCCACTCATGTCTCCCACCACCCCCACCCCCCAGCATCCAGGGTCACCCTCCACCAGGCCCCCACTCATGTCTCCCACCACCCCCACCCCCCAGCCACCAGGGGCAGCCTCCACCAGGCCCCCACTCATGTCTCCCACCACCCCCACCCCCCAGCAGTGCAGGGGCAGCCTCCACCAGGCCCCCACTCATATCTACCACCACCCCCACCCCCCAGCAGTGCAGGGGCACCCTCCACCAGGCCCCCACTCATGTCTCCCACCACCCCCACCCCCCAGCCACCAGGGGCACCCTCCACCAGGCCCCCACCCATGTCTCCCACCACCCCCACCCCCCAGCAGTGCAGGGGCAGCCTCCACCAGGCCCCCACTCATGTCCCCTATCACCCCCACCCCCCCGCCACCAGGGGCACCCTCCACCAGGCCCCCACCCATGTCTCCCACCACCCCCACCCCCCAGCCACCATGGGCACCCTCCACCAGGCCCCCACCCATGTCTCCCACCACCCCCACCCCCCAGCAGTGCAGGGGCAGCCTCCACCAGGCCCACACTCATGTCCCCTATCACCCCCACCCCCCCGCCACCAGGGGCAGCCTCCACCAGGCCCCCACCCATGTCTCCCACCACCCCCAGCCACCAGGGGCACCCTCCACCAGGCCCCCACCCATGTCTCCCACCACCCCCACCCCCCAGCCACCAGGGGCACCCTCCACCAGGCCCCCACCCATGTCTCTCACCACCCCCACCCCCCAGCCACCAGGGGCACCCTCCACCAGGCCCCCACTCATGTCTCCCACCACCCCCACCCCCCAGCCACCAGGGGCAGCCTCCACCAGGCCCCCACTCATGTCTCCCACCACCCCCACCCCCCAGCAGTGCAGGGGCACCCTCCACCAGGCCCCCACTCATGTCTCCCACCACCCCCACCCCCCAGCCACCAGGGGCACCCTCCACCAGGCCCCCACCCATGTCTCCCACCACCCCCACCCCCCAGCAGTGCAGGGGCAGCCCCCACCAGGCCCCCACTCATGTCTTCCACCACCCCCACCCCCCAGCCACCATGGGCACCCTCCACCAGGCCCCCACCCATGTCTCCCACCACCCCCACCCCCCAGCAGTGCTGGGGCAGCCTCCACCAGGCCCCCACTCATGTCCCCTATCACCCCCACCCCCCCGCCACCAGGGGCAGCCTCCACCAGGCCCCCACCCATGTCTCCCACCACCCCCACCCCCCCAGTCACCAGGGGCACCCTCCACCAGGCCCCCACTCATGTCTGCCACCACCCCCACCCCCACCATCCAGGGGCACCCTCCACCAGGCCCCCACTCATGTCTCCCACCACCCCCACCCCCCAGCAGTGCAGGGGCAGCCCCCACCAGGCCCCCACTCATGTCTCCCACCACCCCCACCCCCGCAGCCACCAGGGGCACCCTCCACCAGGCCCCCACTCATGTCTCCCACCACCCCCACCCCCCCAGTTACCAGGGGCACCCTCCACCAGGCCCCCACTCATGTCTCCCACCACCCCCACCCCCCACCATCCAGGGGCAGCCTCCACCAGGCCCCCACTCATGTCTCCCACCACCCCCACCCCCCCAGTCACCAGGGGCACCCTCCACCAGGCCCCCACTCATGTCTCCCACCACCCCCAGCCCCCAGCAGTGCAGGGGCAGCCCCCACCAGGCCCCCACTCATGTCTCCCACCACCCCCACCCCCCAGCCACCATGGGCACCCTCCACCAGGCCCCCACCCATGTCTCCCACCACCCCCACCCCCCAGCATCCAGGGTCACCCTCCCCCAGGCCCCCACTCATGTCTCCCACCACCCCCACCCCCCAGCAGTGCAGGGGCAGCCTCCACCAGGCCCCCACTCATGTCTACCATCACCCCCACCCCCCAGCATCCAGGGTCACCCTCCACCAGGCCCCCACTCATGTCTCCCACCACCCCCACCCCCCTGCCACCATGGGCAGCCTCCACCAGGCCCCCACTCATGTCTCCCACCACCCCCACCCCCCAGCCACCAGGGGCAGCCTCCACCAGGCCCCCACTCATGTCTCCCACCACCCCCACCCCCCTGCCACCAGGGGCAGCCTCCACCAGCCCCCCACTCATGTCTCCCACCACCCCCACCCCCCAGCAGTGCAGGGGCAGCCTCCACCAGGCCCCCACTCATGTCTCCCACCACCCCCACCCCCCAGCAGTGCAGGGGCACTCTCCACCAGGCCCCCACTCATGTCTCCCACCACCCCCACCCCCCAGCAGTGCAGGGGCAGCACCCACCAGGCCCCCACTCATGTCTCCCACCACCCCCACCCCCCAGCCACCATGGGCACCCTCCACCAGGCCCCCACCCATGTCTCCCACCACCCCCACCCCCCAGCATCCAGGGTCACCCTCCCCCAGGCCCCCACTCATGTCTCCCACCACCCCCACCCCCCAGCAGTGCAGGGGCAGCCTCCACCAGGCCCCCACTCATGTCTCCCACCACCCCACCCCCCAGCCACCAGGGGCAGCCTCCACCATGCCCCCACTCATGTCTCCCACCACCCCCACCCCCCTGCCACCAGGGGCAGCCTCCACCAGGCCCCCACCCATGTCTCCCACCACCCCCACCCCCCAGCATCCAGGGTCACCCTCCCCCAGGCCCCCACTCATGTCTCCCACCACCCCCACCCCCCAGCAGTGCAGGGGCAGCCTCCACCAGGCCCCCACTCATGTCTACCATCACCCCCACCCCCCAGCATCCAGGGTCACCCTCCACCAGGCCCCCACTCATGTCTCCCACCACCCCCACCCCCCTGCCACCATGGGCAGCCTCCACCAGGCCCCCACTCATGTCTCCCACCACCCCCACCCCCCAGCCACCAGGGGCAGCCTCCACCAGGCCCCCACTCATGTCTCCCACCACCCCCAACCCCCTGCCACCAGGGGCAGCCTCCACCAGCCCCCCACTCATGTCTCCCACCACCCCCACCCCCCAGCAGTGCAGGGGCAGCCTCCACCAGGCCCCCACTCATGTCTCCCACCACCCCCACCCCCCAGCAGTGCACGGGCACTCTCCACCAGGCCCCCACTCATGTCTCCCACCACCCCCACCCCCCAGCAGTGCAGGGGCAGCCCCCACCAGGCCCCCACTCATGTCTCCCACCACCCCCACCCCCCAGCCACCATGGGCACCCTCCACCAGGCCCCCACCTATGTCTCCCACCACCCCCACCCCCCAGCATCCAGGGTCACCCTCCCCCAGGCCCCCACTCATGTCTCCCACCACCCCCACCCCCCAGCAGTGCAGGGGCAGCCTCCACCAGGCCCCCACTCATGTCTACCATCACCCCCACCCCCCAGCATCCAGGGTCACCCTCCACCAGGCCCCCACTCATGTCTCCCACCACCCCCACCCCCCTGCCACCATGGGCACCCTCCACCAGGCCCCCACTCATGTCTCCCACCACCCCCACCCCCCTGCCACCATGGGAAGCCCCCACCAGGTCCTCACAATCCCCAATCATGTGCGTAATGGACAGCCTCCACAGCCAAAATGCCCTACCAAGTAACCCATTCACCCACATGGAAATGGAAATCACATGTTACACCCCCAATGTTCATTAAGCTAATGAACCCATGTCCGTCACACACAATGGTTGCAATTGAATGGGAAAACACACAACATGACATGCATGAAACCAATGAGATGATACCACACAGTGAAGTATGGAAACAAAATTGTATTGAAAAAAATAAAGAATGCTAAAGAAAGAAAACAAACTACAATGTGAATGAGAAAAAAAAAGCTGCATGTCCGTATAAAAACACAAAACTGCAAATCAGAATCCAAAAAATATTTGCCCAAAGTCAAAAGTTAAAAAATCTCCATGCAATAAAGAACTATGTAAAAAACTACCAAGGGTCCATGAGCCCAACTGAACAAAGGAAACCTACTAAAAAACCTACCTAAAAATCAACTATATACAAAAAGCGGAGCGTGTCCGTCGACTCCAAATCATAATAAGAAAGAAAGGAAACCTAAAACTAAAGAACTATATACAAAGGCGGCGGGCAAGTCCAGCGGCTCACTCCGTGGTGTCCCGGGCCAGGGCATCATCGAACTCCTGTTCGATGTCCCGGAGGCGGTCCAGTTCCATGGCCCCGAGGGTCCGCAGGGACGATGCCGTGTCCTCCTCAAACCCCCTGCGGATTGCCTCGAGGCACTCGGCCCGCCTCAGGGCCCTCCGCATGGAGTTCTCCGCCCTGACCATTGTGAGCCGCGCCTCTTCCGCCCGCCGCCGCTCCGCACCTAAGGCGTGGCCCAACCGCTGCCACACGGAAGACACTCTCTGTCCTGGGTCCCCCTGCCCTCCGGCCGATGCCTGCCCCTCCGATGTCGAAAGCCCCGAGCCTTCATGTCTCCCACCATGTTGCTGCTGCTGCTGCTCTGCCTCTGCCCGTGCACTGCCTCCTGCTGCCTGCACATTCTCCGCCGGCTGGGATGCAGTTGTTGATGTGGCCACCCCTGCTGGACCTCGGACTCCCGACTGTGGCAGGGATGCCTCCTCCACCAGCCTGGCCGCACCGTCAGAGGCAGCTCCACAGGGCACCCAGGTGACTGATGGGTGGGAAGATGGAACAGAGGACGACTGGTGCGTAGGGGGTCCAGTTGAGGAGGGGGTCGGAGCAAGCCCCATCAGATGGAGGAATCCGGCCTGGGTGACCTGTCCCAGCAGGCTGACGTGGTCAACGAGCCATTCGAGATGACGTGCAGTCTCTCCATGAAAAGACTGCAGGTCACCTCGCATGGCCCGTTGACGCAACGCCACACCAGCCAGGACAGGCTCAACCCGGACCTGGATGGCCACGTCCGCAGACAGAGGAAGGCCAGTTCATGTCAGCTCATCCCCTGCCTGAAAACGGGTCTGGACGTAGGCATCCCTGCTGGTGCAAGATGATGCAAGGACAGGATCGGGGACAGGATTGCACACAGGCACCTCCGCGGCCGCCTGTGCTGCCTCCTGTCCCTGGTCCTGCACTGCACCACTAGCACCAGTGGGATCCCCACCTCCAGGCCCCGTCTCTGGTGCTTGCACGGCCCCCTCCTCCACCAAACCCCCCACCAACCTGGATGACTCCGTGCCATCTTCCCCTGTTGGGCCCTGTGGGGTCCAAGCTGCCCCTTCTGCTGCCGAGGAGTCCAACTGCAACCTCCGCCTCTTGGACCTCCTCCCGGCAGCTGCGGCCTGGGACGCGGCACCGGACTCCTCACTCCCCGACGAGATGACAACACGGGAGGGGAGCCGGGCCTTGCGTCTCCGGCTGGCGGTCGGATCCCCGGCGCTGTGCTCCACAGCACCTTCTCCGCCCTCTTCATCAGTTGACGCTGCAGACAGGGAGAAACAAAACACAGGCATCAGGGCACTGTACAATGGACACATACACGCATGACAGTTGCACATGAGTGGCATTGGCAAACCTCAGACATGTCATCACAATCCCCAACACACATGTCATTGCAACTCACACACATGAGCCATACCACAGCCATATCGCAACTGCCACCACCATCCCTACACATACAACAGCATCAGCAGCCAAAAGGGAGCCAGACATCACATGCAACACAGGAAGTGCACCACACATGTACACACAGCACCACACTTGTATGCATGTCTACACCTCTGCCAAGTCTTGCACTGTTCAGACGGGCATCCATGTCACATCTGCCAATCAGGCTTCCACATACCGCTGTCACATGCATCCATGTTGCATCACTGTTGCACCCTTGACAAATACACACACATGCACATGTACACAGTGCTCATACATGCAGCCGAAAACAACATACATGCCTGACATCACGGACATGTCTACTTACATACACATTCATCCAAACATGTGTGCACGCACAACTGCATTTGCCATGCAAGCCCACACACACAAGCACCATCCATGTCTCACACATTACAGCCCTCGCATGTGTCAGACCCACGGCCCTGTACACCCCCACCCATACTCGACCCCATACAAACAGATGTGCAACTGGCACAATGCCGAATAATCACCACACGCACTGCTCACAATCAGGATGCATGTACACTCACCGCTCGACTCCAGACGGGTCTGCTTCTCTAGGACCTGGACGTGGAGCGCTGGGGATATGCGTTCCAGGACCCCCATCTGTTCTTCCGACAAGTGGCCCCGGCGCCCCTTGGCATCCGCTGCCTTCAAGAGGCGCCGGGCCATGTTCAGGGTCCTGGACCTGAAGTCCTCCCAGCGCTTCCCGACATGTTGTAAGTACCGGACTGCCACCCGCTCCGCGTTGATGGCAGTCACGATGTCAGTCCAGATCCGAGTCCGTCCTTCCTTGTCGCCGCGGGAACTTCCGAAGATGGCATCATACTGCCCCAGGACTTGCTCCACCAGGACACCAACTTCGGTGGCACTGAAGCTGGTGCCCCTCTGCCTCTCTGGCCGGGGGTTGTCAATGGTCACAGATGGTGTTTGCCCCGACATGACAACCCCAGAGGCAGGAGTGGGTGGGCAACTGGGTCCTGGGGCTGGGCTGTGGAGCGATGGAATTCCAGTCGGGAGTCTTCGGTTCCAGCAGGGGTGGTCACAGCAACAGCACCCCTGGCTGATGTGCAGGCAGCAAATGGCAGTGCACGTGGGCAGCAGGCAGTCAGGCAGCAGCAGATGGCAGGTGGGAGCGTGCTCGGGGCTCTGGGGGGCAGTAGTCTGGCCTTCTGGGCAGGAGCGTGGTCTTCCGTGTGCTTACGCGTGGCCAGCTTGGTACGGAGTGATTTGGCACGTGAAAATCCTGCACGTCAGCGTGAAAACCGAGGAAAGGCCCTTAGCGCGTAAGTGCGTCAGCACGCATACGCGAATCTATTGGACCAAAGGCCCTCAGCGCGTAAGCGCGTCTGTGACGTGACCCGCACGGGTGTTTCCCACACAGCACGTGATGACAGAGCACACGTGGAAAGACTGCACGTCAGAGTGTCATCGCGTGTAATTGGACAGCACGGCAGAGTCTCATTGCGGTTAATTGGACAGCACGTCAGGGTGTCATCGCGTGTAATTGGACAAAAGTGCGCGTACACACGATTGGCCTATGTACGTGTATATCAGGTGTGCGCGGACACTTACACACGCAAGTACGTCAGCGCACCTGAATCCCGGTGTGCGCGGGAATTTCCACACGCTATTGGACTGGGTACTGGATTTCAGGGGTGCGCGGGTCACACGCTCGCCTACAACACGCGCAACGCATTAATTTGCGCGCTAAAAAAATAACAAGCTCAGACCCAGGATGAACATACCGTTCCTAGCAGCAGTGGGCGTGGCCTACCAAAGGAGGAGCAGGAGGAGGATAGTCAGGGCCAGAATATTCACACCCAGAACCAGCCTTTTCGGGATGCCTGATGACCAGGTGCATGGGAGGTACAGGTTTCCACCACACATCATACTGGACCTGGTGAGTGAGTGGGAGGATGACCTCACATCACCCACCCTGTGCTCCCAAGCACTCAGCCCCCTGGAGAAGGTCCTCAATGTACTGCACTTCTTAGCCACTGGATCATTTCAGCGGACAAGTGCCATTGTGGGTGGTGTATCACAGGCCACCCAGTCACGCTGCGCTCACCAGGTCTTGAACATCATCACTGCACGCCCATCAGTCCGCAGGCACATATACCTGCCCAGAACCCCTGCAGAAAGGCATGCTGCCGCCCTGGACTTCTACGCTGTGGCACGATTCCCCAAAGTGCTAGGTGCCATCGACTGCACCCATGTGGCTCTACGTCCCCCCAGGGCATCTGAGCACATCTATAGGAACCGCAAGCACTGGCATTCCATCAACATGCAGGTAGTATGTAATGCCAAGGGAATCATCACCTCAGTATATGCCAACTATCCCGGGTCCACCCACGACAGCTTCATTTACCGAATGTCCACCCTAAGCCGGGACCTAGAAGCTGGGCGGCATGGCGATACATGGCCGCTTGGTGAGTATGAATGCCACTGCACATGCATGCATGTCAGATACTGAGCAAGGTCACAACCCCACCAATGATACCAATCACCACCTCCACAGGGGACAGTGCCTACCCTCTCAGCCCCCACATGATGACGCCAATTCGGAACCCCACCACGCCACCCCAGGTAAGATATAACGCAGGCCACATTACAACCCGGGGCATAGTGGAGCGTACATTCGGAGTGCTGAAGTCACGCTTTTGCTCCCTTGACCGTTCTAGCGGGCAGCTGTTGTACGCTCCCCCAGTAGTGTGCAGGATCATAGTGGCAGCATGTGTCCTGCACAACGTTGCAACACGCCGGGGCCTGGCCGTGGACATGGTGGTGCCCCCCCATCCCCAACCACATGCACAGCCGCTGCGCATGGGAGGGGAAAGGGCACGGGGGAGGCAGCCGTACACAGCTAGTGGCTAATTACTTCACATAGAAATCACACCCCTGTGGAGTGCACACTGCCCTGCCACATTCCATCTGACAATCAATGATGACTCAACCTGACACTGACCCTGAATGTCTGGAGAAAGAACCGTGAAAACCATATCAGCCTGAGATTGTTCACCTGGAAGTGTCACAATGTGTGCATCCCTACCCACACAGACACCACCAATGCAGTTTTGTGAAGTTGCACATTCAAGCAGCTAAAATGAATGCCCACTTGCAAAATGCAACAAGAGGACAGTGCCATGTCAGCCAACCCAACCCCAGCACCGCCACACCACACACCGTGCCATGTCATGCTATTTGCAGGTAAACAAAGTAATCCACACAACATGATACTAGTGTCACAATGTACAGTGTCCCTATTAGATACTTGCAACACCTGAAATGCTCACAGTAATGCCGGACCAACAACAAACTTGAGCACGTACTACCATTAACATGACATCACTAATGTTAAATATTAGTAGTCTCACCACCTGGAAATGCCTGCACTCCCACCACTACCAACTGTGCAGTGTTGGCGCCATGTAGAGTTGTAGGTGCACTGCTGCCAACATGGACCACATCTCCAGACTAGAGGTCCTTGTGTAGACATGAGGAAGGGACCTGCAAATTGGGAGGTAGACACAGAAGATGAGTTACACATCAATGCAACATGCAGTGTACAACACAACAGCAATATGCACTAGGAATGTATACACAGTATTGACTACAGACTGCCCACACAGCTCATGGGAGTCCAACGTCACTGTGTAATTCACTGTCACTTGGGCACACCCTTTGCAAGCCCATGGAAACGGGAAGCAGGAGGGGTGTGTGTGACTCAAACCCAAGCATCTGAACCAAATACATTACAAGCCTGCATGTGCCCAGCCACAATGCAGCGTATGCCCACAGGAACCACGGAAGCCAACAAATCGTCCCAAAAAAATAGGGAATAAAATAAATAAAAATAAAAATAAAAATAAAAAAAAATAAAAAATGGCCATTGAAGGGCCCGGGGGGGGGGGGGTTGGGGAGGCCACCCAGGAGGTCCGAAGGCAGGATCCACACCAGAACCCACCTGCGTGGATCCTGGGAAAAAAAAACACCTCCATGGGCTCATGGCCCACACGGCTACCCTATTGTGGGAGTATCACTGCTGTCGCTATTATCACCCTGTGCAGCTGCATCCGGAGGTGGTTGCACTATGGGAGGCAGCCCACGCAAGGCCCTAGTCTGCTCCTCCATGGCTGCAAGCATGCGGGTGTGGTAGGTCTGGTTCTGGAGGATTGTGCGGAGGTCCCCATGCAACAACTCACGGGACGCCCGGACCTCCGCCCTCGTTGCCTGCATCTCAGCTGAGAGCGTACGGGTGAGACGCTCCAGCTGCTGTTCTGTCCTTTGGTGTGTTGAAGCCTCAAGCTCAACAAGAGTCGTCCTGAGGTGAAGGAGCTCCTGCCTCGGGGCTTCCCTGTGGCCCTGGGACTCAATGGAGATGGCCTCCTGCAGAGTCGCCAGTGCCGCCCGCCTGTCCCTGTTGGACCCCAACATGTCCTCCCTGTGTGACTGGCAGATGGAGTCGGTTGCCTGCTCTAGTCGCTCCATCAGCCTTTCAGGGGGGACAATGGAAGTGGCCACCCTATCCATGGCCTGAGCCATCATCTCGGATGATGCTGCCTGTTGGGTTGCCATACCGTAAATGGATTGCTCCCATGCGGTATTGCCAGGTGGCGTACGGCCACCACGTCGGCGGGCACCACACCTGTCTGGGGCAAGGCGAACTGCGCCTTGCTGTGCCGGCACTGCCTGAGGCTGCAGGACTGTATTCCCCCTCTGATCTGCTGGCCCCGGAACAGGATCAGATGTCGCGGAGTGTGACCCTGCATCCGTAACCACCAAAGGCGTAGCTGCCAACACTGACATCCCCATTGAGGGTTCTGACCCTGGTGCAGGTGGGTGAGACAGAACAGAATCCCTCCCTGGAACACTCACCTGCGACGGCACGTAGGTCTCATCCGAATCAACACCTGAGTACAGCTCGGGGGAGGTGCAGCCAGAGACACCCCTTGAGAGCAGGACCTGCAACACTTGTGGGTTCTCACCCACCACCACACCACGTCCCTCACTGGTGGTTGGTCGGCCCTCGGACCCCTCCTGGGTCTGCACCATCTCCACAACCCCAGCAGTATCAGGTGCGTCTTCCCCAGCAAAGACATTAAAACAAAGAAATGGAAACAGGCATTAGCACCATGGCACACAATGAGGGCTGAGAAGCAAGAGAACCAGTACTTGTTTGACACATGTCCCACATGACTAAAACCCTCCCATGCATGCACCCTCACTGCGTATGAAGGGCAGGAAAATGGCACACACTGATGACACCAAGATGGAAGATGAACACATTTTCTGCATGCTGCCTGGCAGTGGCATCACACATTGGCCTGTGATTGGCAGGTGAAACACACATGCCATCACACAGATGGCATGTACCATTGCTATTGAGTGAAGATGGAGAGGAGGGCAGCACCTATTCATTCAGTCCAGTTCCCGCATGTAATAGCTTTTCTAATTCAAACAGGTCAGATTCTTCACCTGGAGCTGCCAGTCCGAAATGGTGCAATTGCACAGGGACATGTTTGTACAAATGATATCCAGGTAACAAAGTCACTCCACTTTACCATAGCCATGTCAGACATGTGACTAGAGGACTGCGACATGCCAAGTAATAGTGGTGGAATGCAAACAATCTGACTAAATGAACAGTGAAAAATCAAGCAACAATGTTGTGGCAAGGTGACACTTCAAGGGCAACAGGCGTGCAGTTGGGCTAGATGTCTACTGTTGGCAGAAGGGATACTGCTATGGCCAAATGCAGCTGCGCAGGATGTATTGCATGAAGCACATGGCTGACCCATACGACTCAGGCGCACACACTCTCACCTGTCACACAAACAGAAGCCCTCACACACACCATGCACATGGATGACACACACATGCATGTGCACTCACCGGACAATGCCTCGTAATCAGCCAGATCTCCCACACCTTGGATCTGTTCCTCCGTGACGTAGGTCCCAGCGACTGACTCATGTGGAGTGAGTTCCATGTCTACTACTGGAGACCCACCTCCAGTCACTAGAGTTGCGGCATGACTTGAGGCCAGCTTACTCTTTGCCCTGCGCTTTAGGTCATTCCAGCGCTTATAGCAATCATTGGCTGTGCGCCTCACGATTCCAAGGGCACTTACGATGTCCGCAACGGTCTGCCAGTGTGCCTGGCGTTGTGCAGGTGTGGTCTTGGATCCTGCAACAATGACCATCTCGTTGTCATGTGCGGACACATACTCGACAAGTGCATTCAGTTCGTCAGCCGTGTCTGGGGCATCAGCCTGTGCCGGACGAGCACTCTTCCTCTTCCGCTTGGAAGGTGGTGGTGATCCTGAGTGTCCTGCGCCGCTCTGGACACTAGGGGCAGGAGCCCTGGTGGACTCTGTATCAGGAGTGTGGGATTGCACACTCAGCATGGGAGTTGGTGCAGGCATTGGCTCTAGTGTGATGGTGTCAGGGGGAATGTCAGCAGCATGGACTAGGACCGACATTGTCCGGGCTGGGTGTGTGAGGGCTGGGGTGGATGGAGCCGCAGCTGCCCCTGCAGCCTCTCCGCCCTGCCTACTTGGTGCAGCAGATGACCTTGCTGCCCCAGATGCACGTGGCATGGTGACATCAACGTGCACCAGCGCACGTGTCATAGGCCTGCTGACCTGGAAGTCAGCCATGGAGTCAGCCAGGTCTGGTGCCACAATGGGCTGGTCCAACAAGGGCTGAGCATGGATGGTGTCAGCCACATCAGCCTCAACAGGAGGGGGGGGGATTATGGGTGCCCTTGACTGGTCCTCCACACATGGGGGGACAGGCTCACCCTGCAAGTAACAACCACGTCCCCTACCGGATCCACCACGGCCACCACTTGTGGCTCTTCCACCTTTGCCACCCTTACGGAATCCTCGCCTCCCAGCCATGGCACTGATGTTAATGTGCGTATGGGAGTGGCTGTAAAATATTGTCCTGGGCAATTGGGGGTCAAAGGGGTTGGGTACCAGATGGTAATTGTACCCTAGTGCTCTTGCAAGGCTGATTGTAACCCCTGGGGAAAGATGACGGGTCACGCTACGCACAGGAGCCCCAAAAAAGGGAGATGACGTGCACGCAACCCCTCCTAGACCACGTGTGCAGAAAGAAAAACCTGCACTACGCTGTGGCACCCAGTAACAAGAGAATGAACGTATGCGTGTCACACGCAGCCTAGAATGACCTCTGAAGGGGTAGGCTACACACGGGGCAAGCACAGATGTTAGATACGTTCGTGACTCACCGTCTGCCAGGTAAAAGAGCGTGAAAAAGGAGCGCGTTTGGTTGGCAACACCCCCGCCAAAAGAAGATTTGTATGCTGTCTGAGGAGACAGGACAACAGTAGAAGGGAACACTGTTTGAGGGAACAGGCCCAGGTAAACCAGTAAAAGAGAAAAAAGAGAAAAAGCTGTCAGAGGTAACAGGGAATACGAACTTGAAACGCTGTGAAGTAAATCGCGTGTGAAACGACAAGAAGTACAGAATTCACCCACTCGCTCTCCACGAAAAGCACGTACAAGGAAATGGTGTTCTACACGTACCTTTTATACAGGCCCACACGTCCAGCGTCACTTACGCGGCGTGTATGCGCTAGGGCCATTTCCACCAATCACACGCGATTACACTCTGACGTGCAGTCTTTCCACGTGTGCTCTGTCATCACGTGCTGTGTGGGAAACACCCGTGCGGGTCACGTCACAGACGCGCTTACGCGCTGAGGGCCTTTGGTCCAATAGAATCGCGTATGCGTGCTGACGCGCTTACGCGCTAAGGGCCTTTCCTCGGTTTTCACGCTGACGTGCAGGATTTTCACATGCCAAATCACTCCGTACCAAGCTGGCCACGCGTAAGCACACGGAATACCACGCTCCTGCCCGGAAGGCCGAACTACTGCCCCCCAGAGCCCCGAGCACGCTCCCACCTGCCATCTGCTGCTGCCTGACTGCCTGCTGCCCCTGCACTGCTGGGGGGTGGTGGTAGACATGAGTGGGGGCCTGGTGGAGGGTGCCCCTGCACTGCTGGGGGGTGGGGGTGATGGTAGACATGAGTGGGGGCCTGGTGGAGGCTGCCCCTGCACTGCTGGGGGGTGGGGGTGGTGGGAGACATGAGTGGGGGCCTGGTGGAGGGTGCCCCTGGTGGCTGGGGGGTGGGGGTGGTGGGAGACATGGGTGGGGGCCTGGTGGAGGCTGCCCCTGCACTGCTGGGGGGTGGGGTTGCAGGGGGACATGAGCAGGTGTGCAGGGTAGTCCCCTGTTTTGTGGGCTGCCTGCAGGGGCCGTCAAGGGTGTACAGGGAACACCTGTGAGGACCCACCCAGCCTAATCGCGTGTGGAACTTCCCGCGCACCCCTGTAATACACGTACCAAGCCAAATCGCATGTGATAATTCCCGCGCACCCCTGTAATACACGTACCTGGCCAAATCGCATGTGAGAATTCCCGCGCACCCCTGTAATACACGTACCCTGCTGAAATCGCGTGTAAAACTTCCCGCGCACCCCTGAAATACACGCGCCCAGGCTATTCGCGTGTGGAACTTCCCGCGCACCCCTGAAGTACACGCGCACAGGCTATTCGCGTGTGGAACTTCCCGCGCACCCCTGAAGTACACGCGCCCAGGCTATTCGCATGTGGATCTTCCCGCGCACCCCTGAAATACACGCGCACAGGCTATTCGCGTGTGGAACTTCCCGGTCACCCCTGAAATACACGCGCCCAGGCTATTCGCGTGTGGAACTTCCCGCGCACCCCTGAAATACACGCGCCCAGGCTATTCGAGTGTGGAACTTCCCGCGCACCCCTGAAATACACGCGCCCAGGCTATTCGCGTGTGGAACTTCCCGCGCACCCCTGAAATACACGCGCACAGGCTATTCGCGTGTGGAACTTCCCGCGCACCCCTGAAATACACGCGCACAGGCTATTCGCGTGTGGAACTTCCCGCGCACCCCTGAAATACACGCGCACAGGCTATTCGCGTGTGGAACTTCCCGCGCACCCCTGAAATACACGCGCACAGGCTATTCGCGTGTGGAACTTCCCGCGCACCCCTGAAATACACGCGCCCAGGCTATTCGCGTGTGGAACTTCCCGCGCACCCCTGAAATACACGCGCCCAGGCTATTCGCGTGTGGAACTTCCCGCGCACCCCTGAAATACACGCGCCCAGGCTATTCGCGTGTGGAACTTCCCGCGCACCCCTGAAATACACGCGCCCAGGCTATTCGCGTGTGGAACTTCCCGCGCACCCCTGAAATACACGAGCCCAGGCTATTCGCGTGTGGAACTTCCCGCGCACCCCTGAAATACACGCGCCCAGGCTATTCGCGTTTGGAACTTCCCGCGCACCCCTGAAATACACGCGCCCAGGCTATTCACGTGTGGAACTTCCCGCGCACCCCTGAAATACACGTAGCACGCTGGGAGACATGAGTGGGGGCCTGGTGGAGGGTGCCCCTGGTGACTGGGGGGTGGGGGTGGTGGGCGACATGGGTGGGGGCCTGGTGGAGGGTGCCCCTGGTGGCTGGGGGGGTGGGGGTGGTGGGAGACATGAGTGGGGGCCTGGTGGGGGCTGCCCCTGCACTGCTGGGGGGTGGGGGTGGTGGGAGACATGAGTGGGGGCCTAGTGGAGAGTGCCCCTGGATGCTGGGGGGTGGGGGTGGTGGGAGACATGAGTGGGGGCCTGGTGGAGGGTGCCCCTGCACTGCTGGGGGGTGGGGGTGGTGGGAGACATGGGTGGGGGCCTGGTGGAGGGTGCCCCTGGTGGCTGGAGGGGGTGGGGGTGGTGGGAGACATGAGTGGGGGCCTGGTGGGGGCTGCCCCTGCACTGCTGGCGGGTGGGGGTGGTGGGAGACATGGGTGGGGGCCTGGTGGAGGCTGCCCCTGCACTGCTGGGGGGTGGGGGTGCAGGGGGACATGAGCAGGTGTGCAGGGTAGTCCCCTGTTTTGTGGGCTGCCTGCAGGGGCCGTCGAGGGTGTACATGGAACACCTGTGAGGACCCACCCAGCCTAATCGCGTGTGTAACTTCCCACGCACCCCTGTAATACACGTACCAAGCCAAATCGCGTGTGATAATTCCCGCGCACCCCTGAAATACACGCGCCCAGGCTATTCGCGTGTGGAACTTCCCGCGCACCCCTGAAATACACGCGCCCAGGCTATTCGCCTGTGGAACTTCCCGCGCACCCCTGAAATACACGCGCCCAGGCTATTCGCGTGTGGAACTTCCCGCGCACCCCTGAAATACACGCGCCAGGCTATTCGCGTGTGGAACTTCCCGCGCACCCCTGAAATACACGCGCCCAGGCTATTCGCGTGTGGAACTTCCCGCGCACCCCTGAAATACACGCGCCCTGGCTATTCGCGTGTGGAACTTCCCGCGCACCCCTGAAATACACGTACCCTGCTGAAATCGCGTGTAAAAGTTCCCGCGCATCCCTGTAATGCACGTACCCTGGCTAATCGCGTGTATAACTTCACGCGTACCCCTGATATGCACGTTACCCGCTTTGCGTTCCTTGTTTGGCAGCCCTGTAAACTGGTCCAGGGTTAGCGCAGCCCTTTGCGATGATTTAGCGATTTTGATGGCTTTTCCTTGCGCGAGGGCGTTCTTGGGGGCGTTACTGGCGCTGCTGCAGGGTCGCTGCGATACTCTGCGCCACGGCTGGTTTGGGAGCCTAAAATCCATGAATACGCTGTGCGCGGAAATCGGTTTTAGCGCACGTGCCTGGCGCAGACAATCGCACGCGGACACTCTGCGCCAGCCGCTTGCGACACTTTTCTGCGAAATTCTATGAATTACCCTGTAAACCTGTTGGGGAAAGGAAAGCCTGGAGCCTCTTTAAAGGAGGCTTATGTGTGTTCTCCTACATTGGATTTCGCGCTTACATCGGACCCAATCCCCAGTGGCTCTGGTAACATCAGACGGGACAGAATGGAAGAGGGTCTGTCCTTCTCCTACCAGCGCCCACCGCACAGAAGACTCTCCTTGGACAACTCTGCAAACACTCATCAGCAAAAATCATCGAGTGTTGCCCAGCCACCTTTTCTTACACCCAGGAAGTCAACTACTCAAGGTTTACCACCGGTAAACAAAACTCCTTAAAAAAAAACAGATATCTTCGCCATTATGTCGGCTATGACAATAGCATTAGCTCCCTTCACAAAACTTTATGAATCCATGAACGATACTTTAAAGGACCACACGACACTCCAGGCAATGATACACACAAAACTGATTTATCTTGAAGGCTACGTAATGGCACAGGTGGACCGTCAAAAACAGTCCAATGATGAATCCCACCACAAGTTGCCAACACAGACCCTAGACGGTACACTAGGCCCCCTGGACGACGGGCGGCCTGTGGCCAAACCCATGAACGACAAGGCCAAAAAATAACATCACACATCAACCTAACTACATCAAGCGTGCAGAAAATCCAATTAAAGCCAACGGTCCTACCACCAACTAAAAAGACCGTAACTGGGGCAGAAAACTGCAGAAGCACGGAAGTGCTTCTAATCATAGACGAGACCGCGGATTTACACCCTGTGAACTCGGATCACCCCTTTCAAATTTTCACAAAAAAGGCCCACCAACCAGAAAGACCATCAACAACAGGAAAGAAACCTTCCGTAACCAAGGAACCTCAAACTCTATCAACCAGTCTTAAAAAGAAAACAACAGAAGTTCAATTGCCAACCGTATGTTTACCTATTAGTAACTCAGCTAAACATTCAACAACATATGGAGAGCAAAACAAAGCCTCACAATCACCCAAATCGTTAGACGATTTTATGGTAAACGAAAGCCTCATGAACATCAGTCAGCACCTAGAGGACATAGTCCTGCTAGCTCCCTCAAGCAAGACGTGACCTTCACCGGAACGCAAAGTGACATTTGGTACTTTTCCAGATAGTCCATCACAGAGTACACCTGAAGACACCTTGGCCTAAACCTCTCCATTTCTGACGCTTGAAGAGCGTCGCAAAAACATAATAAGAAGAGTTAGGGCCGACAAAGAAGGAGGGAAAATGGAAAATGTTTTTGGCAAATCGCAACAACCGCCAACGAAAAGGCCTTCACGATCTCCTACTTGGGTGTATTCAGTGGAGAGAGCTTCACCGGCTAGACACAGTTCAAAAATGCTCAGAGAAACTTGTAACCACGAGAAGGAGACAAGGCGTTCGTCAACCTATTTACGTTCGCACAAGAGACCTGCGCCCGAGCATCGACATTGATCGCATTGAAACGCTGTGAAGTAAATCGCGTGTGAAACGACAAGAAGTACAGAATTCACCCACTCGCTCTCCACGAAAAGCACGTACAAGGAAATGGTGTTCTACACGTACCTTTTATACAGGCCCACACGTCCAGCGTCACTTACGCGGCGTGTATGCGCTAGGGCCATTTCCACCAATTACACGCTTTGTCACTTCTGCGTGTAGGGCCATTTCCACCAATCACACGCGATTACACTCTGACGTGCAGTCTTTCCACGTGTGCTCTGTCATCACGTGCTGTGTGGGAAACACCCGTGCGGGTCACGTCACAGACGCGCTTACGCGCTGAGGGCCTTTGGTCCAATAGAATCGCGTATGCGTGCTGACGCGCTTACGCGCTAAGGGCCTTTCCTCGGTTTTCACGCTGACGTGCAGGATTTTCACATGCCAAATCACTCCGTACCAAGCTGGCCACGCGTAAGCACACGGAATACCACGCTCCTGCCCGGAAGGCCGAACTACTGCCCCCCAGAGCCCCGAGCACGCTCCCACCTGCCATCTGCTGCTGCCTGACTGCCTGCTGCCCCTGCACTGCTGGGGGGTGGTGGTAGACATGAGTGGGGGCCTGGTGGAGGGTGCCCCTGCACTGCTGGGGGGGTGGGGGTGGTGGTAGACATGAGTGGGGGCCTGGTGGAGGCTGCCCCTGCACTGCTGGGGGGTGGGGGTGGTGGGAGACATGAGTGGGGGCCTGGTGGAGGGTGCCCCTGGTGGCTGGGGGGTGGGGGTGGTGGGAGACATGGGTGGGGGCCTGGTGGAGGCTGCCCCTGCACTGCTGGGGGGTGGGGGTGCAGGGGGACATGAGCAGGTGTGCAGGGTAGTCCCCTGTTTTGTGGGCTGCCTGCAGGGGCCGTCAAGGGTGTACAGGGAACACCTGTGAGGACCCACCCAGCCTAATCGCGTGTGGAACTTCCCGCGCACCCCTGTAATACACGTACCAAGCCAAATCGCATGTGATAATTCCCGCGCACCCCTGTAATACACGTACCTGGCCAAATCGCATGTGAGAATTCCCGCGCACCCCTGTAATACACGTACCCTGCTGAAATCGCGTGTAAAACTTCCCGCGCACCCCTGAAATACACGCGCCCAGGCTATTCGCGTGTGGAACTTCCCGCGCACCCCTGAAGTACACGCGCACAGGCTATTCGCGTGTGGAACTTCCCGCGCACCCCTGAAGTACACGCGCCCAGGCTATTCGCGTGTGGATCTTCCCGCGCACCCCTGAAATACACGCGCACAGGCTATTCGCGTGTGGAACTTCCCGGTCACCCCTGAAATACACGCGCCCAGGCTATTCGCGTGTGGAACTTCCCGCGCACCCCTGAAATACACGCGCCCAGGCTATTCGAGTGTGGAACTTCCTGCGCACCCCTGAAATACACGCGCCCAGGCTATTCGCGTGTGGAACTTCCCGCGCACCCCTGAAATACACGCGCACAGGCTATTCGCGTGTGGAACTTCCCGCGCACCCCTGAAATACACGCGCACAGGCTATTCGCGTGTGGAACTTCCCGCGCACCCCTGAAATACACGCGCACAGGCTATTCGCGTGTGGAACTTCCCGCGCACCCCTGAAATACACGCGCACAGGCTATTCGCGTGTGGAACTTCCCGCGCACCCCTGAAATACACGCGCCCAGGCTATTCGCGTGTGGAACTTCCCGCGCACCCCTGAAATACACGCGCCCAGGCTATTCGCGTGTGGAACTTCCCGCGCACCCCTGAAATACACGCGCCCAGGCTATTCGCGTGTGGAACTTCCCGCGCACCCCTGAAATACACGAGCCCAGGCTATTCGCGTGTGGATTTTCCCGCGCACCCCTGAAATACACGCGCCCAGGCTATTCGCGTTTGGAACTTCCCGCGCACCCCTGAAATACACGCGCCCAGGCTATTCACGTGTGGAACTTCCCGCGCACCCCTGAAATACACGTAGCACGCTGGGAGACATGAGTGGGGGCCTGGTGGAGGGTGCCCCTGGTGACTGGGGGGTGGGGGTGGTGGGCGACATGGGTGGGGGCCTGGTGGAGGGTGCCCCTGGTGGCTGGGGGGGTGGGGGTGGTGGGAGACATGAGTGGGGGCCTGGTGGGGGCTGCCCCTGCACTGCTGGGGGGTGGGGGTGGTGGGAGACATGAGTGGGGGCCTGGTGGAGAGTGCCCCTGGATGCTGGGGGGTGGGGGTGGTGGGAGACATGAGTGGGGGCCTGGTGGAGGGTGCCCCTGCACTGCTGGGGGCTGGGGGTGGTGGGAGACATGGGTGGGGGCCTGGTGGAGGGTGCCCCTGGTGGCTGGAGGGGGTGGGGGTGGTGGGAGACATGAGTGGGGGCCTGGTGGGGGCTGCCCCTGCACTGCTGGCGGGTGGGGGTGGTGGGAGACATGGGTGGGGGCCTGGTGGAGGCTGCCCCTGCACTGCTGGGGGGTGGGGGTGCAGGGGGACATGAGCAGGTGTGCAGGGTAGTCCCCTGTTTTGTGGGCTGCCTGCAGGGGCCGTCGAGGGTGTACAGGGAACACCTGTGAGGACCCACCCAGCCTAATCGCGTGTGTAACTTCCCACGCACCCCTGTAATACACGTACCAAGCCAAATCGCGTGTGATAATTCCCGCGCACCCCTGAAATACACGCGCCCAGGCTATTCGCGTGTGGAACTTCCCGCGCACCCCTGAAATACACGCGCCCCAGGCTATTCGCCTGTGGAACTTCCCGCGCACCCCTGAAATACACGCGCCCAGGCTATCGCGTGTGGAACTTCCCGCGCACCCCTGAAATACACGCGCCAGGCTATTCGCGTGTGGAACTTCCCGCGCACCCCTGAAATACACGCGCCCAGGCTATTCGCGTGTGGAACTTCCCGCGCACCCCTGAAATACACGCGCCCAGGCTATTCACGTGTGGAACTTCCCGCGCACCCCTGAAATACACGTACCCTGCTGAAATCGCGTGTAAAAGTTCCCGCGCATCCCTGTAATGCACGTACCCTGGCTAATCGCGTGTATAACTTCACGCGTACCCCTGATATGCACGTTACCCGCTTTGCGTTCCTTGTTTGGCAGCCCTGTAAACTGCTCCAGGGTTAGCGCAGCCCTTTGCGATGATTTAGCGATTTTGATGGCTTTTCCTTGCGCGAGGGCGTTCTTGGGGGCGTTACTGGCGCTGCTGCAGGGTCGCTGCGATACTCTGCGCCACGGCTGGTTTGGGAGCCTAAAATCCATGAATACGCTGTGCGCGGAAATCGGTTTTAGCGCACGTGCCTGGCGCAGACAATCGCACGCGGACACTCTGCGCCAGCCGCTTGCGACACTTTTCTGCGAAATTCTATGAATTACCCTGTAAACCTGTTGGGGAAAGGAAAGCCTGGAGCCTCTTTAAAGGAGGCTTATGTGTGTTCTCCTACATTGGATTTCGCGCTTACATCGGACCCAATCCCCAGTGGCTCTGGTAACATCAGACGGGACAGAATGGAAGAGGGTCTGTCCTTCTCCTACCAGCGCCCACCGCACAGAAGACTCTCCTTGGACAACTCTGCAAACACTCATCAGCAAAAATCATCGAGTGTTGCCCAGCCACCTTTTCTTACACCCAGGAAGTCAACTACTCAAGGTTTACCACCGGTAAACAAAACTCCTTAAAAAAAAACAGATATCTTCGCCATTATGTCGGCTATGACAATAGCATTAGCTCCCTTCACAAAACTTTATGAATCCATGAACGATACTTTAAAGGACCACACGACACTCCAGGCAATGATACACACAAAACTGATTTATCTTGAAGGCTACGTAATGGCACAGGTGGACCGTCAAAAACAGTCCAATGATGAATCCCACCACAAGTTGCCAACACAGACCCTAGACGGTACACTAGGCCCCCTGGACGACGGGCGGCCTGTGGCCAAACCCATGAACGACAAGGCCAAGAAAATAACATCACACATCAACCTAACTACATCAAGCGTGCAGAAAATCCAATTAAAGCCAACGGTCCTACCACCAACTAAAAAGACCGTAACTGGGGCAGAAAACTGCAGAAGCACGGAAGTGCTTCTAATCATAGACGAGACCGCGGATTTACACCCTGTGAACTCGGATCACCCCTTTCAAATTTTCACAAAAAAGGCCCACCAACCAGAAAGACCATCAACAACAGGAAAGAAACCTTCCGTAACCAAGGAACCTCAAACTCTATCAACCAGTCTTAAAAAGAAAACAACAGAAGTTCAATTGCCAACCGTATGTTTACCTATTAGTAACTCAGCTAAACATTCAACAACATATGGAGAGCAAAACAAAGCCTCACAATCACCCAAATCGTTAGACGATTTTATGGTAAACGAAAGCCTCATGAACATCAGTCAGCACCTAGAGGACATAGTCCTGCTAGCTCCCTCAAGCAAGACGTGACCTTCACCGGAACGCAAAGTGACATTTGGTACTTTTCCAGATAGTCCATCACAGAGTACACCTGAAGACACCTTGGCCTAAACCTCTCCATTTCTGACGCTTGAAGAGCGTCGCAAAAACATAATAAGAAGAGTTAGGGCCGACAAAGAAGGAGGGAAAATGGAAAAAGTTTTTGGCAAATCGCAACAACCGCCAACGAAAAGGCCTTCACGATCTCCTACTTGGGTGTATTCAGTGGAGAGAGCTTCACCGGCTAGACACAGTTCAAAAATGCTCAGAGAAACTTGTAACCACGAGAAGGAGACAAGGCGTTCGTCAACCTATTTACGTTCGCACAAGAGACCTGCGCCCGAGCATCGACATTGATCGCATTGAAACGCTGTGAAGTAAATCGCGTGTGAAACGACAAGAAGTACAGAATTCACCCACTCGCTCTCCACGAAAAGCACGTACAAGGAAATGGTGTTCTACACGTACCTTTTATACAGGCCCACACGTCCAGCGTCACTTACGCGGCGTGTATGCGCTAGGGCCATTTCCACCAATTACACGCTTTGTCACTTCTGCGTGTAGGGCCATTTCCACCAATCACACGCGATTACACTCTGACGTGCAGTCTTTCCACGTGTGCTCTGTCATCACGTGCTGTGTGGGAAACACCCGTGCGGGTCACGTCACAGACGCGCTTACGCGCTGAGGGCCTTTGGTCCAATAGAATCGCGTATGCGTGCTGACGCGCTTACGCGCTAAGGGCCTTTCCTCGGTTTTCACGCTGACGTGCAGGATTTTCACATGCCAAATCACTCCGTACCAAGCTGGCCACGCGTAAGCACACGGAATACCACGCTCCTGCCCGGAAGGCCGAACTACTGCCCCCCAGAGCCCCGAGCACGCTCCCACCTGCCATCTGCTGCTGCCTGACTGCCTGCTGCCCCTGCACTGCTGGGGGGTGGTGGTAGACATGAGTGGGGGCCTGGTGGAGGGTGCCCCTGCACTGCTGGGGGGGTGGGGGTGGTGGTAGACATGAGTGGGGGCCTGGTGGAGGCTGCCCCTGCACTGCTGGGGGGTGGGGGTGGTGGGAGACATGAGTGGGGGCCTGGTGGAGGGTGCCCCTGGTGGCTGGGGGGTGGGGGTGGTGGGAGACATGGGTGGGGGCCTGGTGGAGGCGGCCCCTGCACTGCTGGGGGGTGGGGGTGCAGGGGGACATGAGCAGGTGTGCAGGGTAGTCCCCTGTTTTGTGGGCTGCCTGCAGGGGCCGTCAAGGGTGTACAGGGAACACCTGTGAGGACCCACCCAGCCTAATCGCGTGTGGAACTTCCCGCGCACCCCTGTAATACACGTACCAAGCCAAATCGCATGTGATAATTCCCGCGCACCCCTGTAATACACGTACCTGGCCAAATCGCATGTGAGAATTCCCGCGCACCCCTGTAATACACGTACCCTGCTGAAATCGCGTGTAAAACTTCCCGCGCACCCCTGAAATACACGCGCCCAGGCTATTCGCGTGTGGAACTTCCCGCGCACCCCTGAAGTACACGCGCACAGGCTATTCGCGTGTGGAACTTCCCGCGCACCCCTGAAGTACACGCGCCCAGGCTATTCGCGTGTGGATCTTCCCGCGCACCCCTGAAATACACGCGCACAGGCTATTCGCGTGTGGAACTTCCCGGTCACCCCTGAAATACACGCGCCCAGGCTATTCGCGTGTGGAACTTCCCGCGCACCCCTGAAATACACGCGCCCAGGCTATTCGAGTGTGGAACTTCCCGCGCACCCCTGAAATACACGCGCCCAGGCTATTCGCGTGTGGAACTTCCCGCGCACCCCTGAAATACACGCGCACAGGCTATTCGCGTGTGGAACTTCCCGCGCACCCCTGAAATACACGCGCACAGGCTATTCGCGTGTGGAACTTCCCGCGCACCCCTGAAATACACGCGCACAGGCTATTCGCGTGTGGAACTTCCCGCGCACCCCTGAAATACACGCGCACAGGCTATTCGCGTGTGGAACTTCCCGCGCACCCCTGAAATACACGCGCCCAGGCTATTCGCGTGTGGAACTTCCCGCGCACCCCTGAAATACACGCGCCCAGGCTATTCGCGTGTGGAACTTCCCGCGCACCCCTGAAATACACGCGCCCAGGCTATTCGCGTGTGGAACTTCCCGCGCACCCCTGAAATACACGCGCCCAGGCTATTCGCGTGTGGAACTTCCCGCGCACCCCTGAAATACACGAGCCCAGGCTATTCGCGTGTGGATTTTCCCGCGCACCCCTGAAATACACGCGCCCAGGCTATTCGCGTTTGGAACTTCCCGCGCACCCCTGAAATACACGCGCCCAGGCTATTCACGTGTGGAACTTCCCGCGCACCCCTGAAATACACGTAGCACGCTGGGAGACATGAGTGGGGGCCTGGTGGAGGGTGCCCCTGGTGACTGGGGGGTGGGGGTGGTGGGCGACATGGGTGGGGGCCTGGTGGAGGGTGCCCCTGGTGGCTGGGGGGGTGGGGGTGGTGGGAGACATGAGTGGGGGCCTGGTGGGGGCTGCCCCTGCACTGCTGGGGGGTGGGGGTGGT
This sequence comes from Ambystoma mexicanum, assembly GCF_040938575.1. Lineage (NCBI taxonomy): Eukaryota > Metazoa > Chordata > Amphibia > Caudata > Ambystomatidae > Ambystoma > Ambystoma mexicanum. The sequence continues at coordinate 889,879,422 of NC_090927.1, read as the reverse complement.
GGGAGACATGAGTGGGGGCCTGGTGGAGAGTGCCCCTGGATGCTGGGGGGTGGGGGTGGTGGGAGACATGAGTGGGGGCCTGGTGGAGGGTGCCCCTGCACTGCTGGGGGGTGGGGGTGGTGGGAGACATGGGTGGGGGCCTGGTGGAGGGTGCCCCTGGTGGCTGGAGGGGGTGGGGGTGGTGGGAGACATGAGTGGGGGCCTGGTGGGGGCTGCCCCTGCACTGCTGGCGGGTGGGGGTGGTGGGAGACATGGGTGGGGGCCTGGTGGAGGCTGCCCCTGCACTGCTGGGGGGTGGGGGTGCAGGGGGACATGAGCAGGTGTGCAGGGTAGTCCCCTGTTTTGTGGGCTGCCTGCAGGGGCCGTCGAGGGTGTACAGGGAACACCTGTGAGGACCCACCCAGCCTAATCGCGTGTGTAACTTCCCACGCACCCCTGTAATACACGTACCAAGCCAAATCGCGTGTGATAATTCCCGCGCACCCCTGAAATACACGCGCCCAGGCTATTCGCGTGTGGAACTTCCCGCGCACCCCTGAAATACACGCGCCCAGGCTATTCGCCTGTGGAACTTCCCGCGCACCCCTGAAATACACGCGCCCAGGCTATCGCGTGTGGAACTTCCCGCGCACCCCTGAAATACACGCGCCAGGCTATTCGCGTGTGGAACTTCCCGCGCACCCCTGAAATACACGCGCCCAGGCTATTCGCGTGTGGAACTTCCCGCGCACCCCTGAAATACACGCGCCCAGGCTATTCACGTGTGGAACTTCCCGCGCACCCCTGAAATACACGTACCCTGCTGAAATCGCGTGTAAAAGTTCCCGCGCATCCCTGTAATGCACGTACCCTGGCTAATCGCGTGTATAACTTCACGCGTACCCCTGATATGCACGTTACCCGCTTTGCGTTCCTTGTTTGGCAGCCCTGTAAACTGGTCCAGGGTTAGCGCAGCCCTTTGCGATGATTTAGCGATTTTGATGGCTTTTCCTTGCGCGAGGGCGTTCTTGGGGGCGTTACTGGCGCTGCTGCAGGGTCGCTGCGATACTCTGCGCCACGGCTGGTTTGGGAGCCTAAAATCCATGAATACGCTGTGCGCGGAAATCGGTTTTAGCGCACGTGCCTGGCGCAGACAATCGCACGCGGACACTCTGCGCCAGCCGCTTGCGACACTTTTCTGCGAAATTCTATGAATTACCCTGTAAACCTGTTGGGGAAAGGAAAGCCTGGAGCCTCTTTAAAGGAGGCTTATGTGTGTTCTCCTACATTGGATTTCGCGCTTACATCGGACCCAATCCCCAGTGGCTCTGGTAACATCAGACGGGACAGAATGGAAGAGGGTCTGTCCTTCTCCTACCAGCGCCCACCGCACAGAAGACTCTCCTTGGACAACTCTGCAAACACTCATCAGCAAAAATCATCGAGTGTTGCCCAGCCACCTTTTCTTACACCCAGGAAGTCAACTACTCAAGGTTTACCACCGGTAAACAAAACTCCTTAAAAAAAAACAGATATCTTCGCCATTATGTCGGCTATGACAATAGCATTAGCTCCCTTCACAAAACTTTATGAATCCATGAACGATACTTTAAAGGACCACACGACACTCCAGGCAATGATACACACAAAACTGATTTATCTTGAAGGCTACGTAATGGCACAGGTGGACCGTCAAAAACAGTCCAATGATGAATCCCACCACAAGTTGCCAACACAGACCCTAGACGGTACACTAGGCCCCCTGGACGACGGGCGGCCTGTGGCCAAACCCATGAACGACAAGGCCAAGAAAATAACATCACACATCAACCTAACTACATCAAGCGTGCAGAAAATCCAATTAAAGCCAACGGTCCTACCACCAACTAAAAAGACCGTAACTGGGGCAGAAAACTGCAGAAGCACGGAAGTGCTTCTAATCATAGACGAGACCGCGGATTTACACCCTGTGAACTCGGATCACCCCTTTCAAATTTTCACAAAAAAGGCCCACCAACCAGAAAGACCATCAACAACAGGAAAGAAACCTTCCGTAACCAAGGAACCTCAAACTCTATCAACCAGTCTTAAAAAGAAAACAACAGAAGTTCAATTGCCAACCGTATGTTTACCTATTAGTAACTCAGCTAAACATTCAACAACATATGGAGAGCAAAACAAAGCCTCACAATCACCCAAATCGTTAGACGATTTTATGGTAAACGAAAGCCTCATGAACATCAGTCAGCACCTAGAGGACATAGTCCTGCTAGCTCCCTCAAGCAAGACGTGACCTTCACCGGAACGCAAAGTGACATTTGGTACTTTTCCAGATAGTCCATCACAGAGTACACCTGAAGACACCTTGGCCTAAACCTCTCCATTTCTGACGCTTGAAGAGCGTCGCAAAAACATAATAAGAAGAGTTAGGGCCGACAAAGAAGGAGGGAAAATGGAAAAAGTTTTTGGCAAATCGCAACAACCGCCAACGAAAAGGCCTTCACGATCTCCTACTTGGGTGTATTCAGTGGAGAGAGCTTCACCGGCTAGACACAGTTCAAAAATGCTCAGAGAAACTTGTAACCACGAGAAGGAGACAAGGCGTTCGTCAACCTATTTACGTTCGCACAAGAGACCTGCGCCCGAGCATCGACATTGATCGCAAACAGAAAAATACCATAGAGTAATAAAATCAACGCCGGAAAGGAGGTGGCACAGAAAATTAGAACAAATTAAAGGAAATCATGATGATGTGATCCTAAATAGAAGATCTGTGCTAACCCTGTTCCACTATGTTCCCAATCTGAGGGCAATAACAACTGAAGACCTGAAGATTGTGGACCCAAGCCATAAAAACGGCAGAGAAATAACCTGTTTGCATATTTCATCTAAAACGACCAAAGAGTTACTAAGCAAAGAGGCAGACAAATTGCTTGGATTGGGTTATGATCTCACGGAACAGAAAGAAAATAGACAAACTTCCCAATCTGATACACGAGTCGTATCACCCTCAGAGCCCTCCCGGTATCATCAAGTAAACAGGGAAACAAGAAAGACTCATAAGAACCACACGAGAGAACTAGAAAAGACTGATGCAAGAGCAAACAGGCCCACTACACAACGGGAAAAGGAAATATCCACAACTCCTCTTCTCCTAGAAAAAACCATCAGACAAGAAGTCCAACTTGCTCCTTCTGACGAAAAGACCAGCACAAAACCTCTGTCTGTCTCGGGTCTCTGGGCCTGGCTGCCTAAAGCCCTTATAGCAAAAAAAAACAAATAGCAATTCAAGCCCCAACTGCACGGCAACAGGGATCTTCGAACTCCTACATTGCATAACATAAGACTGAGTTCCTGGAACACCAGGGGCTTCCAGCATTTAACAGTTACAGGAGACGTCAACCTGGGTGATTTTGACATCTTATGTCTACAAGAAACATGGCTTGTGAAACAACCTTCACTGGACGGCTATGAAATATTCCTGGCTCCGGCGAATAAGAGCATAAGGGGGCGCCCATCATCAGGACTACTAACGGCAATCCGTATAGGCCATGGATTAAAGCTGACGAAAGTACTGACGGCCAATCAGTCTTTGCTGACAGTTCTCCTAACATGGACACATAAACAGGACAGCGATTTGGAAACTAAAGTTACACCCATGGCCCTCTTAAATACTTATTGGAATCCGGCAAAAATCGAACCCGGCACCTTTCTGAAGGAACTTGAAACAGCAATTGATGAAATCTTGGCGGTCCATCAAGTATCAAATCTGTTGATATGTGGTGATCTAAATTCAACAGCTCCCCTGCAAAAACCCAAAAGAAGCCTTACGCCAGCTGACCATAGAGGGGTACTGTGGCACAAACTAATGATCTCCAGAAAACTACAAAATCTTGACACAGTCTTTCCCAACACGGAACGTCCTCCGACATGGTCAAACGGCACGATTGAATCTACAATCAACCATATATTCACCTCGAGAACTTTCTTGTACCTGATTACATCTTTTGAGGTAATCCAAACGAAGGGTAGTGACCACAACCTCTTAGCCATTACTTGGAAGAGCTTGACCGACCCTGTGGAGAAACTGGATTTTCAGTTAGAACTGAACAGTCAAGGAAATAGACTTCGACTTTCAGCAAAAGATATCAACGATTTGACCAATAACTATAAAAATCTGAAATCCGTGAACCAACCCAACAAGACCGACTATGGCCCACTGCTAACAGCGTACAATAAGCCTTGCTTAAAGATGCACGCACCGCCTGAGTCCAAAAGCCACACTTACGACACGATAGTAGTCGAAAAACGACGGACCTACCGGAAAGCTCTGAGAGATGCACTAAAGTTAAACAGTGACAAAGTGGAAAAGGCCAGGCATGACGCTAAAAACCACTTACCGCGCATGGCTACGAACCCATCAATTGAACTTATACCAACAGGACTCAGAAGCAATTATCAAATCTATCTGCACAAAAAACCAGAGAGAATTTTGGTTGCTATTAAACTCTACATCAACGAAGAAGGCTACCAGCACCCAAAACACAATCGGTGAAAGTTCTTGGAAAAAATACATTGAAGAAACTTTCAAACTCCCATCTGTCAGCCAAACACCTAATCCCTTGGCAAGCACCAGCATTTGGGATAAACTTGACGACAAAGAAGAAATCTTTGAGTTAATAACCACCCTGAAAAATTCAAGAGCTCCTGGACCGGAGGGTATTACCAACATCGATCTGAAAGCCTTCCCTGCCGAGTGGACAACATTCATCAGCAAAGTCTTCGCAAGATGCGCAGAGTCTAAATCGATACCAACATCGTGGACGTCTGCCACCATTATCCCCATTTACAAAAAAGGAGAACCCAACAACCCTCTAAATTACCGACCAATTGCCTTGCTCGATCCAATTGGAAAGGTCTATGGCTCATTACTACTGAGAAGATTTCAATCTTGGGCCAGTGAGGCCCCATGCAATGACCATTTTCAATCCGGGTTCAAGAAAGGTATGGGAACCACTGCCAATATCTTGACGCTAAGTGTGCTCAAAAGTAGAATGATGGAAGGGGGTCCTGGGCTATACTTGGCGTTCATAGACTTCACCCAAGCTTTCGACAGAGTTGACAGGTCACTCCTATGGAACAAACTCGAAGCTTGGTCCTGCCCAAAAGAAATCTTGGAACCCATCAAAGCCCTTCACACGAACACTACTGTTAGAGTCCGACTAAACTGTAAAGGCACACTTTCGTCATCCATCGCGACAAACAGAGGAGTCAAGCAAGGATGCCCACAGGCCCCATCAATCTTTCTGGCATACATTGGAGACTACCAGCTTTCAGAAGCATCAGTTAGATTGTTCCCTCCAAAGTTAGGGGATCAAAGAATACATAGACTCCTCTATGCTGCTGATCTAATTTTAATCGATCAGACGCGAGTTGGTTTACAACGTCAGCTAGACAATCTTCTCTCTTACGCTACAGCAAATAATTTAGAAGTAAACAAGGGAAAAACTAAAATTGTAATCTTTGAAAGATCAGCAAAGAAATCTGACAGAACCAAATGGTACTATCGATCGTCGCCGATAGAAAAGGTCCAGAGCTTCAAATATCTGGGCATAACTCTGGACAGTTCCAAAAAAGATCTAGCCATGAATGAAGCACTCTATACAAAAATCAGGATGCTAGCCACCAAAGGGAAAGCCATTGATCAAATGTTCGTATGGTTTTCAACGATCCCAGCCTTAAACTTTTATAAATTAAAAGCAGTCCCCTCGATAACCTATGGAGGGGAAGCCATGGTGCAGTTACCGTCTGTCATTTGGCCAAAGTTGGAAGGCTACTACTGGAAAACAGTGCTTGGGCTGCCCTCCTCCATGCCTGTTGCCTCTATCCGCAGAGAACTGAGCTTACTGTCCTTACAAGGGACAATGTTCTGCAACTCCTTAAGACTCTACAGAAAATGTCTATTACCGACGAGCCCTATTCTGTACAAACTAATAAAATCCGAGCTGTATACGGGCACAAATAGGTCGCTACAAAGTTGGAGGAATGAAATGCTCGCACTACTCAAATCAATTGAGAGCGACGAAGAGGAACTGCTCTCAAATCCGCCAAAGATCCATAGGAAAATTAAAGAGCTCGACTGGATACAGACCCTGGACAAAGCATCAGAAAACAAACTAACTCACCACCTACCGCCTAATACAAAAAAATTGAACGAACTTCAGGGCTACATAAAACAATTCCCGAACAGACAAGCTAGAAATTGCCCCCTAAGAGCAAGGCTCAACCTGCTCCCAACGAATGAGATCAAAGCTATTCGAGGACTTTCAGATACGAGTAATTGTCGACTATGTCACAACCCAAACGAAAAGGAAACAATACGGCATCTTCTCCTTAGCTGCAGGGAAACAGACAAATTAAGGACTCACTATATGCAATACTTTGCTTCTGATCCATCGCTGGAGCCGGAACTCTGCTGGTGGTCAAGGATGATCAGCGGCGATAGGCCGACGAGGCTAACGGCAACAACAAAAATCCTCCAACATGCGTGGAGTCAACTTGAAACCACCCTTGAATAAGGGCTCAACACAATGTATCGGACCAACAAAAATAAAATCAAAGGGCCGCAGGTCGGCTGAAAACGCAAGCTAAATCAGTGAAAATTAATTAAACTTGAAAGCTAACTTATTACTGCAGATATACGTTTTGTAAAAATCAAATCATTTATTTGATTAAAACAAATAAAAAAAAAAAAAGAAATGTTACTGTGGTGAAAGAGACTACAACAACGACAGAGTTTACACCTTTCAGGCTAAATATGATGGGGATCCCAACTTAGAGTTGTCATTTAGTGAAAGATCATGACTTAACCATGGTCTCTCGTTCGCCCCAACCACCCAATCCGACATGATAGAAGTCCAGATTGACTATTATAAATTAATTAGAAAATTAAAATAAAAACAAAATTCACAGCAACAAAACAGTAATTTACCAACCTACTATAAGGCAGGAAGCCCCAAGCAAATTGAGCATTGGAGACATTGAAAATACCCAAATGTTACTGTCATTGGAGAATGGCACTGAAAAATCTGTTTCGGAAATACAACATGAACTAGGGATTCACCAAAGGAATTTAGACATGCAGGAACATTGTGCCCGCTCCAAATTCATGCCACACACAACTATCAAAAATGGGTTGCCAGACATTTGGTCGAAAACCAAATGGTCGAATTTTTTTTTTATTTATTTTAACCCTTTTTTTTAATTTTTTTGGGGGGGTCCCCCCCCCAACCCCCTTTTTTTCTCTAAAAACCCCTTTTTTAACTAAACGAAAACCCGAAAAATAAATATATAAATTTTAAAAAAAATTCGACCATTTGGTTTTCGACCAAATTGCGTCGACCAAATTGCAGTCGACCAGTTTTTTTTCGACGAATTGACTGGACACCTCAAAAATGTGATAGACACTTTCTATCAAGCAGTCTCTAACGACATTCATGATTACATGGATGAAAGAACAAGAGACTTTACCAGCAAAAAATTCAATTTGACTTTCAGGGATAGAAAAGCTTTATGAGAACTATCACAAGACCCAAATATTACCATCAAGGAAGCAGACAAGGGGGGGAAATTTTGTCATTCTTAACAAAAAAGATTACGTTCAAATGGGAAATTAGCATTTATCTACACCTGGGTGCTATAGAAAATTACCCCACAACCCAACATCAGATACAGTAAAATACTTGAATATACTGGTACAGCATTGGCACGCCAACGGTCTACTAACAGACAACAAAAAATCTGTTCTTATCAGACCCAAACCCCTCATGTCAATAATCTATTTTCTGCCAAAGGTACATAAAACCTTTGAACACTTCCCTCCTGTTAGGCCAATCATGAGCGGACAGGGCTGGGCCATCGACGGACTGTCTGAATACATAGACTCAGCAATCAAAGATGTAGTACCAAATATACCGGCATACCTTAAAGACACGACTCATACACTTACCCTTGTGAATCAAATTACATGGGAACCACAATTCCACCTAGCAACTTTGGATGTAAAATCATTGCATACATTTATCCAACATCGCCTAGCACTTGAAATGATAGATTTTTCATTTAGAAATTGTTCTGCCTCATTTACAACACATGTGCAAATGATTAAAAGTTTCTTGGATTTCGTACCGAGTCACAATCAATTCATTTTCAATCAACAGTACTATTTACAAACTAGTGGAATCGCCATGGGTGCTACATACGCCCAAGATTTGATTTACTTATTTATGGCATTTTTTGAGCATGCACATATCTATCAGGGACATGAATTTTCAAGAGAAATACATGTGTGGAAACGCTATATAGATGATGTGTTGCTAATATGGGATGGACCATCTGACAGATTCAGTAGCTTACTTCAATATTTGAATCACAATAATTTTGGGATTGAATTTACTGGTCAAATTCACAATTTGCACATATTTCTGGATCTCAACATAGTGATTGAGCAAAACACATTCCAAACAAGCATATATAGGAAACATACAGCCGCAAATGCGATCCTACATGCATCGAGCTGTCATAAAAGAAGTGTCATCAATAATAATATGAATTTTATAGAGCCCAATGAAACTGCAGTACTAATGTGACCCTACACTTAGAATGTGAGCAAATTGGTGACAGATTTAAGGAAAGAGGGTACTCCACCAAAATCATTGACCAAGCAAAACGTCCTATGAACAATTTAGATCGAGCCCAACAAATGGAGACCAAAAATGAATTTCCAGACACGGTCAACTCTAGCACTAAATATTCGAATGACAGCATTCCAATATACAATATGTTGAAGCGACACTGGTATATTTTACAATTTGACTGAGATATCTCTCAATACATTTCGGACAAACCAAACATTATCTATACCAAATTACCAACACTTCAGACCAAACTCAGTCCCTCTTTCCTACCATCTGAACCCAACAAGCAGGCTACCTGGCTGAGCAGCCAAGGCAAAGGATTTCACAAATGTGCAACATGTAATTTTTGCAAGTTTGCCCTTTAGCCAACCAAGATCTTTACTTGTCATGGAGGACTGCAGATGGAAATACGTGATTTTATCAACTGCAAATCTACTTTTGTAGTGTATAGAATTAGGTGCATGTGCAAAAAAAGTATTTATAGTGAGCCTATCCGAGAACTGTGAGTTAGAATCTGTGAACATTTAGAACATTTGAACATCCAGGACCCTAAAATACCCTTGGCCGTCCATAGGCAAATCCAACATCAGAATGACAACAGCAAAGATATCCATTGTGTGGGTTTACTACAAGCAAACCCGCATGCCAGAGGAGGAAACTGACAACTTCACCTAAGGCAGTAGGAAGCATGTACCATATGTAAACTGAGGTGTCTGAAACTTGGCCTAAACACAGAGCATGAGCTCAATGTCTTTTTTTTAATCCATTTTTTCAAATTGCATATTCATGAATCACACCTACCTATCTGTATTAGGAAACTTTTTGGTCCAAAATATTCAAAATAGCAAAAGGGGGACCCCAGACAAACCTTTCAACATAGATAACAAAAATCACACACGAGTCACATCTCCAATATGATAAATTAATGATACGCCATTTAGTGCCATCATATAATCTGTTAATAAGTGTCCAATAATGGGTTACTATATAATTTATGGCCTACCAATACCCAATTTGTATCATCTGATGTGCATAGATTGGGACTTGTGGTATCCCGGGCAAGCTCTGCCATGTAGTGCCACCATATAATCTCTTAATAAGTGTCCAAAAATGGGTTACTATGTTTTTTTTGATCTACCAATACCTAATTCACATTATCCGACGCACATAGATTGGGACTTGTATTATCCCAGGCAAGATGCCCAATATGTACTTTCACTTAATAACAAAAAACTGCAATCATGGTTGGAAAATAAGAGGACTATCACCAAGTGGGTATGAACTGTTTGTTAATAGGCCGCGTATCTCGCAAAATAAATGGTTAAATGCTTGACCAATATGGGCTGGAGCATAGCAGAGCCACCGCTTTGAATATTTTCTTGCATTTAAGTGAAATTCCAACATAGTAGCAATTAATGAAAAACAGTTTCACGTTTAGGAGACCCACCACATGACCGTACGCCAAACGTACAAATAACGTCCTCACTCGAAAGACAAGCCTTTGCTGGAGCAGTGGCAGACATAACGCATTCATGCGGTGATTGCAACGTCTCACTATTTCGGTAAGCACAGTTTTTATTGTGTCTGAATCATTGGAACCAAATTCCCTCTCCACACGTTGTGCTAGCACAACCCCATTGCAATCTTATTACAGAAGTGGACGCTACACCAATTCCCAGATGAATTGACAAGTGACCAGACCTTCATTTTCCAGCGTAGAAATACTTTGTTTTGAAAATCTGGTAAGCGCAGTTATTAGTAGGGGTAAATGATGTACCTTGCCACAACATGCCGTGATAACACGCATATATTTAAATTCATTCATAGCTGTGTATTGTACACACAATCCCTCACAGAATTTAAATAATGACAGCCGCACTGTTTTTGGGCGGAACCTCTGAATAAACAGGAGTGAAGATTCTTCACCTGCATAAATGAGATACACGGAACAGCTAACATAATAGGTAAGATGTCTGGCAACCATGCCTAGTAACTCAGCAGTTATAAATAGTCAGGGACAAAATTATCACACAGCACCTTTTTCTTATCTTATCGCATTGTTATGAAGTTCAGTAGTTGACCTTCATACATTTCGCACAAGACTGCACAGGTAAACAGCATGAGTTTACTTAATTTTTACTAATTTCACTCGTTATCTTATTAATGGTCCAATTTAAATTGCCAACCGCCAATAGTGGTTAGACAATATAAAGGCTCTGTACTAATGGATAATAAGAATCACAATAATAGAAACGAGGTCCTTTTAACAAGGTCAACGATTTTGAAATAAACTCTCAACCTGACGGTGGGCTCCTGTTATGTTCCATCTTATTCTGTGCTAGCTGGAACACAGTATTTTAACCAAGCAGGGAAACTTTTCCAATTTTTCATAGCTCTACAATCACACAATTAGTTATAGAAATAGCCCACAATATAAATTTGAAAATGCTGAATATCATTGAAGAAATCACAATAATCTCATGAATATATTGTTTTCTTTGACTTTTTCTCAGTTTCTTCCTGCCTTCTCTTTTTTTTAACTCTCTCCCAACCCCTCCCTAGTGCATCCGTGCGTTCTTTTTTTATTGCTATCAGTCTGTACAATCAGGCTTAATGGTGCATTTGAATTTAAACTTATGAGTCATAATGTGCAGAATGCCCTGACGAGGACCTATAGGGTTGAAACACGTGTTGCCATTCTTGAGTTCGGAATTTATGGACTCTGGCATTGTTAGTGTGTGATGACTTTGTACCAAGGAAACTGCCTTTGGTATTTTTGTGCTTCAGTTTCAAGTTGATTCTTCTGAATGGGATCTTTCTGAATATTGGTGAATGGTCCAGCAGACTATCTGCGTATTTGCAAAGCCCACAAGCTGATGACCTGTGAAGTAAATGAATTTGCAGATTGTAAGTAGTACCAAATGTCTGAATTCATTGTTTATGTTTAATTTGTGAAGTTACCACACACAATTATCTGGCACCAGTGGCAATAGAATTTTACTGTTTTCAGCCAATACCAATTATGGTCGCATATCTTTTCTCTTTTTACGTGTGAGTAGTGCAGAGCGCCGAAGAGGGGAATAATTACTTCAAATATTGTTCATAGGGTTACATGTAGAGTTTTTGGAAGTGATTTCTGGATGGATGTGTGACTGTTCGAAAGCAGGCAATGAGTTTGTGTTGTAAACATAATGTGAAAAGGGGAGAAAGGCTGTTTTGTGCCATGGTGTGCACCTGTGATCCAGGTGTTTTAATGATGCCTGGTTTGGAAAGGGGACTGTGGAGACTGTGAATAGTTATAAAGGTCTATTGATTATGGTCGTTGTTGTATGCTAGAGAAATGTATTTGTGACCAAAAAGATTTGCTGTCCTTTTTCCTTTTTCTCTACTATGCAATTGTCCATTATTTCCATTATCATAGTGCACAATGCTAATGGAAATGTTGGAGAATCTTATTGAGACTAACTACTTCATTCACAAATGTAAATTAGATGAAATATAGAAGATTTCTTTTTTTTAACTGTGAAAGGTGGTTTTAAAAGGAATCTTTTTTGTGTTTTTCTCTGGGTGGTTTTTCTGCAAGAGAGGCCAGGAAGTAAGGCGGGTGAGTGAAATTAGGGAAGGGGCACCAACCAGAAATGCAGAGTGGCAGGTGGATATAAAAACATGTTGGGTGTGCCTTAAATCTAGGGTAAGGGGCAGTGTTTCTCATGTACCTTGATTGCAGTCTCCAAAGCACTTTAAAACTGCTCCCCCTTCAGAGTGGTGTGTTGCAGTATATAGAGAGTACTGTTGTCTTGAAAGGTATGGATCCCCAGCCTCTTTTATGTCTTGCAAGGTAGCTGATGGGATCTTCTGCCCCACATGAGTAGCCTGTGTGGTGGCAGTATCGTTTGAGGAAGATGGCGTAGAGAAAGACAGCCTACTACTTCCTGAGAAAGAAACATCCTTTCTCAGAGCTTCCCAGTGGTTGGATTTGGTGTGGCTGTCCATGGAGGTGGTCCCGTAGGAGTACTGGCCAGGTTGTCCGCGAATGAGTACAACGTTGTACTCATTGCATATCACCTTGGTAGCCTGAAATTCTGGTAAACCCCCAACAGTGATAAATAACTGCCACACCCATGAATCTCTCTGGGTGCTGGAGGTAGGCATTTCTTCTATCTCATCTTCCTGTGCTCTTTATTCTTTTCTGCATCATTGCGCTTTTTCAGTTGTCTAGGCCATTCGGCTGGTGGTGGTGGTGGCTCCTCGGGAGGAAAGATGCCATTGTTGAGGATAAATAGCAGTTGTGTGAATATTCTGCCACGCATGTGCTCTGTCTTGGATTGCAGATCGAAAATCAGTAATAATAGGACTAGGAGCTGTGAAAGGGTTTATTTCCAGCTTCAAACTTTGTAAATCAGCTACAAAATCAGTTTTGAACTGTTTGCGAAGCATGGACACCTTCGCGAAGAGCGGGCTTGTTGGAAAACACATCATCACTCCACGCGTGCATCTGAACACGTGACACTGTCTGGGAAAGTTTGCAATGACATCAGAGGTTCACAAACGGCTGCAAACAAAAAATAGAGCAAAAAAGTTCCAGAAAGTTTATAGAATAGTTACAAATGCTGCTAGGAGGCAGGGAATGGCACAGTTTAAAGCCGAAACTCTCTAGATTGGCTGAAAATGCTGCTATATTAGGGTTAAATATGATATTAGGAAGCTGTAGCAAATTTGGGTTCACTGGTAAAAACCCATGAATTTCAGTGTAAAAACATTGTTAAAGGGATGTTATGGTTAAGTTGCACTTATAAAAACCTATGAAATTCAGTGAAAAAACTTTGTTAAAGGGACATTATGGTTAAGTTGCACCAATACAAACCTATGAAATTCTGCGAAAAAAAAAAACATTGTTAAAGGGACATTATAGTTACAAGTAAAACCAAAGACCCACAGCAATTTGCCAGTTATGATAAGCTAAGCAGCCATAACTAATGACACCACCATTCACTGCTAAAACGAACACCCAGGACATCAAAGATGACATCACAAATGTCATTAATGACATCAATGATGGCATCACATATAAAATTAATTTTGATGAAAACTATCTGCAAGGGGTTGTGTTTATAATGTTGACAACCAGATGTCAGGGGTGATTTGGAGACCTATTGTTAGGACTGATTTTCTATACTCTGGCGTGGTGGACAGATGTATAGAATACCAACCTATATTGTGACAGGGACAACTCTGAAAAGTTATAGCCAAACCAGTATAGGTAGCAGTGACATGCAGTCTAGGCTAAGTTCTTCAGATGCGGTGAGCTTGTTAAGCATCCAAAATGAGGATGATGTCACACTATGAAAAATGACTACTAGCAAGTAGAATTATCACACACCACTAATACACATAGGTGTATATATGCATTCACTTTGTTATAGGGCATAATGCACATCAGAAACTCCTGCAAAGGAAAGGTTGGATCAGTATTATGCACTCAAGGTCCACAGAGATGATCCCTAACTAAAATTGTCCATCCCTAAGTTGTCTGGGGCCTTTTGCCCAATAGTTCAGGTAAATGTTCCACAGAAGTTATGAAGCAGGAAGAATGCATGTAGGATCTCTGGGGTCCAGTGAAGAGTTCTTAGGGTTAGGATACAAGTAAAACGAAGTACCAAAGGCAGCCCCAACCTTCAGAGGTCTTGCACAAGCAAGCAATGACAAAGCCAATTTTGTTAGAATTAAGGTTTATTATAAGCACAGTGGCTTATAATGGGAGTATAGGAATAGGTTAGAAGCTCTCTACCTTACCCCCATACTCTGGGTCTTCCTCAGACTTGGCAGGACAAAGCAAGATTGTCTGAGGCTGCTTATTCTACCAAAGGTTGCAGTCCTTGATTCACAGGGGTTGCAGGTTCAAGCTGATCTTTGGTTGTTGTCTTTCACTGTTGTAAGGACTTTAGATTGAAGAATGCAGCAAAACTTGATGCAGGACCCCTCTCAGGTCTGGGCTCGGGTCAGGTAAATGATTTTGGATTGGGATCACCACAGCATGGCAAAACAAAAGTACTCAGTAGCTGTGGTGAACTTTCCCTCCTATCTCAGATCCTGTCGATTCTAGGATGCTGGAATTTTGCATAGTTTAGTCTAGTAGGGCCAGCCGAGGACCCCCAAAGTGTCAGGTCAAAACTCAGAACAGTGATGCCGGCAGGTTGGTAGCCCGAAATCGAAGCTGGTCAGTCACAGGACGGTTCCAGCGCACTTAGGAAGGCTTCCTTTGGCAGAGTACTGAGCAGACATCAGGAATTGATGGTCCCTCCACTTCAAGGGTCTCAGCTCCTTTGCAGGACTGCTAAAGATCACAAGCAAAACAGGGCTCCTCCAGGACAGCAGCAGAGGTTGGTTGTCAGGCCTCCTTCAGTCAGGTCTCAGGTCTCTTCGTGGGTCTCACAGCTGGACAGGATTCTTGGCTCCTTCAGGTTTTTCCAGGATCTCTGAAGAATGGGTGCAGGGTTCCTCTTCTCATCCTAAAAGCCAGGTAAGAGTTGCTGCCCTCACGAGCCTATAGCAGGACTAGCACAAACACACACCCCAGCATTGATCCAATCAGGACCACTGGCAGAAACATTCATTCATACCACACAGACACGCTGAAACCAGTTTGGGAATTGAGACCAGCCAGTCCCAGCCCACATCCTGCCAGCAAACACATACAGCCCTCCAGTAGCCCGCCAAAAGCTTCTGCTTTCCCGGGCACTGGAAGCCCTTATAAAGATTTTCCTGGCCTCTTAGGCCAGGAAGAATGCTAAAGAACAAGATGGCAAAAGGACAAGGGAAAAATCCTGTGACACGGTCATGTTTGACCAGTACCCACAGTTAGTAGCCAAACGCTGTAAACACTGTTAAGCTAAAACGCAAATTCCAAAAAGTGGGTAAAAGTCACTTCTGCCACCAGCTTATCCTTTTAACACACCTAGAGTTACCAAAAAATCCTCTGAGTGTTGATCTAGGGCAAAACAAAAATGCAACCTTTGTACTGCAGTGTAAGCTGCTTTGTTCAATGATAGAAAGTTACCACAAGTGAAACAAAAGTAACCAAAAGTAGTAACACAGTAACATGACTAAGGGAAACAATGTTTCCCAGTACTAACAGACTGAAGGACATTTCAGTTTTCCCATGACATATGAGTAAAAGCCAGTGCAGTGAAGATGAAAGCTTCACTGCACTGCAAGAAGTACAGGTCAGATAATAAAAGCACAAGGTTTGGGGTTCCATAAAGATGGAAGGAAATGTGCAGTAAAGAGAATCTTTCCTAACACCTGTCATGAACTACTTAATGTATTAAAGAATGTACTCCTCTAAACAACAATTATAGAGAGGGGGAAACCCCAAATAACTACTCGCACAGGTAGTGGTTTCTCTACCTTTTGATTTGGGGAATTGAAGAGACAATATATAGAGCTACAAGGTAGAGTTATACTCAACAGCACTTCCAAAAAGTCAATTAATACTTTCAAGACATATACATTTTATTCATAATCCATAAAAAAACACAATATAAATAAGACATTTTTAAAAATAAAGTGCTAGTGACAGGGAAAAAGAGCTAACAGTCTAATAGCAGCAATTCATTCCTGATGTAGTAATAGCATCCGTTTACTTCATCCTTGGGATTCATTAGATATTTAGAGATGAAGGGTGATCAGTAAAGATCTCAATACATATCTAGTATATCGAATTACTAGTATTATGCCTCGACATGTTTCATTTCTCTATCTTTCATCTCGATCTTTCATCAAAATTAATTTTATATGTGATGCCATCAGTGATGTCATTAATGACATTTGTGATGTCATCTTTGATGTCCTGGTGTTAGTCTTAGCAGTGAATGGTGGTGACGCTAGTTATGGTTGCTGAGCTTACCTTAACTGGCAAATTTCTGGGGGTTTTCCGTTTTAATTGTAACCATAATGTCCCTTTAACCAAGTTTTTTTTCACTGGATTCCATAGGTTTTTATGAGTGCAACTTAACCATGATGTCCCTTTAACCAATATGTTTCACTGAATATATATGTAATTATGGTTAAGTTGCTCAACTCATAGAAAGAGCACATATTGGGCAGTTTATAATTTTGGTGCCGTTTGATGAATCCTCACCAAACTTTGCAAAATCGTATATGGCTGACTCAGAATGGTTTTGCAAACTTAGGTGTGGTTTCATCCAGGGGTGGCAAAGTTATAGAGGGGGGTCCCAAAATCCTCATAGATGCAATGGAAAGAAAATTTTGCTTGTGCGCACAGACAAAAACGCTGGATGGATTTGCACCAAACCTGCACTAGGAGCGGCGGCTTGGTCTTGAAAGCATATTATCACACATTTTGTGTAAATCTGTCCAGTAGTTTGTTTTTTTAAATCGCCAAAAAGTTGGTGAAACAAATTTGTGATATCTGGGTCTGGTCTCCGTATTAGTTTCCTGATTCAGAGTCCGTGGTGCCTCCAGGCCAATTAGGGGGAGGCTTGGTGTTCACGGACACCAAAAATGCACGCTGATTGGATGGTGAAAAACGTGAGGTGGGTCAGAATCTTTTCACCGGTCATAATAGATGATCCTTGGACCACTGATGTGGTCGACCGACAGGACTGTGAGGAAAGGGTATCAAAATTGCATTTGGGGTTATTTTGTGGTCAAAAGAGGAACTGGAAAGTGAAGGGGAGTGGAAAAAAGTTAATAGGGAGTTGTTATTATAGGTGAAGAAAAACAATGCTGCTGCCGCCATGTCCATGGTCACTGTTCGTGTCCGAGGACACAGACCCATGTCCACAGACGCAGTGGGATTGGGGAGGATCTAGGTGAGTCTTGCTATGTGAAGGTGTACTGTATGTACTTCTTAGATGGTTTGGTTTGATTGTATTGTGGTGTGTGTGACCAGTGACCAGATTCTTAAAGGGGTCCTGGCCGTGGCCATGACCCCAAGGATTCTGGCTACTGGTCACAAGCAGTATATTAATATGTCTATAGTGATTATAGTCATTAGTAATGACTATAGGATTAGTAATATGGTGGGATGAATTAATTGAAGTGTATATAGTAATTATGAATGCAGTAAAATTGAGAATAGTGGTGATGGACACTGGGTGTGGATACTTAGTTGCATATGGAAATAAAGCTGGAATCTCTGGGTAATTTTCTGTGGAAATAAATATTAGAATGTGTTAAACGCAATGGTTTCGCACATTTATTTACATTCAATTGTAGATATACATTTACTTTTTAGACTGTAGTAATATATATAGCGCTTTATAATATTTGTAGCGCTTTAGAATATATAGCGCTTCACTAAATGTGATGGCATTTTGTTGCCAGCAATAATGTGGCACACACATATAATCATTTTTTATGTTGCCAGTATAACATGTGAATATGTGGCTGGTGCCATGCAAGGTACAGGATTCATAATGCAGCAAAAGCTCAATGTGAAACTGCATAGAGTAAAGGTGCACCAATTTTTCTTTTTCTTTTGAATACCTCATGCATAGAAGACTACATTATTTATATAACTGACTGACTTAATTAACAATTACTAATCACCAATGCTAACTCCTTAACATTATAATGTAGTCCCATGTACAAAATGAGGTGAGAATACATATTTTGAATTTCGTATTTTTAAACGTGCACTGGCATTTTTTTCTCTCTCTTCTGTGTTCAGTTTTCAGAAAGCAGAAAGTATGCATAGCAGGAAACGGAAAAAGATACAGTTATTATAATCTGAAGCTCTCATTGTTTGGGACATGAGGGTGGTGACAGAATACATTGTCTGCTAATATGATTGGAAGAAAGTGTCTGCAGATATGTAACGTCACATGTGGGGTGGCTCTGAGTTTTGGTGATAGAAAAATTACATAGGGAAGTTTAGTTCGTGCTGACTGGGCTTTGAAGAAAGAAGTGCCTAGTGACTTAGCGCTGGCTGGGAGAACCTTTTTTTCTCGCTGCACATTCTAAGCATCCAAGATTACAGGAGCGGCTCGTTGGCTGTGACTGCTCTTCTGTGGGGAGCAAGTACAAGGTCATGTGGGAGAGATTCAAACAAATATCTTTGGTAAGCAGATACAGTTTAAGTGAGGTCACTGTGTGCTGTTGGATGAATGACCGATCTAAAAATGTCAGGTAGGCAGATTAGCAAAGGAAATCCCCTGCATTTTAATTTGTCATGTTTATAATGTTAAAAAGTAATGCCTATTTTTTAAAAAGGCTTATTTGCTCTGTGTCTGTTGTTTTTTTTCTCTTCTTCTTTTGTTACAGATAATGGTGCAATGTACATGGTAAGATTTATATTGTGAATTGTACTTGTCTGCAATATAAACCAATATATAAAAACAGATTGTTTAGAGGTTTTTTTCATTGCATTGGGGATTGCATATGTGGACACGGGGGAGATTCATTTTCTATGGTAATACATTTGTCAATAATAAACATAATAAGCAGTGATAAAATAGGTGTGTGTGTGGGTGTGTCCTCCTTGCATGTTATTTGGAGGGGATATAATATAATATATAGATTACTGGAAGTCTATGAGCCAGTAATGATGCCTACGGGTGCATAGATCACTGGTGTAGATAAGCCCGTGATACCGGCCACAGGCTGTAGGTGGCACACTATATAAATGTGTTGGGTTTCCTTGTGTGTATAGGTCCAAGGCTCTCTATAGATCACTAGGAGGTATTCTCATAGAAAGGAAGGATTTGTTTATGATGGGGTTATGATGTAAGGAAGGAAACTATGCTCACCACTAAATACCACATATAACCTATTACCACAACAGACTACAAGTAATACATATTACTCCAATATAATATAACAAAGTATGGTCAATAGAATGATATGAGGCCAAACCCAATCTAAATACAAGGATAAGTTATCACCAACTACTGCTCATATCTTGGCGGTAAGAAAAATACAGCCAAACCACAAATTTACACAAAATATCCTACAAACATGGTGCGTTGGCCAGTTAAGTGGGTATAGACCTCCTACTGGGCATGGCAAGTGTGTCTCACACTACCATACGTGCATTAGAGGGAACCCATTTCATGATAGCAGTGTGACACTAAAAGTGAATTTTAGAATATCTCAACTGGAGGCTACATTCTCAGAGCTAGTGCAATATCTGGAGGCAAAGATATATGCACATGGGACATGGTTATCAAATAATGCCAGAGAATGGCATGGCCGTATCTATGGTGAAGTACAGAAAGAACCATTATAAAGCATTTTTGCAGAAGGCAGCATAATTCAGGTCTGCCTTTTGAGACTACTAAATGCAGTTGATAAACATGCAGAGAAAGATTGTCTGATACGTCTATGTGCCAAGACACGGTTTATCCTAAATAGGTCCCTGCAGATGCAAGAAAATGATACCAAGCTGATTAGCAGGTTAAAAGCTTATCTAGATGGAACAAGTGCAAAAGAGGAAATGTTAAGAGCAGAATTGGAGGTATGTCTAAAGGACATGCAGTCAAAATTTAGAGATCTCGACACTCAATTGCCTCAAAGCAAGAAACAGTTTGAGGGTAGTGAACAAGAATTGAAACACTTGAAAGCGTTGGTAGATCATATTAGACAAGACAAACATGAAGTTGTTTTGGAAATGGAGGTTTTGCAAAAAGAAATTTTTTATAAAGAAAGTGATCTCCAAAATGCTGAACAGGAAATGGTTAAAATGTTTCAAGAAAGAGACAAGAGAAACAAAGTATTCAATGAATACCAAATGTAAATGGGCGATATGCAGGAGGTAATTAATAAAATGAGTGATGAAAACAATTATTTGCGTAAGGAGGCAGATAGGCTCTTTAACAAGTGTAATGATTTAGAACAGCAAATATGCATTTCCAGGTCCCAGGATAGACGGCAGAACACCACATTCAATGGAGTTGAGGTGAATCCTATTTCTACACCGAGAGCTACTGCCCCAGTGACTGGGCCAGTGACTGAACTTGGTTGCAGCGCCCTTGGGGGATTTGATACACCCATATGGGGCCGCCACCAATCCCATACACCTGAAACCAGGGTTGAATCACAAAGTAGTGCAATTCCATGCATAGCAACGTGTAGCCCCATAAAAATAATGAAATCAATCAAAGCTCTGATCAAACCATTTAAAAAAGGAGGGGAGTGCTGTATAGAGGACCACTTAGAAGTGGTGCATGGTATATTTAAAACCCTCCAGATACCTACGGAACAATACAGGCAATACTTTCACTTAACTCTAGATGCTCCCACAGCCAGTATCATTACAGGGTTAGAACAACAGCAGAACATGACATGGGCAGAGTTTGAAAAAGAGATTAGACGTCATTTTTCTCCTTTCCAATCATTGCAAGAGGCAAAAAAGATTACATACACAATTACGGCTGGGCCTAACACATCACCTCGCCAGTTTTTGCAAGACTTAAAAAGATTTTTTTCTCGCTTTGATGTATTTTTTTACCCCAATTCCAATGAGTTTTAAACTGCCGACTTCTATGGGCTACAGAAAGACATCATATCACAGTTAGTCCGTGAATTTGACCGCGACAAGTCCCTTGAATGGATTGTACACCAAAGTACAAAACTATATGAAGTACTCTATTGTCAGGGTAGAGAAAATGATAAAATGAAAGACACTAGACCAAAATCTAAAGAACACTCAGCAACAGTGATGGAGATCAGGTCAGCCAAAATGTCCCTTGACTCTGCTCCAAGAAAAAATAATTTGGCACCTGAACAAAGGGGTAATCAACAAAGGTCGTCACTCCCTGCACCAATGTTTCAATCACATGATCCTAGTAATAGGGAGAGCTACATTAGCCCTAGGTACTTAGGAGACAGGCCCCGGGCAGGATATCGGCCTGATATGTCAGGTATGAATAATAATCAGAGACGAAGTCAGGATCAAAGAAATAATGGTCCCTACCAGACATTGGGGACACAAAGCAGATTTGACCCTAACACCATGATATATGGTAATCAGGACAGACCCTGATATATGGATCGATTTACTGAAAATGGGAATCAGCATAGGGGACAATACTCACAAAATGAGAGACAGGACATGAGGCAGAATATGAATTATGCTCCACGTCAATACAATGAATCACCACCACCAGGGGACTACAACCAAAGGATGGGCACACCCCGCTCCCCTCCACATATCAATCAAGAGTTCAGAAGCA
This sequence comes from Ambystoma mexicanum, assembly GCF_040938575.1. NCBI lineage: Eukaryota > Metazoa > Chordata > Amphibia > Caudata > Ambystomatidae > Ambystoma > Ambystoma mexicanum. The sequence continues at coordinate 889,857,551 of NC_090927.1, read as the reverse complement.
ATCCCAATAGAAATCATTCTCCTGAGAGATATCAGAATAGTTTCAATCTGAGGGAAAACAACCAATATCGATCTAGGCCACAGAGAGAGGATTCTAGGGAGATGGAAAGATTCCAGTGTCTCGAGGCCCAAGTGAAAATGTTGGCTGAGCAAATAGGAAAGCTCTGTACAGCACAAAAACAGTCATCACAGGAGGGGGCAGAAAGCCAAGGCAATGACCGGGTGGTTTCTGATAAGTGACTAAATGTTAATGATACATGCAATGCTGAGAAAACAGATTACCCTGATTTGATTTTGCATAATGACTCTGAGATGCTTAGTGATTTAAAAATGAAAATACCGGCAAATGAACATGTGACAAAAATTGCAAACACACCTAAAAAAGAAGTTTGGTTTAATCTACAGTTAAATCAAACATTGGAGAGTTGCACAAATAAAAAAAGAAAAACATGAGATTCCAAAAGAACTGTAGATTTGCACAAATAAAAAAGAAAAAGAGGAGATTCCAAAAGAACAAAGGGACAGATTTAAGAAAGACAACTCATGCATGGGAACACAAGTGAGCAGGGAGTACGTGGGGATGCTAGAACCCCTTCCCTGGACAATCAAAACACTAACCAAACACAGGCAGAAAGAATAAATACTCCAAAGGAGGGTACAGATCAATCATCGGAAGAGTTCTTTGAGCTACAGATTTTTGAAGAAGTTAAAAAGACTGGTACCATATCCCCGGCGGGAGAAGTTCTAATGTGGCGGGAGAAGCTCTAAGGCGGCCTGGCCAGAGCTCCAGGGAGGTGGCTGGGGGCTGGTGCAACCAGGCCTTGGGTTCTGCAAAGTTCCCCATGCCCGGTGGGGTCCCCGTCCCTCCCTGGCGGGAGAAGCTCTAATGTGGCGGGGAAAGCTCTAAGGCGGCCTGGCCGGAGCTCCAGGGAGGTGGCCGGGGGCTGATGCAATCCGGCCTTGGGTTCTGCAAAGGTCCCACGCCCGGCGGGGTCAACCACAAATGCACAGAATCAGAAAATGGCAAATTACCAAGTGATGTTTTTATACATGTTCAGTTGGAGGATTGTAGTGTGACCTCTGATGATCCCCGGATGGATGGGTGAACGGTGGCCACACTCCAAAAGATCTCTGAATATGGGGAAATGAATAAAGTCTCTCACACAGAAATGGACAGAAAGGAGGGAAAAATGTCTTTCTATTTACCAATGTGCTTAGCCAAAAGTGAAAAAGGTCTGAGAAAGATGAGTCCTGAAATCAGAAAGAATTCACACTCTTTATGTGTATTTGATGAAGTTGAAGACAGGTATTATGCTCCCATCACTGTGGAAGAGAAATGCAATACATTTGCAATGATTGACACCGGCGCACAGGCCACAATTATGTCCAAAGAATTGGCAAAAAGTATCAATGAAGGGAGATCCCCACAGAATCAGATCACAGTGAGCCAAAGTGAAGGTCCAGTGCATAATTTTAATGGTGTGGGGTTGCCTATTATAGGTGTTACCGAGTTTGACATGAAGATAGGAAAACACAGAATGAAACAAGAAGTATTGATCATATCTGTTTGTGAAATTCCATTTTGATAGGGACAGATTGCCTGAAAAGATTGTCTCCTCTCATAGATGGGGTGAATGGAGTACTGTGGTCCTTAACCAAAAAACCATTGAGACCTAAGAAAATAAAATCACAAAACAGCAGTGTAAATGAATGCCATAATGTTGCCAAAACGAATGATGCAGTGGAGATATACCTCCAGAATAGCTGTGTACCTAGTGTTACTGTCATTTTGATGTGTCAAGATAAAATGCATAGTAAAAAAAGAATCTGTGCAGATTTATTTAGATCCTAGGATTGAATGGCAAACTGAAATAGATGAGCACACATTGTCCTTCTTTTTAAAAGAGAAGAAATGCAAACAGAATACTACTCCTACAACAGACACAGAAAATCACATTGCCACTCTGGCTGAAATACACATGGAAGATGAGCAACCATGGGTTCACATTGGTATAAATGACCATTCTAAAGTGATAAAAGCCACCTTAGAGCTTGAACAGGAAAGGAGCTTTATTAATGAGAAATTACTGCAGAAAATAATGGAGAGGGAGGAGATCCCAAAATTTAGAATTAAAAAGCAATATGTCTCTGGTTTGGATAATCCAGACTTTGAAAACCAAATTGCAGGCAGATGCATGCTGAAGATTAATATTGGGCAGAAAACAATTTACTTCAAAAAAGGTAGCAGGCGCTCCTCTCCAGAAAGAACACAGCATGATAACCTGTTCTGAGATGAGAGTTTGCAGCACATGCTTTTTGCTCACTGTACCTTTCACAGATGGGAAATATCCATTTGCATGTCAGTCTTTGTCACGCCCACATGGGCAGTCCAGCACCGAAATGCTATGGCAATTCCTCTCTGAACAAGAGTACCAAAAGCAACCTCATACACGTGTTTCAGCCTTGTTGGGCCTCATCAGTGAGGAGAAGCTTTGTCTCTCTGAGCACAGTGAGCAGGTAGTCCACGTCTGGTTGCCCCCAGGTAACTCAGGGTGACCAACTTACCATAATGTGTGGATAGTGAGTGGAACACAAAATGATTTTTACATGGGCAATGATATCATGCACAGAATGTGTATGGTGTTAGATTTCCTTAATCAAAAAATATGGTCACGGCTAGGTGGGCCTGCACCTGAATTTGAAGACAAAAGAAAGGCTTATCATTGCGCACGACTGGTCCCATATGCAATTGAATAACAGGTGAGGAAGGATACTACTATTCCTGCATTCACAAAGCAGGTTGCAATAATGCTAAAGTGCAAGAATGGACAGCAAATGAAATATTCTGATGCATTTGTTTGTTTAAATGAGTCCATGAAGCAACAAGGCCTGGATTATGAATACACCCCATTGATAGATATTGGAGAAGAATCTGTCAAAATTATGGTGAATAATAAAGGACATCAGCATATTCATTTAGAGGAAAATTCATCATTAGGAATTGCCATACAAAAATCCCATTATACTGCAGATTTCAATTACATGGTAATTGGAAATATTCCTGAGAGATATGTAGATGCACAGGGTGGGTGGCCAGAATATCTGGTTTCTCAGCCCAAAGGGATTTTTAAAATTAAATCTGTATACCCTTATAATTCAAATGAGACAGTGTGCTGTCACCAAGAGGATTATATAGTATTTGACTTAAATGAAAATGAAACAGAAAATCAGCACATTCAAATGGAGGCTGATATGCCAAAATATTTAAGAGTGGCAGCTTTACAGAGAGACACAGCCACACAGTTGGAAGAAAACACAGAGATTCCTCCACTGGAGGATTTCCCAGAATTCTCAAAAATGGTAGCGGAGCAGATTTTGTGGGCAGATGCATGTGATAGCGATGAAGATAAAAATGAATTGAGAAAAATATTTATGGAATTTAAAGAGGTTTTTGCTAAAGATGCATATGATTGCGGCCAAACTAATTTACATGTTGCCACATTACGAGAAGGATGTAGTAGAAATCCAGTATTTTGTGCCAATATAGATCACCACTGGCATGTTTAGAGTCACTGGCAGAAATAATTAAAAACTTGGAGTCTCGGGAATTTTCAGGCCCATTCATAGCACATCCAACACTCGTATTTTGGGTGTGTTAAAGCCAAATGGTCTATGGCGTCTCTGTGCAGATTTGAGAGAATGAAATAAAAGAGTGCCAGTGTCCAGATGGCCACTGCCATTCATTGATCAAGGCCTTGCTCAGGTGCATGGCTCAAAGGTGTTTACTACATTAGATCTCACATCTGGATATTGGTGTGTGCCATTGGCAGAGGGTATTCAGAATGTGCTTTCACTTTCCTTTGATAAGACTCAATATGCATGGGTTAGAACACCATTCGGGTACGTCAATAGTGAGAGTGAATTTGGTATATTTTTGAGAAAGGCTATGCCGGATCCAGCGGAAAGAGGAACTATAGTTTATGTGGATGATGTCTTGATAAAACATGAAAGCTTAAAAAGCCATTTTGATAAAATTAGACATGTTCTTGGCCAATTGCACAAGGAGGGTGCCAAAGTATCTTTACAGAAAGCATCATGGTGCAAGAAAAAGGTGAATTTTCTAGGCCATGAGGTGACTGAACATGGACTAAACCCACAAAAGAAAAAGGTGGAGGCCATACAGAAATTAAAAGACCCTAGAAGTGTGAAAGGTTTAAAATGTTTATTAGGAATGATGGGATATAACAGGAAATATATTGAAAATTATGCTGAAATTACTCAACCATTGACTAAACTACTGAAGCTGAATACACCCTGGAAATGGGAAAAAGAGCAATCTGAGGCAGTGGCTAAATTAAAGGAATGTCTTATAAAGGCACCATGTTTAGCATACCCCATTAAGAACAGGGATTTATTTATAGAAATAGGTTTCTCTGAACATTGTATGTCAGCGGTGTTATTTTAAAAACATGATTTGAATCACAAAACCATTGCTTATGCAAGTAAGGCATTTTCTCAAGTTGAAACTAAATTCAGTGAATGTGAAAAGGCCCTTTTGACCACCGTGTTGGCGTTACAGCATTTCCGCCCCATTGTACAGGGAGAAAAGGTAATCATTGAAACAAATCATCAGCCATTGCAATTTTTAGAGAGTAAAAGGATTAGGTCAGGCAACCTAGCACAGTCCAGAATTACTTCTTGGACATTGGCATTGCAAGGCTTTCCTGTAGAAGTGAGATATGGACAAAATAAAAAGAGCCCAGTTGTTCAAGGATTGGCAGACTTACATGAATGTGCAGCTGAACATGTATCAAACGAAGTAGAGGTGGAATCTAGTTTACAGGAGTTTGAACAATCACCACATAAAGCTTTTGATTAAAAGACATGCAAGGATTTGCCAACTGTATATGCTGACAGTTGTGCTTTTCACATTGAAAATGACAGTAATAAACAATTGGTATCAGGAATAGAAAATGTCTGGTTGAAATGTGAAGACATTCCCAGTATAGGGATGAGAATTGGGGCTAGGAACAGTCAAGTAGCGGAATTGGCAGACATTTATAAAACAATTACTACTGCAGTTGATAATAAATTTAGTGAAATTTTTCTGGTAACTGATTCTGATTATGCACGAAATAGCTTTGTGGAATATTTGTCTGGCTGGAAAGCAAGAGGCATGATTACCTACAATAAAAAGGGTATCAGGTAATAATATCGCCATATATATGGTCGCCGTAAATATCGCCGTGAAAATGTCGTGGCGATATTATTTGGTTGACCATATATATCGGGACAGGGGCAAAAAAAAAAAAGAAAAAAAACAAGTTTGGGGGTTGCGGGGGTGTCCCCTGCATGTTCCATGCAATAATGTCGCCACAAAAAACGGCCATTTTTCAGCGAGATTTTTGCATGGCGAGATTTTTGTGGCGACATTATTACATGGAACCATAAAAAGCCCCTCAATCATGGAAAAGTGATACAGGCTATGGACAAATTAGTGTCAGTGAATGATTTAACAATATACTGGAAGAAAATGTGTGGACATTTAAAAACTCCAGGAGAAGATAAGGAGGGAAATGATAAAGCAGATCATTTAGCCAAAATTGGGGCTGTGATGGGAGAGTTGCTACCTATTGAACACTTACTTGGTGAAATACAGATTGATGCAGTTACACGCTCTAAGGCTCCAAAAGAGGTAGAACAACCAGTAGTGCAATGGAGTTATGATACACCAGATCAAGATCTGATTAAGGCACAACATATATTATAATCATTTGAGAGACCCTGAACAAAATCCTTTAACGGAAAATGATTGTGAGGGAAAAGAAGAGTTGAGGGTGCTGTTAAAGAATAAAAAACTAATCAGACTATATGATGGACTCATGGTTAGAGAATCCATAACAGGACAAATACAGTGGGTGGTACCCTTTTCATTCAGAGGGCTAATGTTACACCATGCACATGATGCAATAACTGCAGGACACAGAGGTTCACAAAAAACATTAGAGATACTGAAAGATTATGCTTACTGGCCACATATGTCCCAAGACGTAGAATTATATACTAGGGGGTGTCTAGTATGTGCCCAATTTAAACCCGCTTCACCAATGCATTGGGCCCCACTGATGAAAATAGGCTTAACCCTTCCATGGTCACATTTGCAAATAGACTATGTAGGGCCTGTAAAAAAGGTCGAGCAGGGGGAACCGTTATATTTTGAGTGTGGTTTGTTTGATGTCAAAATGGATAGAGTGTATTCCTGCACCAGATTGTAGTGCGCAAACAGCAGCTACATTACTGGTAAATCATATATTGTCAAGATTTGGGTTACCACAAAGAATAGAATAAGGTAAAGGAAGTCATTTTACAAGCACTTTGATGAGTAAAGTGTAGCAGATACTGGGGGTGAAAAGAAAACTGCATATTGCATACAGACATGCCTCTACTGGGTGTGTTGAAAGTTGCAACAGGCCTGTTGTGGATGTATTAAAGAAGTTTGTAGCAGAGGCAGGTACCAGCTGGGATTTACGTTTACCTCTGGTTTTGATGGCAATCAGATCAACTCCTGCCAAAGCAACAGGTATCAGCCCTCATGAGGTATTGACAGGTAGGAAAATGGTATTACCACAACATTTGTTATATAAGACACATGACCAGACACTTGTAAGCACATCTACAGTTCACAAATATATGGAGGAACTGAGGAAGCATTTACAACATGCATTTACTTTTGTGCAGCGGAATTTAGAAAGGGCTGCTGACAGTGCAAAATCATATTATGATAGAAAGACATCTGTGAAAGCGTACAGTGTAGGGGATCAGGTATATAAATTTCATTTTAGAAAAGGTAACAGAAAAATTCTAAATTTTTGGTGGCCTGGCAGGGTCTGTTTCAGTTTATAGATAAGGTGTCTCCAGTGGTGTATAAAATAGTGAAGACAGAGGGTGAAACGATCATAGAACAGTTTGTTCATGTTAATCAAATTAAGCCCTTTCATCCCAAATATGAAGTCAGGAGACTTGAGCAAGTAGAAACAGCTTAAGTATCCTGGATACATGGAAGGGAAGACACAGTGGTGACTGTGTTCATAGTACCCCATATCATAAAACAAATATACATAGTTATAGTATTATTAGAAATAAAAGTAGCTGAAAATACCATATGTGGTAAACATTAACAGAAGGGGGCTGAAGCAGATGGTAATATTTTAATAAAATGTTGAAATATATTTAATGTATAATGATTTTTTGTATATGTTTGTTTTCTCTCTAACATGTGCTTAATTTCAGACACTAGAAGAAAAAGGGCAAAATGATTTGGACTAAATATTTTATTTTTGGTAAAAGGGTGACATTGGTATTGTGCTATGTACTTAATCTGTCTCTTTTCTATTTTGAGTTAAAACAATTAGCCTGTGCTTTGAGGTCAGAGGTCACAGGACCGGAGGACAGGAGAGATGATGGAGTCATGGAGTCCACGGGATGAAGATCAAGTAAAGCCTCCGGACCGAAATATGGATGTGAACACAAAAGTAACCGGGACACCAAAAGAGATGACTTCACTGAAAACCATCCAAGAGTGCCAGAATGAAAGAATTGCACCGAATGAACCAGATGATAAAAGCCAATGATCAGGACATCTTGCCGCTGCAGCGTTCTGATTGTTGAAGATCATCCCCTATGTGACTGGAAGCATGGGCAACAGAGTCCCACAACTTTTATTATTTTAATTAATTATGTTAGTTCTTTGTTTTATTTATTTATTTTATTTTATTATTTTATTATTGACTTCAAATATTGATTTCACAATTGAACAAAGACAATTGAACATATGGACATTTCAGTTGGAAAGAAACGTGTACAATGTTTTATAAGGACTCAACAACCCATTTGAGATGAATTTTGCTTTTATGGTGACTGAGCGGTGATTTATTGTGAAAAATGTAAATGTTCATTTTATGGAGTTGCTATGATGGAAAGAAAAAGAGGAGCACAACTTGGGTTTCCTCCAATTGGGGATTTGAGTATTGCCAAATTGTTGGAAATGGAGGGGTATATATAAATATATATATATATCTATATCTATATATATATCGCTTTAGAATATTTATAGCGCTTTAGAATATATAGAGCTTCACTAAATGTGATGACATTTTGTTGCCAGCAATAATGTGGCACACACATACAGTCATTTTATGTTGCCAGTATAACATGTGAATATGTGGCTGGTGCCATGCAAGGTACAGAATTCATAATGCAGCAAATGTTCAATGTGAAACTGCAGAGAGTAAAAGTGCACCATTTTTTTTTTCTTTTGAATACCTCATGCATAGAAGACTACATTATTTAGATAACTGACTGACTTAACCATTACTAATCATTAATGCTAACTCCTTAACATTATAATGTAGTGCCATGTAAAAAATGAGGTGAGAATACATATTTTGAAATTCGATTTTTTAAACGTGCACTGACATTTTTTTCTCTCTCTTCTGTGTTCAGTTTGCAGAAAGCAGGAAGTATGCATAGCAGGAAACAAAAAAAGATACAGTTATTATAATCTGAAACTCTCATTGTTTGGGACATGAGGGTGGTGACAGAATACATTTTCTGCTAATGTGATTGGAAGAAAGTGTCTGCAGATATGTAACGTCACATGTGGGGTGGCTCTGAATTTTGGTAATTGAAAAATGACAGAGGGAAGTTTAGTTCGTGCTGACTGGGCTTTGTAGAAAGAAGTGCCTGGTCACTTAGCGCTTGCTGGGAGAACCTTTTGTTCTCACTGTGCATTCTAAGCATCCAAGATTACAGGAGCGCTCGTTGGCTGTGACTGCTCTTCTGTAGGGAGCAAGGAGAAGGTCGTGTGGGAGAGATTCAAACAAATATCTTTGGTAAGCAGACACAGTTTAAGTGAGGTCACTGTGTGCTGTTGGATGAATGATCGATCTAAAAATGTCAGGTAGGCAGATTAGCAAAGGAAATCCCCTGCATTTTAATTTGTCATGTTTATAATGTTAAAAAGTAATGCCTATTTTTAAAAAGGCTTATTTGCTCTGTATCTGTTGTTTTTCTTCTCTTCTTCTTTTGTTACAGATAATGGTGCAATGTACATGGTAAGATTTATATTGTAAATTGTACTTGTCTGCAATATAACCAATATATAAAAACAGATTTCTTAGAGTTTTTTTATTGCATTGGGGATTGCATATGTGGACACGGGGGGGATTCATTTTCTTTGGTAATACATTTGTCAATTTGCCCATGCAGATAGAATAATAAACAGAATAAGCAGTGATAAAATATGTGTGTGTGTGTGTGTGTGTTTGTATGTCCTCCTTGCATGTTATTTGGAGGGGATCTAATGTAATATATAGATTACTGGAGGTCTATGAGCCAGTAATGATGCCTACGGGTGCATAGGTCACTGGTGTAGATAAGCTGTGATATCGGCCACAGGCTGTAGGTGGCACTATATATAAAAGTGTTGGGTTTCCTTGTGTGTATAGGTCCAAGGCTCTCTATAGATCACTAGGAGGTATTCTCATAGAAAGGAAGGTTTTGTTTATGATGGGGTTATGATGTAAGGAAGGAAACTATGCTCACCACTAAATACCACAAATAACCTATTACCACAAAATACTACAAGTAATACATATTACTAGATTCTCCAATATAATATAACAAAGTATGGTCACTAGACTGATATGAGGCTAAACCCAATCTAAATGCAAGGATAAGTTATCACAAACTACCGCTCATATCTTGGCAGTAAGAAAAATACCACCAAACCACAAATGTACACAAAATATCCTACAGGACCCTCGTAAACAGTACATTGTAAGTACTGTTTGGTACAACATTAGTGTGTGTTACAGTGTTGTTGTATTGAATGGAAATAATCAATCTGTAGTGGATTTAAAAAAAGAATACATGTTAAAAATATACATGTTACAGAGTACATGTGAGTGTAGGTGTGGTAGAATGTTTGCCTGAAGTGTGTTGTAAGTAAAGATATGTTTAAAGTAGTTATATACCCATTGTTGTATTCTAACTATATTGAATTTTAAATTAAGTATTTCTGTAACAATAAGTGGTATTTGTATGTTTCAAGTGTATTCGAATTAAAGGGATTTTTAAAGTAGTTAGATACCTGTCGGTGTATTCTAACTGTCTTGGATATTAAAATTACTATTGTAGTATTACGGATACCTGTTGGCGTATTCAGTTTACTGTACTATACTTTAATGAGCAAGTTTGGGTTGACGGAGTATTGAGTAGGCATTTGTTAGATTGGTTGGTAACCTATGTTTTGGAGTAATAGATGTGTCGTTATTCAAACCAACCACCTGTTTTAACACATTCACATAGTGGACTGAAGTGGTTGCGGCACCAGTGTGGTAGATTATGCCTACTGTTGTGAAGGTTTTGTTGCTCAGAGATACTTGGCCATATGTGACAATAGTGAGTTTACAGTTATTTTTGGTACCATCTGCCTTGTACCTTAGAAATATTAGTATAACTTATTGGCCTTGTCAGTTTATTTGTATGGTGGAACGGTTGTCTGAATTGCAAAAAGGGAATAATATGCCATGATTTGCATTTTCGAGAAGCTGCTGAAATGGAATGGACTCACTAATTGGTATGGATACATACAGAAATCATTCATTAGGGATGTGCTATTGTGAAACATGGTTGCAGAGAGTGTATGCATGTTTCCACAGGGATATTTTTGGTTTCTAGTACTTGTAGTAAGAACATTAGGAATTCTTGTGGATCATCCTGTGTACCCTTAGGCGCCTGTCACCAATGTGGGTCAACTGTCCACAAGTCCAGCCGCGGTCCCAGGGAGCCCCGGCAGGGTCTCCATCCCACCCTGGAGGGAGAAGCTGTAACACAGCGCATCTAGATCTCCAGGATGGCTGGGGAAGCTGCCCCTGGCATGGGTCCCTATCTCCCATGTGGGTTGACTGTCCATAAGTACAGTGGTTGCCCCAGGGAGCACCTGCAGGGACCCCATCCATCCCCAGGGTGAAAAGCTGTAATCCGGAATGGCTAGAGCTCCAGGATGGCTCAGTATGCTGCTCCCAGCCTTGGGTGCCTGTCTCCAATGTGGTTCAACAGTCCAAAATATCAGCTGTGTTCCAGCTGTGTTCCCAGGGAGCCCTGACACAGTCCCTGTCCACAACTCCAGCCACGGTATCAGGGAGTCCTAGCAGGGTCCTCATCCCTCCCCAGAGGGAAATTCTGCCCTGCCAGAGCTCCAGGATGGCCAGGGTTGCAGGCCCCAGCCTTGATCGCCTGTCTCCAATATGGGTTGACTGTCCCCAAGTCCACTGGTGGTCCCAGGGAGTCTTGGCAGGGTCACCATCCCTCCCCAGAGAGAAAACCTGTAACGTGGCCAGGCAAGATCTTCAGGATGGTCAGGGTGATGTCCCCGGACTTGGGTTTCTGTCTCCCATGTGAGTTGACCATCCCCAAGTCCAGAGGGAGTCCCCTTGAGCCCTGGCAGGGAGACCATCCCTCCCCGGAGGGAGAAACTGTAACTCAGCTTGGCCAGAGCTCCAGGACGGCTGGGGTTGTTGCCCCCGGCCTTAGGTGCCTGTCTTCAATGTAGGTCGACTGCCCCCCAAGTTCAGCGACAGTTCCAGGGAGCCCTGGAAGGGTCACCATCCCTCCCTGGTGGGAAAAGCAATAACATGGCTTGGTCAGACCTCCAGGATGGCTGGGGGTGATGTCACCCATCTTGTCGCCTGTCTCCAATGTGGGTCAACAATCCACAAGTGCAGCCACGGTGTCGGTGAGCCCGGCATGGTCCCCATCCCTGCCCAGAGTGAAAAGGTGTAATGCAGCCTGGACAGAGCTTGAGGACATTTGGGGTGCTGCCTCCTGCCTTGGGCACCTGTCTCCCAAGTGGGTCGACTGTCCCCAAGTACAGCAGAGGTTCCAGGGTGCCCCGGCATGGTCCCCATCCCTCCCTGGAGATACACGCTGTAATGCAGCGCAGATAGAGTCCAAGGATGGTTGAGGGTGATGTCCCCAGCCATATGACAAAGACTGATATGTGGGGAAATTTCTTCTCTGTGAAAATAACAGTGAGTTAAAGACTTGGTTGAGACTCTCCCAGGGACCATCCACCCAAGAACAAGTCAATGGGCTGTGTTCGTGCTGGTAGAGAGTTTCCCAGACCCCCCATGTTTTGCATATCTCCCATGTGGGTCGACTGTCCCCAGATCCATCACTGGTCCCAGGGTGCCCCGGCAGGGTCCCAACCCTTACCCGGGGAGAATATCGGAACGCAGCCTAGATATACCTGCAGGACGTCGAAGCTGCTACCCCTGGCATTGGGAGCCTGTCACCCATGTGGTTCAACCATTCTCAAGTCCAGCTGCAGTCCCAGTGAGCCCCGGAAAGGTCTGCATCCATTCCTGGAGGGAAAAGCTGTAACACAGCCCAGCCAGATGTTCAGGACGGTCCGGGGTGATGTCCCCGGCCTTGGGCACCTGTTTCCCATTTAAATTGACTGTCCCCAAGCCCAGTGGCAGTCCCAGGGAGGCCCGGCAGAGATCCCAACGTTCCTTGGAGGAAGAAGCTGTAACGCAGCCCAGCCAGAGCTCTAGGACAGCCAGGAGTTCTGCCCCCAGTCTTGGGTGTCTACCTTGCATGTGGGTTGACCGCCTCCCAGACCAGCCGCGATCATGTGTCCACCCGGCAGGGTCACTGTCCCATCCCAAATGGAAAAGCTGTATCACGGCATGGTCACAGCTCCAGGATGACCAGGGGTGCTGCCCCTTGCCTTCGGCACCTGTCTCCATGTGGTTTGACCATCCCCAAGTCCAGGGGCAGTCCCAGGGAGCCCCAGCAGGGTCACCATCCCTCCCCAGAGGGAACATTTATGTATTAATTGTGCACTTGTAAGGCAATTATATAGCAAACAAATAGTGGTTCAAAGCGCCCACAGGGCAATGGGGATGGAGCATAGGAATGAGAGGCAAATAGAATAACAATGAAGAGAAAGAATGAGGTGGTCCTACTAAGCCTTGTGAGCATTCAGAACGCTCAAGTGCAGAGAGAGAGAAATGATGAGGGGGGGTAAGTGCTGCGGGTTCCACAGAGGGACGTGCTAGGAAGTAAGTTACAAGCAGCTGTTAGGCCAGCAGGTGCAAAAAGGAAAGACAGCCTTAAGGATGATGCAGAGGGATTTGATCCTTGCAGCAACCCAGAGCTAGTGGAGAGATTTTAGGGCTGGAGAGATGCGGCACCTGTGCTTGAGGCCAAGGATAAGTCTCACAGCCCAATTCTAGATAAGCTGGAGGGGATGTAGAGAGGAAGATGGTAAATTGAAGAAGAGGCTGTTGCAGTAGTCCCGCCTAGAGAGTACCAGAGCTCTAGAGACATTGAGCTTCTGTGGGAAAGTGAGAAACGGAAGGATTCCTTTGAGGAGGTAGAGTTGAAAGTGGGCCTTCTTGGCAAGGTCCTGGATGTGAGGGAGGAAGGAAAGAGAGGAGTCAAAGATGACTCCATGGTTTCTGGCTCCCTGATCCCCATCCCTCCCTGGAGAGAAAAGCTGTAAAGCAACCCAGCCACAGCTCTAGGACAGCTGGGGGTGATATCCCTGGCCTTGGTCACCTGCCTCCCATGCGGGTGGCCATTCTTTCCCGGAGGGAAAAGCTGTAATGCAGCCTGAGTGCTGCCCCAGACTTTGGCATGTGCCTCATACACAGATTGATATCCCCCCAGCCCAGAGGTGGTCATGGGACATCTTAACAGGTTTCGCATCCCTCCCCAGAGGGAAAAGCTGTTATGTGGCCAAAGCTCCAGGAAGGCTGCACCCAGCCTTGGGCATCTGCCTCTCAAGTGGGTCAACCCTCCAAAGCACAGTCGCAAGTCCAGAGAGCCCCAGCAGAGTCCCCATCCCTCCCCGGAGGGAAAAGCTGTAGCACAGCCCAACCAGAGCTGCCCTCAGCCTTGTGCATCTGCCTTGCACATTGGTAGACTGACCTCAGCCCAACTGTGGTCATTCAATGATCCGTCAGGGTCCTCGTCCCTCCCCGGACGGAAAAGCTGCAACGGGGCATGGCCGGATCTCCAGGACAGCCGAGGGTACTGCCGGCGGCATTGGGTTCCTGTCTCAAATGTTGGTGGCGCGTCCCCAGAACCAGTGATTTTCCCAGGTAGCCCCGCCAGGGTCCCCGCACCTCCCCTGAGGGAAAAGATGTAACACAACATGGCCAGAGCTCCAGGACAGCCAAGTGTACTGCCCCCGGCCTTGGCCACCTGTCTTCCATGCGGGCCACCTGTCCTCGGGTGCAGCATTAGTCCCAGGGAGCTCCGGCAGGGTCCCCAACTCTCCCTGGAGGGAGAAGTTGTAATACAGCCCAGCCAGAGCGCTAGGTTGACCGGGGTGCTGCCCCAGGTCCGTGGGCATTTGCCTCACACATGGGTTAACTGCCCCGCAGCTCAGCAGCGGTCGCAGGGAGCCCTTGCAGGGTCCACATCCCTCCACGGAGGGAACAGCTGTAACGCAGCCCAGCCAGAGCATTAGGATGACCAGGGTGTTGCCGTCAAGCTTAGGTGCATGTCTCCCATGTCGGTCGATCGTCCCAAAGCCCAGTGGTGGTCCCAGGGAGCCCCATCAGGTTCCCCATGCCTCCCTGCAAGGAAAAGCTGTAACGCAGCACAGCCAGAGTTCAGGGACATAATTTGGGGGTCACACCAGCGACCCCTAATGTCTCCATTGCTAACCCTTGCTACCCCTATACAAAATCTTTAAATAATGTTTTTTTAAATTGAAGCTCCTGGACTGTAGCCGCACCATGTGGCTCTTTGTTTCTGGATTGCTGGCTTTCTTGTTCAGGCCTCTTGAAAAAAAAGGGGGGTTCCACAAGTGTAATACTTTGAGCAGTGACCCTAAATGAGAAAGAATAGGAATAACAAATAATTTGTCTTTCTGGAATTATGTACAGTCATTACATTAAAGGTTTATTTCAGTTACACTTAAACAAATCAAAATCACAATGCAGACACAAACTTCCAAAAAGCATTAGGAGTAGAATAAGCATCCGTTTCGAACTATGCATTTTGTTTTTGGCACGTTGCAGTTATAGCATGATTGTTTTCTGCCATTGTCTGTTACGATCATCACAAGACATTGCATCTAGGTGTCCTCGGTCACTTGACAAAATCATTGTGCCAAAAAGCTTTTGTATAGTGTAGAAATGTTTGACTGTAGCACATAACGTGGCCCTTGATTACATTGTGCCACAATTAATATTTAGCTGTAAAATGTGTCTATCTTCCCTTTCTCACTGGCATGCTGTTCAGGATGTTTGTTTGCATGTTTGAGGTAACGAGTGGCCAGAGTACGGGATGCTGTGTGAGTGTGCTGCTTTCCCTGCGCTACTCTAAATTCTTTCAAACACAGTTATGAACTCTCCAATGGTATGTATTTTGCCAACTTCTGAAGCCTGAAAAGTAGATCCACGGAGGCTTGACATGTGGGCAACTTTGCACCAGACCTGCAGATGAACTGGCCTGCAGTTAAATCTCAGTTTAATGGTATCCACTACAGAGTGTAATTTGCTTTCTGACTTTGAGAACATTCAGGCATGTAATTGCTCATTTTACTATAGCCGGTAATTTAGCTATAGCCCATAAACTAGCTCAGTGGGTTGCAAGCTCGCTGCTATGATCTGTGTGTGATCTGCAGGTTACAAATTCAAATCCTGGTAAGGCCAGCTCAGCCTTTCATCCTTCTGAGGTTGATAAATGACTACCAACACAGGTTGGGTGATATTGCATACATATTTGCTCTATAAAAAGTGCTTAAGTGTAAGTGCTATATAATAACACATCATTATCATTTGGCCTTGGACGTCTGCTTGCATTCACAATAATTTGGTAATATGGGCCTATACTCACTGATGTTAAAGATACATATAGTGATCCATTTGTGTATGAAATGTATATCACAGTACAGTGATATCGTAACCATATTTTTCGCTGTGTACTTAGCAACAATGCTATGTGATGCCACTTCCTGTTTTGTCAAGGGGTGAAAAGTTGTGTTCCATCGCTTCGCATGATGTCACTTTGTGGTAGGGTCAAGTAACATCACTTCCTGTGATGTCATCAGAGGCCAAGGGTCATGTGAGATCACTTCCTCTACCCCTGGCAATTTGGTGGAATGACATCCCTGCCAGACTTCCAGGACGGCTGGGGTACTGCCCCTGGTTTTGGCCATCTGCCTCACATGTGGGCCGATCACCCCCAGCCCAGCAGCAGTCATGGGTTGACCCGGCGGGGTTCCCATCACTCCCTAGAGGGAAAAGCTGTAACATGCACGGCCAGAGCTCCAGGACGGCCGGGGTGCTGCCCCCAGCCTTGGGTGTCTGTCTCCATTGTGGGTCGACTATCCCCAAGCCCAGCAGTGGTCCCAAAGAGCCCTGGCAGGGTCACCATTCCTCCCCAGAAGTGATCTCAGAATAATGTTCCGGATTTGCGAGGGCCCTTGAATTGCCAACTCGGATATTCTTAATATCTACACCAACATCAAAAATGAGTGTGGTTTGGATAATATGGGTGTAGTTTTCTGTTTGTGTAGAAACTTGAAAATAGCCTCAAAAATTGGGCCACAGTTATTGCCCATAGGCACTTCAAGCTAAAACAATTGACCTGATTTGGGTTACTTATCCATTTATGTTTGTGTGTTCTTAAATGATTCTTGATGCAGGCTAATTCATCATTATGCCAACACTTGTCCATGTGTTTGGCTTGCCAGGCAGCGTTTACGCACAGTGAATTGCAAATATGGAGGTTTAAAGGTGGCATACACATTGCTTTTGGCTGCTGCATAAAGCAGGTGGACCCCATAGGAATCTCCAGCATTTGGCCGGCATGAAAATCCATGCAAGAGCAGATGCTGGAGAATTTGTATGGCAGAGAGGAAGGGAGCGGCAGAAACGCAAGTTGTGTTGCATCCCTCCTCTCCGCCGTAAAAATGATGCAAAGTGAGCCATGGCGTGATTGCAATGCATTAAAGCCTTACTCAAAGCTTTCACTCTTTGTATTCAGGTTATGGCTCAATAGAACATGAGCCCCAATGTGAAGACTGACAATTTTAAACCTGATGAGGTATCATGAAAATTGGCTAGACACCATTGCTAAGTTTGAGAACATAATTTTAGTCCGTCTCTGTTTTATGTTCTCTTGGAAGCAGATATAGATTGAGCAGATACCTGGGGTCTATATGACGTTTTCACTCTGAAGGCAAATATGCATATATGACTGATGGTCACTGCCGTGTCTGCCTCAGTCTCAAATAAAGGATTTATTCAAATAAATAAAGATGTAAAAATTGCCAGCAGAGCTTGGATTCTGGTTGGTATTTTAGCACCTTTTAGCACCTTCTCCCGCATGGATTCCTTGAAGCCCTGCATCCACGACTTTTCTGGTGGAGAGGCGAAAAACACTGACCCCAACGGAGTTACTGCCTATTTCAACTGATACCATTTCCAGGATAGAAATCAGAAATGACCTAAATCACAAGACAAACTTTGAGGTGGCAAGCACACTGCCCCCTTGCTTTCGAGGGGGTGTGTTTTTGGGATATGTTAGTTGAAACCATCTTTCCACCTGTTTAGAAAGTGGAAAATGTCACCAGTGAAAAATAGAGGCATGTGTAGCTCATCCACTGTTCCAATGAGAAAAACTAAATCAACAAAGGCATGTACAGAGCCCCTGGCAGCGGAATTACGCGGGTCTCGCGATGAGCAAATGCCGATCACTAGGGATGGCGTGCAGCTTGCAAAGCACGGTGAATTTATTAATGAGTCATTCCCACATGAGCAAATGGGTAACTGAAGGACTGTGCACGATGACCTATTTTTTTTTAATTAAAACATGGATCCTAAACGAATTATTTATGAATGGGTGCAGCTGTAACCTTGATAATATTAAACTGTTCTGGGCCGCTAAAATGATCACAACATGGCAGTGACTATTTATAGTGTCAGGTGCTGTCGCCATTGCTCTCCTGCTGCTCATATCAGCTTGTTCTGAACTGCTGATAGATGAAGATACTGGAACAGTTTTCCCGAGTTCATCTGCAAGCCATTTCAAGGGCGCTTAACGCAGCCATAATTTAGTAAACCATTACCACAAAGATTATGGCGCAAGGTCTACCGTATTGACTCATCTATTTACATTACCTTCGAAGATGAAAACAATGTCACTTCATTTTCCATTAACTACTCTATATTCCAGTTCGCTTCATACAGAGAAAATGATAAGTAAGTATATTTCAACTATTAGATGGTCTTCAAAATATTCAGCAGCCAAGTCACAAAACGGAAGCTGCAAAACGTTAGGGCCCCGATTTGTAAAGCCATAACCCCGAGATTGGGGTGCAATACTGGGTCAGGTAATGCCATGTGGCCTAAGTTATAGGGCCCAGTAAAACACACGCCTTAACTTGAGCACTGGGGTATTAAAAAGACCTGATAATGCCCCTGCATCGAGGGGTTTATTGCAATTAGCACCCCTGCATGCTTTCCAGTGTGTTAATGGTACTTTGTTTATTTCAATAAGTGTGTGGTTGCTGTTTTCCAACTTTAAACAACTACAAAACAAGATGGCTGCCATGTTCAAAGGAGAAGGGAACAGCACATAGTCCCTTCTTCTTTTCCATGACAGCCTTTGATGGGGTGGGGAAGAGTGGGATGTTAGACACTGTTGCCCAGTGAGGGGTTGTGAAGGAATTAGGAAGGAAAAAGGAAAAAGACCTAGTAATGCCCCTGCATCGAGGGCTTTATTGCAATTTGCACCCCTGCATGCTTTCCAGTGTGTTAATGGTATTTTTTTTATTTGAGAAAGTATGAAAGTATGTGGCTGCTATTTCCCAACTTTAAAAAACTACAAAACATGATGACTGCCATGGTTAAGGGAGAAGGGAATGGCACATATGCACTTCTCCTTTTC
This sequence comes from Ambystoma mexicanum, assembly GCF_040938575.1. NCBI lineage: Eukaryota > Metazoa > Chordata > Amphibia > Caudata > Ambystomatidae > Ambystoma > Ambystoma mexicanum. The sequence goes on along the minus strand of NC_090927.1, from coordinate 889,838,577 downwards.
CATGACAGCCATTGATGGTGTGGGAAGGGTGGGATGTTAGACACAGTTGCCCAGTGAGGGGTTGTGAAGGAATTAGGTGAGGTTTGGGATGAGGTAGTGTAAGGATGGGGTGGGGGCTTCAATGCAGTTTGTCAAGGTTTCAAGAGTGGAGCTGTGCCCTGGGGTAAGATGGAGGCCTCACGCTGCTCAGGGAATGTGGAACACGGGCAATACCATGAGGTAAGGCCCATATTCCTAGCTCCCTAATTTGTTGGGAGGCCCCATGACACCTCCTATTAGGTGCTAATAAGGCACATTATTGATGTAGCATGCGATACAAGTGTTCCTGAACCTAATAAGGCAGACAGATGTAGAATTGGATTAAAGAAGAATGTTTTACATATTGCAAAATAGGTCGACATAGTGTATGATGACTCTGTATCATACAGGAAGGTACACTTCCATATTCAAATGGGTAAAAACCTGCATTACTGGACTCAATGGCAGATCTATGAAGATAGTGTTGTATTGTACTGGGGCTAATTGAACTAAACAGCAAGGGAAAGTAGGTGACAAATATTACAGAGCTTTGCCATATGGAATGATCATGCGCAAACATGGCAAATATCACAAAACACACATAAGAGTGGAAGATCGAGATATTTTTTTCTTTGATTACAGCACATATTGCTCCTCATCACCACAGAGGGAAGCATAGTTTCTGGTGAAGTATGCGTGTGGTAAGGATATTATGCCAAGGCATAACACTGTTTGGGATGTTTCAGGTTGAGGATCAGTAGAGAGCATGAAGCCAGATTCTAAGTACCAAGACCTTTACCATAACAGAAACCTAAACAGATTTGGTTTGATTGAGGCATGAGGGTGAGGGTTCAACAGAAAACAAACATATAAGACTTCCTTTTACGATCATGGTCCTCAAGTCCTTCTCTCTCATCCTTGGGCCCCTCCTCCCTTGTAGGTGAGAAGGAGTCACTCAAACTCTGTAAGATTTTAAGTGCAGGCACTTCTTTATTTGCTGAGATATCATTATATTAGAATGTAGGATTTCTGCTTCTTGTCCTACATACCTTTGTAACCACCAGTACATGGCCTTGCATCGTCAGGATGTCAGCCAGTTGTCTGAATCTTTAAGATCCTATTCAGGATTATGCTGGTACTAGGGGTTGTTCGGCTTAAACTTCTCTCACGTCACAACAGATCTTCTAGGCTTATCCTCTTCCATCAAGCCAGACGTTTCACGAGAATGTCGACTGAAGGCCACACTGTTTCCTTTGATCTCCTTTTTCATCACTCCACTTTTACTCCTTGCACCTGGTTATCTATCCCCTTTCACCTTCATATGTCTTTCATTTCTCCTTTCCTGCAGGATTTAAGGACATGCACTAATTTCCCCATTCCAATCCTATTTGCTCCTCCATTCCTCTTTCTCGTTTTCCTCTCTACCACCTCTCAATATGGGTGTGAATTCCTATCTCAAAATATGGGTATTTACCCAAAATGGCAACACACATTTCAGGGTTGTGGGATTGCCCATGCAGTCTAGAGCTTGGATATCTTTCACGATATGAGGGGGCCTAGGTTGGCCCTCATCTCTCAAGAGATACCAGCAGCTTTCTGCCGAAGGTTTCAAAATCATAGGGGGTGCCAGGGTACCTGCTTATATCCCTTGGCATTCCCATCTCTTGTCCACTGGAAAAAACAGCCCTTCAGGGATCATTTCTCAGCTCTGTCCCAGTCTCTCTAAATTTAAGAGCATTTAGTTTTACTGTAAGCCTGTTGTTGGACTGGGGAACTTGGTAGCACTCTGTCCCCAGGGTTACCAAATTCCCATCACCCAGCCTGACACATAACACTTTTTCGCATATTTCTCCCTTTTCTACAAACCTCCAGTTGATGGGATATTATATACAACAATTCTTGCTGTATCTTAGAGATAAAACCCAAGGACATTTCCAGGTGTCTAAACACTCTCTGATCACGCAACCAAGCTGCTTTCTGACCTGATGGCGATTTGGGACCGTTGTGTAAGTTATTTGATCACCAACCCCCAAGCTAAAACAGGCATCAATAAGGGGAGCCGACTTATGAATTTCCCAGGGGGTGGCCAAATATAGGAAGTGACATCACTAGCAGTTATATGACCGCATTTTCACATAGTCTCCAACTTGATGCAAGGGGGAAGCAGAACAGTGGAAACATTGGTTAGCATGTACTGGATAGGCTGAAGTCAAGTAAGAAGGTGATTTAATCCTTCCAGTTGCATTCCAGTAAGCCATCACTGCCCCTACTCCACCCCTCTATAATCATCCAGGTTGTAGTAGCCCTCATAAAGCCGAGCAACACAACTAGGATGGGAGAATGAAATGCTTGCTAAACAGAAGGTACAGCTGCAAGGTGGAGTACGACAACCAACACCAAAAAAAGTTCCCAATTCAAGGGAAAACAAGAAGGAAAGAAGTTTCCTGATTGAAAAAGGACCCAAGTGCTTTGTCACGATCTACATCATACCCTTCATACTGCAGCATGACCATCAACCCAAAGGTGGTCTAAATGCCCACCTGATGTTGTGGCATGTTTTTAGACCATATTGCTATACCAGAAGGACCCCCTTGAAGTTGGTCACTGCACTCTAGTGCAAGAGACAATACTACCCCTGCGAACTGGGCAGACTTACTATTGGACAGCAATATTGCTTTGGGTCCACCTTCTGTGTGAATATACATATTATTAATTTTACCCCTTTGTTGTGTTTTTGATAAACATTAGATGCTATCAGTATCTTTGCTACAGCCTCAGGAAACCACTTGCATTGTAGTGGTGTTTCTACTCTAATAGAAACACATTAAAAAAAGTCTCACTTTTGTTGAGTATTTATGTACATTTATTAACTTGGAAAGATAATGTATGAGCATTAAGAATAGTATAGTCAAACAATACACAGTTCACTTATTGCTAATATTAGGGAGTAGATAGCCAGCCTCCTACTCTTCTATTTACTTAGAAAATATGTAAACTACCAGCAACATGTGTGTGCTGCCATAGCCCCATTAAACTTCAACAAATCAAACTTAAAATAGTGCTGCTGTGGATTGGCCTGCCAAGAGCACAGGTGAGCTGTTGTCATTGCAGCACCTTACCCCATGCAAAATGTATTTTTACGACAACAGTTTGTTGAATACATTCATTGCAATGGCTACAACATCCAGAGAAACCACTGTTTCACACACTCATCTAGAGAAAATATGATGCATACAATGGACCTCATTACAAGGTTGCCGGTCCGATAAAATTGATGCATCGTTTACCAGACCGGAGTATTAGGAGCAGCGATGGGTGTCACCGGCATCGGCAGGAACCTGCCGTGACTGGTCTCACCCTTGCTGGTACGAGCGTCGACACGCAGCAGCTGTGTCAGTGACACCAGCATGCGGCAGTTAAGTGCACATTAAGAGGTGCACAGACATGCAATGACCGGCATGGACATGCCGGTAATAGCGGATGCAATGATGCCGTTAACACCCGCATCACGGTGCAGGAGTTAATAGGAATCAGGTGTGTAGGAACCTGCCACAGGTGCACACAATCTGCACAGGTGGAGGCAATGGAGTCTGGCACAGCACAAAAGGAGCACTCCCACACACCAGTCCCCTCCCAAAATCCACAATGCTACCATTAGCACTTGCAGTACCGGCTGGACAGGAACACCATCACCACAATAGTGGACCTAATTCATGATGACCTGGTGAGCCTGATCAATATCCAGACAGCCATCCCCCCTTCCTGAAGGTAGTGTATGTGGTACACTTCCTTGCCACAGGCACTAATCAGCACACAGTGGGGCAGCTGCATGGAATCTCACAAACCTGTTTCTCCCGTGTGCTCAACCAGGTGCTAGTTGAACTCCTGAAACACGCAAGCGACCACATTAAGTGACCATGGACTGCAGAGGAGGTGAATGCATCAAAATAGCATTTTATGCTCTGGCAGGCATGCCAAATGTAATTGTTTCCCTCGACTGTACACATGCAGAGCTGGTTGTCCAGCATGCTGTGGAGGTAGTGTACCGCAACAGGAAGCTGTACCATTCCCTGAATGTACAGATGCGATGCATGCAAAATCATCACGCATTGCTGTGAAGGATTCCGAGGCTTCACACATGACGCATGGTGCTGCGCAACTCCAAGCTTCCCCGCTACATGGCACGACACACTGCACAACGTACCTGGCTGCTGGGTGAGTCTAACCACCGGACCATGATGGGTGTTGATTGGGGGGTGGAATCACAAGCATAGGCAACGTGTCTGCTGGCTGGGCCATGAGGGGTGTCGGAACATAGCATAGGATTGCATGCATAAGGAGCACAAGTGCACACTGCATGCATTAATCCATCATCATTCCTGCAAATAGCCGTAAACATTACCAGGTATGCAATGAAGTGCAAAGAGACTGGGTCGGGCAAAAGAAGGCAAAGTTGGATGAGGAATCAGACCTAGCAACCTCTACATTCCCAACATGCACTATGTTAAACCACACACATAGAATGGGACAAGACCACACACAGCGTCCTGAGTGCCTTCAACTGTAACCTTAGCAAATTTAATAGAATGTGCAACACAGCCATGCTTGCAGCCATGTGTACATGCAATCAACAGACACAGTGCACACACCAGCACATGTATCAGGAACAACAGAAAACATGAACCCTATGTATCACAATGCACCACCCTGTAGTGACAATGCATGAAATACATGGTCTCAGCAAAGGAAATCACGAGTCATGCTGCCCTGCCTGAGGAAAACCCATCTGCCACACTGTAAAATATCATTCACTGCACTCAGTCCATGGGTACACCGCAGATCAGTATGTCTGTCATGTCACCTTAAGGGATACCTCGAAGTACAATGGTCAAGTGTGAATATGATTAAAATCAACAATCATTGACTACCCCCAAACAATAATTGAGAGGAGCAGGACTCATCCAAAGTACATTTGTTCCACCATTCCAACCCCCACCCAGCCGTATCACAGAAACATAACCTTTCACCCGTGGCCCATACCACCAATGTAAATCTGACCTAGTCATATGGGGAAGGTATCGATGGACATGTACATGGAGACATGAATAAGTTATATGCATACTGGGAATACCACCGTGTTACATGAAACCAATTAGGGAAATGTGTGATGATCCACTGTACATGCACAGTTCATTTCCATTGGTAACACACCAATGTAATCTGAGGACATCATGGACATTTGGACTTGATTTGTGAGAGTGCAGGTTCACATTGAATGGTCCTTGGGAAGGCAACTGCAATCAGCCCCCGCACCCCCATGGATCAGCCCTAAGTACACTTACCCGGGTCATTGAAAATGTAACATATCAAGTACAGTTATAAATCCTTAGTGCATTTCATCATGAGCACTGTACAGGCAGTGCTAACATGAAATCACCAAATTAATCACAAGTACCCCACTACCCCCACACCCAATACCCCAACACCCCCTCCCCCACACCCAATAACCCAACACACCCTCCCCCACTGCCCCCACATCCAATACCCCAAAAACCCCTCCCCCACAAACCCCAAACCCAATACCCCAACACACCCTCCCATTACAGTAAAGAGTGGCAGACCAATCTACATAAATAAATACATTATTGTACTTACATTTTTGCATTTCTTGGCGCAGTGTGTTTTGGGACCTTTCTTGTCTGCACCCTCCCATTACCCTCCCATTACCCCCTCACCCAATACCCCAACACACCCTCCCCAATTACCCCCACAATACCTTCACAACTAGTCCATCCCCACATGCACTTGGAAGTTGTCCTATTCACGCCCCCTTTTTGGAGGAGGGGGTGAGCCTCTGGGCAGTGAATGGGTTGCTATGTGAGCGTCACACAGGGCTCGTTTCAGTCGAACTTGCCGGTGTTGTGCTGGAGGATGGGCCGGGTTGGGGGGTTGTGGTGATGTTCTTTTGTTCCGCTATAGAGGTTGCCAACTGGGTGATGGACCGGGCCATGGCAGACATGACGGCATTTCCTTCATGCACATGCCTGGCCATGCAGTACACGGCTCTGCTCACCATTATTGTAGTGTTTTGCAGGGCATCATGCATGGTCTGGGTGTCTGTTCTGCCTCTATCACGTACTGTGTGAGCAGGGCCTGCATTGCCTGCTGCCACCCTTCCATGCGAGAGAGTCGCCCCTCAATGTCCCTGATGTGGTGGAGACCTGGTACTGGCAGGGGAGGTGGGCTCCGAGGGCTTGCGGGACTGAACCCAGCATCGCCGCTGTGGCGTGTCAGGGCCACTGGCTTCCACTGTGCAGTGTGCACCTGAGCCATGTAAAGGTGTACCATGTAGGCTTGCCTGTCTGGGTGGCGTTGATTCTACCTCCTCAGGCTGGCTGTGACCTGGGGAGTCTGCCTCCTTGTGCTGGCTGTGGCCTGGGGAGTCTGCCTCATCCTCCTCACTGTGGACTGCAGATTGTGCCTCCTCATGATCACTGGCCACAGGGGATTCCAGCTCTTCCAGCTGAGGTGCCTGATGTGCCCCAGATGTTGATGAGTGCCGGGGGCCTTGCTGGCAGAAGTTGATGTTTTCCGGGGTGCCTTGCTTGTAGAAGTTGATGTTTGGCAGGGGCAATACATTCATTGCAATGGCTGCAACATCCAGACGTGCAGCCTCATATTTGTGTCCATGTAGCAAAGCAACAGCATTTAAACAAGCTTTGCCCATTGTAGCTCTCGAATATACATTAATGCGCCAAAGGCAGGAAAATGAATGCTCCGAGGAACAAGAGGATACAGGGATAGTTACAGCAATTTGAAGTCAATGCGGCAGTTCTGGGAACAAATTGCGCATAGGATGACCCCTGGGAACAAATTGCGCATAGGATGACCCCTTTCACCTTGGAACAAGTCCAAACATCCTAAAAACACATGACCGGAATCTTATCCCTCTGTACAAGTTCATGGAACATATTTGTATGTAGCTCTAGATTGCATGCATGGAAGTCAGTCTTGTAAAATGTCATGCCATTTTCACTGGTGGCGTTCCCTGTAACTCATTTTTCTATGTTAACCATATGGTCACATGCAGCTGTATTGCAACCTTCTGACAAAGCTACGAATGTACGGTAATGAGTCATAATAACCTTGTCTATAGAGGTCTTTGGGAGACTGGAAAACATGGGGAACTGATCCTTCATCCAGGCGCCAGGGGATTTTCCTGGCCCTTCAGTACACACAATGTTCCTCTAGTTTCACATCTAAACCATCGGCCGCTGATGTGGTTTTTAAGAAGAAGTCTTCAAATACCTCACACAGTTGTGCAATTATAGTCTTAAGGCTTAAGGTTTTCAATCATAACTGATGCTTCATGGAACCTTAAATTGACCTTCTGCAGAGCAGTGTTCACAGTTTCAACACGGGAAAATACCATGTAAAGAAGATGAAGACCTAGATAGGTTTCGAGTTTATGGAGCTGCAAGTGCAATCCATGGGCTTTTGCTCCCGCTTCATTGTGGACAGCGCCTGCAAGTCCCAGAAATTCTATTACAGAACTGTAGTTAGCGAGCACAGTCTTCAAAGATTTTGCTCGAACAGTCCATCGGGTAGGACAGAATGGAAGTAGTTTGACACTCCCTTCCTCTTGACAACGCTCAAAACAAGCAAGGCATTTTGGGGGATTTCGAATTAACCCACCAATAAAGTCCCTTACAAAAACCAATAGATATGATATGATGTGTGGCATTTATAACACACATGTAAATCGCTGAACTTGCCAATGCCATAGCTACGTCCTGAACTACTAAGTTCAGATTGTGTGCAAATCAGTGCACATAGATAGCTCATGGTGCCACCTCCTGTACCAATGTATGCAAACCATGTCGATGTCCAGCCATATTAGAAGCACCATCATAACATTGCCCACAACAGTTTTCCATACCTCAGGAGAAGATCTTTTAAAATGGCAAACAGGATTTCTGATGTAGTGCTAGACGTTTGATTAACGCCCAAAAGAATCTCCTCTACCTGAAGATCCTCTTTTGCAATGCGAGAGACTGCAGAGACCTGCTCTTTTATTGACACATCAGCAGTCTCATCTAAAATAATAGAAAAGAATGCCACATCGTAAATCTCTTTCATCAGGCCACGGAGCAAATTATGTGACATAATTGCCAGCATTTCATTTAATATGTAATGCAACATCGATTTGTCCTCTGTTCTTTGAAGCCAAATTTGCAGTTCCGGGACATCTCTGCCACGAAGCGACAGAAATGCCTTTCAATCAGAGTCCTCATCAGTATGCCCCCGAATTGCAAGACCTTGCTGAGCTAAAGCCAACAATGTGGTCAAGATATTCACCGGCACATTTCTGTTATCCCTCATCTGCTTGAGGTGACCCAACAACAGAGCTGCTGCAACATGTGTACCCCATTTCACAGATGCTAGTGTTATTGCAGTCGCCTGATCAAGATTTGAAGTCTGATGGCTGTTACTTCTCTCTCTGGCCTTCCTAAAATTGTTAAAGCCATCTTTAATAAAAGCATTGCAGGCATCCCTACTTTTTGGCAATGGCCCACCATTTTCATTAGCGGACTGGAATACCCTGCGCATTTTTTTAACAGACTCCTCATATGTAAGCCAATTATAGGTTTCTAACCATTTCATTTGAAAAGTTCAGCTCTGCTGGGACTTAAAACCATTCGATTCACTCATGTTTGGGCAGCTATCCTGTGTCACATTGCTGCTGCCAGCAACATCACTGACTGTAGGTGCATCTGGTATACTTTCCACACATTGTGCTTGGCAGTTTGATGCAACTGTGGAGCTCGAAATTGCTGCAACCGCTTTGTCAGACACATGGGGCCTCTGCTTCGGTTTAGCTGGGGTTATTGTAATAAACCTCTGCCTGATTAATTTGGGGTCTCAGATGCATCTTTTCCAGTGGACTTGGGTGAAGTGGTCGCTGCTAGGTATAGTGTCTCAGAAAATGTCTAACTGGTAAACAACTGCAAGAAAGAAAATTGGTTGCTGTGTTCCATGTAAAAATGTATCTCTTGATGTAAGACATTTTCTTATATTTCACAGTAGATATCCATAGATTTCTCATGATTTGATGACATATGGATCTCCCACTTGAGAACAAGAAGCTATTACATAGCATCCCACAAATCGTGAATATCATTTTGTCCATTATTTAAGACCCCATATACTTTAAATGCCATATAGATGTGCCCTAAGGTTTGCTCATAGATTGTCCCAAGTGCACAGAGTTAAAATGCACATATGTGTGTTTGGTGTGCATGTGCCTTTAAGCCTGTATGCTTTTGTGTCTGTTTTACTGCAAACCCATCTATGAGGACTGTGTAAGTAATGGAGTGTTTATTATTGTGCCTTTGTGTGGGAAATGGAGTTCACAAAGGTCAGTGCACTCTGGGGCAAATGTCACCTTGACAGCCTTTAGTTAGCCTGATTCTGACAGGTGCACCAGATCCAATGATTGGGCTAATCACTCCTGTCCACCCAAAAGCAATGGTGGCACCACTAACTAATGGCTAATATTGCTGGCCCCTCTTGTATTAACCTACTGTAAGGATGTTGTGCACAAGTGACATTTGCTAAGATGTTACCTCTGGGTCACCAGATTCGTGAATAGAGTTAGGGATGTAACATTCTCTTAACCTCTCAGTGGACACATCAGATGATCCGGATGGAGTATACATTCTGATAAAGTAGTCTACAATGTTAAAAGCAGTTACCTAGGCACACCCTGCACCCAGGTGATGTTTGGGACTGAGGGAAGCACTTGGGTCTAAAAGTTGCATGCATGGTCTTCTCAATTTTTTAAAAACACCCACTTTCCTGGTTTTCAACATTCATTTTAAACACCCCTTATTCAAGATATGATGGAGTCAGTAAAACAGTTACACCCTACTTATGCTTAATAACGTCTTCCCTTCAAAGAGAAACCACTGTTTCACACACTCATCTAGAGAAAATATGATGCATACAATGGACCTCATTACAAGGTTGCTGGTCCGGTAAAATTAATGTCGGTATTACCGTACTGGCATCGTTTACCAGACCGGAGGATTAGGAGCAGCGATGGGTGTCACCGGCATTGGCAGGAACCCGCCGTGACTGGTCTCACCCTTGCTGGTATGAGCGTCGACACGCAGCAGCTGTGCCAGTGACACCAGCATGCGGCAGTTAAGTGCACATTAAGAGGTGCACAGACATGCAATGACCAGCATGGGCATGCCGTTAATAGTGGATACAATGATGCCGTTAACACCCGCATCACGGTGCAGGAGTTAATAGGAATCAGGTGTGTAGGAACCTGCCACAGGTGCACACAATCTGCACAGGTGCAGGCAATGGAGTCTGGCACAGCACAAAAGGAGCACTCCCACACAAGTCCCCTCCCAAATCCACAATGCTACCATTAGCACTTGCAGTACTGGAGCTGGTGGACATGCATGAACTGCTACTCTTAGAGGAGGCAGTCAGTCAGAGAATGCAGCGGAGGCGCAGGAGGAGAAGGAAGGTGAGATTGGGCCAGCACATACCCATTGTGAAGGCAGTTGTGCTCCGCAGGCATGCACCAATCCCCAGCCTAAGGGCCAGCCCATTCAACCTAACCCCTACTCAGATCCACACCCTGTACCGGCTGGACAGGGACACCATCACCACAATAGTGGACCTAATTCATGATGACCTGGTGAGCCTGATCAATATCCAGACAGCCATCCCCCCTTCCTGAAGGTAGCGTATGTGGTACACTTCCTTGCCACAGGCACTAATCAGCACACAGTGGGGCAGCTGCATGGAATCTCACAACCCTGTTTCTCCCGTGTGCTCAACCAGGTGCTAGTTGCACTCCTGAAACACGCAAGCGACCACATTAAGTGACCATGGACTGTAGAGGAGGTGAATGCATCAAAATAGCATTCTATGCTCTGGCAGGCATGCCAAATGTAATTGTTTCCCTCGACTGTACACATGCAGAACTGGTTGTCCAGCATGCTGTGGAGGTAGTGTACCACAACAGGAAGCTGTACCATACCCTGAATGTACAGATGCGATGCATGCAAAATCATCACGCATTGCTGTGAAAGATTCCGAGGCTCCACACATGACGCATGGTGCTGCGCAACTCCACGCTTCCCTGCTACATTGCACAACACACTGCACAATGTACCTGGCTGCTGGGTGAGTCTAACCACACGGCCATGATGGGTGTTGATTGGGGGGTGGAATCACAAGCATAGGCAACGTGTCTGCTGGCTGGGCCATGAGGGGTGTCGGAACATAGCATAGGATTGCATGCATAACGAGCACAAGTGCACACTGCATGCATTAATCCATCATCATTCCTGCAAATAGCTGTAAACATTACCAGGTATGCAATGAAGTGCAGAGAGACTGGGCTGGGCAAAAGAAGGCAAAGTTGGATGAGGAATCAGACCTAGCAACCTCTACATTCCCAACATGCACTATGTTAAACAACACACATAGAATGGGACAAGACCACACACAGCGTCCTGGGTGCCTTCAACTGTAACCTTAGTAAATTTAATAGAATGTGCAACACAGCCATGCTTGCAGCTGTGTGTACATGCAATCAACAGACACAGTGCACACACCAGCACATGTATCAGGAACAACAGAAAACATGAACCATATGTACCACAATGCACCACCCTGTAGTGACAATGCATGAAATACATGGTCTCAGCAAAGGAAATCACGAGTCATGCTTCCCTGCCTGAGGAAAACCCATCTGCCACACTGTAAACTATCATTCACTGCACTCAGTCCACAGGTACACCGCAGATCAGTATGTCTGTCATGTCACCTTAAGGGACACCTCGAAGTACAATGGGTCAAGTGTGAATACGATTAAAATCAACAATCATTGACTACCACCAAAAAATAATTGAGAGGAGCAGGGCTCATCCAAAGTACCTTAGTTCAACCATTCCAACCCCCCCCAGCTGTATCAGAGAAACATAACCCTTCACCCGTGGCCCATACCACCAATGTAAATCTGACCTAGTCATATGGGGAAGGTGTCGATGGACATGTACATGGAGACATGAATAAGTTGTATGCATACTGGGAATACCACCGTGTTACATGAAACCAATTAGGAAAATGTGTGATGATCCACTGTACATGCACAGTCCATTTCCATTGGTAACACACCAATGTGATCTGAGGACATCATGGACATTTGGACTTGATTTCTGAGAGTGCAGGTTCACATTGAATGGTCCTTGGGATGGCAACTGCAATCAGCCCCCCCCATGGATAAGCCCTAAGTACACTTATCCGGGTCATTGAAAATGTAACATATCAAGTACAGTTATAAATCCTTAGTGCATTTAATCATGAGCACTGTACAGGCAGTGCTAACATGAAATCACCAAATTAATCACAAGTACCCTTTCTCTTGCTCCCATGCAGGTGATGCCGGGTATCCCCAGAAGGGCTGGCTCATGACCCCCATCAGGCAACCAGTCAACAGGCACAAAGAGGACTACAACCGTGCACATGCATGCACTCGTGTCAAAATAGAGCAGACATTTGGCCTGTTGAAGGCCCAGTTCCACTGCCTCAGCAGGTCAGGGAGGGGGGGGGGATCATGTACGGGCCCGAGAAGGTGGGGAAAATTGTGTTAGTATGTGCCATTCTACACAACATGTGCATCCGGCAGGATCAGGATGATGATGATGAGGAAGATGGTGGAATTACTCAGTGGCACAATTTAAATGAAGGACGTGTAACATGGCGAGATTTATTTGACCAATACTTCTGATGGACTAGAAAAAACAAGGCACTGGGCATGGGTCACACTGGGCACTGTACAATATTAAATAGAAACACACTCAAGAAGCAATGTCCAGTCATGTTTTTTTCTTTTACACACCAGCTGTATTGAATAATTAATAACTATTTACAGATTTGCATTATTTAGCTACCACTATTGTCCCGTTGAATTGACCCCATACCCCCTCCCCCACTACCCCACACCCAATACCACAACACCCCCTCCCCCACTACCCCCACACCCAACACCCCAACACCCCCTCCCCCACACCCAATAACCCAACACACCCTCCCCCACTGCCCCCACATCCAATACCCCCAAAACCCCTCCCCCACAAACCCCACACCCAATACCCCAACACACCCTCCCATTACAGTAAAGAGTGGCAGACCAATCTACATAAATAAATACATTATTGTATTTACATTTTTGCATTTCTTGGTGCAGTGTGTTTTGGGACCTTTCTTGTCTGCACCCTCCCATTACCCTCCCATTACCCCCTCACCCAATACCCCAACACACCCTCCCCCATTACCCCCACAATACCTTCACAACTAGTCCATCCCCACATGCACTTGGAAGTTGTCCTATTCACGCCCCCTTTTTGGAGGAGGTGGTGAGCCTCTGGGCAGCGAACGAGTCGCTGTGAGCGACGCACAGGGCTCATTTCAGTCGAACTTGCCGGTGTTGTGCTGGAGGATGGGCCGGGTTGGGGGGTTGTGGTTATGTTCTTTTGTTCCGCTATAGAGGTTGGCAACTGGGTGATGGACTGGACCATGGCAGACATGACGGCATTTCCTTCATGCACATGCCTGGCCACGCAGTACACGGCTCTGCTCACCATTATTGCAGTGTTTTGCAGGGCATCATGCATGGTCTGGGTGTCTGTTCTGCCTCCATCACGTACTGTGAGACCAGGGCCTGCATTGCCTGCTGCCACCCTTCCATGCGAGAGAGTCGCCCTCAATGTCCCTGATGTGGTGGAGACCTGGTACTGGCAGGGGAGGTGGGCTCTGAGGGCTTGCGGGACTGAACCCAGCATCGTCGCTGTGAGTGTCAGGGCCACTGGCTTCCACTGTGCAGTGTGCACCTGAGCCATGTAAAGTTGTACCATGTAGGCTTGACTGCCTGGGTGGCGTTGATTCTACCTCCTCGTGCTGGCTGTGGCCTGGGGAGTCTGCCTCCTTGTGCTGGCTGTGGCCTGGGGAGTTTGTCTGATCCTCCTCACTGTGGACTGCAGATTGTGCCTCCTCATTATCACTGGCCATAGGGAATTCCAGCTCTTCCAGCTGAGGTGCCTGATGTCCCCCAGATGTTGATGAGTGCCGGGGGCCTTGCTGGCAGAGGTTGATGTTTGCCGGGGTGCCTTGCTTGTAGAAGTTGATGTTTGGCAGGGGCCTTGCTGGAAGTTGATGGTGGCTGCTAAGGCTGCTGGCCAGTCTGTGTTTCCTGGTGGTGGGGGGCTGTGCCGTGGATGTAGTGGCACGCTTGTGTCTTGCCGTGGAGGTCGAAGGGTCCTGGCTGGAGGCGGTATCTTCCCCGCGGCACCAGCTGCTGTTTGGGGTGTTGTGGCATGCTCGCCCTCAGTGTCAGATCATGTGCCTGTGGGGGACAGTGATGTAGGGTATTAGTGATGGGTGTGCACCCATCCGACATACATCCATGCTAGTACATTCCAAGTCATGCGCATTGTCATGGACATGTTGGAGGGCCTGCCATGGTGCATACAAGAATGTGGGGGGGGGGTGCAATGTCGGAGCATACTTCTGGTGCGGCCATGTTGTGCACAGTGTCAGGTGGTGGGGTACAGGTGTCGTGTCTAGTGGTTTGGGTGTTGTGGCCATGCCACAGGGGCTGTGTACCATGTGGTGTTTCATTGTGCAACTGATGTGCTCCCATTCTGTATGTTGATGCATTGATGTTTACTCTGTGTGTATGGACTTGGCGGGTGTGGCAGGTGTGCAACTGGTGCTGGTGATGTGTGCATCTTGCCATGGGGTGATACGGTGGTGACGGCTGTAGTTGTACAGTGATATGTGAGTGTGTGTGCGCGTGCAGATGGTACATGTGTTAGCAATACAGGGGTCATGTGAGATGTGTCAGTGGGCTTTGTTGATTGTGTTTGTGGTGGTACATTGTAGTTGTGTGGGAGGTGGCTTTCAGTGGGTGCAAATGCAGCAGGAATCTGGTCCCACTTACTTGGCTTTTGGACTTCGCCATTGTCATTGGGGATGAATGTTTGTGGTGTGACTCTGGGGTTACGGTAAGGGACACTCACCTTCATCATCTGATGTTACTGCTCCCATTTCTGCATTTTCTACACCCTCAATATCCTCCATGTGGTTTATGGTGCTGCAGGTCTCCTCCCAGGACATGAGTTTGATGGGGGATGAAGGTCTGCCTCCTGTGGCCAGCCTCTGGCATCGCTCTGCAGAAAGGAGGTTGCGCACCCGGAGACGTAGATCATCCCAGCGCTTACGCCATTGTCGGACAATCCGGGGTGTTGTCCCCACTGCCGATACCCAGCGGGCCACTTCCTCCCATATGGCATTTTTGCGTAGCTGGGCTGGCTGCAACAGGCCAGCGCAGAAGACGACATGTTTAGCTCCTGCTCACTGAAATGTGGTTTCCGATGATGGACGGTGCCTTGCCTAGCTGTCATGATGGTCTGCTGTGTTGCTGTCTACTCAGTTATCCTGTTGGACTGCTGTAGACGGAGGATTGCAATGGATTGCATTTTTAAAAATATCCACCGGTGCATTTCCCGTTCCGGCATGATGATGTTGTTTCCGGTGCCGGTATTAGGGGCATCGGGGTACTGGTATTTACGGCATCATTGGTGCCGGTGCCAGTGTTGGTGCCTGCGGCATCAAGGATTCCAGTATCAGGGGTTTGGGGACCGTTACTGGCATGCCAGTTCTACCGTTTCCAGCATGCTGGAATGCGCGTGCACGCTGTCTCGGAATCTACCGTAGATTCCAGCATCAGTGCTACACGAACACGGTAGCACCGGCATGCTGGTAATTTAATTTTTTTACCGGTAAACTCGTAATGAGGCCCAATACATTGTTAACACAGTTTACATATCCACAATATAGACACTCACAGACTAGTTATTTGTAAATTAAAAATGCACGGGCAGCGATTAAATTGTGGAAAAGCCAGGCACCAGGAAAAACAGGGCAGGGTGAGGGGAGAGCTTTCTTACCTCACAGGGGTGGTTTTAGCACTTTAAAAATATGCAGGTAACATGACAATTACAGAATTAATGGGGGGGGGCATTGATTTGGCTCAGGCCGGACATTCAAGCACTGCCAGTTTCCCCAAGTAACAACTAGGCAGACACACACAGTGTCCGTGGCTCTGAAGATCGTTAAGGAGCACAGGTCTCAAACACATTTCTTTTATCGGTGGCAGAACCTTTCATATGCATGATGGAACATTTACAACTCAAAGAGCTCGCAAAGCGTCACCTTGCAAATCTGTTAAAGTAAGGTGCGCACAGATATTTATTTATTTATTTATTATTAGTTGTCTTTTAGTTCACAGAACTATTACAACCAATTTTTCATAAAACATAAGCTAAAACAAAATAAATCACAAATACATTTTATATGATAAAACTAATATCAATTATTAATCTCTTTGCATTCCCAGTTCCGAATGTTATCAAGAAACCAAGGCATATCGATCTTCAGTTACATTATCACTGGTTTCCTGCACAATATTCTGCAAAAGTATTTGACTCATTCATACAGTAATGATTATGAAAGTGATACTTTTAAGTGCCCACTTCAGGTATAGAGGGCAAAAAGGTCCATACTCGATGCATTGCATTATGCAGGGACTGCAATTGAGAATTCATACACCAGTTCTAGAAGTGGACAGTGGATATAAAAGACATATCATGTACATACCATTCATAGTTAGTAAAATACTGGGATTGCAATGTAGGGCAGCTTGTTAACACATGTCTCACAGTTTCCAAATTTTTCGATAACGTACACATTCGACAACCACAGTTCTCAGCAAGTAACTTCCACTGAGTTCCACGAGTGGCTTTTACAGGCAATTGGTTGGTGCGCATGTATAACCGGAATTTACATACTATCGGATCGGAGCAACATATTAAGTACATTTGGGGACGTGAGCATGTGTGAACCATCCCCTCCATCTATTTATAATTATGAAGTTCACTCATTCTAAGAAAATTGCTTTCCCAGTCACGGAGCTTGTTTTTCTGCTTGTAAGCATTTTTAATACTTTCAAAACGACCACAGCGACTATGTTCAGTCGACCAGTCAAGTTCGCTAAAATGTGACCCACAGGCATTGTCATATATGTTCAGTTGATTACTTTTGTCTAGCCGGATAACTTTCAAAACTATGTTGTAAAGCAATTGACTTTCCGGATAACAAGAATCTTTCAGGTACAGTAACCCACGCTTTTGCAGCACTATCGATCGCAAGGATTGTAAACCCAGCTCAGTTCTAATACACTGTATGGGGCAAGACGATGTGCAAAGCCAGCACATTTCGCCAAAAGGACACCTCTATTTTGTTCAGCCTGTTAAGATTTTTCATTGTTATAGCTTCCAATCCGTATGCGACAGTGGGAATAAACCATTGCCTCTAAAGCATAAGGAACCCTTTCAGTGAGTGTCCAGCGTAGTTATCCACAAACCTTTTAGTTAGAATTGTATTTGCTTCCCCCATCTGGTTTTATCAGAGATCAAATGTTTGTACCCGACCCTGCTACTAAACTGGGCACCCAAATACTTATAGTTGTCGGTATACTCAATATTCTCCCATGAAGTTTTCATTTGAGGTTTATTGATTCTTTTATATGCAAACAGCATAGGTTGTGTCTTTTTTTAGGTTAATAGTCAAACTATATTCCTTAGCAAAACACCCCAACTCTTATAACATAGACTTCATTCCATTGTATGTGTGATCTATGATGATAAAATCATCTGCGTACGATAGAACAGAAACCATAAAGTCCTTAGATTTAGCAGGACAGTTTGCTTTAGATATCAGATGGCTAATCAGGTCAGCCAGGCATGAATTAAATAAATGTGCTGCCAATAAGCAGCCCTGCTTCACACCCTTGTTGACTTCAATGGGTTGAGATAATAAACCATTATTGTCGAGCCGGATTTGTATTCTGTTATTACTATGCAGCTTGATCAAAATTTCGAGCAGCCAATTGGCGCAGTGAAGGGTGGACAATAGCTCCCACAATTTCATCTGGTTGACGCTGTTGAAAGCAGCTTTGAAGTCAACAAAGGTTATGTAGACATAAGGGGCACCCTTCAACATGACACAGGTAGTTATTGCATCTAGGAGACGGATGTTATGAGAGGTACTTGTACCTGTTCGAAATCTAGTTTGTAATGGGTGCAATATCGCTTTGGCTTTAATCCAACTGAGCAGATGTTCCAATACCATTGCAGCAAACACTTTGCTGGTGGTAACAAGTATGGATAGCTGCCAATAGTTCACAGACATTTCTGTGTCACCAGCTTTATAAACTGGAACAATTATTGCGTTGTTCCAAGACTCAGGAATAGCACGTTGGGTACAAACCTGTTTACATAATATATAGATCAATTCTGCCCATATCAGGGGTTTCTGCTTAACTACCATGGAGGCAAGCCTATTCGGGCCAGGGGCACGAAGATTTTTAAGTTGTCCAATCACTTCCAAGATGTGAAATATTGAGAATTTGAATGGCCAAGTTGGGCTTTTGCAACAGTATGCAGGTTCAACACAAGCCTCAAACATTGACTGTGATATGTATGATACCCAAGATTGTTCAACCACAGGATTACATAACAGAGATTGGGAAGAGACTCTGGACATTGTGTCATTTTGTTGCAGCGTGCTTATCATATTTTGCCATTTCAGATTTATTTTATCAAATCTTCTAGGTTTGCATCAATTGTGAAACTTGTTTACAAGTTTCTTTTGCATTGCATTGTATTCACAAGCAGCAATATTATGTTTACTCTATTCTCTGAGTTCTTTTCTGTGTGCACGTTTGGCTACCACTTGTTCTCAATCATATTTGTGTGCGACACATTTGCCGTAAACAACAATAGTAACACCATTTGACATTTTACCACTTCAGTGACATTAGCCTTGATAGCGCTCTCTATCTCGTCCACACTCATTAAGTAAGGATCAAACTTTAGGGTTTCAAGAAGCGGGAACATATTTTAAGTCATTTCCCTAGCTCTCCAGCCATATCACTTTATTCTTGTACCATTATTACTGGTGGAAATATTTGTGGGCCCATTAACACTTGGTCTATTTAACGGTAAGTCGAATTTAGCACTTAAAGTGGCATGATCACTAAAGCCAATGTCCACCACATCAAAATCCATTGTGAGGCTAAGGATCTCAGAGTTGCCACATATGTAGACTAGTGTAGCTGTCTTGTTCCCATTAGACCAAGTACTCCTGCCTGGGTTATCACTATTTGTTCTTCTGTTCACAGCATAGATCCCCACTCATTTAAAAAGGACTTCCGTTTTCTACCCTGAACATTACACTTATGCAAGGTATGTTAAGTTTAGTTAAATTCAGGTACTCATCAGGCAACTTTACAATGCCACATTGTGGTCCACAGATGTAGAAGTACACCAAAGCCAAAACAATTTACAAGATGGAGGCACAGATGCTAAGCAAGTGGGGTGCACAGATGTAGAAGTACACGCAACCCAAAACATTTTTTTTATAAATTGAGGCACAGATGCAAAGCAAGAGGGGTGCACAGAATAAGAAGTGCACCCAACCCAAAATGGATGGGGGCACAGATGCAAAGCAAGAGGGGTGCAAGGTTGTAGAAGTACACCCAACCTAAAACAATTTTTAAAAATAGAAGCAAAACAAGAGGGGTGCACAGAGGTAGAAGTGCATCCAACCCAAAATGATTTTAAAAATGGAGGCACAGATGCAAAGCAAGAGGGGTGCACAGATGTAGAAGTACACGCAACCCAAAACAATTTTTTAAAGATGGAGGCACAGATGCTAAGCAAGAGGGGTGCACAGATGTAGAAGTGCAACCTAACCAAAAACATTTTTTAGAAATGGAGGCACAGATGCAAAGCAAGAGGGGTGCATAGAATAAGAAGCAGACCCAACCAAAATGGATGGAAGCACAGATGCAAAGCACGAGGGGTGTAAGGTGTAGAAGTACACCCAACCCAAAACCATGTTTTAAAGATGCAGGCTCAGATGCTAAGCAATAGGGATGCACAGATCTACAAATCCACCCCACGCAAAACGATTTTCAAAAATATAGGTAAAGCTGAGGTATGCACAGATGTACAAGTACACCCAACCCAAAGTAATTTAAAAAATGGAGGCAAAGCAAGAGGGGTGCACACATGTACAAATACACCCAAACCAAAACGATTTTTAAAAATGGAGGCAAAACAAGAGGGGTGCACAGATGTAGAAGTACACCCAACCCAAAATTATTTTTAAAAATGGAGGCAGAGCAAGGGATGTGCACAGATGTATAAAATCCACCCCATGCAAAATGATTTTCAAAAATGGAGTCAAAGCAAGAGGTGTGCACAGATGTACAAATACACAGAACCTAAAATGATTTAGGTGCAGATGCAGGTCTGGTTTACAACTGGAGCTGGATCTCTCATCTTGAATGCAGGACAAAGAAATCACTGATGCAGCTGTCTCAGGACACTTGAAGAAATGCGGAACAGTCACCAGCAGCAACCACCACTTTTGCACAGTGACACAGGGGCACCCAAGTCTCGTTGACTGATGGATGCTTCTCTCTCAAGGCCCAAATTAGCTGGGACAGTGAGATTTGTCATGAAGATGCTTTGAAGTGCAAGCGAGGGTTTCCCTGAAAGCTTGAGCTTGAGCTGAAACTGATTAAACAGCATGCAGCATGGGTGCCAAGGTACAAGCTTGTCAGTACACTGGAGGGCCCAGGGACACTCTGAGAAAGCTTGTTTGCAGGATACCAAGGAGGCATCGAGAGTGATTGTTCCCACCACTCCAAGGGGTTAAAGCACCTTTGCATGCTTTGGAAATAATGTGCAAACCAGCGCTCTACCAGGACAACAGAGGCCTCAGGGTGCCAAATATTCTCTCTGCAGCTCCGGATAGTCCCTGGATTTGATTTGCTTCTCTGGATACTTGCCTCTGTATGTAGGTCGATTCGGACCTATGGGTGATATGCGGGTCTGCACTCAGGACCCCTCGTCACATCCCAAAGTCCAAGGGTGGGCTTGCATGCTGGCCAATTAGGAGATCTGCCCCACTCATGCATGCCAGCAGTAGCAAAGTCAAGGACCATTGTGGCTCTCATGCCCTCGTGCACACCAGACATCCTGACAACAGTAGTGTGGATTGGGACCAGACAATCCCAGCGCAATTCCTGGGTACCTACACATGTGACATGCATTAGCCTGTGAAAAGCACCAGCTTTCATGGGTGAATGCGTGCCCAATTAAGGACTCTCTGGACATGAAGATCAGAAGGAAGGCCAACAGACAAAATGGCCAAAGGAGAACACATAAGACCTTTTGGCACTGCCATGATGGACACTAGCCACAGTCATGAGCCAAACGCAGCAAGCGCAGTATGGCTCAGTAAAAGTTCATAAAAATACATGAAAAAGGTTTTGCTGCCACCAGTCTACTCCCAGGCCCATTGTCCAGTGGAAAAAAATCCTTACTAGATGACTAGGGCCGAAAATGAAAGGACCCCAGTGAGCAGTACAGTATTGTACTTTTTGCACAGAAATAGTTTCGAAAAGTGGCAACAAAGTCATAAGGCTAAGGGAAACAACATTTCCCAGTACTATCAGAAGGACATGTCAGTTTCCCCAGAACAATGAGCAAAAGCCCAGTGGAGTGCAGCTGAAGGCTATGCTCCACTGGAGAAAGTCAGGACAGGAGGCTGAAATAAAAGCAAAAGGTTTGGGGCGTCCACAAATTTAGAGGTAAAATAGCAGTAAGTGATTTTTTACCTAACACTCGCAGACTATGGACAGGGAGACTTAATCCATCCCTGGGTGTATCTCTTGTTTAGGTCAGTTAAACATTCTGGACAACCCATCAGCATTGCTACGTTGGACACCTGGCCTATGCTCAATGGTGAAATCAAATTATTGGAGGTTAGCGGACCACCTGAGCAACTTAGCATTCTCACCCTTCATGTTCATCAGCCACTTTAAGGGTCTATGATCAATCTGCACAGTGAAGTTGGTCCTGTAGAGGTAGGGCCTTTGTTTTCTTAGGGCTGACACAATAGAAAAACATAATTTTTCTACAGTAGCTTTCCTGAGCTCTCTGACCTTAAGTTTGCGACTGATGTAACAAATAGGGTGTTCCCTACCTTTCTCATCTAGTTGTGATAGAACCGTACCTATCCCAGTGTCAGAGGCATTTGTCTGCACAATAAAGCTTTTCTGATAGTAAGGGGCCCTGAGAACAAGCGTCTGGCATAAGGAGTCCTTTAAGCCTTGCAAAGCCTTCTCACTCTCCTCAGACCAAGTTACCTTCCTGGGATTGTTTGGAGTAGGTGGGCAGTCACGGGGGCAACTATGGTACCATAGTCTGTCATGATGTTCCTGTAATACCCAGTGAGGCCCAGGAAAGCTCTCACTTGGGTTTGGGCTGTTGAGGTAGACGAGTCATGTACTGATTGTACTTTTCTGGGAAGAGGATGCATTCTACCTCCACCAACCTCATGCCCAGTGCAGACTACTGAACCCTGACCATCCCTAGGTGTCTCACATGTTCCCCCTAAGTGGGGCAGAATTCTGCTAGATCATCCAGATATGCAGAATTCATCCATCCCATTCACAACATGGTTACCCAATCTCTGGAATGTGGCAGGTGCATTCTTCAGAACAAATGTCATTACCGTGAACTGGTAAAGCCCATCTTCAGTTGAACATGCAGTCATTTCCTTGGCATTTTTTGTCAGGGATATTTGCCAATACCCTGCAGGGAGATCAAAGCTGCTGAGATACCCACCCAGCATGTCAACCAATGTGTCTGTTCTTGCTAGGGGTGAACATCTGTCTTGGTGACAGCATTCAGAGGCCTGTAAGCCACACATAATCTCAACTCAGAGGTATGTGCCTCTGGCACCAAAACCACAGGACTGGACCATGGACTACTGGAGGCTTCAATCACCCTAGGATCCAAAATCTGGTTGACCTCACACTTGATGTCAGAGCTAACTTTGTCTGACATCCTATAGCTCCTACGTTTGGTTCAGCAAAGTTCTCACCTCACCCTGCTGCTGAGGAGACGACTGAGGGGCAAATCTGACACCCTTAATGGAGCCATCTGAAGAACTGCTTGGAACAGGTCTGTGGGGGGTTCTGATTCCTCTTCCTTTCTGCCTGATACCAAGAGCAGCGCACCCATTTCAACCCTAGGGATGAATGCCTTCAGTCTATTTATATGTAACACGTTTGGGGCTTGACTAGGCCTTCGAAGGTCCACTAAATAGTTCACCTCACCAAGCTGCTCCGCAACACTGTAAGGGCCTGACCATTTATCCCATAGGGCCCTAGGTCTTATGGGATTCCTGAGCAGGACTTCCTGGCCTGGGGGAAAGTGTACAAGTGAAGATTTCTGGTCATACGAATGTTTGACCAATGCTTGATCAGCCTTCAGCTTGTCACTGGCCTGCGCCATCAGTAGGGCCATCCACTTTCTCAGTCCCAACACATATCCTACCATCCTTTCTTGGCTATAGGTAGAGCCATCCTGAAAGGGTGACCAAAGAGAAGTTCAAAGAGACTATAACCAACCCCTTGATGTGGGACCTCTCTGTAGGCAAAGAGTAAGCATGGTAAAATGAGATCGCACTTTCTCCTCTAGGGCTCCTCAAGAGCTCCAATCATGCTTTTGAGAGTTCTGTTAAATCTCTCAACTAAGCCATTTGTTTGAGGATGATAAGTGTTAGGAAAGATTTCATGTATGTGTAATTTTCCCTCCATTTGTGGACCCCCAAACATTTTGCTTTTGTTTGGCTGTGCTATCCTGAACTTTTACCAGTGGAGCCCAGCACTTAGCTGTGCTCCCCTAGGCTTTTCTTCACTTGTTATGGGGAAACTGACACGTTCTTCACACTGTCAGAAACCTTTTTTCCCTTCATCTTTGACTATGTTACCAATTCTTGGTAACTTTTTCACAGTGCACCTTCCAGTACTGTGCGCGGGGGTCCTTTTGTTATGGCCCTAGACACCCTCAAAGGATTTTCTGGTGATTGTACGAATGTGCCTGGGATGAACTGGTGGAAGCAGTTACTTTTTATAAAACATTTTGCTTTTTTTTACAGAATCATATTGCGTTTACTACATTTAGTTGAAGACTGTGGCCAGGTCCGAAAATGACAGAGTCACAATCCTGATCATTCCGAGGTTGGAGGTAAGGAATTACCGGCACCGGTAAGGGTGCCGATGCCGGTAATCCCTTACCTCCGTATTCTGAGGTCCCTTTGCGGGTCCTTCCTTACCTCCTGCTTTTTGCAGGAGTAAAGTACGGGACCCGCAAAGGTACTATGGAGGTAATTACGGTACCGTAATTTACGGTGTCGTAATTACCTCCTTCCCCATTCCCATTGAGCCCTATGGGGCAGAAATGGGCATGGGGAAGTGCAAAATATGAATGGGGAATTACCGGTTCCTCCATCCCTGGAATGGACCGGTAATTACTCCATTCACCATGCCGGATTTGGGACGGTTTCGGAGGCAACCATGGAGCTAATTACTCCATGGTTAGCTCCAAACCCGGAATGAGGCCCAATGTCTTTTCTTCTGTCACATGGCCATTTTGTCCCTTTCCTTCACCCACGTCGAGTAACCCGGGTTTCCTTATTTGCGCATGCAGCCTCCCGCAAAAACTGATCTCTTTCTCATGCTTCTGGCTGCCACACGTGTGTGCCCAGGAAGCGGGTTGGGACTGCCTGGTCCCAGTCCACACTACAGGTGCCAGGATGTCTGGAGTACCTGAATGACTGAGACCACAGTGGACCATGATTGGACTACGAATGTGATGCCTGCATGAGAGCAGATCTTCGATTGGAAGTCCTAGATTTTGGCGTGAAGCTAATCTTGGATAAGAGAAGGGGTTCTGCATCCATTCCAGGTCGATCACCTGATTTCTCACTGAACTACAGAAGAAGCCGAGCCTCCTGCATGAATAAACAGACTTGTGAAAGTACCAGAGACGCTTTGGAAGGTTTTGGTATATTTTGCCCTCTGCTGTCCCATTGGACCCCTAATGTCTTCATCGATCAAGAAGGCCTGCCAAGGCGTTTCACTCCTTTGGAGTAGTGGGCCCAACTACTCCCGGCGCCCCTGCTTACCCACTGAATGAGCCCTTTCGGAAGTGTTCCTGGGCCATCCAGTGAACTGTCCAGCTCTACCTCAGGGTTTCACGCAGAATCGTTGCCGTCTTCAGTGGGGACCCAAGACTTGGGACAGTGCTTGCTTCTGGTCCCATGCCTTCTCCCACAGAATTTTACAGGCCTAGCTCCTCTCGGTCCCGAATTAGGAGATTGCATAATGCTGCTCGCATCTGTGATTCCTGCGTCACTACCTGTTCGTGACGGTCACTGTAGGTGCCCTTCTGTTCTGCTCTCCTGTGCCCTGAAGCCTGCTGGACTGAGATTTTCTTCATACCTCCTTCAGAAGCTGAGAAAAGACAACTGTCCCATCACAGACAATCATTCTATCCCACAGTCACTGAGAGCCGGAATGCCATGAAACTACAGAACTCGGACCTACTAGCGACCTCGACTAAACTGGAAAAGTTTGGGCTGGACTGTGCTGAGGGTTGGTGAGTACTTGCATCACTTACCGGTGGCCCCCTGGCACAACCAATCACTTTTATGCAAGAATATCTCTTAGATTGTATTCGGTCTTGGCTGGCATAGCCTGCGCTCTCTGGCTATTCTCACCTTTTGGATACTGCTCTGCCGCCAAGGGCGGACCCGACTCGAACAGTGGGAACCAATTCTTCATCGATTGCAAATGGAAAAGGCGGGCACCACATTAATCTATTTAATTAAAATAATGTCCTATTGCAATAATCCTTTGTGAAATTTATAGGAGCTATCTGAAATAAACTGATCCTATGAGACAGGGATCCAGAAAGAGATACTGACAGACACAAAACCTGTTGAAACTACCCAGTAATGCAGGATGATCACAAAATGCTCTTCATGTCCAAAGCCGCAGTCTATCTTCAAATATTAGTTCCAAATAGGGTTGCATACAATTTCAAGCTTACTCCAAAATTATTAAATAAAAAATAAAAAATTATTCCAAAATTGGTTTTAATTTAACCAGTTGAGTTGAGTCAAAAACAAAGAAAAGATTTCAGGACAGACAGCTTTGTAAACTGAATGCAGCTCATAGCCAATGCATTTCGGAGCCTAGCTCCATCTTCAAGGCTGAGCAATGAATTATACATAAAAGTTACATTATACGATAGTAAATCAATACATACATACCAATTTTCATCAAGTCGTGTACACAGAAACCTAGAAAAAACAGAATACCAGAATGAGCGTTTAAAGGTGGTCATTAAAACAATAATCAATTCTGCATCACCTCAAAACCCTTCCTGACTTGCTACAGCCCTCCCAAGAAGACCCACTTATTGTGCTACTTGCGCGATCATGCATTTTTATGCACAACTGTACTGTTGAGCACAAGGCTCCCACCTTCTTAGGGCTGAAATGACACAGAAGAATTGCCTTATGCTCCTAGTGTGTTAACTCAACCTTCTCTTCACAAGTTGTGGGTGAGTTTTACTGCAGAAAAGCGGCATCAGATCCGACCCGGGTAGGAGGGACGGATCCAACGCCGCAGGGTTAGAAGATGAGCGGATGATAAAAAGTGAAGTAGGAGGTTTGTGGGGGGGTTGTATGTTTTTTTTAGTTTGGGCGGATTTGGCCACAGAAAAATTGGCTTCACAGCCAAATTGACCACGGTCAATTCAGCAGTAAACAATTGTGCCACGGCCAAACCATAAATATCACAGAAAAACCATGCACAAGGTCAAAAACAAAGGCTGCCCTGGCAAAATCCAAGGGTGAGCCAACTCCAAAGGGGAAACCCAAGGCTAAGGGATTCAAAAAACTCCAAAGAGGGAAAGAGGATATTCCCCCTAACTCACCTGCCACTGAGGTGGAGGTAGTTGGCCAAGCACCTGAACCTGATGGGGAAGCGGTGCTGCCTAAAATTCTCAACCCACATGACCATTCTGGACTCCAAAGTATATTGGTTGAAGGTGGTCCTGATTGTCATGATCCCAGCACAGGAATACTGATTCCATTCAGTAAAACTAGGGAGGCAAGGAACTTCATATCCATCAATGGGTCAACAGTGGCTTCACCCTTGGCGCAAGAGACATTTACCTCACTCCTAGCATTGTACCCATAAGCTCATTACACTCACATTGCCTTCCCTACCCTCAACATGGTTGCCGCTAAGCCCATAGATAACTCACAGGGCATTCTACACTTGTTGCAGAGGGAGCTACTTAAGCCCTGCCTCCGCTGAAGCTCTCGCTTCGCGTCTTCTCCGCTGACAGCGGGTAATGCTTCCAGCGATCTCTGACAGAACCTGTCAATAGAAGAAAAAGAGTCAAAGATAATTATTTCCACAGAAAAATCAACAGAATAGCAGTAGAATTGTAAAGCCTTACCGACCCAAAGTATTTTCCAAGTATTTTCCTCAGTCCTCTGTTATATTCGTAGTCTCCGCATCTTCTGTCAGAAGCTCCGTCGCAGCCGCAGCATTTCTTCTCTCAGCAGCTTTCACCTGTGGTCACAGTGTATTCTTCCTAAAGCTTTCCTCGGCAGTCTCTGCATCGTCTGAAGGTATTTTCTTCAATGGTTTTTCCGAAGACCTGCAAAACAAAGGTATTTAATGAATTAATTAACCTGTAAAAAGGAAAGAAAGAAAAAGTTACTTATGTGCTTACCTGAAGTCTCAGCAAGGCTTTTCTCCGCTTATTTCTTACCGCACTTGTTGTTGAAGGCAGCTATTACTCCGTTTTTTCGACGAACTGACGTAAATTAATGTTTCCTCAAAACCAGTATAGCTGCAGCGTTACGACAGCATCAGCCCTTGTTAGGGAACCACAAACCTGCAAAAACAAAAGGAATTTCTAGCAAGAGAGATCTCTCCAACGTAGGGACTATTCAGTATCTGATGAACTGTATATAATTATTATTTTCACCAAAAGACTTGCCCAATTTACCGTTAGAAGAAGTTTTGGACATTTTTCAGTTAAGAATTTTTTGACACCATAGCCCCCTCAGATCAAACGTCACCTACACAATGTGCCCCTGTAGAATACAGGATGGAGAGCTCCACAAAACAAAAGCACAGGTGAGAAGGGTGGGTTATTTCAAGGTACACGGTATCACAGTTTTACTTTGTGGATGGGGATTACAATAGTGGTTTTGTTATAATTGTTGTTTCCACAGAATCAGTGCCCAGACAACTGGTCCTTAGCTGAAAAGGCATTACTCTCCCGTGGAGACTTAAGGTAAGCGTTACACTGATAGGAAAGAGTTTAGTAAAGGCCAATGTGAGTGCCCATCTTTAGAAGGCCTAAGGAGACAGGATTGTTCCCAGCTTGAGGATGAACCTTTTTGGCAACATGGATTCATTGGGAAGGTGGACTCCTTTACAGTGAGCCCAGAGAGTCTACTGAAGGTGACCATAGGAGGTTGGTGATCCCTCTTCAAGTAAGACCCTTCCTCCCACGACTGGCGCATGAAGTTCCTCTAGCTGGTGAACCTGGGATCAAGAGAACTAAGCAAAGGCTACCCATGCATTTGTACTGGCCCAAGATGGGGGTCCAGGTAGAAGGTCATTGTAGGAGTTGTTCCACTTACCAGATTTCTGGTAAAAGTGGTTCAACAATCTAGTCTCCACGGGTTTCACTCCTATGTTTTGGGTACCATTTGAAAGGTTACAGATCAACATTGCTGGTCCCCTTGACCCTCAGACATCCTCTGGCAATAGGTTTATCTTGGTAATGGTTGACAATGCCACCAGATTTCCTGAGGCCATCCCATTGAAGACAGTGACTGCCAAGTCAGTTACTAAAGCCTAACTTGAAATGTTTACTAGGGTTGGCTTCCCTAAGGAAGTTGTGTCGGACAGAGGCAGCAACATCATTTCTAAGTGCATAAAAGCCATGTGGAAAGTGGGTGGGGTCACTTATAAGTTTTCATCGGCTTATTACCTACAAACAAATGGCTTAGTTGAAAGACTTAACAGGACTCTCAAGAACATAATTAGGGTGCTGGACGAACCCCAAAGGAGAACGTGGGATCTCCTGTTACCATGCTTACTCTTTGCCTAGAGAGAGGTACTTCAAGATTGTGTTGGTTTCAGCCTCTTTGAGCTTCTTTTTGGTCACCCTGTACGGGGAACACTGGCCAAAGTCAAGGAAGGGTGGGAACTCCCAACTCCTTCTATCACTACCAATGTAGTGGATAATGTGCTGGGGTTGAAGGAGCGAATGGCCTTCCTGATGGCTCAGACCAGTGAAAGAATGAAGACTAGTCAAGCTTTGGTAAAACATTGGTATGACCAGAAGGCTTCACTTATTGACTTTACCCCATGCCAAGAAGAGCTGATTATGAACCCTCTAAGTCCTAGAGCCCTACAGGATAAATAGTCAGGCCCTTACACAGTTGTGCAGCAGCTGGGTGATGTGAAATATTTAGTTGACCTAAGGAGGCCAGGTCAAGCCCCCAAAGTGTTCCACATAAATAGGCTGGAGGCTTTCATCCCTAGGGTTGAAATAGCTGCACTACTTCTGGCATCTTACATTGAAGAGGAGGAATCAGAACCTCTTTCTGACATATTCCAATGTGGCCCTTCAGATGGCTCAATTGAGGGTATCAATGTGGCCCCTCACCTGACTCCTAATCAACAGGAGGAAGTAAGAACCTTGCTGAGACAGTTCTCCCCCTTGTTTTCACTAACCCCAGGTTTGACACCATGGTGCAAACACAACAACGACACTGGGGATAGTGTACCTACCAAAAGTAGGGGATATAGGATGACAGAGATGGTGATATCCTACATCAACACCGAGGTAAACAAGATGGTGGATCTTGGGGTGATTGAGCCATTCTGTAGTCCATGGTCCAGTCATGTGGTTCTGGTACCAAAGAAAGGTACTTCTGAATGGAGGTTCTATGTGGACTACAGGGCTCTAAATGCTGCCACCAGGTCAGATCCCGCTGCCTAGAACTGATGAGCTGGTGGATACCAGGGGGGCCTCGAGGTACCTCAGCACATTTGTCCTGATTGCAGCATATTGGCAAATAGCCCTGGCACAACATATGAAGGAGAAGGCAGCATTCTAAACCCCAGAGGGCCTTTACCAGTTTAGGGTAATGTCATTTGGATTAAAGAATGCACCTGTCACTTTTCAAAGGCTTGTGAATCATTTGCTAAATGGGTTGGATGAATTCTCCTTAGCATATGTGGATGATATAGCAGTCTTCAGTGCCACCTGGGAAGAACATGTGAAACACCAGGGAATAGTGTTCCAGGGTCTACAGAAGACCCACTTGATCATAAAGGCCAGTAAGTATCAGATTGGACAAGGATCAGTGGTCTTCCTTGGGCATCAAGTAGGCGGAGGAAGTATTCAACCTCTACCCAGTAAAGTTCAAGCAGTAAAAGACTGGCCTAACCCCAAATACACAAACCCAGTTGAGATCCTTTTTAGGTCTCACTGGGTATTACATACATTTCATGGCAGACTATGGTACCATAGCTGCCCCTCTGACTGCTCTCACTACTCCAAAGAAACCCAAGAAGGTCTTTTGGTCTGAAGAGTGTGAGATGTCTTTAATGGCTTAAAATACTCCCTTGCCAGGCCCCTTTTCTGAGGGCCCCAGACTACAAATGTGCTTTTATTGTGCAGACAGGTGCCTGTGACAATGGGATAGGTTCTGTATGATCACAGGTAGATGAGAAAGGCAAGGAACACCTTATTGGATTCGTAAGTCACCAGCTTAAGGACAGAGAGCTCAGGTGGTCCACACTAGAGAAAGAATGTTCCTCTGTTGTGTGGGCCCTAAGGAAGCTGAGGTCCTACCTCTATGAGACCCACTTCACTGTGCAAACTGACCAAGAGCCTATAAGTGGCTAATGAACATGAAGGAGGAAAATCCAAAGTTGCTCAGGTGGTCCATAAGCCTGCAAGAGTTTAACTTCATCATTGAGCCCAGGCCAGGTGTCCAACATAGCAACGCTAATGGGTTGTTCAGAATGTTTAGTCGACCTGGACATAAGGGCCATGCAGGGGTAGAATAATTCCCCCTGTCCTTGTTCTGGGAGGGACACAGCAAGCTTTGGGAAAGATGTCCATTAGCTGCAATTTTACCTCCATTTATGGACCCCCCACACTTTTAGCTTTTGTTTGGCTAACCTAACCTAACTTTATTCAATGGAGCAGAGTCTTCAGCTGCATTCCTCTGGGCTTTCGCTCATCTGTCATGGGTAAATTGACACGTCCTTCAGACTGTCAGTACTGGGAAACTTTGTTTCCCCTAATCTTGCACTATGTTGCCATTTCTTGGCAATTTTTAATCTATGTGCCAAGTACCTTACACTACTGTGCATAGAGGTCCTTTGTTTCATAGCTCTCTAGGGATTTTGTGGTGATTGTACAAGTGCACCTAGGATGAACTGATGGCAGCAGTTTACTTTTAAAGTATTTGTACTTCTTTTTAATGAACCATATCGCGCTTACCGTGTTTGGCTCAAGACTGTGGCCAGTGCCGAAAATGGCTGCGCCACAAAGTCTTTTGTTCTGTCCTTTGGCCATTTGCCCCTTTGCATTAACCCAGGTTAAGCAAACCTGGCAATTACTTATTTGGCCCTAAATCCTTCTGTGAAAACCACAACTTTTGCGGGTTCCTGCTTGTCATGGGTGCTAGTGCCTAGGAAGAGGATTGGGACTGTATGGTCCCAATCCACACTACTGGTGACAGTATGTCTGGTATGCCTGAATGACTGGGACCACCTTGGACCGTGATTGGTCCACGTCTGGTGTGCATGCAAGACACACGCCTGGTGTGCATGGATAACATCTCCCTAGTCTTCTTGATACCAAGATAACCTGCAAGGGGGACGTCATGCGCCAACTGCCGGAGGAAGTGTCTCACTTGAAGGGGGACCACCAACCTCATATGGTCTCCTTCAGTGGACTCTGTGGGCTCACTAAACAGTAGTTCACCTTCCCAATACATTCTGTGTTTTTCAGGAGGTTTGCCCTTAAGCTTGGAATAGGCCTGTCTCCTAAGGCCTTACAAAGATGGGCACTCACATTCCCTATCAGGACAACCTTCTGCAAGTAAACTCTGCAATTCAGGATGGTCATATGGGTTAGGTATTTCAGGGGCTTGGCCGACTGCATCCACCTCAGTTTTAGGGGAGTTGGGGTAAATATTCTCTTTCCCTCTCTTCTTCTTTTTGACTCCTTTAGCCTTGGGTTTCCCCTTTGGGTATAGCTCAGCCTTGAACTTGGCCAAGGCAGCCTTGCTCTGTGACCTAGTGCAGGGTCATTCTGCTGTATCTTCCACAAGATCTAAGTCTCTGAGATCCTTTCCCAGCAGCATTCTTCCAGAAACTTGCCTCTGAACACTTACAGGTATCCATACTGCTCTACCATTCACCGCTAGAGTTACAGGCATAGCTGGAAACTTGAGAGAGGATCCATCAGCCAACTTAGTGGGCATTGTTAGAATGGATTTCTGAAATCTGCTGTGGTGAACAGATCTTCAGGAGGTCAACCGAGTGAAACAGGGAACACTTCTACCAAGTTAGCCGGGACAATTCAAGGTTTCTTAGAGAGTAATCAAGGCTAAGTCCCAGGAGTAGTGTGGGTGATCTGGGGTCTTAGATGAGCACACACAGTAGGACAATGTACCCTTGTACAGTAGTATATCAAAGATATACCATGTATTAAGCCCAGACCAAACACAGGTGGATCATGAAGAACACAGTAATACTACTACTGAAACACACAATATGTAAAATATATGTACAATCATTTTTCAATGTGGTAAAGTGCGGATTCTCGCCAAAGCCTGTAAGGAGGAAAGCAAACAAGCTTCATCACAATGGCCAACTCCAGAAATATATATGCCTCACTTACGAAGTCCAGCCCTACCAAGATTGGAGTCTTGTGCTCAATTTTATTTTTGTACGTTAAAGCGTTTGTTGATGTGTAAAGCTCACAAGGGACAAGCTTCAATGGGAAGGAAAAGTTAGAAGAGGACACTGGAGTGTGAGGAATTCAGTTCCAAGAGTTAGAGGTGGGTCTATTATGGACAACAAAGCTGCCCCCAACTTTCTGACCACTATAGGAAGCAAGAGCCACCCAAGACAAGACAAGGATCGCAAGAGATCCTTCGAGCATAAAAACAGTATGGATGAACGAGGTATAATTACTCACTGCCCTTAGCTCACTTGGCAGGTTTAAAGCTGGTTGCCTGGACTATGAAATCTCCTCCTAGGTTATATTTCAAAGTGCACAGGCGCTGTTGGTGTGGATGCCGGTCTAATTTATACAGGAGCTGGATACCTCATCATAAATTCAGGTCAAAGAAAGCACTGATGCAGCTGGCCTCATGGCACTTGAAGAAAGGTGGGAAAGTCACCAGCAGTGCCTGCCACTGTCGCACAGTGACGCAGGAGCACCAATGTCTCACGGACTGACGCACAGTTCTCTCTCGTGGGCCAAAGCAGTAGGGATGACAACATTTGGCAAGAAGGTGCTTTGCAGTGCGAACTAGGGTTTTCCCAAAGCTCTAGCCGAAACTCGATGTATCACTGCTCCAGCATGGGTGCCAAGGTAAAAGTTGGTTAGTACACTGGAAGGCCCAGGGACACTTATGAGAAGGCTTGTTTGCAGGACACCAAGGGAACATTGAGAGTGATTGGTCGAACCAATCAAAAGGGTTGAAGCACGTTTGCAGGTCTTCGGAGATCGAGCGCAAAGAAGCGCTCTTCCAGGACAACAGCAGGTTCAGGGTGCCAAAACTTCTCTCAGGATACTTGTATCC
The DNA here is from genome assembly GCF_040938575.1 of Ambystoma mexicanum. Taxonomy (NCBI): domain Eukaryota; kingdom Metazoa; phylum Chordata; class Amphibia; order Caudata; family Ambystomatidae; genus Ambystoma; species Ambystoma mexicanum. The sequence goes on along the minus strand of NC_090927.1, from coordinate 889,804,611 downwards.
ATGTAGAGGTTTTCACTCAGAGCTCCTCCTCATATTCTAAAGTCCAGTGAGTGCTCGCATCCAGCTGGCCAATGAGGAGATCTGCCCCACTCATGCACGCCAGCAGTGGTCCAATCAGGGACCACTGTGGCTCTCATACACACCAGACATCCTGGCTCCAGTAGTGTGGATTGGCACCAGACAGTACCAGCCCTCGTCCTGGGTATTGTGAGGAAAAAAGGTTGTCTCACTTGCTAGTCCCCGAAGATCTCTCTCTCAAGTGGCCAGGGCACGGCCATCACCTTTGGATCCATACCCTGGGGAGTGGACCAGTGCGGGAGGATTGCCTGGGTGAGCGATCTTCAAGGAGTGGGGATGAGACAACCAATGGTGAGATGCGGTATCCTCCCCTTTCCCATTCCCATATCCCATCCTACTTTATAGGATTCTGAGACATCCCAACTCATTCCCGTTTTCTACACAACCACTGGGCCGAGGAAGAGGAGGAATGAGAGAAAAGAGGACATGTCCCGTTAATGAGGTCAGGCAAAATCAAGCACTTGACCTTAATCTCATACATCTGATACCTATTAGCACCCCCCACACATATAAAAGGCAGAACATGGAGACTAACTCTGATCAAGTTGGAACACAAGAAGGAGCAGATCTTCCGGGGTGAAGGTGAACCCACTGGAGCAGGTTGACCGATCGAGGGACTGGAGTGAGGGGCTGGGAAACCCTGAATATCCCTGCAGGAGGTTGTTGCATCCGGGAAACCTTGAGAGATACGCAGAGAAAGCCAAAACCCAGACAAGAAGAAGCCTGCATTGTGTTTCAAGGACGCCAGTGACACTCCCGGGTGAATGCCAGGATTGGGGAGGTGAGGCCAAGCCTGTGGTATTAACCTTGACTCAAGAATCAAAGCAGCACAGAATAGAAAAGAAAGCACACATCCAGTGACTTAGAAAAAGACATGAAAGGTCGGTTTATGTCAAGGAAAGATTGAAACCGCAACAGTGTATCTCACAATTGAAGGTTGTGCACATGCTTATGAGACGCCAAAGAAAGCAAACTTCTAGTGAACTTTAAAGTCAGCGGTAACTGTGAAGCCAGTGGTACAGAGTAGTAGAGTGGTCCGGCGAAAGGAAACAGCCCACTCGAAAATTCTCTGCAAAATGTTTGATGTTTGTTATAAAGCAACAGAGTGAATGAACTTTGAAATATCAATGGTGAAGAGTTACCCCAATGAAAGGGGAAGTTAAAAGATTATTGCTTTAAGAGAAAGACTTCTTTGAACTATTCTGATTGTGTTGTGGAACTACCCAGACCAAGAGACACTGGGGCAAATATCATAAGAAAGAGCTGAAGTGGAAGTCAAAGTTGTCCTGTGGAGATCTGTGGAAAAGCCTAGCACATTCGAAAGTCTCGACATCAGTGAAATGTCCGAGCCCGACTGAGGAAAACCTAGAACATGAAATAAGTGAGGGGAAGGGACCCACTACTGAATATGAATAAAGCTTGGGCAAGGGATCCCCTGCAAGTGCTGTGATTGCGAGAACTGAGCCCGGCTGAGGGAGATCTACATTGAATCAGGTACTTTTCTTGAGAGATCCAAGCCCGACAGAGAAAGAAAAGCAGACCTACTAACACACCCAATCCTCTATCAACCAGTGTTAACGTAGTCACAGTAAAGCAATCCAAAGAAATGCTGTTACAACAAATGTTCCACCATAGAGTACTTCACAATCATAGTTTTACAAAGGTAGCGGGCGCCCCTCTCTCGCAAGAACAGACATGATAACCTGTTCAGTGGTTATTAACCACTTGAGAGTTCGCAGCCACTGCTTTTACTCACTGTGCCTTTCACAGATGGGAAATATCCATTTGCATATCAGTCTTTGTCCTGCCCAGGGGCAGTCCAGCACCGAAATACAATGGCAATTCCAATCTGAACGAGAGTACCACCAGCAACCCCATACACGTGTTTCACCCTTGTTAGGGATCATCAGTGAGGTGAAGCTGATGCCTCTCTAAGCACAGTGAGAGGGAGACCACGTCTGGTTGCCCCCAGGAGACCTAGGGTTACCAATCCCAGGTTCCTTAAATGATAGTTTTACAAAGGTAGCGGGCGCCCCTCTCTCGCAAGAACAGACATGATAACCTGTTCAGTGGTTATTAACCACTTGAGAGTTCGCAGCCACTGCTTTTACTCACTGTGCCTTTCACAGATGGGAAATATCCATTTGCATATCAGTCTTTGTCCTGCCCAGGGGCAGTCCAGCACTGAAATACAATGGCAATTCCAATCTGAACGAGAGTACCACCAGCAACCCCATACACGTGTTTCACCCTTGTTGGGGATCATCAGTGAGGTGAAGCTGATGCCTCTCTAAGCACAGTGAGAGGGAGACCACGTCTGGTTGCCCCCAGGAGACCTAGGGTTACCAATCCCAGGTTCCTTAAATAATAGTTTTACAAAGGTAGCGGGCGCCCCTCTCTCGCAAGAACAGACATGATAACCTGTTCAGTGGTTATTAACCACTTGAGAGTTCGCAGCCACTGCTTTTACTCACTGTGCCTTTCACAGATGGGAAATATCCATTTGCATATCAGTCTTTGTCCTGCCCAGGGGCAGTCCAGCACCGAAATACAATGGCAATTCCAATCTGAACGAGAGTACCACCAGCAACCCCATACACGTGTTTCACCCTTGTTGGGGATCATCAGTGAGGTGAAGCTGATGCCTCTCTAAGCACAGTGAGAGGGAGACCACGTCTGGTTGCCCCCAGGAGACCTAGGGTTACCAATCCCAGGTTCCTTAAATAATAGTTTTACAAAGGTAGCGGGCGCCCCTCTCTCGCAAGAACAGACATGATAACCTGTTCAGTGGTTATTAACCACTTGAGAGTTCGCAGCCACTGCTTTTACTCACTGTGCCTTTCACAGATGGGAAATATCCATTTGCATATCAGTCTTTGTCCTGCCCAGGGGCAGTCCAGCACCGAAATACAATGGCAATTCCAATCTGAACGAGAGTACCACCAGCAACCCCATACACGTGTTTCACCCTTGTTGGGGATCATCAGTGAGGTGAAGCTGATGCCTCTCTAAGCACAGTGAGAGGGAGACCACGTCTGGTTGCCCCCAGGAGACCTAGGGTTACCAATCCCAGGTTCCTTAAATAATAGTTTTACAAAGGTAGCGGGCGCCCCTCTCTCGCAAGAACAGACATGATAACCTGTTCAGTGGTTATTAACCACTTGAGAGTTCGCAGCCACTGCTTTTACTCACTGTGCTTAGAGAGGCATCAGCTTCACCTCACTGATGATCCCCAACAAGGGTGAAACACGTGTATGGGGTTGCTGGTGGTACTCTCGTTCAGATTGGAATTGCCATTGTATTTCGGTGCTGGACTGCCCCTGGGCAGGACAAAGACTGATATGCAAATGGATATTTCCCATCTGTGAAAGGCACAGTGAGTAAAAGCAGTGGCTGCGAACTCTCAAGTGGTTAATAACCACTGAACAGGTTATCATGTCTGTTCTTGCGAGAGAGGGGCGCCCGCTACCTTTGTAAAACTATTATTTAAGGAACCTGGGATTGGTAACCCTAGGTCTCCTGGGGGCAACCAGACGTGGTCTCCCTCTCACTGTGCTTAGAGAGGCATCAGCTTCACCTCACTGATGATCCCCAACAAGGGTGAAACACGTGTATGGGGTTGCTGGTGGTACTCTCGTTCAGATTGGAATTGCCATTGTATTTCGGTGCTGGACTGCCCCTGGGCAGGACAAAGACTGATATGCAAATGGATATTTCCTATCTGTGAAAGGCACAGTGAGTAAAAGCAGTGGCTGCGAACTCTCAAGTGGTTAATAACCACTGAACAGGTTATCATGTCTGTTCTTGCGAGAGAGGGGCGCCCGCTACCTTTGTTAAACTATTTGTTAAGGAACCTGGGATTGGTAACCCTAGGTCTCCTGGGGGCAACCAGACGTGGTCTCCCTCTCACTGTGCTTAGAGAGGCATCAGCTTCACCTCACTGATAATCCCCAACAAGGGTGAAACACGTGTATGGGGTTGCTGGTGGTACTCTCGTTCAGATTGGAATTGCCATTGTATTTCGGTGCTGGACTGCCCCTGGGCAGGACAAAGACTGATATGCAAATGGATATTTCCCATCTGTGAAAGGCACAGTGAGTAAAAGCAGTGGCTGCGAACTCTCAAGTGGTTAATAACCACTGAACAGGTTATCATGTCTGTTCTTGCGAGAGAGGGGCGCCCGCTACCTTTGTTAAACTATTTGTTAAGGAACCTGGGATTGGTAACCCTAGGTCTCCTGGGGGCAACCAGACGTGGTCTCCCTCTCACTGTGCTTAGAGAGGCATCAGCTTCACCTCACTGATGATCCCCAACAAGGGTGAAACACGTGTATGGGGTTGCTGGTGGTACTCTCGTTCAGATTGGAATTGCCATTGTATTTCGGTGCTGGACTGCCCCTGGGCAGGACAAAGACTGATATGCAAATGGATATTTCCCATCTGTGAAAGGCACAGTGAGTAAAAGCAGTGGCTGCGAACTCTCAAGTGGTTAATAACCACTGAACAGGTTATCATGTCTGTTCTTGCGAGAGAGGGGCGCCCGCTACCTTTGTTAAACTATTTGTTAAGGAACCTGGGATTGGTAACCCTAGGTCTCCTGGGGGCAACCAGACGTGGTCTCCCTCTCACTGTGCTTAGAGAGGCATCAGCTTCACCTCACTGATGATCCCCAACAAGGGTGAAACACGTGTATGGGGTTGCTGGTGGTACTCTCGTTCAGATTGAAATTGCCATTGTATTTCGGTGCTGGACTGCCCCTGGGCAGGACAAAGACTGATATGCAAATGGATATTTCCCATCTGTGAAAGGCACAGTGAGTAAAAGCAGTGGCTGCGAACTCTCAAGTGGTTAATAACCACTGAACAGGTTATCATGTCTGTTCTTGCGAGAGAGGGGCGCCCGCTACCTTTGTTAAACTATTTGTTAAGGAACCTGGGATTGGCAACCCTAGGTCTCCTGGGGGCAACCAGACGTGGTCTCCCTCTCACTGTGCTTAGAGAGGCATCAGCTTCACCTCACTGATGATCCCCAACAAGGGTGAAACACGTGTATGGGGTTGCTGGTGGTACTCTCGTTCAGATTGGAATTGCCATTGTATTTCGGTGCTGGACTGCCCCTGGGCAGGACAAAGACTGATATGCAAATGGATATTTCCCATCTGTGAAAGGCACAGTGAGTAAAAGCAGTGGCTGCGAACTCTCAAGTGGTTAATAACCACTGAACAGGTTATCATGTCTGTTCTTGCGAGAGAGGGGCGCCCGCTACCTTTGTTAAACTATTTGTTAAGGAACCTGGGATTGGTAACCCTAGGTCTCCTGGGGGCAACCAGACGTGGTCTCCCTCTCACTGTGCTTAGAGAGGCATCAGCTTCACCTCACTGATGATCCCCAACAAGGGTGAAACACGTGTATGGGGTTGCTGGTGGTACTCTCGTTCAGATTGGAATTGCCATTGTATTTCGGTGCTGGACTGCCCCTGGGCAGGACAAAGACTGATATGCAAATGGATATTTCACATCTGTGAAAGGCACAGTGAGTAAAAGCAGTGGCTGCGAACTCTCAAGTGGTTAATAACCACTGAACAGGTTATCATGTCTGTTCTTGCGAGAGAGGGCGCCCGCTACCTTTGTTAAACTATTTGTTAAGGAACCTGGGATTGGTAACCCTAGGTCTCCTGGGGGCAACCAGACGTGGTCTCCCTCTCACTGTGCTTAGAGAGGCATCAGCTTCACCTCACTGATGATCCCCAACAAGGGTGAAACACATGTATGGGGTTGCTGGTGGTACTCTCGTTCAGATTGGAATTGCCATTGTATTTCGGTGCTGGACTGCCCCTGGGCAGGACAAAGACTGATATGCAAATGGATATTTCCCATCTGTGAAAGGCACAGTGAGTAAAAGCAGTGGCTGCGAACTCTCAAGTGGTTAATAACCACTGAACAGGTTATCATGTCTGTTCTTGCGAGAGAGGGGCGCCCGCTACCTTTGTTAAACTATTTGTTAAGGAACCTGGGATTGGTAACCCTAGGTCTCCTGGGGGCAACCAGACGTGGTCTCCCTCTCACTGTGCTTAGAGAGGCATCAGCTTCACCTCACTGATGATCCCCAACAAGGGTGAAACACGTGTATGGGGTTGCTGGTGGTACTCTCGTTCAGATTGGAATTGCCATTGTATTTCGGTGCTGGACTGCCCCTGGGCAGGACAAAGACTGATATGCAAATGGATATTTCCCATCTGTGAAAGGCACAGTGAGTAAAAGCAGTGGCTGCGAACTCTCAAGTGGTTAATAACCACTGAACAGGTTATCATGTCTGTTCTTGCGAGAGAGGGGCGCCCGCTACCTTTGTTAAACTACTTCACAATCATATAAAACTTCTGAAAAGTCAAGATTTTCTCTTAAAAAGTAACACAGGAGAGTAATCCTGCAAGATCTAATTGACAGTGATTTTCTACTCAAGAGAAAATTGTTTATATTGATTTTAAAGAGAATGAAACCACTAACTAAATTAATCAATAACTTGCAACAAGTATTTCTAAACATGTGCCCTGTCAATAGAGACCTTTTCAAACTTCAGTGATGGTGAATGGATTCACAGAAGCAGCACAGAACCATACTTCAATGAAAAAGCTTTTAAAAAAGAACAACAAAAAACAATGGCCATAGTCAATTGTGGTTGAGGGTATGAAATGGTGGAACAAACCATTATGGCAAAGAAACCCTGATAGAAAAAAAGTCCCCAACAAACTTGAACCAAACGCTCTTTTCACTCAAACAAACCGCTAGTGTACAAATGGACATGCAGCTCAATGTGTAATATAGGCCAACTCGAACAGACAAAAGTAAAATGAAAACTTAACAAAATCATAGACAACTGTCCAGGGCGAAGCCACACTGGTCTGCGAGGACATTCATTAGCCTGCCTTTTAGGAACTGCTTGCAAAACTACTTTCCATCACATCAAAATGTTAGCGGCACACCATTCTACTATACGGAATCTTGTGCATCGACTATACTATGCACATTTTTAATAACATTCTCCTACATGGAACAGCCAAAGAACTACTTCAAGAAATAGAGCACATCCAACGTAAATACTTTGGAACTGAAGGTGACTTAGAAAGTTCTGTACCTTTAGAAAACATTACCGGAAACCTCATGAACACCAACGTCCTAAAAAAGACATACAAAAAAGAAATAGCTAGTTTCAAAACACATCTGCTGAAAATCAGACCACATATGTATCTGTTGCTGCAGAACGTGTTATAAAAAGAGCACACAAATAGTAGATCTAACTTACAAAATAGAAGACAATGAAGAATCCCAATGGTTCCAATTAGCTTTATATCTAACAGCAGAAGGTAAATACAAAATAACTGGTAGACGAAACAGGCAATTTGGGGCATTGTCCTAACCCTAATAGTATCAAGTATCAACAATCAGTTTACCTAATGTATTGTAACTCAAATGAGATAATATAGAATGCCAGCTTTAAATATTTTCATGATTTAGATGCAATTTGACATCACTTGCAATTAGTACAGGAATATAGAAGAATAGACACTAATGCACATGTGCAATTTCAGATATTGAGAGGATGGTACTCCAAATACAACACTTATGCAATGTTCAGCAGCAATGGGCAATCAATCCAGTAACGGTGACAATACATCAAAAGGCTAGACGTATTTAATTTGAAGACAAGAGATGTGATCAGGCTTCTATCTCATCTGTGCAAGCTGACTTTTTCAATATTGACACAATGTCAGTTTTGAATTTGCAAACCATCTAATTAAAAATAAGCTTAACATATGAAATACTTCTGCTGGTTTTTAATTTTCAAACCAAAAAATTAAAACATGCAAAACATATGACGCATGTTGATATGGTGAAACAGCAGTTTTAACTACTATTTTTTATGTATTAGGCACGGTGCGATGGCAAGTCACCCGTCACGTGATCGGGCTGTAATCACCTGACTTATTCAGCAGTACATAATCACTAGGTATGTGGCAGACACGAGCAAAGCTCGCCAGAATAATATACGGCTGATCGGTAGGACGCACACATGGTGAACCCGTAACAGATATCAGGTAATTTCCGAGGCAGCACGTCCATTGGACATGCTAATGTAATCATTTTTCAGGGCTGCCAAGTAGGTTCAAAGCACCTAATGCATGCTCTCGTTTAATAATATAGGTTGCTTTGAATGAAAGAAGTACGTTGAAGCTTTGATATGGAAATTCATTCTTAGAGGGGCCATAAGAAGGCTGGGTCCGATGTTCAGCGACTGCAACAAGTTGAAAGGCAAGCATATGAGGCAATCCTTTGCTACAACTTCACAATTGTTTGCTTAATTATTAATGCAAAATATGGCAAGAAGCTTATAATCTCCACTTATCTCATTGTCACTTTTCAAGATATAGGCAAAACAAAGTCAATTTAGGATTTTCTCAACACACCCTAACCAAGTGAGCTAAGGTACCGTATCTTAGTGAGGTAAAAACAGCCAGCGTTTACATGTTCTTTGAACGTACACTAGCTAAATGATTTGCACTCAACAAGCACTATGAGGTGCGTGTTCTTTTCAATGTGCTGATTAATACACACTTAGGTTCATGGATGTTTTCTCAGTGGTGCACTCACATGGGTACTACTGGAGGTTCAACTTTAGGAAATGATGATCCGTTAAATGTGTAAACGGCATGGGTTAATGGTACAGACTTTGCAAATCCACCATGACTAGACATAACTGAGCAATCTTTGGTTCAAAGCAGTGGAACACAGATATTGCATTGGTCTAACTCACCTTACCCCCCTTCATTTAGGCCCTCTCCAGGTGTCTCTAGTGTAATGCTTACACTGGTCATGTGCCAATATGGTGGTTTATTATGCCCCATCAATGTCAAAATTGAACAATATTGAATATTCTCCTATTTAACAACAATGTCAATATGGACATATGGCATTTTGCATAACTCCAACCGGGTTGTGATGATGTCTAATCTTTTTATCAGTTTGTTATAATCACCCTTTGTGCATGTGGTGGTTGATATTACACAAGCTGCAATACCTCACACAACCTTTGGGCTTAGCGGACTACATGCTTGAATTTGTGATACAATGGTTGACAGTTGTGATTGTATTCTGCATTCAATAATGTTCTTGTTTTTTCTTATCTCTTCTTTTTCTGTTTTCTTTATTTTCTACCCCCCTCTTTCTTTGTCTTATATCATTTTTTCTTCATCATCCAAAATATGACCATATTGTTTGGAGGAATAATTTCATTGGATGACCTATTCATGTAATGGTGTGGCTTGTTCAAATGTCCTTGGCTATATTAATGGTCTTAACACTTTTGTTTGTAATCTAACAATGACATGAATGAATGGTTATATGCTTTGTTTCTTTTGCAAAAATGTGCAACACAGATTTGATACTGTGCTTTGAAGAGGAACAATTTGGTTGAAATACGTGTCGGATATTACAGTATCGACTATAGAATAAAATACTGTGAACAATGTGATTTGTCTAGACTCATTATAATGTGTATGTGACAGCACAAGTTTATGGAACACTACTGGTGTATTCTTACAAAATAACTAAGCCCTCAAGAGTGTGCACATACTGCAACACAACGCTTGGCAATAACCAAATGCCTTCACATGCTCTCAATAATAACTTAGAAATAGTCCCACTTCGAAAAGCTCTCCAACAGCTTAACTTGTATGAGAGCATTATAATACAAGTAGTGCATCCATTTCAAGCTATATCACGCCTTCAGCCAAAATCAGCCAAATTACCTCCATCCGAGCTACCAAATGGCATCCCTGGCAAAGTAGTATATTTACCATTGGATCTCAAAGAAAATGTTCAAACTCTAGGACTGGAACGACCAATAGATCAATCTTTGATTGTGTTAATGGTGTACCAACAAAAGACAAAAAAATGTGGCAACAACTAGTCGACTTAAACAAAGCTAGCGAAGCCCTACAATATCTAAAAGAAAACAATGAATGCTACAAAGATATAAACATAGAGGAAAACATAAGAGAAACCACCCACATTATTTAAGAGTCAACAGAAACTGACCAATGTGAATGTATAGATCCTTTTATAGCAGCCAACATTTTAGACCAGTATGCCATTCACCAACTGCACTCCAAAGACACAATTGATGATGCATTAGAAACATATCAAATGCATTAAGCCAAAAGATCCCCAATGAGCATATGGGAAAAAAGTGTAGAAGCACATTCTTTTCCTCTACTCTTTTCTATAGGAAAAGGAGGAAGATATGATGAAAGGTCCACACAAATTAGTTTATCAGAATATCGCTCTTTATGAATGTAGTCTGAAGACCCCAGATTCAGACAAAATGTTGAATACATTTTCAACCTCCTCTTCAAAATTTAACTAGCAACTCTATGTTGTGGAGTTGCACATACATCAAAAACAGGCTCTATAATTTTAAACATATCCGCTACCCAACAGCTTAAAAAAATAAAAGACAAAAAATGAAGTTTTGCGGGCAAGTCTCCTAGGAACCTAGCAGCCTAGACCAACCCACATGGTTTATTACTTTAAGTTGTGCAGAGTAAACATGGGCTGACCTGCACAACTTCTTACACCTCTGAAAACCAAAATAAAGACGGAATAGACATAAATACACCAGCAGAACTCTGTACTCTTGACCCTGTAAATGTGTCAAGGTACTTTCATCATCGCTTCATTGCCATTCTGAATTTTATCTGCAATAAAACTACCCCTCAACACAGAAAAGTGCAACACTTCTTTTGGAGAAAGCAATACCAATCCAGAGGAGCACCACACACACACATGCTTAAATAATAGACTAATCCATGAGCTACATGGGCGAAATACATCTGCTCCTGATGTCATGGAACAATTAACTCAACAAAGGGCCTTATCACGAGTTTGACGGTAACCCTCAAATCCGGCGATAACGGTAATAGCGCTGCCAATACAGCTCCGCCGGATCACAAATACAAATACCTCTGGCGCTATTACAGCCGGCGTAAGTACAGCCGGCTGTAAAAGCGCCAGCTGTAATAGTGTCGGTACCAATTTGCACTATTAAAGAGCCATCACAAGTCCGGCGTAGGCACTATTAGTGCCAGAAAACCAGTGGAAATTCTGCCGAAAATACCCCTAGCCAAAGAACACAGGAGACAGCAAAAAGTGCCCAGGTGAAACCAATGCAAATCAAAGACCTACAAAGGCCCCACCCATGCAAAACACACACTTTCAAACACCATACTGCCATTTGGAGTGGGGAGCCTTGATGTGGACATCTACCTGCTGTGTCTGGAGTACAGAGCCAGCCAACCAGGTCAGGGCACTGGGAACACAGGGGCTGGTGTGGATGAGAAGACAGAGGAGGAGAGCATAACCAGCAAGGTGGCCAGCCATCCCCAGGGTCAGGCCAACACCCTGGGCCCTGACTGATGGCCAGTTGGTGACAGAGTATAGGCTGGACAGGCCAACCATCACCCAGTAGCTGGACACAATCCAGGTTGACATAGGCAGCCGTATAGCTATCAGCACTGCAGTGCCCCTGCTTGTGTAGCTTGTGTCCATGCTACAATACCTCAGGACTGGCAGCTACCAACACACCGTTGACATGATGAATGGCATGGCCCAGTCCATCCTCAGCACCGTTCTGGGACAGGTGCTGGATGCACTGCTGCTCCATGTGAATGAGCACATTGCATTGCCAGCCAAACAGGCACAGGTGAACCAGCTGTAGGGCCAGTTCCATGCCATTGCCCAAGTCCCAAACATCATATCAGCCTTGGACTGCACACATGTTGCACTAGTACCACCCCGGGTACATGAGGCAGCCTACAGAAACTGTAAGAATTTCCATTCCATGAATGTGCAGATGACATGTAGCCCTGACCTAACCTACAGCCACTGCTGTGCCTGCTATCCAGGATCCACCCACGACTCCATGGTCCTGTGCAATAGTACCCTGCCAGCGACCATGGAAAGGCACCACGGCCAAAACACATGGATGCTGGGTGAGTACAAATGCTTGTTAAATGACATCTGATGGGGGTGGACATACACAGTGAAATCCTTGCATGCCAGCCGGAGATATAGGCAGCACCAGCACTACAACATTCCCATACATGAACCTCGCATCGAGAACCATTAGACATGTCCAACACAGCAGAACACACCCAGCCTGAATGACAAAGACATGTAGGAGCACAGTCACATATGGAAGCCCAACTACCACAAAGCCTCCTGTATGTGTCGCAGTGTTGCTTCTCACCCTGACACAGGAAAGACATCCCACCCTTGCCACCCGACAGTCATGTCAATGGTGCCCAAAAATAGGCACATCCACAATTTACGACAATGTACATCCCTGAAACACCGACCCCTGATTGGCCAATCACATGCCTGGAGAATTGTACATAATTGTGCCATTCAGCAAACGCAACAGGGAGATCTGTACATAATTGTGCCATTCGGCAAACGTAACAGCAGCCAAAGGGAATTCCAATGACACATGGGCTAAAAACATGTTTCATGCAAAAGAAGATACAAGGGTCCCATCATCCGGTGACAAAGGACAGAGTACTGTTATATTTAGACACAGGAGTGGTGCTAGTAGTAAGTAGTCCATTGAATCAATGCTGCCCCTAGCACAGCACACACTACAATGCATGCAACCATATGATAACTAGTGCACATGTAGTACATGAGTGTGATACACATAAGCACTCACATAAGCACTCACATATACATTGATACACAGCTACATGGCAACCTCAGACCATGCATGTCCGGGAAGGCGAATGGTGTATGCCAACATTGCAATGAGATAACATGCCTCTTCAACACAAGCTTGATTCTGCTGCCAATGTCACTGATGACTGAACCTTGTGCCCCCACTGAACCAACCTTGTCCTCATACCTGCATTCTCTCCCCTGCAGGTGATTCTGGATATCCCCAGTACACATGGCTCATGACCCCTGTGCTTCATCCACACACGCCAGCTGAGCGGGCATTCAACATTGCCCATGGACGTACATGCATCTGCATGGAGAGGGCATTTGGACTGCTGAAGGCATGCTTCCGGTGCCTAGACCGTACGGGAGGGGCATTGATGTATGCACCTGAAAAAGTTGGCAAAATCATACTTACATGTGCCATGCTGCACAACATTTGTTGTCGCAGGAATGTGGCACTGCCCCCCGAAGCTAATGTGCAGCCACCTGGGGATGGGAGTGAAGATGATGATGTGCCAGAAGCTGGTGCACGTGTACACAGGGATGGGCTGAGGAAGGGGAGGTTGGCCAGACAAGGCTTGATTGACAATTATTTTTGATACGGGTGATGGGTACATTTGACACATATCACTTGAACATTAAAGAGCACTTTATCAAAATCATGACTGTCCATGCTTTGTATGAATTTGTAGCGTGATTTATTATATGTTTTACAGTACCCCCCCAGTGAACTCCCCAGCACACAATCCCCCCTCCCCCCAGTGAACTCCCCAGCACACAATCCCCCCTCCCCCTGAGAACTCCCCAGCACACAATCCCCCCTCCCCCAGTGAACTCCCCAGCACACAATCCCCCCTCCCTCTGAGAACTCCCCAGCACACAATCCCCCCTCCCCCTGAGAACTCCATAAAACAGTGCAGGTAGGTGCATGTGACCGAGGACCGCCACTACTGTGCCATATCCATCTACAAGCCTGGGATCCTCTGGTGAGCAGCGTCTAATATAGCGCCTTGGTGAAGGCTCCAGGGATCCCTCCGTGGGTGTAGTCGAGGTTGATGGAATGGTACCAGTAACCTGCAGCTGCTGGCGGAGCAGATTGTTCGACTCCCTCATCTGCTCTGCATGCGCAGATAGGCCTTTGCACAACTCCCATTCCTTCTGCCCGAAACATGTCGGGCCGCTGTGCATCCCTCCACCACTTTAAGGGTCCATGCATTGTCACGGGCCATTCTCTTAGATGCGTTCTTTATGGCAGGGTTGATGGCCACGATGTGGGTGCTCTGCACTGTGGACATGGCCTCAATTTGCATCTGTCTGGCCTCAATGACATCCAGACGCCCCATCACTGCAGCTCCCGTGATGAGTGGTACTTCGGGTGTGCTGGGGATCAGGCTGACAGCTCTGCGCTGGGGGGCTTTAGAGGGACATGTTTCCACCTTGGGTGGGGGTGCTGAGGTGGGAGTGTCAATCCTCAGGGGTACCATAGGACGGTGTATCCACGTCTGGCGCAGGTGTGCGGACACAACGCACATGCATATGTGGAGTTTGTGCATCCTTTTCCGCTGGCTCCGGGCTTCCCTGGGGTGTGCCTATTTCATGTGTAACACTGAGGCTTGTAGAGGTCAACAGTTCCGTGTCACATGCAGCTGTTGATGTGTGTTCCACATTAGGCTCAGACCCACTGGTGGCTCCCTCAACATCCAGGGTTTCCATGGTGGCTGGTGGTGTATGAGCTGCTGGCCCCCTGTGGCCTTGTGGATGCTGCACCGGTGGGCTATGGTGGGGTGATGTTGGATGTGTCCGGTGTCATGTTGTTACTGGCCGGCCCCTTTGTGGGGTGGTGGTGCTGGTGGAAGCGCGCCAGGTCGGGCTGCTGGATATTGTAGCCTCCTCACCATCATCATTGGCCTGCGATGAGCGCTGTGTGCCTGTGGGGTACATAGGGTGTTGTATAAGTTGAGGGCAGCTTAGATTTGTATCATGCATATCATGCCTTGCAGTGGGTTTGGACTCAGCATCAATCATGCTTCGCCATTGCATTTTGTTGACTCCCCATGTTGTGATTGGTGCAACGTTTTACTGGGGAGGGACACTGCTTGGACATGTTGGCGTGACATCTTCAGGTGTCTGCTGGGGATGCACGGTGACCATATTGCTGGGGGGGTTTCATGCACACTCACACATCCCGTTGCTGTGCCATGGCCATGGATGTCTATCCCCTGGGCCTTGTGTTCATGCAGTGTATGTACTCAGGGGACTAGGGGGCTCTAGGGTACAGTGGTATGAGGGGTCAGTCATGGGTGGCTGTGGTGCCTCACGCACATTGCATACATATACATTCACTCAAGGTCTGGGGTGTTCCACTTACAGGTTCTTGCAATTATAGGGGGGTTCTCACCTGCAGCCTCCTGGGTACTGGCGCCAGCCTCTGTTCCTCCGACTCTCTGAATGGTGCTCATATCGATGAGAGTTGCCATCTGCTCCTCTGCTTGCTTGCACACCTATGCTGGGAGAGTAGGCCATGTACTCAGACCCACAAGTCATTGAGGCACTTGCGGCAGTCCTCGCCAACCCAGGGCACGCGGCCCACTGCAGATACCCTCTGGCTGATCTCCCTCCATATCTCCATAGCTGCAATCGACGCTGGCCAGTTGTCTTGTGCTGCAGTGCACCGTAGAGCTCTTCCTGATGGGCCACTGCCTGCTCACCAGTATGGCTAGCTCCTGGTCATTGAACTTCGGTTTCCTAAACCTGTCCAGGGCTGACTTGCCCATGGTGCGTTCCTGAGACATTTTGCGATGGTCACAGGGGTGGATGGCTTGCAGGGGCTGTTATTTTCTGCCACTATTTCCTGCGCACTAATAGCGCTGTGGCTCGGCGGTAGCGAAGAGTGTGATGGATTTATGGGTTTCTGGCCAATTTTTATGGCAAGCATTATTTGCGTTAACGACATGTCCCTGTGCACATGCACGCAAACCCGTGATCTGGCGTACTTTCCACCAGGCAGCATGGCGTTAGCGCAAATAGCGCGTGACGAAAAATCCACCAAAATACCGCCATACTCGTGAGGAGGGCTTTGTATGTCCTTAATGCCAACCCTTGCAAGCTGTAGTCAATTCAACAAGACAATGTTGAAAAAAGAAATGCAACCTATACTGCATATCAGCTCCACAGACAAACTAGAAGTGCACAGCATGACACTTCCTATGTGTCAACAAGCAATGGCATGACTAGCTTAGAAAAATGTATCTCCAACACAGACAGATTGGAGAAAATACTGACTTTGTGTCTGTACTGCAGAGTAATTCTAAAACGTAACCTTGACGTAGAACAAGGCTTAGTCAATGGAGCAATTGGTACAGTTGTTGTCTTCCAAACATATCTGCATGACAACAACATTGAGTTTGTCAATATCCACTTTGAAAAACTTGCAGAACAAAAAAAAAGCCTGGACAAATGGACGTTTCCTTCTTTTCAAAGACATGTACGTAAGAAGAGAGCAATTTTCTATGTCTCTTGCATATCCTGTCACTATTCACAAATCAAAAGGTCTAAACCTATATCAAGCATCAATTGACATTGACAGCACAGTCCTTAAAGAAGGTATAAGTCTCAGGTCCATTTACATTTTGAAACTCAACTGGAGCAAATTGTTATGCTAATGTGACAATGAATCTTCTGTTTCAATTGCCACCAATTGTTCACAACATTTAAAACGGCTCGGACCAGTTGTGTTTGCAAATGCTTGTCCTTCACAGAAATGCCATGAATAATCCTGACAACACTTACAGAGTCTCAGGTATAAGGCAAGAAACGGACTACTGAGCAGGAATGATAAAATTGACCATAAACACACATGAAGATCCACAAGAATTCCTAACATACTTCACGCAAGTATTAGAAACCAAAAACGTCCCAATAAATGTGGAAACATACATGCACTCTCTGCAACCATGTTTCACAAGACCAAATCCCTAATGAACAATTTGTATATGTATCCATACCAAATTTTGAATCCATTCCATTCCACCAGCTTCTGAGAGGGTAAATCATGGCATATTATGCCCTGTTTGCAGTTCAGACAATCCTTCCACCATACAAATAAACTCACATAACCAATGTGTCATACTAATGTTTCTAAAGTACAATGCAGATGGTACCAAAAACAACTGTAAGCTTACAGGCTTCGCACACGGCCAAGTATGTCTTTTAAAGAAAATGTTCACAACAGTAGGTGTAATATACCACGCTGGTGCACAACCACTGAAGGGCACTACACTGCATATGTCAAAAAAAGAAGTGGTTGGTTTGAATATAACAATACCTCTGTTTCTTCAAAACATAGGTTACCTGCAAATTTAACAAATGCTTTTTTAATATCCCTCAACCCAAATGTAGTCACTAAACTATAGCACAATCAAAGGTTAGACTACGCCAGCAAGTATCTAAATATATCCATCATACAACCAAAGCACTTTTGAAAGTCAATCTAGTTAGAATACACCAACAGGTGTGTAACTACTTGAAAAACACCCTTTAATTGCAAAGCACTTCAAATACGCCATCTCAATTCTTAGATGACAAAAAAGGCTTCTAACCTCTAATGTAGTTAGAATACGCCAACAGGTATCTAACTATTTCAAGCAATCCCTTTATTACAACAAACTTCAAACAAGTGCACCATCACCCTTACACTCACGTAACTGTAATCAGGTTTTTTTCTAACCAGTACAGATTTGTTTTTCCAATGATTATGTAATGTCAAAACAACACCAGTGTGTCATACACTTAAAATGTACTGTTTATGAGGGTCTAAACAAGAAAATGTATATTTAAAACTGTATGCTACTACAGCTTTTGAACTATCATACTTAACCAATTGTACTGTTTTTCCCACAGAAAAGACACCAAAGATTGCAGCTTCATAACGCTTCAACACTAAGTGACCACAGCAATTATAGTCAACTACATTTTCT
The DNA here is from genome assembly GCF_040938575.1 of Ambystoma mexicanum. Lineage (NCBI taxonomy): Eukaryota > Metazoa > Chordata > Amphibia > Caudata > Ambystomatidae > Ambystoma > Ambystoma mexicanum. The sequence goes on along the minus strand of NC_090927.1, from coordinate 889,786,795 downwards.
GTGCGTAGTATCCTTAATTGTACTACAATCATAACTGCCATATACAGTTCAATTACATAATTCCTGCACATTACATACACTTTGTACTCCCTCTACATTACCTACAATTACTGTACACATATTGCTAATATGGTGATTCTGGCCATACTCCTACTACATTACCTATAATTACTATACACATATTATTACTGTGGTGGTTGTGACCAGTGCACAAATTCTTGGGGCCATGGCCTCCACTGACCACAACACAATTAAGTATATAAAGAGTAGGTACCATACAACGACAATTAATAAAACTCAACCTGACCCCTCTGCAATCAAAGGAATGTCAGTGGACACCGAAATAGAATGTGGACTCAGCGGTATTTCCGAACCCTCTTTTCACCTATAAAAACAGCTCCACATTACCCTCATTCCACTTATCTACCATTTCTATGCCCTCTTCCAGCCATCAATTAACCCCAAATATCTTTTCCAAGCTGCCCGTTCACGGCGCTGTCCGCAAACTACCGCATTGTCTGCAAACAGCTATGGCACCTGCCCGGCCTTTTTCAACCTAGAAAAACAGTCTCATATCATTTATTTCCACTCCTAACCCTTCCCAGCCCGTTTTTCCACCACCAAAGGACTTTTTCCCCACTGCGCTGTTCGCGGTCACCTGCAGCTGTCTGCAATCCAACATGGCGGGCGCTTCCAAAAATATGACACGCCTTATGCTTTTCAACATCAAATCAGTGCATGCATCTGATGTCCGCGTACCTCATGTCGGCCTCTGGACCAATCAGTGCCTGTCCTAACCTACTTTTTCTTCATTTAAAAAAACTACTGCATGGATTTACACCGAATTTACAAAAGCACGCTTTTGAGACCTAGCCGCCACTACTGGGGCAAATTTGGTGAAAATCCATCCAACGGTTTCAGCTGTAGGAGTGAGCAACGTTTTTTTCCATTATGTCTATGGGAAAAAAAAATATTTGGTTCCCCCATATAACTATGCCCCTCCTTGACGAAACCTCACCAAACTTGCCAAAAGAATTCAGAGTTGGCCATATACTTTTCTTGCAGAGTTTGGTGAGGATTCATCCGGGGGGGGGCAAGTTATAAGCCACCCAAAAAGTGCTCTTCCTATGGGTTTAGCAACTTAACCATAACTAGACGCCCGCTACCGCAGGATGTGTAATTTTGATATTTTCAGTTCGTTAAAAATTCAATTAGTTATTTTTCATTAGTTAAAATCACTTTACACCAGAGCATTGGCAAGGACCTGAAATCATGGGTTTGCAAATGTATCCTTGTTTTATTTTTGAAAATTGTCATAATATAGGTACAAAAAATAGTGATATAACTTTGGTGACTGGGATGTAGCTGGTGGCCATGGACAGTGGCCAGATTGTCTGATCTATGGCCTCTAGTCATGTGCAGTGGCCAGATTGTGGCTACTGGCCATGACCACAAAGGACTGGCAATGGGGTTAAAGTGGGCATGGTTACCAGGGACTGGCTACGTGATGAAGCGTTTCAAAATTGGGATAAGTTTGAATGGGAAAAAATATTCTGCCCGTGGCTAAAATTCTGTTTGCGGCTAAAACCTGAAGTGCTGCCCAGGATTGCATAAACAGATCGCTCTGACTATCGCTGCATACACTCCAAGACAATGGTAATCAGCAGATAATTACCAGGAACACCGAACCAGGTCCCCTCGTGGTCCAGAGGCCACCCCTTGAAATCATTAACCACCCTTATTTGCGGCCATAGTGGGACAAGATATTGGGACTGGAGGCCAGACTCATTTCCACAATCTTGCAGCAATGACTGGCCCACGATCCACATGCCTTGAGAAAGACCCTAGCGAGTCGAATCACGTTTCAGCTGACTACTAACAGCAAATATAACATCAAGAATGGTTTTGAAGATGGCTTGATTATGACGTTACTTATTGAGTGCTGAGGTGAACAGGGCTCACTCTCCTATTCAAAACCTGACACTTGAAGAAGGAAGGGCAGCTTCAGAAAAGAACCCCATCACGAGTAGCAGGTTAATCTGTTTAAAATACTAGATGAAGCACAGTGATCTACCAAATCTACTGCCCTGTAATTACTTGATAATCGTGTACTCTAATTTGATTATTGGGGTAGGCAGCATGGCCGAACCCTAGGTTTTAATGGGAAGAAATATTCTGCTTGCGGCTACAGTCTGAGGTGCTGTACTAAATTACAACAAACCTGCTTGAGGAGCATCAGAAAGGACCTGAATGCATGGTTTTGCAAATCTGTTTTGTATTTTATTTTTCCAAAATGTCGAAATGTAAGCACAAAAAATATTAATTTAAGTTTGGTGCATGGACTATTGGTCTGGCCCTCGGCAAGGATGAATGCCTACTTTGATTTACTTATTGGGCCATGGTCGAATCTGTAGGTTTATATGGGAAAAAATCTGCTCGCAGCTACAGGCTGAAGTGTTGGACGGGATTGCAGCAAATATGCAGAAGGAAATCAGCAAGAACTTCAAAGCATGGCTTTGCAAATATGTCCTGTGTTATATTTTTTGTAAAATGTGGAAATGTAAGTACACAACACAGTTATATAACTTTGGTGCCTGGGCAATGGGCCTGGCCTTCAGCAAGGAGAAATGTGTACTGTAATTTGCTTATTGGGGCATGCAGCCATATTCGAAGCCGTAGGTTGGAATGGGAAAAAAATATTCTGTTTGTGGTTACAGATGAAGTGCTGAACTGGATTACAACAAAGTTGTGCGTGGAGCTTCAGCAAAGATCTAAAAGTAAAAGCATGTTTTTGCAAATCTGTCTCATGTTTTATTTTTCCAAAATGTCATAATGTAAGTAGAAAACTAGTGGTATATATTTGGTGTCTGGGTAGTGGGCCTGGTCCTCGGCAAATTCAAATTTTACTCTGATTTACGTATTGCGGAATGCTGCATGGCCGAAGGTCATGCCCCATGGATTTTGGAGACTGGCCATAACTGAAATCCATGATCTCTGTCCATTGGTCACATTATTAGGGTATATTGTACACTAAACTAGGATGTTTAGTAGGTGCATTGAATAATGGGGATCTTTTGGTGGGGCTGGGGTGATGGTTGAGCCTCATGCCGTAGGCAATTCAATGATGATTTGTTAAAGGAGGTTTATAGTTCTTGTAATATGTTAAAAGGAGAATTATTATTAACTTATATACAGTGATGTGCCATCATGAAACATTTTGACTTACAAAAAACAATTAAATTGACAGAAAAAAACGTTGTTAAAGGGACATTACAGTTAAGATACACCCCACCATTGGGACTCCTACGCCCCAGCAGTTAGCTAGTGGTTTCCCACCTTGACTTCCCTAGTCACGTTCTTCATGGGCTCCAATGAGCACTTGCCCATCCTTATTGCACTTTCTATTTATGCACTTCTCTCACTGCACAATGCATATGTGCATTTACAGGAACACTTAGTACAATGTTTCTGTATAAGTAAGGGCAATGCAGATGCAAACGTTTTTTACAACATTTGTAAGTGGTACTTGGTGTCTGGAAGTATATTATGTTGATAGGGATCTATGTAGAGTTTTTGGAAGTGATTGGTGGATGAATGTGTAATTGTGCGAAATCAGGCAATGAGGGAGTGTTATAAATATAAAAGTAAAAAGTAAAAAAAACAAATACATTAAATAGTTCATGATAGAACTCCCGATCACCCCTGACATCATGTTAACAACATTATTAACACAACCCCTTGTAAGGACTTTTCATCAAAATGAATTTCATATGTGATGTCATCAGTGATGTCATCAATGACATTTGTGAAGTCATCTTTGATGTCCTGGGTGTTTGTCTTAGCAGAGCACAGTGGTGGTGCAAGTTATGGTTGTTTAGCTTACCATAGATGGTGAATTTCTGGGGTGTTTTGGTTTGACTTGTAACAATATCATCCTTTTAACAACACTTTTTCACTGATCTTATCTTTACACACACATACAGCTTCCTCCTTACGGTCTTCAACTCACTATTCCTCATCACTCTCCCCCAGTATCCCTCAGTTTTCTGGTCACAATCCTCCACTATCTTCATCTCACTATTCCTTGTCACAGCCCTCCACTATCTCAATCTCACACTTCTTCATCAGAGTCCTGTATTACTCCCACCACTCTTCCTCGTCACATCCCAGCACTACCCTTACCTCACACTTTCCCATCACAGTCTGCCATTACCCCATCTCACTCTTCCATGTCACAGTACCCCACTAGTATCTGCAAATCACTTTTCCTCATCACAGTTCTACATCTCTCCCACCTCACTCTTCCTCATCACATTCCCCAACTAGCCCCACCTCACTTTTCCAAATTGCAGTCCTCTACTGAACCCACCTTACTCTTCCACTCCAGAGTTACCCATTTTTCAAACCTCACTCATCCTCGTGACAGTCCCCCATTTACTCCCACCACACATGTCCTTGTAACAGTTCCCCTTTCCTCCCACTGCACTCTTCCTCATCACAGTCTGCCGCTATGCCATCTCACTCTTCCGTATCAGACTCCCAATAGCATCTGCAAATCACTTTTCCTCATAACAGTTCCACATTGCTCCCACCTCACTCTTCCTCATCACAGTTCCCAACTAGCCCCACTTATTCTTTGTCATAACAGTCCCCCACTGAACCCACCTCACTCTTCCACTCCACAATTACTTGTTTCTCAAACCACACTCATCCTCATCACAGCCCCCCACTACTCCCACCACAGATGTCATTGTCACATTCCCCCTTTACTCCCATTGTACTCCACCTCATCACAGTCCCTGAGTAACCCACCTCACTCTCACCCAAAATCCTAAACTATTAGCACCTCACTCTTCCTCATCACAGTGTCTCACTATCCCCACCACTTCCTTCCTCATCACTGCCCCAACTAACCCCACCTCACTCTTCCTCATCACAGTCCCCCCTCACCCTCACCTCACTTTTCCTCATCACAGTCCCAAACTAGCCCCACCTTACTCTTCCTTATCACAGTCCCCCACTGAACCCACTTCACTCTTCCACTCCACAGTCATCGATTTCTCAAACCTCACTCAATCTCGTCAGAGTCCCCCATTACTCCCACCTTACATTTCCCTGTTAGTTCCCCTTTACTCCCACTGTACTCTTCCTCATCACATCCACGTGTACCGCACCTCATTGTCCCTCCTCACAATCACAAACTCTTCCTCATCAGAGACTTTCACTATCCACACCTCACTCTTCCTCATCACTGTCCCAAATAATCCCACCCCACTCTACCTCATCACAGTCGCCATTACTCAAACCACACTCATCCTCACCGCAGTCCCCTATTAACCCCACTCCCATTTCCTTGTCACAATCTCTCTGTACTCCCTCCTCACTCTTCCTCATCATTTCCCTGAGTGCCTCACTTCACACTCCCTCCTCACAATCCCAAACTATCTGCAGCGCACTCTTCCTCTTCACAGAATCCCACTATCCCCACTTCAATCTTCCTCATCACAATCCACCACTACCACACCTCACCTTTCCACACTGCAGTCCCCCACTACTCCCACTTCACTCTTCATCTTCACATTTCCATCATTAGTAACACCTTACTCTTCCACATCAGAGTCCCCCACTCAACCAACCTCACTCTTCCACTCCACAGTCATCCATTTCTCATACCTCAATCTTTCTTGTCACAGTCCACCAATACTCCCACCTCACATTTCCTTGTCGCAGTTCCACTTTACTCCCACTGCACTCTGCCTCATCACATCCATGAGTATCGAACCTCACTCTCCCACCTAACAATCCTAAACTCTTACTCATCAGAGTCTTTCGCTGTTCCCATCTCACTCTTCCTCATGACAGCCGCCCATTACTCAATCCTCAATCATACTTGTCAGAGTCCCCTATTAATCGCACCATATTTTTTTGTCGCATTCCCCCTTTACACCAACCTCACTCTCCCTCATCACAGTCCCTGAGTACCCCACCTCACTCTCCATCCTCACAACCCAAATGATCTGCACATCACTCTTCCTCATCACAGTCTCCCACTATCCCAACCTCACAATTTCTCATCACAACCCCCCACTTCCACACCTCACTCTCCCATATCGCAGTCCTCCACTAATACCACTTCACACTTCTTCATCACAGTTCCATCATTACTAACACCTTATTCTTCCTTGTTACAGTCCATAACAATGCAACCTCACTCTTCCTCCTCACATACCCCCACTACTCCAACTCACTCTTCCTCATCACAGTCCGCAACTACCCCACTGCACTCTTCTCCATAACAGTATGCAACTACCCCAACCTCACTCTTCCTCATCAGTCTGCCCTTATCCAACCTCAATCTTCCTCATCACAATCCCCCATTACCTCCACCTCACACTACCTCATCACAGTCCCCATTAATCACACCACACTCTTCCTCATAATAGTTCCCCACTAACCCACATTACTCTTACTCATCACAGTCCCCCATTATTCCCACCTTACTCTTCGTTGTCACAGTCCCCCATTACTCCACCCTCACTGTTCCTTGTCACAGTCCCCAAATGTCCACCACATTTGTCTTCCTCACAGACCCCCACTACCCAAACTCACTCTTCCTCATTACAGTCCCCAACTAACCAACCTCACTCTTCCTCGTCACAGTCCCCAACCTCACTCTTCATCATCACAACCTGCCATATCTCCACATCACTCTTCCTCATGACAATCCACCACTGCCACCACCTCAATTGTTATTTTCACAGTCCCCATTACTCATACCACAGTCTGCTTCATCACATTTCCCCACTACCCCGACATCACTGTTCCTCATTACAGTACAAAATGGTCATTTTACCTTTACCCAAACAGCCCTCTTCCTCCTCACAGTCCCCAACTACTCCACCTCACTCTTCCTCATCACTAACCCCCACTACCCTCAGTTCAATTTTCCTCATCACAGTCCTCCACTATCCTCATCTCATTCTTCCTCATCACAGTCCCCAACTAGCCCCACTTAATTCTTTCTCATTGCAGTCCCCCACTAAAACCACCTCACTCTTCCACTCCACAGTTACTTGTTTCTGAAACCTCACTTGTCCTCATCACATTCCCCCATTACTCCCACCACACATTTGTTTGTCACAGTTCCCCTTTATTCACACTGCACTCTTCCTCCCAAACTATTTCCACCTCACTCTTCCTCACGGCAGTCCCAAACTAGCCCCACCTTACTCTTCCTCATCACAGTCCCCTAATGAACCCACCTCACTCTTCCACTCCACAGTCACCCATTTCTCAAACCTCACTCATTCTCGTCAGAGTCCCCCATTACTCCCACCTCACATTTCCCTGTCAGTTCCACTTTACTCCCACTGCAGTCTTCCTCATCACATCCATGAGTACCGCATCTCACTATCCCTCCTCACAATCCCAAACTTTTCCTCATCAGAGTATTTCACTATCCCCACCTCACTCTTCCTCATCACTGTCCCAACTAACCCCACCTCACTCTTCCTCATCACAGTCCCCCATCACCCTCACCTCACTTTTCCTCATCACAGTCCCAAACTAGCCCCACCTTACTCTTCCTTATCACAGTCCCCCTATGAACCCACTTCACTCTTCCACTCCACAGTCATCGATTTCTCAAACCTCACTCAATCTCGTCAGAGTCCCCCATTACTCCCACCTTACATTTCCCTGTTAGTTCCCCTTTACTCCCACTGTACTCTTCCTCATCACATCCACGTGTACCGCACCTCATTGTCCCTCCTCACAATCACAAACTCTTCCTCATCAGAGACTTTCACTATCCACACCTCACTCTTCCTCATCACTGTCCCAAATAATCCCACCCCACTCTACCTCATCACAGTCGCCATTACTCAAACCACACTCATCCTCACCGCAGTCCCCTATTAACCCCACTCCCATTTCCTTGTCACAATCTCTCTGTACTCCCTCCTCACTCTTCCTCATCATTTCCCTGAGTGCCTCACTTCACACTCCCTCCTCACAATCCCAAACTATCTGCAGCGCACTCTTCCTCTTCACAGAATCCCACTATCCCCACTTCAATCTTCCTCATCACAATCCACCACTACCACACCTCACCTTTCCACACTGCAGTCCCCCACTACTCCCACTTCACTCTTCATCTTCACATTTCCATCATTAGTAACACCTTACTCTTCCACATCAGAGTCCCCCACTCAACCAACCTCACTCTTCCACTCCACAGTCATCCATTTCTCATACCTCAATCTTTCTTGTCACAGTCCACCAATACTCCCACCTCACATTTCCTTGTCGCAGTTCCACTTTACTCCCACTGCACTCTGCCTCATCACATCCATGAGTATCGAACCTCACTCTCCCACCTAACAATCCTAAACTCTTACTCATCAGAGTCTTTCGCTGTTCCCATCTCACTCTTCCTCATGACAGCCGCCCATTACTCAATCCTCAATCATACTTGTCAGAGTCCCCTATTAATCGCACCATATTTTTTTGTCACATTCCCCCTTTACTCCAACCTCACTCTCCCTCATCACAGTCCCTGAGTACCCCACCTCACTCTCCATCCTCACAACCCAAATGATCTGCACATCACTCTTCCTCATCACAGTCTCCCACTATCCCAACCTCACAATTTCTCATCACAACCCCCCACTACCACACCTCACTCTCCCATATCACAGTCCTCCACTAATACCACTTCACACTTCTTCATCACAGTTCCATCATTACTAACACCTTATTCTTCCTTGTTACAGTCCATAACAATGCAACCTCACTCTTCCTCCTCACATACCCCCACTACTCCAACTCACTCTTCCTCATCACAGTCCGCAACTACCCCACTGCACTCTTCTCCATAACAGTATGCAACTACCCCAACCTCACTCTTCCTCATCACAGTCTGCCCTTATCCAACCTCAATCTTCCTCATCACAATCCCCCATTACCTCCACCTCACACTACCTCATCACAGTCCCCATTAATCACACCACACTCTTCCTCATAATAGTTCCCCACTAACCCACATTACTCTTACTCATCACAGTCCCCCATTATTCCCACCTTACTCTTCGTTGTCACAGTCCCCCATTACTCCACCCTCACTGTTCCTTGTCACAGTCCCCAAATGTCCACCACATTTGTCTTCCTCACAGACCCCCACTACCCAAACTCACTCTTCCTCATTACAGTCCCCAACTAACCAACCTCACTCTTCCTCGTCACAGTCCCCAACCTCACTCTTCATCATCACAACCTGCCATATCTCCACATCACTCTTCCTCATGACAATCCACCACTGCCACCACCTCAATTGTTATTTTCACAGTCCCCATTACTCATACCACAGTCTGCTTCATCACATTTCCCCACTACCCCGACATAACTGTTCCTCATTACAGTACAAAATGGTCATTTTACCTTTACCCACACAGCCCTCTTCCTCCTCACAGTCCCCAACTACTCCACCTCACTCTTCCTCATCACTAACCCCCACTACCCTCAGTTCAATTTTCCTCATCACAGTCCTCCACTATCCTCATCTCATTCTTCCTCATCACAGTCCCCAACTAGCCCCACTTAATTCTTTCCCATTGCAGTCCCCCACTAAAACCACCTCACTCTTCCACTCCACAGTTACTTGTTTCTGAAACCTCACTTGTCCTCATCACATTCCCCCATTACTCCCACCACACATTTGTTTGTCACAGTTCCCCTTTATTCACACTGCACTCTTCCTCCCAAACTATTTCCACCTCACTCTTCCTCACCGCAGTCCCAAACTAGCCCCACCTTACTCTTCCTCATCACAGTCCCCTAATGAACCCACCTCACTCTTCCACTCCACAGTCACCCATTTCTCAAACCTCACTCATTCTCGTCAGAGTCCCCCATTACTCCCACCTCACATTTCCCTGTCAGTTCCATTTTACTCCCACTGCAGTCTTCCTCATCACATCCATGAGTACCGCACCTCACTATCCCTCCTCACAATCCCAAACTTTTCCTCATCAGAGTATTTCACTATCCCCACCTCACTCTTCCTCATCACTGTCCCAACTAATCCCACCTCACTCTACCTCGGCACAGTTGCCAATACTCAATCTTCACTCATTCTCATCACAGTCCCCTATTAGCCCCACTCCAATTTCCTTGTCACAACACCCCTTTACTCCCACCTCACTCTTCCTCATCATTTCACCTGAGTACACCACTTCACACTCCCTTCTCACAATCGCAAACTTTCTGCACCTTGCAAGAAGATTCAATTCAACACTACAGCTAAGTCAATGCCTAGTCTGGGATACTGAATGGAAACCCTTATTGATATATCTTTATGTCCAGTTCATGAGTTCTGGATGACTACCCCTATATAACTGTAACGCTCACCTGATTCCCGCAGAGGCGCCGGTCTTGACTGGGTGAATGCCGTATCTTCAAAGGTGATGTGTAACACACGGTTGGCTCTTTGGGCTGGACCTCTGTGCACTGTATGTCTGACTCGAAGAGTAAGATGTCTGCAGATAGAAAATATGGGATTAATGAACTGGGGTTATTGGGTGCCTCTCTCCTCTTCCCTTTCTCTTCTCCTGTAGAACCCCAAAGGTTAACACCCTCACCTTAGGAAAGTGAACGCCGAGCTCTCCATCTGCCTCGGGGCAGGGTGCCGTAACCAGTTTCTTCACTGGATAAGGGTGCAGGCCTCTTGACCTCAGAGGACTGCTGTCCGTCGTTAACTGCACGAACGGTAAGTTCTGGGCACTTCAAATGTCTTAAAAGTCTTTTGTAATGATATCTCTTGTTTTGCAGGGCGGATGGCGGGCTGATGAGAGTTGAGGATCGAACCCGCGTGAGGAATAGAAGCGCCTGGAAGCACGTAAGTAAGCGCTTGTAGCCTGCTTCACGATGCGCACTAACTATCCCTTTTATCTTGCAGGTACAAGTTCGGAGCTTTAGAGAAGCTGAAGGGTGCTGGAATACCCACTGGATTCGGCGTGGGAAGGAGTAATGGCACGTGAGTAATAAAGTTGCCCAATGTCTTTAAACGCACCTTCTTTTGTCTTTCAGATGCGGGATGCAGCGCCGAAGGCCTCCGGAGCGTGCGAAGAGCTGGTAAGCTTTTGTCTTTCAGATGCCGGAATGCAGTGCGAAGACCTCCGGAGCATGCGAAGAGTAGGTAAGCCTTTGTCTTTCAGATGCCGGAATGCAGCGCGAGGCGTTGGTGACAGCCGATGGACCAGGTAAGAGATGCGCTGCCACTGAAGACCGTAGTGCTAACCTGTTCTTTCTTTGTCTTTACAGGTGCTGCTGAAGACTGGATTCCAGGATGGTAAGCCTTTGTTCCCTTAGGCCCAGGATCAGAAGCAGAAGACACAATGAGCGTTCTGCTGCAGAGAATGCAGAATAACGCAAAGCAAGATTCATCCATCGGGTGTGGTTTAAATAGCCTCCTGTAGTGCTTAGGTGTCTCCTTCCACAGCCACGCCTAAGAAAAGAGTTCCTGCTTTCCAGAAGAGTTCCAGTGTTCTGAACCTAGGGAGTGGCTCCTGCCCCACCCAACAGGAAAAGTAGTCCCAAACAGAAGAGGATCAGGGGTTCAACTGGCAGGTAAGTAAGCAGCATGGTCTGCTGCAGGTAAGTCCACCCAAGCATTCTGAGCCCGGCGCTTCCAGCGCTGGGACTGGGCATCTTTATGAGCCTGGTGCCACTGGCGCCAGGACAGGGTCCAAAAGGTCCCAATTGGGACTGGCTGGCACTCGGAACCGGGGTTATGGGTCTGCTTCCAAGGGAGTCGGGCAAGTCCTGATCTTTTGGAAGCAGAGATCATGACAATAACACCCCTCTCTTAGAATCCCCCTGACACCACTGAGCCAAGAAGTAGTTCTGTTTTGCAAGTTTAAAAGGTTTATTTGAGAAATAAGAGAAAATATAGATACCACGCTTTTATAATAAATTAATAATCGATATCGCCCTTATAAATATAATGTAATCAACAATGGGTAATCTGACACTAGCACACTTCTTTATAATCAATGAGGAGTTAGTATAGGAGATGAGGTAGCACACTTGTGAATAGGAACAGAAGAATAAAGGGGTAGAGAATGCTTTATACGGTTCAAGGAAATGCAAGGTGGAATAAATGCAGTAAAGAAATAACTTGATATGACTTCAACAAAACAAGCAATCACTTTTCTTTGACAATTCACTCCCCCTTTATGCAATGTAAGGAGATGATGAGGAGAGCACACAGTTCATAGAAATGCAATCAAATATAATTCAGTTCAATTCCCCCCCCCAGCAACTTAGAGAAATCAGGTATGAGTTTTAAAACACCGGCCCAAGTGCTTGAATGTGGTGGCAAGGAAGTGAAAAATATGCCGAAAATGGTTTTAATTCCCTTTAGGAAGTTCAGGGTGAGTGAGAGATACTTGGGATGAGTTCAGGCTCACTTTAGCAATGATTCAGAGATGGTGATTAAGAGGCAAACAAATTTTTAGCAAGGAAAGAAATGACTGCTGATGGTTACACGTGGCTGGATTTTTAACCAAATCGCAAATCGCAGTACAATTCGCGAGTGCGTGAATCGTGATTGCGGTAAAAGTATAAGGATGAGCCAGTCGGTTCTAGGCTTGTTGAAAAGCTGAGATTCTACGCTTTCCGAGGAAAGTTAAATCAAGTTCGTAGCCCAAACGGTTCCAGAGATATGAACGAATTTGTAAAGGTCGTTTTTCGGATTTAAAGTAAACTCAGAATGACAGGTGACAGCTTTGCAGCTGCAGAATTGACAAATGACAGTGGTGCAGCTTTACAAATGACAGGTGACAGTTAGTAGGCAGTTCTACTTAGGTTAAATAGATTGAATTATATTACTTTAAACTAAGAGATTTGGTTTTGCCCCGTCCTAGCTGAACTCACAATATATTTCGAAGGACTCGGTCTCGTCACGGATCTGATCAATCAGGCTAGCAGCACTTCACAACGATCTGGTCTCTGGGTCTGCGGTTCTGCACGGTCTGGTCTGGTCTGGCACTGGTCTGGTCTGGTCTGTCCGGATACAGCGGTCTCTGCAGGGCTCCTGGATCTCTGCACTGGTCCTGGCAAAAGTTCTTGGCAAGGGATTCAAGCAGCTCACCCGGCTGTGAGTAGCTTGCAGTGATTTGAGGCCTGCTGCAGAGAACTCAGCTTGTGATTTTAGGCCTCTGATTTAGGTTCTAAAGTATTAGTTCTAGGTTCTGGAGTATGTAGCTGGAGTCAGTCTGGAACTGGTATCTTCTGGATGTTGTGTGGTCCGGCAAAACGCTCCCCATCAACTGGATTTGAATGTCCTCTCTAGCTTCCAGTGGCTCTTTTTATGTCTTTTGAAAGTGGGTGTGTGCGCAGCATCACTAAGCCAGCCCCTCTCTCAACTGATCATTGGTCAAGCTTTTCCCTCTTCCTTGATAGGGGAAAGGAAATGTGAGTCCTGGTGATGCTGTTTTATGAGTCAGAGGGTCCCCCCCTGGTCAGTTTGCCCACAAATCTATATTTGATTCAAATACATCCTTCCCAGATATACAATTTGTTGAAATTACATGTGCACATTATATATTCCTTATGGTCCATGCTTGTCCGCCTCTGATCTTCCTGGGGGCTTGCATTCAAAAATGACAACATTTTACGCTTTTTAACTGGTTTTGCAATATCGGACATTTACCCAAATTTACACACATGTGCGCAAAGAGTATGGACATGAATTGATGAAGTGTCAGATTTTTAACATGCAGACATTTGGAGTGAGACCCTATTTTCCGCTAGCAACGCCCAGAATACACCACAGGGTCCTAACGCATCTCAAAATGTTCACAGAAAAATCACAAAAATAATGATATTACTTATATAATTCTGACAGGTCCGCACTATGAGTTATCTATCTTTTTAAAATTATGCTCTGGCCCAGATGGGTGTGGTTTAGGTTCCAAAGCACATGGAGGAAGCTTCTGCCTGTCCCCGCCTCCAGCTCGGGTGGCTCCCAGAGGCACTTCTCCTCCCACTTCTCCCAAGAGGAAGCCACTTTTACAATGCCCCCAATATAACATTTGCCTGAGTCCAGGCCAAGCCTTTGTTCACCTCCCTGTAGTCCCCAGCTGCTCCACCCCTAATCTAATCAGAGAGGTGACAACTCCTTTTGGCAAGGGGAAGAGTGGCTGAGCAGGTTTTAACTCCTGTGGGGGTAGATGTCAGGCAGAATTCAGTTTCATTAAGCCAGGTTTCAGATAAAATGTCACTTTTTGTCCCCCAGTTTAAGTCAATATAATGTTTACATATGCAGCTAGAATGCTGATTCTAAGTTCAAAACTATGACATTTTAACAGTTACAAACTATGTGACACTCAAAGTAGGTCACTCAGTTAATTTAAACATTTCGATTTTGGTGGTTTTAATCCAGTTTCAGTTAGGCTGCTGACATGCATAGCTCAGCCAGTTTTGTTATGAACATTGTTTTGGGCTCTTCATCTTCCCAGATTTTGTATGCACACATACTTCATTCTGCCAGATGTCCGCTGGTGTTCAGTGAGATTTTTGGATGTGTTGCAATGTTTGAAAATAGGCATTTTGAGCTGGCATTCAGAGAAACCAAAGGTAATTTTAAAGTGTTTTTGAGCTAACAGGCGCTGCTGTTTTACCTTTGGCACCCATTCCACTCATGGCACCCTGGCCCATCATGCTCGCACTGATGGGTGTCAAGTTAGGCAACCATTTTGGTGTACGCACAAACTGTGTGGTTCTCCTGGATTCTGGCGCACATGTGGGCTTTTTGGCCATCTTGGATTTTCTAAGCCCACAGCACCAAATGTTGCAGCATGATAGCTCAAACGTGGGTCAGGAAACCCAACAAGGCCCCGCCACGCGACTGCACTTTGAATTTGAGTCGATGGGGAGTCGGGTGCACAGAAGGTTTTGACCCACGCACTGGTATGTCCGCATAATCTTCTTCCAATTCTGCAAATGGCACAGTTGAGCATCTTTTCCTCCATCCGGTACTGATCGATCGGTTCTCCTCGCCGGTCCTGATGGGAATATTGGGCGGTACCCCGGGCCCCTTGGGTCTCTGCTCCCGGTTTCCGGATCGTTCTCCTTGGCCAGTCTCCAGGTTTTCTTTCTCCTAGAACGACAAAGGAAAAGCGGCAATACCTATTCATGGACATTTCTCCCCCACCATTGATATAGTGGGGTGGCATATATATTTTAGAACTAAACAGATATGAACATGCACATTTTTTTAAATTAAGCGACAGGAACACATAAACTTGAGAAACACAGAATTTGATAGGCTATATGTAGGATATTTTAGGGTTGGAATTGAATTACTCTGGAGCGTTACCCTCTGGGATTACAGAGGACTCCTCCAGTTGTTGCAAAGTGTGCCTGGGATGGCAACACTTCAACTGGTTTATGTGGACCCACTTGTCTTCCCCCTCTGCCAAACCGCCTTTGGGGATGCGGATCTTGTAGGCCACAGGGGAGATCTTGTCTATAATTTCAAACAGTCCCTTCCATGTAGGCAAGAATTTTCGCTGTTTTGCCTGGTTTCTTTGGAAGTTGTATAAATAGACCCGGTCACCCACCTTATATTCCTTTCGGGTAGTTTTTAAATCATAGTGGGTCTTCATGCTCTCGGATGATCTTTCTAGATTCCGCTGAGCATAGGCAAAAGCATGTTGAAGGTGTTTCCTTAAATTCTCCACATACTCATGAGTTGTGGAGGCATTTATCAATGTTTTCTCTTGGGATCTGTAGAGCAAATGCTGAGGAAGCACCATCTTGCGTCCAGTCATCAACTCAAATGGTGACATTTTGGTTGCAGATGAAGGGGTTAGATCTGATGGCCATTAGGACCAGAGGTAATCGGATATCCCAACTTGGCCCAGAATCTGCCACAAACTTCTTTCATATGCTCACAATGGTTCAGTTATATCTCTCCACTGCTCCAGAAGAAGCTGGCCTGTAAGCAATGTGTAGCTTCCTTTTAACCCCCAGTATCTCCCACATCTTTGTCATTACTTCACTGGTGAAGTGGCTACACCTGTCTGACTCAATCCTTTGAAGTAGACCAAAAGGGGAAAAGATGTTGTTAATCATCAGGGCAGCTGCAGTTTCTGCCTTGCAATTTGGGGCTGGGAGACATTCCACCCACTTGGTAAACAAGCATGTAACAGTCAACATGTACTTGTTTCCTCTAGACGAGCGAATCACAGGGCCTACAAAGTCGATTTGCAAATCTGACCATGGCAGTGTCATCCCCCTCTTTTGGAGAGGACACAGTGTGTGAGGGATGATGGCTGAAATTGTGCACACACAAGACACCCCTTCAAGTATTGGTCGAGGTCCTGCCTCATGTGTGGCCAGTATGCAACCTCTCTTAAGATTTCCAATGTTGTGTGAAACCCCCTATGACCGGCGGTGGCCGCATCATGGGCGTGACTTAACATCAGGCTTCGGAATGAGGTAGGAACCACCCACTGATCGTGGCCAGCTTTGGATTTTCGTACCAGCAAACTGTCTTGGATTCGGAACATTTTTGGACATTTCATCAACACTCTTAGGTCCTCTTTCCCAATGTAATCGGTATCCGTCAGGGGAAAGTTCTCAGGGTCCTCAAGGTGTTGGTAAAACTTACCAATAATTGGATCCCCCTTCTGAGCTGTAATTAAATCAACATCAGGGTCTCCTTACTCCATTGTGCAGTTGAAAGATCATTGTGAGCATTTGTCTGGGACCTAGTGATAGCAGTGACCTGGATTTCCCCCAACAGGGACTCTATTTCGATTAGATCCCCTTGGATGGCCCCGGTTTTGGCCAGCTGATCAGCTAAGTCATTTCCAGTTTTGTCTGGTCCCTCTACTTTGGAATGACCCTTGATCTTTTTCCAGTAGATGGTCATCCCATTCGAGGTGACCAGATCATCAATGTTTTGGATTAACTTCCCATGTTTCAGGGGTTTGTTATTAGCACATAACATGCCTCTGGTTTTCCAGTTGACTAGGTGCTCCACGAACCCGTCCCGTACATAATCCAAATCTGTGATTATGACCAGTTTGTGGAGTTGATGCTGGACAGCAGTGAGGATGGCCTGATGCACAGCCATCAATTCTGCTACCTGACTACTTCGGGGACAAATTTTGTATCCAGCGGAGGGTTCTGGGAACTCCTTCACCCATGCATTCCCTACGCCAGCCACCAGTTCTTTCTCCCCGTCGTTGTCAACATGGTAAGAGCATCCATCCACATAGACAGTGGGCATTCCCTCACACTTGTCTTCTTCAAAGACTTTGTGTGGGGAATTAAGGTATGCCTCCATGTTGTCCTTGATTTTTAGACTTTCGTCCTCGAGACAGCTTTCTCTGGCACAATCATGCAAGTCAGCCAGACCTTGCGCGAGGGGACGCTTCTTGTTTTGGCCATATCTGACCTCCACAGGAAGGCCTTGCATTGACAGAATCCAGGAAGTAATTCGGGAATTACTCACATTTCCGGGCCGGATTCTGTCACTTTGGAGATATTGCAGAGGCTGGTGTGGAGTCTCCACTATGATGTGTTCCCCCGGAATAAACGGGCGGTAATTCTTCAATGCCCACACCGTTGCCAGGAGTGCCTTCTCACAATCGTTGAATTTTTCCTCCACAGAGGATAAAGTTTTGCTCGCATAGGAGATTACTTTATTGACCTTGTCATGCTTTTGGTATAATACTGCCGTCAAGCACGTATTAGAGAACCCTGTCTCCAGGAAGAACTCCTTGTTTCTGACAGGGTAAGCTAGGCAGGGCGCTTCTGAGAGGCTTCTTTTGAGTTGTCTTACTGCCTCGGATTGTTCTGGACCCCATTCCCACTTGACCCCCCCTTTCAGGAGATGAATCAGGGGTCTAGCGATCTCTGCGTAGCCCTCAATGAACTTTCTGCTGTAATTAGTCAGTCCAAGGAGGCTCCTTAGTTCCCGCAGAGTTGTGGGGTCTTTCAGTTTCTGGAGTGCTTCCACTTTCTTTTCTTGGGGACAGAGACCCTGAGGAGTAATCTCATGCCCCAAGAAATTAACACGGGTTCTACACCACTGTGCTTTCTGAAAGGAAAGTTTTGCTCCGGCGGCCCTCAACTGTGTCAGAACATAACGGATCTCCGCTATGTGTTCCTCCACAGATGAACTTTTGATGAGGACATCATCTACATAAGCCAGGTTACCCCTCGCACCCAGGTCGGGCATGGCCTTATGTAGGAAAATGTTGAATTCATTGCCGGAGTTGAGGTATCCGAAGGGAGTCCGGGTCCATGTGTACTGCTGGCCCCCAAAGGTAAAAGCCAGTTTGTATTGGTCCTCCCTACTGACAGGCACGGTCCAGTATCCATTGGTCAGGTCTATTGCTGTGAACACCTGTGACCCCTGAATCTGGGCCAGCCCTTGGTCAATGTAGGGCAGAGGCCATCGGGAAGTATGGACCCGTTTGTTGAGCTCCCTGAGGTCGGCGCAGAGTCTCCACTGGCCGTTTGGTTTCAATATTCCCAGCACCGGGTTATTGAAGGTGCTGTGAACTGGACGGATTATTCCCCGGGACTCAAGGTTCTTAATTATTTCAGTAAGGGACTCCATGGATGCAAGAGGCAAGCGATATTGCTTCACAAACACTGGAGTCATTCGAGGGTCTGTGGGGATTGTTGTTGTGTGGATGTCGGTGCGGCCACAGTCATATGAGTCTACCGCAAAGAGATCTTGGAGATCCAAGAAAACTTGTTTCAACTTTTGCTTTTGTTCCAGAGTCACACAGGCATCAGCTAGGTTGACTCTCTCTTCCACCATCTGCCTGAAGCCTGGAAAGACTTCTGGTTTGGCTATCTCAGCGGCCTCCTCCAGCTGGGTGGAGACGTCCGTGGTCAGAGTGCTGATTTGGACTGGAGTCCTCAGGTGGGAAAGGCAACCCTCATGGACCTGGAAAATCACCTCATCCCTCCTGAAGTCACAAGTCACATCTTCCTTACCATAGGGGCAGGAAGTGTACACCAGGAAGATCCCTCCATGCCGGGTAAAAATCATGTCTGGTGTTGTATTGTCATCACTGTCACTGTCAAAACAGTCCTTGGGGATTGGTCCTAACAGTTAATTTCCTAAATCGATGGAAAAATGTCTGTCATCAACCGCCATTCCAATAATGGTGCCTGCGGCTAGAGTAATACTCTTTAAGTCGCTGTTATCCACCTCTATTAGAATGGTGTCATGTTCTATGTTGACTAATGGAGTTGGGTTTACCCCCAACCCTTGCTGTTGGAGAGAAGCGTTTAGATGTATGTAAGCATCAGGGTTTTTCAAATGTTGTCCTCTTTTAACTTTCACTTCCAGGGAGAATTGTCGGGTCCTTTCTGGGATGGTGACTTCCTCTTTGATCTGAATTTCAACTGCATAAGGTAGCAATTGAGCTGACCTAAATGCTTTTTCTGGATCATCAAAGCCCATGGGATTATCCGCTAATTGGGACTAAGCTTTGAAGTTTATTAGGTCCAAACTAATGGCAAAGCGATTGAGAATGTCACTGCCTAAGTAAAGGCGGCAATGACGTCTCGCACGACCCAACAATTATGGACTATGCTCTTGTTGCCAATGGAGATTTTGAGCATACACCTGCTTGGCAGGAGATGTTTGGAATTAGGTGCTTCCAGGTCCATTTCCCATTTGTCTATCAGTTTGAATGTGGGAATGGCTGGATCTTTTGGGAGTTGGCGGAACATGAAGCTCTTACCGTTGTTCACACACACTTGAGCGAGAACAGAGTCCTTCCCATCATTTAACTGAACAGGATGAACAACTGCTCTCTAATTTGCTGAATATCAGCCAGGCTTTGAGCTGATTTCACATCTTTCTGGACTATAGGAGTGGGAGTTTCTGATTGTGGATTAGTAAAGAATTTCAGGGTGTTTCCTTCCAGTGTGGAATACCACCTTAAACTGGAAGGAAGGTTGATTTTCAGAAATAGAGAGGACCCCCCATCACCAGTCTGTTGTCCTACTGCTATTACTGTCACGTCTGGAGTTTGGTTGTTCTGGAAGTGAAATTCTACTTGGTCAGATTTTTGTTCAACCATGTGGCAGGTGCCGTTTAAACTAACATGGTTGACACTCTGTTTTAATTTTATTGGTCGGCTAGTCTGGGCCCAGAGGACCTTGTTTACACAATCTATTAGGGGTGACAAACTTCTCAGGAGGTCATTCCCTAGTAAACAAGGGGTGCCCTCTGGAGTCACAACTATGACCGGGTGTTTCACCTTGTGTCGCCCAATTTTAATGTCCAAGTCTGCAGTCCCCTCAACAGGAATTTCCTTCCTGTCAAAGTTCTGCAGTTGTCCAGGAAGAGAGGTGAGAGGAATTCAGTAATTCTCCCCCCTTCCTGCATTTAGTTCCTCAAAGGCCCTTTTGGACAGAAGGGTACCTTGGGATCCAGTGTCCACCAGTGCCAAAATTGTACCCTGCCCCTGTACTTGTACCGGGGCATAGTATCTTCCCTCCTTCTCCTCAATGGGGCACAGATAGTGCACATTTTTGGACAACTGGTGGGCTAACTTTCTGGTTTTGGACATTGCTAGAGAAGAGATTTGGGCAGAATTCTGTGGAGAGTCTTGGTAATCTGAAAGAAAAAGTTGGCAACTGGAGATCAGAGCCATTGTGGGTTCCCCTGGTTCCGGTTCTGGGCCACCCCCCCTTTTTGGAGACAGTCACCAGGATGGGTTTGAACCAGGGGATTTCGGTATTGTCGGTTCTGGGATGAGATGATGGGCGGCGGAAGCTCAGTCTCCACATCTCCCCAGTCTGAATTGACATCCCTTGGGACCCATTTTTCCTTGGGAGGAGTTCCCCCATCTCTGAAGGAGAAGATCCTTTTCCCAGGATCTTCTGAGGATCCCTCTCCCTCAAATTGGAAAACCTGTACCTCCTCCACAAAGTGGGTCTGTTTGGGTCCTTTGTTTCTCCTACATCCTCTCTGCTCCTTGGGTGGCAGACTTTCAGGGGCAGGAGATTTTGTTTCCGGTTCCTGGTTTTCCAGGGGCTGTTTACAAGTTGGGAAGGAAGCTTCCTCCAAGGCTTTACACCCCCCTTCCCCTTGTGCCTCCTCCCTGGGAACCGGTGTGTTATCGGGGTGCTGCCCCCGTCATTGTTCTGGAGCACCAGGTCCAGAGTTTGGGGCATTCTGCGGTGGCATGCTCATCTGAGGGTTCTGTTGAGCCCTCAGTATGTGACCCAGATCTTGTGCCATATTTTGGACCTGGCGCTCAAGTTGTGAAACCCGCTCAGGCTGATACGGGGCTCTATTTTCTCCCCTGGGCTGATCCCGGGAAGGGTAGCTATCCCTTCTCTGGTAGTACCCCTGGTTGGGAAGATTTTGGTACCCCTCCACCCTTGGCCTCCCCTCTCCCGGATTAGGTTGTCTGGGCTCAGGGAATTGGGGAAAGAAGGATGGATGATTTTGGGGCTGGAAATTGGGTGGATACCTGGGGAAAAAGTTCTGCCCAGGATTTGGTGAATTTCTGCCCTCCTGTGGGAAGTTGGGAGGGAAGTTCCCTGAGTTAGGTGCTTGGCTGGATCCCCCCCCCTTGGGCTGGAGGAGTCCACACATAACCCAGGATTGGTCGGTTTCCCTTGTAGCGGGGACTTACATAGTCAGGGGAGCGGGGGACCCCATTTGTGGGACTACCTCCTCGACTCCCTGTCCGTGACTGGCCCGAGGGCCTTCTGGGCTGTGAATTATTTGGTGCAGGCAGGTTTTTAGGCCCCCCCATCTCCAAATCTAAAACGGGGGCAACCTTTACCTCTGCCACCTTGGCAGATCCGGGTAGCTCGTTCAATGACCCAGTCTAAAGATCTTTTCTCATGAAAATCTCTCACGAGCTGGGTCATTATGTATTTGGGTCAGGCATGGAAAAACGTATTGATAAATTGTCTGCTATCCGTGCGCACCCTTCTGGTGGTCTGCGCAAAAGCACGTTTTAATTCTTGCACAAACTCTTGTGGGGCCTGATCCTCCCCACATTGCAAATTGTAGGCTGCCTTGCGAGCCTCTTGAGGATTTCTGTGAACAGAAAAATGTTTCAAGATGGCCGCCTTATAGGTGGACCATCTTAAATGATTTTGGTCCTCCAGCCCTGCAAAGAAACTGGAGTATTCTGGGGAGAATGTCCATTTGACGTACTGGATGCAGCTACTGCTGTCCTTCAAATGGGAAGTCTCCATCATTTGCTCATAGACCTCCAAGTGTTCCCAAACGGAATATTTGGCGTTCTTACGATAAGGCGTGATGACACTCCTTATTGCTTTTATTTGCTTCAATGGGTCCTTAAGCAAGGCCCTTTTTGCCTTATTGGCCTTTTTGGTTCTGGTAACCCTGGTCCATTCATCCTCTGACTCAGAGGCACTGCTCCCAGAGGTTTCTTTCTGATCTTCCAGGTTTTCCCGGATTCTGCGAGCCTGGGAATGGCTGGCAGAATGTGGGGACCTGGTCTCCTGTGTCCTGCGCCGTTCAGAGGAGTCTTCAGATTCCTCCTTGCGGCCAGGATTTGATGGGTACCCCCCCACTGACCTAACTGGGCAGAAGTTTTCAGGATGCCCTTAACGGGCCTACTCTCCTGGGGTTCCCCACTAAATTGCACTGTGCTTGGGTGCCCATACCCGGATGCCCGCCCATCCATTCCTGGAAGGTACTGGCCTATGAGCCCCATACTTCTAGCTGGATAGTAATCTGCCATCCCCGTGGCCCTGGGCTCATGTGCGCAAGGGGACATGGGGGTGGCAGAGTCCAGGGACTGGGAGAGATGAAGGCCTCTGGTACTAGGGCTCCTGAGGTTATGCTCAGGGGTTTCTCTTTCCCAGCGAACCTCATATCTATCCGCCCCTGCTTCCTGTTGCAATGCAAGAGCCTGCGCTTTCAGTTCCTCAGTTAAGGCCTTACTCGACTCTATCAGTCTCTCCTGCATCGCTACCTGTTGCTGGAGCCTATCATTGTGCTGACAGAGAGCCTCATTTTCTCTCTGTGCCTCCTGATTGGTCCTGGAGTACTGGGCCAGTCTCTGCTGCAGGAGGGTTACCTCCTGAGCTGTGTCCCTATTGGCCTGCTCCTTTCTTGCCAGAGCATCCTCCACCCTCCTGGTGTGCTCTAACAAGTTCTGGTGTTCTTTTTGGAGGTCACCCAGTCCCTGGAGGGCCAGGTGATTTTCTTCCATTTTCCTTTTTAAGTGGCAGACTTCCTGGCCTAAGGTATCCCTTTCCTGACTAAGAGCCTGCATCTGTGCCGCCAGGTCGTCCCTTTGCCTTTGGAAGGCACCAGCTTTCTGGTGCTCCTGATCAAACTCTGCCTGGGTATCCAGGTCTTTCAGAATCAATTTATTGCTTTCCTCTTTCTCTCTGTCTAATCGAATTTGCAGGGTGGCTACCTGTTCTGTGCATGCCCTGTTGAAGTCCAGTTCTTGCTCCAGCTTTTTCTGGCTCTGCAGGAGGGAGTCAAAACCTTCTTGGTACTCCTTCTGCAAGGCCAGAAATCTGGTATCCTGGTCAGCCTTCTCCTGTTGCAGTCTATCCATGTCCTCTTTTATTTTAGTGATATACTGCCTACTATCATTTTCTGACTCCTGGCTCCTCTGCAGCCTCTGCTCAGAAGAGACCAGGTCAGATTGGGCCTTTTCTAACGCCAGATGTTGCCTATTTGCCAGATCTTGGCCTTCAGCACATTTGTCCTGCATGGCTCCCATATATAGATACAAATATGCTGCTATCTTGGCAATCTTATTATGTTCATCTTTGGCTTTAGGGGCCATATATAGTTCACTCAGGGCCACATGTAGGGGACCCTGAGCTCCCCATATATCTGACCCTGTTTCAGTGACCTGTTGCACGATTGACTGCAACCAGACCGTTTGGTCCTGATGAGTCCACTCACCTCTCACAAATAGCTTATGTAAGAAGTGCTCTCTGGCTATTTTGATGTCTACCAGTGTCGTCATTCTGGAATTTGAGTTCCTTCCTGACTTACAGAAGTTTGTATTTTATTTTTGCAAAACAGACGGTTTCCTTAGAGCGTTCCTTTGAGGAGTGCTTTACAGCGTAACACAGCGTGGTGATCCGACCGGATATGTGTATCTGGTCAGCTGGCACACTGTATTAATCTGCACAAATGGTAAATCTAACCCAGAATATCCCGGCTCGAGCCCCCACTTTGTAAGAAGATTCAATTCAACACTACAGCTAAGTCAATGCCTAGTCTGGGATACTGAATGGAAACCCTTATTGATATATCTTTATGTCCAGTTCATGAGTTCTGGATGACTACCCCTATATAACACCCCTCTCTTAGAATCCCCCTGACCCCACTGAGCCAAGAAGTAGTTCTGTTTTGCAAGTTTAAAAGGTTTATTTGAGAAATAAGACAAAATATAGATACCACGCTTTTATAATAAATTAATAATCGATATCGCCCTTATAAATATAATGTAATCAACAATGGGTAATCTGACACTAGCACACTTCTTTATAATCAATGAGGAGTTAGTACAGGAGATGAGGTAGCACACTTGTGAATAGGAACATAAGAATAAAGGGGTAGAGAATGCTTTATACGGTTCAAGGAAATGCAATGTGGAATAAATGCAGTACAGAAATAACTTGATATGACTTATACAAAACAAGCAATCACTTTTCTTTGACAATTTACCCCCCCCCCCTTTATGCAATGTAAGAAGATGAAGAGGAGAGCACACAGTTCTTAGAAATGCAATCAAATATAATTCAGTTCAATTCCCCCCCCCAGCAACTTCGAGAAATCAGGTATGAGTTTTAAAACACCGGCCCAAGTGCTTGAATGTGGTGGCAAGGAAGTGAAAAATATGCCGAAAATGGTTTTAATTCCCTTTAGGAAGTTCAGGGTGAGTGAGGGATACTTGGGATGAGTTCAGGCTCACTTTAGCGATGATTCAGAGATGGTGATTAAGAGGCAAACGAATTTTTAGCAAGGAAAGAAATGACTGCTGATGGTTACACGTGGCTGGATTTTTAACCAAATCGCAAATCGCGGTAAAATTCGCGAGTGCGTGAATCGTGATTACGGAACAAGTATAAGGATTAGCAAGTCGGTTCTGGGCTTATTGAAAAGCTGAGATTCTAAGTTTTCAGAGGAAAGTTAAACCAAGTTCGTAGCCCAAACGGTTACAGAGATAATGAATTTGTAAAGGTCGTTTTTTGGATTTAAAGTAAACTCAAAATGACAGGTGACAGCTTTGCAGTTGCAGAATTGACAAATGACAGTGGTGCAGTTTTACAAATGACAGGTGACAGTTAGGAGGCAGTTCTACTTAGGTTAAATAGATTGAATTATATTACTTTAAACTAAGAGATTTGGTTTTGCCCCGTCCTAGCTTTACTCACAATATATTTGGAAGGACTGGGTCTCGTCACGGATCTGATCAATCAGGCTAGCGGCACTTCACAGCGATCTGGTCTCTGGGTCTGCGGTTCTGCACGCTCTGGTCTGGTCTGGCACTGGTCTGGTCTGGTCTGTCCGGATACAGCGGTCTCTGTACGGCTCCTGGATCTCTGCACTGGTCCTGGCAAAAGTTCTTGCAAGGGATTCAAGCAGCTCACCCGGCTGTGAGTAGCTTGCAGTGATTTGAGGCCTGCTGCAGAGAACTCAGCTTGTGGTTTTAGGCCTCTGATTTAGGTTCTAAAGTATAAGTTCTAGGTTCTGGAGTATGTAGCTGGAGTCAGTCTGGAACTGGTATCTTCTGGATGTTGTGTGGTCCGGCAAAACGCTCCGCAGCAACTGGATTTGAATGTCCTCTCTAGCGTCCAGTGGCTCTTTTTATGTTTTTTTAAAGCGGGTGTATGCGCAGCATCACTAAGCCAGCCCCTCTCCAACTGATCATTGGTCAAGCTTTTCCCTCTTCCTTGATAGGGGAAAGGAAATGTGAGTCCTGGTGATGCTGTTTTATGGGTCAGAGGATCCTCCCCTGGTCAGTTTGCCCACAAATCTATATTTGATTCAAATACATCCTTCCCAGATATACAATTTGTTGAAATTACATGTGCACATTATATATTCCTTATGGTCCATGCTTGTCCACCTCTGATCTTCCTGGGGGCTTGCATTCAGAAATGACAACATTTTGCGCTTTTTAACTGGTTTTGCAATATCGGACATTTACCCAAATTTACACACATATGCGCAAGGGGCATGGACATGAATTGATAAAGTGTCAGATTTTTAACATGCAGACATTTGGAGTGAGACCTATTTTCCACTAGCAACCCCCAGAATACACCAAAGGGTCCTAACGCATCTCAAAAGGTTCACAGAAAAATCACAAAAATAATGATATTACTTATATAATTCTGACAAGTCCGCACTATGAGTTATCTATCTTTTTAAAATTATGCTCTGGCCGAGATGGGTGTGGTTTAGGTTCCAAAGCACATGGGGGAAGCTTCTGCCTGTCCCCGCGTCTAGCTCGGGTGGCTCCCAGAGGCACTTCTCCTCCCACTTCTCCCAAGAGGAAGCCACTTTTACGACGCCCCCAATATAACATATGCCTGAGTCCAGGACAGGCCTTTGTTCACCTCCCTGTAGTCCCCAGCTGCTCCACCCCTAATCTAATCAGAGAGGTGACAACTCCTTTTGGCAAGGGGAAGAGTGGCTGAGCAGGTTTTAACTCCTGTGGGGGTAGATGTCAGGCAGAATTCAGTTTCATTAAGCCAGGTTTCAGATAAAATGTCACTTTTTGTCCCCCAGTTTAAGTCAATACAATTTTTACATATGCAGCTAGAATGCTGATTCTAAGTTCAAAACTATGACATTTTAACAGTTACAAACTATGTGACACTCAAAGTAGGTCACTCAGTTAATTTAAACATTTCGATTTTGGTGGTTTTAATATAGTTTCAGTTAGGCTGCTGACATGCATAGCTCAGCCAGTTTTGTTATGAACATTGTTTTGGGCTCTTCATCTTCCCAGATTTTGTATGCACACATACTTCATTCTGCCAGATGTCCGCTGGTGTTCAGTGAGATTTTTAGATGTGTTGCAATGTTTGAAAATAGGCATTTTGAGCTGGCATTCAGAGAAACCAAAGGTAATTTTAAAGCGTTTTTGAGCTAACAGGCGCTGCTGTTTTACCTTTGGCACCCATTCCACTCATGGCACCCTGGCCCATCATGCTCGCACTGATGGGTGGCAAGTTAGGCAGCCATTTTGGTGTACGCACAGACTGCGTGGTTCTCCTGGATTCTGGCGCACATGTGGGCTTTTTGGCCATCTTGGATTTTCTAAGCCCACAGCACCAAATGTTGCAGCATGATAGCTCAAATGTGGGTCAGGACACCCAACAACCTCGCTCGTCCTCATCACAGTCTCCCACTATCCCCACCTCAGTCTTCCTCATCACAATCCACACTACCACACCTCACATTTCCACACTGCAGTCCTGCACTTCTCCCACTTCACTGTTCTTCATCACAGTTCTATCATTATTAACACCTTACTCTTCCTCGTTACAGTCCCCCATTTCTCCCACCTCACTCTTTCTCATCACAGTCCCAAACTAACCTCACTGTACTCTTCCTCATCAGAGTCCCCCACTGAACCAACCTCACTCTTCCACTCCGCAGTTGCCCATTTCTCAAACCTCAATCTTTCTTGTCACGGTCCCCCATTATTCCCACCTCACATTTCCTTGTCACAGTTCCCCTTTACTACCACTGCACTCTTTGTCATCACATCCATGAGTATGGCACCTCACTCTCCCGCCTCACAATCCCAAACTCTTCCTCATCAGAGTCTTTCACTATTTCCACCTCACTCTTCCTCATTACTGTTGCCTATTCTTCAAACCTCAATCATCCTTGTCACAGTGACCTAGAAATCCCACCATATTTCACTGTCACATTCCTCCTTTACTCCCACCTGACTATTCCTCATCACAGTCCTCGAATAGCCCACCTCACTCTCCCTCCTCATGATCCCAAATGATCTACACATCATTCTTCCTCATCACAGCCTCTCACTATCCTGACCTCACATTTTCACATCACAATCCCCCACTACCACACCTCACTCTCCCACATCACAGTACTCCACTACTACCAATTCACTCTTCTTCATCACAGTTCCATCATTACTAACACCTTACTCTTCCTTGTCACAGTCCATATTAATGAAACCTCACATTTCCTTCTCAAAGACCCCCTCTACTCCAACTCACTCTTCCTCATCACAGTCCCCAACTACCCCACTGCACATTTCTTCATAACAGTCTGCAACTACCCCAACCTCTCTCTTCCTCATCACAGTCTGCCCTTATCCAACCTCACTCTTCCTCATCACAGTCCCCCATTATTCCCACCTTGTCACAGGCCCCCGTTACTCCACCCTCAATGTTCCTTTTCACAGTCCCCAAATACCAACCACATTTGTCCTTCTCACAAACCCCCACTAGCCCAATTCACTCTTCCTCATCACAGTCCCCAACCTCACTGTTCATCCTCACAGCCTACCATATCCCCACCTCACTCTTCCTCATCACAATCTGCCACTACCACTACCTCACTGGTCCTCATCACAGTCCCCATTACTCATACCAGTCTTCACCACAGTTCCCCACTAACTCGACATTACTGTTCCTCATTACAGTACCCAATTGTAATCTTACCTTTACCCACACATCCATCTTCCTTCACACTCCCCAACTACCCCACCTCACTCTTCCTCATCAGTATCCCCTATTACCCTCAGTTCACTCTTCCTCACCACAGTCCACCATCCTCATCTCACCATTCCTCATCACATTTATCCACTAACTCCACCTCACTCTTCTTCATCACAGTCCCCTACTACTCCCACCTCACTCTTCCTAATCACAGTCCACTACTGCCCTCACCTCATACTTCCACATCACAGTCTGCAACTACCCCATCTCACTCTTGTTTGTAACAATCCCCTACAAGCCACTGCACATCACTCTTCCTCATCACAGTCCCCCATCGCCCCCACCTTACTCTTCCCCATCACAGTGTTTCACTATCCCCACCTCACTCATCCTTATCTCAATCCACCACTGCCTCACTCTTCCTCATCAGAGTCCCCATTACTCACACCACAGTCTTCGTCATCACAGTTCCCCACTACCCCGACATTGCTGTTCCTCATCACAGAATCAAATGGCAATCTTACCTTTACCCACACATCCCTCTTACTCCTCACAATCCCCAACTACCCCACCTCACTCTTTCTCATCACTATCCCCCACTACCCTCAGTTCAATTTAACTCATCACAGTCCTACACTATCCTCATCTCACTATTCCTCATCACATTCCTCTACTATCTCCATCTCAATCTTCTTCATCATAGTCCTTTACTACTCCCACCTCACTTGTCCTAGTCACAGCCCACCATTACCTCAACTCACACTTCCTCATCATAGTTTGCTGCTATTCCATCTCACTCTTCCTTGTCACAGTCCCCCACTAGAAGCCGCACATCGCTCTTCCTCATCACAGTCCCCCTTCACTCCTACCTCACTCTTCCTCATCACATTCCCAAACTAACCGCACCTTACTCTTCCTCATCACAGTCACCTACTGAACCCACCTCACTCTTCCACTCCACAGTCACCGATTTCTCAAACATTACTCATTCTCGTCACATCCCCCATTACTCCCACCTCACATTTTCCTGTCACTGTTCCCCTTTACTCCCACTGCACTCTTGCACATCACATCCGCGAGTACCGAATCTCACCCTCCCTCCTCATAATCCCAAACTCTTCCTCATCAGAGTCTTTCATTATCCCAAACTCACTCTTCCTCATAACTGTCCCAACTATTCCCACCCACCTCACTCTACCTCATCACAGTCACCATTACTCAAACCACACTCATCCTCATCACAGTCCCCTATTAGTCCCACTCCCATTTCCTTGACACAATTCCCCTTTACTCCCACCTCTCTCTTCCTCATCAGCATCCCTGCGTACCCCACTTCACACTCCCGCCTCAAAATCCCAAACTATATGCCCCTCACTCTTCCTCATCAGAGTCTCCCACTATCCCCACTTCAATGTTCCTCATCACAATCCACCTCTACCACACATCGCTTTTCCACACTGCAGTTCCGCACTATTCCCACTTCACTCTTCCTCATCACAGTTACATCATTACTAACACCATACTCTTCCTCGTCACTGTCCCCCATCGCTCCCACCTCACGTTTCCTCATCACAGTCCTAAACTAACCCCAACTTACTCTTCCTTATCAGAGTCCCCCACTGAACCAACTTCACTCTTCCACTCCACAGTCACCCATTTCTCAAACCTCATTTGTTCTTGTCACAGTACCCCATTACTCCCACATCAAATTTCCTTGTCACAGTTCCCATTTACTCCCACTGCACTCTTTCACATAACATCCATGAGTATCGCACCTCACTCTCCTGCCTCACAATCCCAAACTCTTCCTCATCAGAGTCTTTCAATATTCCCACTTCACTCTTCCTCATCACAGTCACCCATTACTCAAACCTCACTTATCCTTGTCACAGCCCACTATTAATCCCACTATATGTCCGTGTCACATTCCCCCTTTACTCCCACCTCACTCTTCCTCATCACAACAGTCCCTCCGTACCCCACCTCACCCTCCCTCCTCACAATCCCAAATGATCTGCACATCACTGTTACTCATCAGTCTCCCACTATCCAAACATCACATTTTCAAATCACAGTCCCCCACTACCACACCTAAGTCTCCCACATCGTAGTCCTCCACTACTCCCAATTCACTCTTGTTCATCACAGTCCATCATTACTAACACTTTACTCTTCCTTGTCACAGTCCATAACAATGCAACCTCACTCTTTCTCCTCACAGACCCCCACTCCCCCAACTCACTCTTCCCCATCACAGTCCCCAAATACCCCACTGCACTATTCTCCATAACAGTCTGCAACTACCCCAACCTCACTATTCCACATCACAGTCTGCCATTAACCAACCTCACGCTTCCTCATCACAATCCCCCACTACCTCCCCCTCACTCTACCTCATCACAGTCTGCATAACTCACACCACACTCTTCCTCATTACAGTTCCCCACTAACACACATCACTCTTCCTCATCACAGTCCCCCATTATTCCCACCTTGCTCTTCCTTGTCACAGTCCCCCATTACTCCACCCTCACTGTTCCTTGGCATAGTCCCCAAATACCCACCACATTTGTCCTCCTCGCAGACCCCCACTACTCCAAACTCACTCTTCCTCATCACAATCCCCAACTACCCAACCTCACTCTTCCTCATCACAGTCCCCAACCTCAATCTTTCCCATCATATCCTGCCATATTCTCACCTCATTCTTCCTCATCACAATCCGTCACTACCACCACCTCACTTGTCCTCATCACAGTCCCCATTACTCTTACAGAGTATTCCTCATCACAGTTCCCCATTACCCCAACATCACTGTTTCTCATTACAGTACCCACTGGTAATCGTACCTTTACCCACACATCCCCCTTCCTCCTCACAATCCCCAATTACCCTACATCGCTCTTCCTCAACACTATTCCCCTTTACCCTCTTTTCTCACTTCCTCATCACAGTCCTCCACCATCCTCATTTCACTATTCCCCATCACATTCCTCCACTATCTCCATCTCACTCTTCTTCATCACAGTCCCCTACTACTCCCACCTCGCTTTCCTAGTCACAGTCCACTACTACCCTCACCTCACATTTCCACATTACAGTCTGCTGCCACCCCATCTCACTCTTCCTTGTCAGAGTTCCCTACTAGCAGCCGCATATCAATCTTCCTCATCACAGTGTCTCACTATCCCCACCTCACTCATCCTCATCACAATCCGCCACCACCTCACTCTTCCTCATCAGTCCCCATTACTCACACCACAGTCTTCCTCACCACAGTTTCCCCACTACCCTGACATCGCTGTTCCTCATCACAGTACCCAATGGTAATCTTACCTTTACCCACACATCCCTCTTCCTCCTCACTATCCCCAACTACCCCCTCATTCTTTCTCATCTCTATCCCCCACTACCCTCAGTTCAATTTTCCTCATCACAGCCCTCCATTATCCTCATCACACTATTCCTCATACTATTCCTCTACTATCTCCATCTCAATCTTCGTCATTACAGTGCCATACTACTTCCACCTCACTCTCCTCATCACAGTCTGCCGCCACCCTATCTTACTCTTCCTTGTCACAGTCCCTCACTAGTAGCCGCACATCGCTCTGCCTCATCACAGTCCCCCATCGCTCCCACCTCACTCTTCCTCATCACAGTTTCTCACTATCCCCACCTCACACTTCTTCATCACAGTCCAAACTAGCCCCACCACACTCTTCCTCATCCGTCACCCATTACTGAAATCTCACTCATCCTGGTAACAGTCCCCTATTACTCACACCCTATTTCCTTATCACAATCACTTTCTATTCCCACCTCAAACTTCCTCATCACAGTCCCCAAATACACTCTCCCTCCTCACAATCCCAAACTATCTGCACCTCGCTCTTCCTCATGACAGTCTCTCACTATCCCAACCTCACTGTTCTTCATCATAGTCCCCCACTACCACACCTCACTCTTCCACATCTCAGTCCCTCACTACTAACACCTTACTCTTGCATGTCACAGTGCCCAAGAAGGCAATCTTACTCCTCCATGTCACAGTTCCCCACTATTCCATAGCTGCTTCTCATCACAGAGCCCCTTTATTCCCACCTCAATCTTGTGTCACATTTGCCATTACTCCCACATCTCTCTTCCTTGTCACAGTGCCGAAGTATCCCCGAACACTCATCCTTCTCACACAAACCCACTACCCCAACTCAATGTTTCTCATCAAAGTCCACAAATACCCCACCTCACTCTTCCTCGTCACAGAGCCCACTTTGCTCTTCTCCATAACAGTCTGCAACTTCCCCAACCGACCTCTTCCTCATCACACACCCCCACTACCTCCACCTCACTCTTCCTCATCACAGTCCCTACTACTCACACCGCACTCTTCCTCATCACAGTCTCCCATTATTCCCACCTCACTCTCCCTTATCACAGTCCCCAAGTACCCCACCACACTCTTCCTCCTCACAGTCACCAATTACCCCACCACACTCTTCCTCCTCACAATCATCCACTATCATACCTCACACGTACTCATCGCAGTCACCACTAACCTCAAATCACTCTTTCTCATCACAGTCACCTACTAAGCCCACCTCACTCTGCCTTATCACAGCACCCCACTACCCCACCTCACTCTTCTTCCTTACATTCCCTCACTACCCAACTTCACTTTTATGCCTCACAACTCACTCTGCCTTGTCACATTCACTAAATACCACTACCTCACAATTCCTGCCCAAAAATGCAACCTCACTCTTCCTTGTCACAGTTCTCCACTACTCCATAACTGCTCCTCATCACAGCGCCCCATGATTACCACCTCACTCTTCTTTGACACAGTCTCCATTACTCCCACCTCACTTTTCCGTGTCACAGTCCCAAGTACCCCACCACACTCTTCCTCATAGACCTCAACTACCCCCAACTCACTGTTTCTCATCACAGTCCCCAACTACCTCACCTCAGTCTTCCTCACCAAAGTCCCCGACCTCACTCTTCTCCATATCATTCTCCTACTACCCCAAACTCACTCTTCCTCATCACAATCCCCCACTACTTCCACCTCACTCTTCCTCATCACAGTCATCCACTACCCCACCTCACTCTTCCTCATAATTTTACTCTTTCTCAGCACAGTTCCCTACTATGCCCACCTCACTCTTCCTAATCACAGTTCCCCACTACATCACCTCACTCTTCTTCCTCACATTCCCACACTACCACACCTTATTGTTCTGCCTCGCAGTCCCCCATTCCTCCCACATCACTCAACCTTGCCACAGTTACCAAATACCCCACCTCACTCTTCCTCATCATTATTCCCCATTACAACCACCTCACTCTTCCTTGTCACAGCCCCCATTGCAGCCAGCTCACTCTTCCTCATCACTCACTAGACACACCTCTCTCTTTCTCATTACAATCCCCGATTAACCCCACCTCATTTTTATTCCTCACAGTCCCCCACTACCTCACATCACTCTTCTTTGTCAAAGTTCCCAACTACCCCACCTCACTCTTCCTCATTACAGTCCCCATCTCACTCTTCTCCATCACAGTCTGCCACTACCCTACCTCACTCTTCCTCATCAGACTCCCCATTACTCACAACACACTCTTCCTCATCACAATACCCCACTACCCCACATCATTTTTCCTCATCACAGTCCCCCATTATTCTCACCTTACTCTTCCTTGGCACAGTCCCCCATTTCTCCCACCTTACTCTCCATTGTCACATTCCCCAAGTACCCCACCACACTCTTCCTCATCACATTCCCACACTAACCCCACCTCACTCTTCCTCATCACAGTCACCACTAATCTCACTTCAATCTTTCTCATCACAGTCCCCTACTATGTCCACCTCACTCTTCCTAATCACAGGCCCCACTTCCCCATCTCACTCTTTTTCCTCACATTCCTTCACTACCCCACCTACATCTTCTGCCTCATAGTCCCCAATGACTCCCTCCTCACTCTACCTTGTCACAGTCCCCAAATACCTACACCTCACTCTTCCTTGTCATTGTCCCCATTACATCCACCTCACTCTTCCCGGTCACAGCCCCACTTACAGCTAGCAGACTATTCCTCATCACCCAATACCCACACCTCTCTCTTTCTCATTACAATGCCCCACTAACCCCACCTCACTCTTCCTCCTCACATGCCCTCACTACCCCATCTCACTCTTCTTTGTCAAAGTCCTCAACTAACCCACATCACTCCTCCTCATCACGGTCCCCTACCTCACTCTTCTCCATCCCAGTCTGCCATTACCCCACCTCACTCTATCTCATCACACTCCCCATGTTTCACACACCACACTCTTCCTCATCACAGTTCCCCACTACCCCACATCACTCTTCCTCATCACAGTCCACCATTGCTCCCACCTCACCCTTCCTTGTCACAGTCCCCAAGTACCCCTTCACACTCTTCCTCCTTACAGTCACCCACTAGCCCAACTTCACTCCTCCTCATCACACTCTCCACTAACTTCACTTCACTCTATCTCATCACAGTCCCCTACTATGCCTACCTCCCTCTTCCTTGTCGCAGTCCACAAGTACCCGCCTCACTCTTCTTCCTCGAAGTCCCTCACTGCCCCACCTCACTTTTCTGCCTCACAGTCCCCATTACTCCCACCTCACTCTCACTTGTCACAGGACCCAAATAGCCCCACCTCACTCTTCCTTGTCACAGTCCCCCATCTCACATTTCCTTGTCATAGCTCCCATTACAACCACCTCATTCTTCCTCATCACCCACACCTATCTCTTCCTCATTAACCCCCCCCCACTAACCCCACCTCATTATTCCTCCTCACAGTCCCCCACTACTCCACTTTACTCTTCTTTGTCAAAGTTCCCAACTACCCCAACTCACTCTGCTTCCTCAAAGTCCCTCACTGCCCCACCTCACTTTTCTGCCTCAAAGTCCCCCAGTACTCCCACCTCACTCTCCCTTGTCACAGGACCCAAATAGCCCCACCTCACTCTTCCTTGTCACAGTCCGCCATTATAACCATCTCACTTTTCCTTGTCATAGCTCCCATTACAACCACATCACGCTTCCTCATCACCCACACCTATCTCTTCCTCATTACAATCCCCCACTAACCCCACCCCATTATTCATCCTCACAGACCCCACTAAACCACCTCACTCTTCTTTGTCAAAGTTCTCAACTACCCCAACCCACTCTATCTCATCATTGTCCCCACCTCACTCTTCCTTCTCAAGGTCTGCCACTACCCCAACTCACTCTTCCTCATCAAAGTCCACCTCTTCCCTACCTCACACTTACTCATGCCAGTCCCTCACTAACACCACCTCACTCGTCCTTGTCACAGTCCACCACTCCCCTCACATCATGCTTCCTCATCGCAGTGCCACAGTATCCCTATCTCATGTTTCCTCATTACAGTACCCTGCTGTTCCCATCTCCCTATTCCTTGTCCCAGTACCCCATCAGTAATCCCACCTTTACCAGTTCCCTCGTTTTTGTCTGAATACTACATTATTAATCTATTGGAGTGTATTGCAACACCAAGAGGAGGGGGTTATCCTCATGGTTTACAAAGAACTTGTTTATTCTTTTGAATGTTTGTTTTGGGGGAGAAAAATCTTCAACTGACCTGGGTGGATCTCTATTCACACATACACCTTCCAGACCTTCAGCTAACATTCCACACATTACATCACTCCATACACACCTCATCCAAGCAGGATAAATGCACAGGAAGAAAAGCCATTCACAACAGGGATTCATTCCCTGTAACTGTGAACATTATCCCGTGTGAACCTTTGTTGCATTTATACCTTTTTGTTGAACTTGAACATGTTGGCACTTTACAAGCCAATGACAATACCCTTAACACCTTAGAGTTACTTTTAGAATTAGAGGGCCAGTATAGGATTTTGGACACAGGATATTTTTGCTTAGGACATCTTGACACAGGACAAGCCATTTGTTTTTGTTTGGGGTAGGGACATACCTCATAGATTAGGGACAGTGAGGCATTTTCAAACCCCTTTATTATTTAATAAATGTTTTTGCCAACCACCATGAGTCCTCGCGTCCGTGTCTCAGTCTTGGTTTCTTACATTCCACAATGCATGCATAAAAAAAAAGAAAGAATGACATAACTTTTGTTGCAGTGACATTAAGGTGTCAATTGTATGCAATGAACCCATTGAAATTCATTAGGTGTTGAAAGCTATGTCACATTAACTAGGAGACCACCATTGTACAGACCCTAAGTATGCTAATGTCATCACAAATGTCATCAATTACATTTAAAACTTCTGGTGATCCAAAGGTTGCAGACTCGCACTTTATTGCATTTACTCACACTTTTGAAACTGCTGCACTAACACAATTATTGAGAGGAATGTTTTTGCTGCCAAAATCATACAAGCACTGTTAAGAAAGTTGTCTATGCTTAATTTTACTTGTGTATTGCAGCTGCAAATGTATCTTGCATAGACTTTCATTTTTACTTTACTCTATGGGGTTGCTTGGCTTCACCGAATCAGGAATTGTGCAAATCGGTTAAGAACAAGCCCGATGATCTCAAAATAACCTTCCACTTGCCGCACTGAAACTAATAGAACATGAAAGCTATAAAGAGAAGTCATTTTAAGTGGACTGGGGAACACTGTATGACATTCTACATATACTGCATGTCTCTATTTCTTTTCTTGCCTGTGTTTACCTGCAGTGCTGCTATTAAAGATTTGGCAAACTAATGTCATCTTAAATTGATTCCAACAATTGATTTCTGGCACGCAGGTGAACTTCAAGTGTATGCACATACCACAGATATATTTTTTAAAAACTGATGATTGTGGCATTGGAAAAGGATTATGGTGCATTGCAAAGTGATGATGACATTGAAACCTTCAATTTACTGTGAGACTCTACCAATATGAACAATGCTTTAAAAATAATATTTCAATGTTTTGAACAATCAAATACTGAAACTAAATGTAATGACAATGAATACTGTATACCCTCTTCTGAACATAGCGCAAGCCTTAAGAATTTCAATTCCAGGGATTTTGTTGTTTTTGTAAAATTAGAATTGTGTGTCAACAAATATCTATGGACTAACAATAAACCATTCATGTTCTATATTAAATGTATCATACTCTAATAAAATGGAGTTAGGAACATCCCTCTTCAGTTCCATGTAACATCCATAATGTTCATATTTTATGTCTCATTATGGGACAAGGCATTTGAGGACTATGCAAGCATCGATTATTGCCCACAATCAGTGAGAGATATATTCAGGGGAAAGATGTTAGTTGAGAGACAGGTCAACACAACAATGAAATTAGGCACATTTTGGAATCAATGCCAATTTAATGTGTTTGTATAAAGAAAAAACTGAAGAACCATGGGCAGCTAATAAAAGGCAACTGAATGACAAATGCGAAATTGGGGCAAATACTTGCTCATGAACAAGGCTCAATGTTCTATGAGGATGCGTGTCATTGTATATGAAGCAACATTTGGAGAAACCTTTGGAATATGACTGATTTCCAAATATATATATTGCACCTGGTAGAGCGATATGCATCTAATATAGCAAGAGACACATGCCTTCTTTTTTGTAACCTGCCCATCACAACCTATTGGTTTGTTTATCTTAAGGTGGATTAGTGCCTTTGCTCTATGCCCAACTCCCTATGATGTTGATATGTAAGGAAAATAACCCACTACAGTGCAGCCATTCTGATAACACGAGTAGGACATTGCATAAAGCTTAACCCTATGGTGCACAAACACTTCTACTTTTAACATTATACACTGAAAAGTAGAGACTCCAGTAACGATGGGGAAACATCTACAATAAGCCATTTCTTGACAGTTTGTGATTTTAAATTCACAAAGACTTACATGCACAGTGACATTATTACACTCTCACAAAGTGTTGCTGAGTGATATGTCGACAGGAAGCACCCAGTGTGTGGCGCAATGGCCATCCCAGAAATGCCATCTTTTTAAGACACAGTTTTGAAGCCCCTGTGACATTGATTAATTGTATTTGTAAATTAGATAGATCCTTTGATAACATCCCCATGATTTAATTGGTGTGTTCATGTTTTACCAAAAGCATGTTTTAATTAGAATGAGATATAATATAAAAGCATGTCCTACCTGCTGAAGATTTAGATATTTGATGCATATTGGAATATGCAACCTTTCCAATCCATTAATATCCTCTTGATACACAGATGGTGTTTCATTACTTCTTTCATTTGTCAATAGAGGAGTGGACCTTTGTCCTACAGAGAACAAATATACGATTTTGGATCCAGCCTAGTGTTAAGGACCACCTACATCTCTGACAGTTGGGTGTTAAACGCGCTGAAGGTGATCTTAGTGAGAGAATGAAGAGTCAAGGGAACAGTCATTCAGGAAGGCTGTTTGCAGCACCCTTGGAAAACACAGGATGGTGTAGCAAGAGTTTAGCCAGGGTGTGGATTTCTTATGAGAATTCAAAATGTTTATTTTTATTTGATTTGCGCATCTGTACAGCCCTTACGACACAATGGGCTCTGCAGTTCGGATGCCAAAAGAATCTTATGGCAGAAGAGAAATGTAAGCAATAAGCCCCAAGCAGGGGGGCATTACCACTTCAGGTAATGCCGGGATCCATAGTTACAGGCCCAAGTGAAGCAAGGGACTTAACGAAGGCACTGGGGCATTACCTGAAGTGGTAATACACCCCCTTTGAGGGACGTATTGCCATCAGTACCCCGACTGGCAAGACCAGGGCACTAAAAGCATGTTTTTCTGTTGCGAAACACTCACAACAGAAAAAAAAAGTTTTAAAACTGGCCACCGGGGAAAGGAAAACAAAGTCTGTTTTCCCTTTCCATGGCAACCATTGAAACAGTTTAAA
Source organism: Ambystoma mexicanum (assembly GCF_040938575.1). Lineage (NCBI taxonomy): Eukaryota > Metazoa > Chordata > Amphibia > Caudata > Ambystomatidae > Ambystoma > Ambystoma mexicanum. The sequence goes on along the minus strand of NC_090927.1, from coordinate 889,747,152 downwards.
AAAGTGAACAAGCAAAATGGCCGACATTGAAAGGGAGACAGGACTACATGTAGTCCCTACTCCCCTTCCATGGTGGCCATTCAAAAAAAATAAAAAGTAAACCAAAAAAATGGCCACCATGGAAAGGAAGAAGGGACTACATTTGGTCCCTTCTTCCTTTCCATGGTGGCCTGTTGCAGATCAGGAGCGGACGTGCTGGAGTCAGAAGCGTTTCCAGCGCATCCACTCCCGAAAAGCAGGTAAGTGTGTGGAGAGAGTGGGAAGGAAGGGAAATGTGGGGAGAGGGGGTTTAGAAGCACTTACCTAATTTCTTGTCGAGGGGAGATGGTGGCCACCTGCCCTGAGGAGGCTCTGGGTGGCGGGATTACCGTCTGGTAATGCCCATGGTCTGAGCTTCCCCATCGTCTGGGAGGCTGCCACACCCCCTTCACCGGGTACTAATATATTTTAACAACAATAGCAAGAATATTGAACATGAAAAGATGGAAATTAGCAAACACCCAATAAGGGAGGAATCGTGGATGGAGAAATAAAAAGTGGTGCAGGAAGTAAAAGAATAGGAGGGAAAAATAAGGTACAGCGATCTGCGGCCGAGTGGAAAGCCATTCACTTTGGAAGATCAATGATAAAAGAAAGTCAAACATCAATTTATTGGATTTATACATTCTTTTAAAATGACATAGGGGGAAGTTTAGTAGCACAGAAACAACTGGACAACAACTATCACCAGCGGCTCCATGTTGCTGTATGTAAAATGACCGTTATTCTCTGTCCATTCTCTTTCTTTTTTCTCCCCTCTACTTCTCACTCTTTTTTAATGAGCTTGAATAAAGCACGAACTTAAGTATGCTTATTGCTCGATCCCCAAGTCCATCTCTTGATCTGATCTGTATACAATTAAATAAAAACGTTTTTAATTGGATTTCGTGATCTTTGACTAAAATCGCTACCTATTGCACCTGCTGAAGAACGTTGTGCTCTAGTGTTTCAGCAGGCGTGTACGTGTGATTGCGAAAAGTTCACTGTAAGGAATGCACGTGCTCCTTCAAACTAAATGTGAACAAAACCCAGTTGGACATATTGAATGATAATCCAAATTATATCTTAAATAGTGTAATGTAATCAACAACACAAACAAAGTGCTTGTGTGCGTTACACAATAACCAGTGGAATGAGGTCCGCAATATGGGAGCCAATCTTCTGGTAGGTTGGTAATATTTACTGTAATGCAGAGCACTCCATTTACAAAGACCCCAATGAATTAAAATGGCATCAAGTTGGATGGCACGCTCGGCTCTAGTCAGTTAACGCCAAGCAAACGTATCACAGTAAACACCATACTTCAATTTACTGTCTCCGTTCACCATGCAAGCGTTCTCCAGATGTCTGTTTGTAACAAATTACCGTGTTCTGGACTCTCTCCAAATCTTATTTTAAACTGCTGCTGTTAAGACGCTGTGTTAAAATAACAAGACACTGACAGAACGGGCTGCATAATCACCGAGTCAGGCGCAAGATCAGAGCTGTCTGAACCAAGGTTGTGTCAACACAGCCTGCCACAACATCATGGCAATTATTATTCTAATCATCACTCTTGAAGCGGGCCTTTGAATTTAAAGTACAGTTTGATGGAAGAAATTAATAGCAACTTGAAACTACATCAATTTACCTATAAAATAATGAATGCTTTTCATCTTCTTGATTCCTTCAGAAATAGATGTGGGGTCAAACAAAAGGTCTCCTCTGCTTTCCACTCTTAAATCTAGGACTTCAAAGAATGAAGTCTCTCTCCACATCATTAAGTGCGTGCAGCAGAAATCTAAGTGAGCGCGGGCTTTTCACACAGAGGAGTCAGGCCGTCCCTTTGTCCTTGCTAACTTAATGTAACCTTGGGATGTTTGTCTTTGCGAGAGCTGTGCATTTGAATGCCCACTCGCAGAAGTCCCGGTTTAGATCATGGCTGCTTGTGTGATACTCTCGAAATTCAATCGCTGCCTCTTTGGCAAGGAGAATTAAAAAATAAAAATAAGAAGTATTTGTGTGTTTCAAAACAATGTAATATTACCGAAGGGAACCTTATCTAGCTGCAATTTGGTACATTCGTAAAAAAAAATAAAACCAAACTTATAAACGGCAGCCGATGGCAATTGCAGATGCGTTGTTGCCTGTGCAATGGTAATGATTAAATTGACTACTTTCCAAAATTCTTTCAGTAATAATATCTTTTGACTTTCAGGATGGACCTAGCCGAAATGTTCCAATACAAATGTCTGTCACAAAGTTCTCCAGCTGATTGGAAATTGTAAGGATGCGCTCCTGGTGAAGAAGAACTCTCACACACCAGGTGGGGAAGTGAACTTATTAGCTTAAGTCCAAGTTGACAAGGTAACACAAGCAAGTAAGTTATCAGGTAAGTATAACGGTAGACACAGGAAACATCCACGGCTCCCACTCTCACAGGCTCTCAGCTCCAACTGACATCCACAGACAGACCCGCCCGCTTCCAGCGGTTTTGCAATCCCACAAGATGCAGCGAAAACCGCAGTTTTTTTAAAAAAAAAGGTGCAAAATCGGCAGCTTTTGCAAAAACACCCACCAAAAATGGCTATTTTGATAAAAACGACTCATTTTGAAAAATAAAATGAGACAAGGGACCAAATTCTGTAAACTTTGGGCACAGATAATGAAATGCGCTAGCACATCACATCATTCGCGCCAAAAAAAAGAGCAGCCCAGTCCACAAAGGACATCTGAATTGCGCCCATTCAGTAGGCCCTTTTCACCTCTTTGCACGTTTGCGCAAATCAGGCAGCATTTATGCATATTTAAAAGCACATCACGAATTTACAAACAGGATGCGCTTTTAAATGTGCAGAAAACTAAGGAAACCACATGTGTCTGCATTGAAAAGGCACAGGGGGTGCACACTGCATGGCAGGGTCTTTTTTGACCCTGCCATGCAACTATATTTTTTAAGTGTGACAGCAGAAGTATGAACCAATGATGACTCACTTGCATTTCTGTTACTCAAACGAGACATAAATGTTTTTTAAAAAAATGAATTTTAGAGTGATAGGCCTCTCAATGGCCTGTCACAGTGAAATGCTTCTGGAAGCCTGTAGAACGTTGTCGGGAGAGCGCTTCCGACAGTAATGTATTCAAGGCTGCTGTCAGTGCATCATTGCGGTACAGCTCAGCCACGTGGAAATGTGCAGGTCACCTTTGAGAATAAGTTGATTTTCTCATTTTCAAAAATGGGTTACCTAAAACAGCTTATCCTCGCTCTATTTTTAGATGCCACATTTTTTTAGGACCTGGGCCAAAATCTAAATGTTTTTAAAAATGTAAAAATAGTCACAATATGTGAGGGAAAGGAGAGTGAGAGGTAGTGATGGGCCAGATGGGGATTGATAGCCAAGAAAGAAGAGGGGAAAGTGGTGGGCCAGAGGGGGAAGTGGTGGGCCAGTGGTGGAGCAGTGGGCCGTAGGTGAAGTGGTGGGCCGGAAAGCAGAGAGAGAGAGCGGTTGACCGTAAAAAGGCAGCGAGCTGTAGATTGGAAGAAAAGATGTGGGAAGTGTGCAATAGAATAGGAAAAGGGTAGCAAAGCAAGAAAGAATGGAGTACTGTGGACTCTGGGGGAATTAGGGAGTGTAAGGTGCGAGTTTGGAGTATGATTTGGAGTGTGCCAGGGACTGGGGGAGTGCAGGTGGTGACTGGACAATGTGATAGAGAATGTGAGTATGCAATGAGTGATATTTGGGAGTGTAAGTTGTGATGAGGAATTGGTAAGTGTGAGAGGTGTTGGTGGGAGATGTGTGGTGGTGTTTGGGGATTAGAGAACATAGAAGGGTAATATGTTCACCATTACACTGATAATGATCAATAAAGTTAATAATATTAAACAGGCATGCACATTAAGCCAAAAATGTAGAGCAAAACAAATACTGTTCTGTCACTCCATGGACATCTAGGAATCTTCCTTTTAAATTCATCCAAAATGTACATATAATGACAAAATGGCTCTCGTCTAGCCACACACGATGTGCCAATCTTACACCCTCAAGTCATTAAAAATTGGGCTGCACAAATGCTGCAATGAGTACAATTTTGAGCTGCAAAATTTGCTTTTCGTGCCGCAAAATTTTCCAACAAGTACAGATCAGAGCACAGGGGAACCATCTGAGAAAGCGGCCTGAAGTCTGACATCTCTGCCAACACCCCAAATCCCACTCAGACAAGAAGCAACAGCTCCCACAAGTTTGCATTTTATTCCGCCATAAGAACAAGGAGCCGGGCTCTCATCAAACCATCATCTCCTCAACGTCCTGAAACAATAACAGGCAAACTCAGCCAATCACAACCCACAGTCCACACATGGGGGCCCTGCAGCTGGATACTCCTATCAAGGAAACCAGCCCCAACACAACAATTCACCACAGAATCCACAATCCACAACCTACAACCCTCTCATCATCACACCACAAACAAACCATGGTGCACTGAAATGACAGTCATCTTCAATAAACCATGTCAGAAACCTAACCAACAACATACTCACTAGAACACATGGCATCAGGTACCCACAAACACACCAATGGAAATAGAGCACCAACCCCTTGAGGGTACCAGTTGTCTAACTCAGTGTCGCCAAATGTGCAGGCAGGTAAACCTCCTAGGAAAACGTTCAACAACCTCTCGGTGTCCAACACCCCACAACCACAACACAACAACAGGCACAGGTTCATAACACCCCAAAGTGCTGTGTGCCCAACATCCCAGGCGGCACATGCTTGGTCAGGTCAGGCCCTCCAGAGTACACTGCACCACACAACACAACAGTCAGATCGAGCCCACTGGCGGACATAGCACAGCTTTACAAACACACATCCGTTGGGTCGCCACATACCCAGCAAGTGGTTTGCTAGGCAACAAGCTGAGTATTACATAACAAGGCACACAACAAATAGCCTTGCCACACAAACATAGTTAATTAGCCCACTGAGACATGGTAAGCGAGAGCTTCCTACTCTTATCAAGTCTGTTCACTAAGCTACAGAGTCCATCAATTTGGTGGTCCTGTGGAGGTAAACATTATAGACAAAAATACAAAACCTAACATTTTACATTTCTGTCACCATTAAATAGGCACTGGCTTAATAAACAAAGGCCACATCATATTTGCTGGTCACACACATAATTCACGATCAACTGCCTCTGTCATATACCCACACCAATGCCATAACTCCACATGTGGCACAGCTAAATAACTGAAATAAGCACAACTCCCCAATACTATCACAGGCCTCAAATGACAATTGTCTCCAAGGCTAAAAACAGTTCCCAACCAACCCAGCAATGCCCAACATGTGAAAGATCAAAGGCATAACATAGCCCGGAACAGAGTCCCAAACAGTTTTTGAAATGATCAGCGAAAATGAGATGAGGAAATCGCCATAACACCAGGGATGTCATTTAGGGGTCGCCAGAGGTCGCAAGTGCGACCTCTGTGGTCACCCTTGCGACCTCTAGAAAAAAAAAGAAAAAAAAAGTTACTTTTTTTTTTTTGTAATACAAGCTCATGGCATGTGGCCAGCACCATGTGGTTCTTTAGTTCTGGAGTGGCTGCCTTTCTTGTTAAAGCCCCTTAAAAAGAAGAAGAAATAGACGAAAAGGAGTGACACAAGTCTAACACTTTCAGCACTGACCCTAAATAAGAAAGATTAGGAATACCAAATAATGTGTCTTTCTGGAATTCTATACAATAATTGCTAGACTCATTAAAGGTTTATTTCAGGCACACTTCAGGGGGTGACTCACTGATTTAGTCTTTTCTTAAACGCCTCAACTGAGCCTTTCATCCATCTGAGGTCGATAAATGAGTAGCAACATCAGTTAGGTGATTTTGGGTGTATATTTTTTTCTACATAAAGCGCTTAAGCATAAGTGCTATATAATAACACATCATTATCATTTGGGCATGGACGTCTGCTTGCATTCACAGTAATTTAGTAATATGGGCCTATACACACTGATCTTAACGATAAATCTGGCGATCCATTCTTGTATGAAATGTACATCACATTATAGCGATATCGTAACCATCCTTTTTGTAGTGTACAATGCTATGTTATAGCACCTCCTGTTTTGTCAACGGGTGAAAGGTCGTGTTCCATCACATCCTGCGATATCACTTCAGGGTGGGGTCAAATGACATCACTTCCTGTGATGTCACCAGAGGTCAAGGGTCGTGTGCTGTCACTTCCGCTACCCCTGGCATTTTGGTGAAATGACGTCCCTTTATAACACCAAATGCAACATCATTTCAACATGGATGGAAACGTTGCACAGCGATGGCAGACACCTTGCGCTGCGCTCCTAAACTGGATGGCAGAATAAAATGCCACAGTAATTCTTTGCAACAGTACATCTTGACAGTGCAAATTATCCTTCCTTTCTGGCAGTGGTTTTTCCAACTAACCTGTGTACCTTGTCTGCTGCCCCAAAGTGCTGGTGAGAGGCACAGGGCATGCTCTGCTATGGAGGACCCGCGCACTGTCATTACCGCACTTCCTAACCTCACTGGCGCATGGAGGTGACATGAGCTCATGCCGCAGGGTGCTTTTCTTGTCAGCTCTCCAACCGTCCTCAGTGACGCACTGTGCTGCACGTACCCAGTGTTCATAAACGTCATCATTATCATGAAGTCCCCACAGGGCACGCAGCTCCAACACTGCTTCCAGCGGCTCCGTACCCTTATTCTGACGGCTCCAACCCCCCACAACAGTGTGCTCGGTAACCACCACCTCCAGCACAACAGGCTACCTGGAAACTTCGCTCATCTCTCCTGAGCCGCACATCAACACTGCCAAAGACATTTCTCCAGAAAGCGGCCCACGCGTTTGATTATCTCCATGCTCCATTACAGCATGTGAGTAGCTGCTTAACCCCATATGCAATGAACTCTGTTAGTGGCACAGTGGCTGAATCAGGTGCCCATGGCTGTCACGGCAACCTTCTCCTTTCTTCTCTTAGGGGATGTTCCAGCCCCTGCAGGGGGCACTTGATGGACGTCCCACATAGCGTGGGCGCTCCTCTGGCAGCCCCCCATCCCCTCATGGCCAGGCAGGTCGCTTCCCTGTCAGCTATGTCACGAGGGGGGGCGGGTGTCCCCAGGGCGGGCATTTCCAGACAGCCCTGGGGACTGCCTACAAATACAGAGGAGGACTGAAGCACAGAGGGATCCAGCGAACTACCGCTCCATCAGCCTGCTCTCTGGATTATCGAAGCTCCTGGAGAAGGTCCTCCTCGCCCGACTCAGCGACTTCACCTCCGAAAGAAATCTACTAGCAAAGGAACAGTTTGGATTTCGAAAGAAGCATGCAACGACCCATCAGCCACGGATTCAACATCAAGAAGTCCACAGGAATCGTCTTCCTGGATGTTGCCAAAGCATTCGACCGAGTCTGGCACAAGGGATTTCTGCACAAGATGATTGGCCTGGGATTTCCAAACTACCTGGTGAAGACGATTGCAAGCTACCTGGGAGGCCGCACCTTCCATGTCGCTATGCGGTCTGAGATGTCCTCATCACATCCCATCCGAGCAGGTGTGCCACAGGGATCGAACCTCGGACCCTTCCTGTTCAACCTCTTCACCAACGACATCCCGACAGATCTCCACAAGACCGACCTGGCGCTGTATGCAGACAATGTTGCAGTCATCTCCCAGTCATTCAGCGAAAAGGAAGTGGCAAAGAACCTGCAAGCTTCATTGGATACCATTGCGAAGTGGTACAGCGACTGGAGGATAGAACTGAACACCAGCAAGACAACCGCAACGCTGTTCACCAGAAAGAAGATCAAGGAGCACCCACAAATCAGCCTCAATCGGGAGACCATCAAATGGGAGAGCAGCAGCCGCTACCTCGGTGTGACCCTGGACAGCAAACTCAACTGGGAAAGCCACATCGAGAATACTCAACAGAAGGCAACAGGAAAGATGGCAGCGCTGTACCCACTCCTGAAGAGCAAGTCCATGCCCCTCCTTACAAAGATCAACGTCTACAAGGCGATCATCAGACCAACCCTGACGTATGCCTCCCCAGCATGAATAACCAGCCATGAGCGACACCGGAAGAGTCTTCAGATAGTCCAGAACAAGGCCCTGCGGATATCCTCTGGAGCTCCAATCTTCACAAGGATAGCAGACCTTCACAGAGACCTGGACATCGAGATGTTGGACGAACATCTAGCGAAGCTGAGTAAGAACTTCTGCCAAGGACTGGATCAGAACCCAAACCCTGTGATCAGAAGACTGACTGCCACCACTGCAAACCCCTTCAACCGCTACCCGCGGCCCATCACTGCGAAGACCCTGTGAAACCAGCTCTACTGTGACAAGACCACACAGACCAAGAAGAAAACAAACTGTTACGCTCACCTGATTCCCACGGGGGCGTCGATCTGGATGGCCCACTGTTGCTTCAACCAGAGTAACACGTAGAGCCGAGATGACAGACTGGACAGACCCACTTAGCTTCGTTTGCTGGACTCGTACGAATATCTTTCTACAATGGAGAAGGGGAATTAACCTCCCGTAATCTGAGCGTGAACCCGCCTTCCCACTAACCTTGACTGCCCACAGAACACTCCTGAAGTCCCCTCTTAATCTCACCTGATGATTTGGAAAGATGAGCTCTCCATCCTGCGTCGAGCGCAGTGGCGCGTAGAAGACCAGTTACTTCACTGGCGTGGAGGAATTGGCGAGTTCCAGTATTGACTCTAAAGTCCAATCGTTCGTAAGAGTTCAAAAGTCTGATCTTCACTCTGCCAGATTCCTTGCAGGTTGCAGATTAAAACCACTAGAAGAGTTCCAAGTGGCAATTGGTAAGATCCTGGTAAGTCTATTGTGGTTCTCCCCTTTGGGGCCGGGGTACAGCGATGATGCAGAATTAACTGCGCCGACCCGAAATGAGGTGAGTACCCCCCTGTGGTAAATCAGGTAAGTCTTTGGGGTTAGGTTGTATTGTCCTTGTTTTCCCCTTAGGGGCCGGGGTGCGGCGGTGATGCAGAATTGACTGCGCCGACCCGAGAGGAGGTGAGTACCCCCCTGTGGTAATCAGGTAAGTCTTTTGGGGTGGTTTGTATTGCCCTTGCTCACCTATTTGGTCTTGTCTCCACCAGGTGTTGAAGAATGGCCTGGAGATGCTGGGTTCGCAATGGAGTACAGGAATGCAGCCCCGGATGGTGAGTTCAGCGCGGCGCTGCGAGGCACTGTGAAGGCTCCTCTCTTCCAGATCGACGATGTGCTGGATCAAGGATTCGGGTAAGGGTTTTGTTCTGATCTCTTCTCCCTCTCCTTTTCTTGTTCCAGGTGTTCCAGGGCTGAAGCGGGCGTGGCTGAAAACTGGAGCTGCTGAAGACACGGTGAGCGTTACGCTGCAGCACGCAGAATAACGCGAAGCACGTGTGGCTGTCCGGGTGTGGCTTAAATAGCCTTGGAAGAAGTTCCAGGTAAGTATTCTTCCACAGCCCCACCCGAGAGGAAAGGAGTCTCTGAGGTAAAATAGTCCCTCTAAGCCTCATTTGGCTTGTGGCTTCGTGCAGCATGGTCTGCATCAGGTAGGTATGCAGCATGGTCTGCATTAGGTAAGTTTTCTGTAATGAGCCTGGCGCCCATGGCGCCAGGACTGACTTTATTCTCATGAGCCTGGCGCCATAGGCGCCAGGACTGTAGCCAAATAGCCCCTAACTGGGGTTTTTGGGCATGCTTCAAGTGGCATGATGCCTGCTTCCGGGGTTGCTGGGCCTGGTCTGGCTTTCCGGGGTCAGGCATCGTGACAGCACTCCCCCTCAAGGCCCCTCCTAATGCTGTTCTCCCTCTCGGCCTAGGTTTGTCTGGAAATTCTTGGTGGAACCTTTTCACTAATTGAGGTGCATGCACATGGTCACTAGGCTCCCAAGATCTTTCTTGTGGACCATAACCTTTCCAATCAATGAGATAGAAGAGTTTTGATCTCACCCTTTTAGAGTCCAAGATATTCTTGACTTCGAATTTGGGTTCTCCTTCTATGAGGATAGGTTCAGGTCGGGTGGTTAGCCTAGTTCCTGGTTGCACAGGCTTCAAAAGAGACACGTGAAAAACAGGATGAACACACATATGACCAGGCAGGTCCAACTTGACGGCCACTGGGTTAATTTTAGCCTTAATAGAATAAGGTCCCAAATACCTGGGGTTAAAAGTCCGTGTTCCCTTGAGTGGTAAGTACTTGGTGGCTAACCATACTTGCTCCCCTACTTGGCATTGCGGTGCTTCACTCCTGTGTTGATCAGCATCCTTCTTGTATTTATCCTTAGCCTTTTGTAAATGTGCAGTCGCCTCTTTAAAGGCTTGTTTGATAACAGCGTGGAGATGGTCCACCGCGGGCATCTCTAAATGCTGGGGAGAATCTAAATCTGAGGTTCGAGGATGGTGACCATATATGGTAAAAAAGGGCTTTGTTTAGTTCCTGAGTGTACAGAATTATTGTATGCATACTCGGCGATCCAAAGAATGACTTTCCAATCCCCCTCAGATTGATGTAGCATACAACGTAGGTATTGCTCAAGAGTCTGGTTGGTTCTCTCTGTTTGACCGTCGGTCTGGGGATGGTGGCTGGTTGAAAGCCTAACATCAATTTGTGCCAGCTGGCAGCACTTCCTCCAGAAATGTGAAATAAATTGACTTCCCCGGTCCGAAATTAACACGGAAGGAAAGCCATGTAGGTGGACATCATTTTCAAGGAACTCCTTGGCCAGGATTGAAGCTGAAGGTATTCCTTTTAAAGGAATGAAATGGGCCATTTTAGAAAAAAGATCTACAATAACTAGAATGGTGTTATAACCGTTGCACGGGGGTAAATCCGTGATAAAGTCTAATGACAAGGTATGCCAAGGAGTAGGTGGTATGTCTAATGGTTGTAATAATCCAGCAGGCTTTTTCTTTTCCCCTTTATTTTGAGCGCAAATGCCACAAGACATGACAAACAACTTGACATCTTTTCGCCAGGTGGGCCACCAAAACTGTTTCTTGATTTTGGCTTCAGTTTTTGCAATGCCAGGATGCCCTTCCATCAAGGTGTCGTGGTAATGAGAAATGATAAGTTTCTGTAGTTCCTCTAGTGGCAGAAATAGCCGGCCTTGGTAATAAGGTAGATTGTTGGTGACAGAATACTCTGGACCTTTCCTTGCCCAGCCCTGTAAGGCATCGGAATCAAAGAGTTGATGGACCCTTTCTTGAATGTCCTCCAGAGAGTGTATGGATGTCAGACCAAGAATCCTCTGTTCGGGAATTATGGGTCCAGGTTCTAAAGCTCTTTCTGTTTCTCCCATTCCAATTCGGGACAGGGTGTCAGCTTTTCCATTTTTACAACCTGGTCGATAGGTTATTACAAAATCAAACTCGGCGAAGAACAATGCCCAACGGAGTTGGCGTGAAGATTGGGCCTTGGCTACCTTTAGGTATTGTAAGTTGCGGTGATCAGTGATGACCGTAATGTTATGTCTGGCGCCCAGCAGATAGTGCCGCCAAGCCTTGAAGGCGGACTTCATGGCCAACAGCTCCTTGTCGGTTACGGCATAATTTAATTCGGGAGCCGAAAACTTTCTTGACCAAAACGCCACTGGGTGCAGCCAGTTAGTTTCGGGATCCTTTTGGGAGAGCACTGCTCCCATAGCTGAACTGGATGCATCTGTTTCCACTATGTAGGGAAGCTCTGGGCGCGGGTGTCGTAATACAGGAGCGGACGTGAAATTCATTTTTAACTCTTGGAAGGCGTTCTCGGCTTCTTCTATCCATGCAAAGCGTTTATTCTTTCGCAATAGTCTTGTAATGGGATGTACAACGTGTGAGAAGTCCGGGATGAACCTGCGGTAGAAATTGGCAAAGCCGAGCATGCTTTGAACTCCTTTGACTGAGCTTGGCGAAGGCCAATTAAGAATTGCGTCCACCTTACGTGTATCCATCCGGATTCCTTTCGGGGTCAGAATAAATCCAAGGAACTCTACTTCCGTAGTGTGAAAGATGCACTTTTCCAGTTTAGCATATAATTTATACTGGCGTAACTTCTCTAGGACTGCTCGGACGTGCTTTACATGATCGGATTCTGATAGGGAGTATACTAAAATATCGTCGATGTAAACGACTACACAAACATAGATGAGCTCTCGGAAGACATCGTTCATGAAGAACTGGAAGGCCGCTGGTGCGTTACACAGTCCGAAAGGCATCACCTGGTACTCAAATAATCCGTACTTGGTGCGAAAAGCAGTCTTCCATTCGTCACCCTCTTTGACGCGTACCAGATGATATGCCCCCTGAAGGTCTAGTTTTGTGTATATACAAGCGTTCTTTACCTGGTCTAGTAGTTCAGGGATCAAAGGCAATGGGTATCGATTCTTGATAGTTATCTGATTCAGCGCGCGGTAGTCAATGCATGTTCTAAGGTCGCCTTCCTTTTTAGGCACGAAGAACAAAGCGGAAGATGCAGGGGACTTGGACGGGCGGATGAAGCCATTAGCAAGATACTGGTCTAGGTACTGGCGCAAGTGGAGATTATCAGGTTCCGTGAGGGCATAGATTCTGCTGCAAGGTGGTTGTGCTCCTGGTATGAGATCTATTTGACAATCATACGATCTGTGCGGTGGTAAGGTGTTTTCCTGCTCCTTTTGAAAGACATCCTGAAAGTCTTGGTATTCAGCAGGTAATTGTATGGCAGCTGGGATTATTGGGGCTAGTACTGAATTTAAAGTTCTCTTTGGGTAACAGGTGTTAGCACATTCTGGGAAGATTAGTCTCTTCTCTCGCCAATCAATACAGGGATTGTGTTTTTCCAACCAAGGGATTCCCAGTATCAGTTGAAACTGTGGAGCCTTGATTAAATAAAACACCATAACCTCTCGGTGTCCACCCTGACCCAGCAATGTCATCTCTGCAGTGGAATGAGTTACGGGCCCAGAGGCAATTTCAGTTCCATCAACAGTGGTTACAACATCGGCAGTGGTCTTTCGGGTGAGAGATAGATTCATCCTGGAAGCCAATACGCAGTCCAAATAGTTTCCTATGGCTCCACTATCTACGTACACCTTTACCGCGTGCATGCGTGATGGCTGCTCTGGATCTATAAGGACCATGGGTATGGTGAAATGCGAGGTCAGAGTGTCCTTCTTTAAGCTCGGCAAGCTGACCTCTACGCTTGCCAGGCGTGGTCGTTTCCCGAGTCAGGTTTCAAGTGGTTTTCGTCTGCTGCTCCTTTAGTTTTCTGGGGTGGTTTTACAGGGCAGTTCCGAAGGAAATGACCAGTAGCCCCGCAATATAGACATAATTGCTGTTGCCGTCTTCTTTCTCTTTCCTTTTGGGTTAAGGGTCCTCTAACCCCCCCCGATTTGCATGGGTTCTGAGGCATCTACCCCCTTAGAGCTTACGTAGGTTTTAACCAAGACCCTGTTTTCAAACTTGGTTCGATCAGCCCTTCTGGTTTGAAGTCTGTGATCTAACTGGACCACAAAATCTATATATTCAGCACAGTCTAGAGGCAGGTTCACGACTTGGGCTAAAACATCCTTGAGTTCTCCCTGAAGCCCTCGATGGAGTAATGTAATTCGCTTGGCTTCAGGCCATTCGGTTTCCACAACTAATCTATTGAAAGTTGCAATGTAAGATAAAAGATCCTGATTACCTTGCCGTAAGGATAATAGTTCGTTATCCAAAGCTTGTCCTTGGGAATGTCGGGCGAACAGTCTTTCCATGCTTGTTCGAAACCCTTGGAAATCTCGAAGAATCAGGTCATCCTGATTTACTAGCGGAATGGACCAGTCCGCTGCACTGCCGCTGAGATATGACAGTACAAAAGCTACCTTGGCTTGATCGTTTGGGAAAGCTCCAGGTCTACAAAAAAAGTGTAAGCGACATTGATTCATGAATATAGCAAACCTTTTTGGGTCTCCCGCAAAGCGTTCAGGCGGAGCCAAGGGAACGGGTCCAGGAAGGTTTATCTGCACCGGGTTACTCGGTGGCACCGGAGTTGTGCTGGCCCCGAGTCCAGGTAGAGGTGTTTGTCCAGCCTGGCTTTGTAATAGCTGTCTGGCCAAATCATCTGTTCATTCTTTTGATACTATCAATTCCCTCCTGAGGGCATTGGTTTCCTGGCGGGTGGAATGCACTTCGGCCCTTAGTTCCCCTAATAATTGGGCCAACTGATCAGTTTCCGAGGTCTCCATGACGCCCAGGTGGGTATTTGTGGGTAGGCTTTGCGTTCTGTTACGCTCACCTGATTCCCACGGGGGCGTCGATCTGGACTGGCCCGCTGTTGCTTCCACCAGAGTAACACGTAGAGCCGAGATGACAGACTGGACAGACCGACTTAGCTTCGTTTGTTGGACTCGTACGAATATCTTTCTGCAATGGAGAAGGGAATTAACCTCCCGTAATCTGAGCGTTAACCTGCCTTCCCACTCCCCTTGTCTGCCCACAGAACATTCCTGAAGTCCCCTCTTAATCTCACCTGATGATTTGGAAAGATGAGCTCTCCATCCTGCGTCGAGCGCAGGGGCGCGTAGACGACCAGTTACTTCACTGGCGTGGAGGAATTTGCGAATTCCAGTATTGACTCCAAAGTCCAATCGTTCGTAAGAGTTCAAAAGTCTGATCTTCACTCTGCCAGATTCCTTGCAGGTTGCAGATTTAAACCACTAGAAGAGTTCCAAATGGCAATTGGTAAGATCCTGGTAAGTCTATTGTGGTTCTCCCCTTTGGGGCCGGGGTACAGCGATGATGCATAATTAACTGCGCCGACCCGAAATGAGGTGAGTACCCCCCTGTGGTAAATCAGGTCAGTCTTTGGGGTTAGGTTGTATTGTCCTTGTTTTCCCCTTAGGGGCCGGGGTGCGGTGGTGATGCAGAATTGACTGCGCCGACCCGAGATGAGGTGAGTACCCCCCTGTGGTAATCAGGTAAGTCTTTGGGGGTAGGTTGTATTGTCCTTGTTTTCCCTTTAGCGGCCGGGGTGCGGTGGTGATGCAGGATTGACTGCGCCGACCCAAGATGAGGTGAGTACCCCCTGCGGTAATCAGGTAAGTCTTTGGGGGTGGTTTGTATTGCCCTTGCTCACCTATTTGTTCTTGTCTCCCCCAGGTGTTGAAGAATGGCCTGGAGATGCTGGGTTTGCAATGGAGTACAGGAATGCAGCCCCGGATGGTGAGTTCAGCGCGGCGCTGCGAGGCACTGTGAAGGCTTCTCTCTTCCAGATCGACGATCAAGGATTCAGGTAAGGGTTTTGTTCTGATCTCTTCTCCTTCTCCTTTTCTTGTTCCAGGTGTTCCAGGGCTGAAGCGGGCGTGGCTGAAGACTGGAGCTGCTGAAGACACGGTGAGCGTTACGCTGCAGCACGCAGAATAACGTGAAGCACGTGTGGCTGTCCGGGTGTGGCTTAAATAGCCTTGGATGAAGTTCCAGGTAAGTATTCTTCCACAGCCCCACACGAGAGGAAAGGAGTCCCTGAGGTAAAATTGTCCCTCTAAGCCTCATTTGGCTTGTGGCTTCGTGCAGCATGGTCTGCATCAGGTAGGTATGCAGCATGGTCTGCATTAGGTAAGTTTTCTGTAATGAGCCTGGCGCCCATGGCGCCAGGACTGACTTTATTCTTATGAGCCTGGCGCCATAGGCGCCAGGACTGTAGCCAAATAGCCCCTAACTGGGGTTTTTGGGCATGCTTCAAGTGGCATGATGCCTGCTTCCGGGGTTGCTGGGCCTGGTCTGGCTTTCCAGGGTCAGGCATCGTGACAGCACTCCCCCTCAAGGCCCCTCCTAATGCTGTTCTCCCTCTCGGCCTAGGTTTGTCTGGAAATTCTTGGTGGAACCTTTTCACTAATTGAGGTGCATGCACATGGTCACTAGGCTCCCAAGATCTTTCTTGTGGACCATAACCTTTCCAATCAATGAGATAGAAGAGTTTTGATCTCACCCTTTTAGAGTCCAAGATATTCTTGACTTCGAATTCGGGTTCTCCGTCTATGAGGATAGGTTCAGGTGGGGTGGTTAGCCTAGTTCCTGGTTGCACAGGCTTCAAAAGAGACACGTGAAAAACAGGATGAACACGCATATGACCAGGCAGGTCCAACTTGACGGCCACTGGGTTAATTTTAGCCTTAATAGAATAAGGTCCCAAATACCTGGGGTTAAAAGTCTGTGTTCCCTTGAGTGGTAAGTACTTGGTGGCTAACCATACTTGGTCCCCTACTTGGCATTGCGGTGCTTCACTCCTGTGTTGATCAGCATCCTTCTTGTATTTATCCTTAGCCTTTGGTAAATGTGCAGTCGCCTCTTTAAAGGCTTTTGTGATAACAGCGTGGAGATGTTCCACCGTGGGCATCTCTAAATGCTGGGGAGAATCTAAATCTGAGGTTCGAGGATGGTGACCATATATGGTAAAAAAAAAGGGCTTTGTTTAGTTCCTGAGTGTACAGCATTATTGTATGCATACTCGTCGATCCACGCTGAAGCGGGCGTGGCTGAAGACTGGAGCTGCTGAAGACACGGTGAGCGTTACGCTGCAGCATGCAGAATAACGTGAAGCACGTGTGGCTGTCCGGGTGTGGCTTAAATAGCCTTGGATGAAGTTCCAGGTAAGTATTCTTCCACAGCCCCACCCGAGAGGAAAGGAGTCCCTGAGGTAAAAAAGTCCCTCTAAGCCTCATTTGGCTTGTGGCTTCGTGCAGCATGGTCTGCATCAGGTAGGTATGCAGCATGGTCTGAATTAGGTACGTTTTCTGTAATGAGCCTGGCGCCCATGGCGCCAGGACTGACTTTATTCTTATGAGCCTGGCGCCATAGGCCATAGGCGCCAGGACTGTAGCCAAATAGCCCCTAACTGGGGTTTTTGGGCATGCTTCAAGTGGCATGATGACTGCTTCCGGGGTTGCTGGGCCTGGTCTGGCTTTCCGGGGGCAGGCATTGTGACACAAACCCACGACTACATACTCAACCCGAGAAGATGGAGTAATGAGCCTCAAGCCTCGGTATCCAAAAATCACTGCTGATGGATAAAAATCTATCAGCAAGAAGAAGAACAAGCGCACGGCCTCTTTCTGTCCTCCTCCGTCGAATTAGGGTGCCAGTCTCGCCGGCGACAAACTCAGCCGGGTTTTCATCGGTTTTGGGTGAGTATGGGGGGCTTGGTTGGATGGGCTGACCCGGGTTGCAGGGGCTTGTAGACTTGTATGGCCGCGGTGGGGGCCGGGATTGAAGTTCTTTTTGGTGCGTGGTGTGTTGCAGAGCCGGGCCATGTTGCGACTGCTTTAGTGCAGAGAAAGCCGTGCTTTTGTTTTGATCATTGAGGGGTTTTGTTTTATGCACATGCGTTTACCTTTTTCAGGGCCTCCGAGCCCCGTGCGTGGTTTGCAGTGTCAGATTGTGTTTGAATTTTGAATGTTGCGCCATGTGGTTGCCGTGTGTGCGCTCCCCGGGGCCTGTGGTCGTGAGGGGTGCTGGAGTTGGGGTCGGGTGTGGGAGACCCAGCATCCCTTTGTTTGCACGGGTGGCAGGAGCGCAGCAAAGCTTAGGGCATGTTTGAAGCGTTTTCACCAGCTCGGTTGAAAACGCGTGTGAATTTCAAACGGGGCCCCGGCTCAACACTGTCATTGGTTTTGATGCAAGTGTCGGGAGGTGAGGCGATTGCTTTGGGTACTTGAGAGGAAGGAAAGCGGGCGCGGCTGCCGTGTTGCGGTGCACGTGGCCACGGTTGGCTGTTTTATGACGCACGTGCTGCGATGTGGAGTCGACATGCGCCTGTGCACGGGTGTTTGAAGGCGCAAGTTTGCTGGGAAGGATTGCATTACCACGCGGTTGTTATTCACGCGTTGAGGTAGATACGTAAGGGCGCACAATCCTTACTAATGGGTTGCTTTTTTACAGTGCTGTTGTGCGCGGGATCGCCTCCGCACGTTTCATGTTAGTTTAAAAACTGTGGGTGGGTTCTCAATTGTACAATCTAAATGCAGCACGCGGTGTGGTAATACAGAGTACAGCGGCGGTACCACGTGAGAAATTGCAATGTTGCGATTTGGGAGAGTGAATACGTTATGAGATGCATTTATGATGTCGTGCGGGGAACAGCGGTGCTGTGTGGAGAATGTGTATCTATTGTTTTAATGCCTAAATGGATTTTGTAGGCTTGGTGCACGTCAAGAGGTGGGTACATAACACGCATTGTTGCAGGAGATGGGTTTGAATGGATAACTATAGTGCTGTCCACGTTGTTTTTAGGGGCCCAAATCTACTTGGAATGCTGGGGGCACAGTCTATTTAATTGGATAAAATGTTTGAAGGAGTAATTTTGATCCATCGTGCGCTTTCTTAAATGCTCTGAGCCACGGTGCTGCGCACGTTGGTTTCAGTGGCCACGAATCTGCTTGGAACGCTCAGTGCACGGCATAGTGAATGGTTAGTAAAAGTAATAGTGTTGCTGGTTATGCAGATAACCGAGGTGCAGTGCTGAGAGTGGAGCAAGTTAAAAGCTGACAAGGGATGATGTTGTCCATGCTGTACCAGGAGTTTCATGGAAGGAATTGCCATTGCTATGCCAGCACAATGTGGCCTTTTCAAAAACTATATTTGAAAATATTTGCGGTGTCCATCCCTCCACGTGGCCCTGCACGCCAGCACCACCATGCAGATTAGAATGTACATGTTCCCCACAGTAGTTTGATAGGAGAGGGGTTTATTTAAATGCAGCGTGGATGATGCTCACGGGTGCACCAGTGCCAGCCACGCGGGCCTGTGACTTTGCAAGGATTGGGTAAAAATGGAAGGGTTTTTAACAGCTCCGTTTCAAAATCACGGCTACAATGGAGGCACGTGGACTATAATGGCGATTCTTGCTTCATGCATCGGGCTGCAGGAACAGTATTTCACTGCTGCATATGTATTTGGGCAGGGCAAAGCAATTGTCTGGTAAGAGTGCAATGGTGCGAGGACTCGGCGCCACACGTTTTCAACGTTTATGTTGAGGATCAGGGATCGAGGGATTCTAATGGGGTAGAATACTGTGCATGGTGTTGTCGGGTCTGTACTGGGGGGTGCGTTGGCATGATGTTTTGGTTTGGCTTGTCTGCACAGGAGGTACATGTGTGGTGTGCTTTCCTGGTTGCAATGTGTGCGCTGACATCGCTTCTGCCGGGCTGCC
Organism: Ambystoma mexicanum; assembly: GCF_040938575.1. Classification (NCBI taxonomy): domain Eukaryota; kingdom Metazoa; phylum Chordata; class Amphibia; order Caudata; family Ambystomatidae; genus Ambystoma; species Ambystoma mexicanum. The sequence goes on along the minus strand of NC_090927.1, from coordinate 889,727,936 downwards.
GAGCCTCTTGTGCAGCGGGGTGGAGAGGTGTGTGTTGGAAGGTCATGCGGCCCGGAGTGTAGTTTGGTGTGGCATTGCTCTGTACGGTCGTGCGACAGATGGTGGCACTTTTCGCCATTGGTTCGGGGACACCATTGCTCTGTTCCTGGGAGGGACTGCAGTGGCGCGTGGGTGGAGGTGGTGCACAGGCTCGGGGCAGCCACCGCGCTGCACGGGTTGGTTTTGCAGCCAGCTTGCCGCGGGGAGGTTGCACTGCCGCGAGAGGAGGGGGCAGCGTGTGGGTGGTGCTAGCGTGGGGCCCAGGCGGTGTAGGTTTCTGGGCACTGCGGTGTGACAGGGTGGGGGCGCCTGTTGGCATGGCCTCACGCGAGTCGAATTGGGTTGGGGAATTGGATGGTTGCCGTTGTGTCCATTCACCACTGTGCAGGGATTGGCTGGGCCAGCGGATACCTTTTGCAGTTTGTGGGGGAACATTTTGGGGCTTGCAGGGGATGTGGCACAGCGGGGGAGGGCTGCTGTGCCTCAGCACAGGGGTGGCGAGGTGTGCTTAGGTTGGCAGCTGCGTAAACTGGCGCTGCCGTTTCACTCACTAAAAAATGAATCGCTGGGGGGCAAAGGAATGCTAAAAGGGTAGGGACGACGGCGGCCACCTTTTTATTTATTCGACCAAAGGTTTGTTGCGTGTAGTATTGTACAGGCACTATGTTTTTATGTTCTACCATTTTATGCAGGAAACAGGGGTAGCACGTAATTTCGCTAATAGGGTACTTAACAGGCACACAATTTACCGTGATTGCACTGGGGTCCTTGTGGGGTTTCCGCCACGTGTTGAGAATAATGGTTTCACCTGTGATCACTTTTTTTCATTGGCCACACTAGGGATTAATAGGGTTAACTACGGTTAAAGTGGGATTTAGGGCTGGGACGGCCGCCTTGCTGTAAAGTGTTAAAGGCAAGGTTTATTGAATACGTCCGTTCCAGAAGCGGCCACGATGCACGGGATTTATGGTGTTGCCTCAGGGAGCCGCTGCCATACCAGGGGGGGGGGGGGGATAGGACATAGGAATGTCGTGGCTACTAAACAGGGCAAGGCCAGGTAAAGGGTCGGGGTGGTGGTTAGCACGAATTTCATGTCACTGCAGGTTTCAGTACATTTTCGCGGTTCGTCTGTGGAGATGGAAGAGCTGTAGGATTGGGCAATGCTTGTTATTTCAGCCGCACGTTAAAGGTAATTCATAATGCGCTTATACACAAGTGTTTCAAGGCTCAATTTTATTGGAAGGATTGGGTACGTAGACCAGTCATGATGTAACTTGCTGGTTTGTTGGTTCACGTAGAGCAGCCAGGAGGTAACTCGCTGGTTTTATTGGTTCACTTAGATCAGCCAGGAGGTAACTCGCTGGTTTTATTGGTTCACTTAGATCAGTCAGGAGGTAACTCGCTGGTTTTATTGGTTCACTTAGATCAGTCAGGAGGTAGCTTGCTGGTCTTATTGCAGTGCATCCATTGGGCTTCTTTAGGCTATTGGTTGTTTGGCGGGTCCCTGTGCAAAACAAAGCATACGCGCCTTGTTAGTGAAAGTATGTACAGGGGCAGAAATCGGCACAGTTTTTTCTATACGCATTGAGGTTTTTAGTGGCGCCCCATAAAGCGTCAAGTGTCTTGAAGGGGAACGGCAAACGTTCGGTTGATATCTTTCGCTGGTTTGTGTTGCAAGGTGCTTTCAAGGGTGGGAAGCCAAAATGGGGGCTACGGGTTTGAATCCAATCCGCAGATCAAGGCATGGGTTGCGCTTTGGGATGGGGCCAGACCACGGTTAGTGCAGAGAATGCGTAAAAAGTTTAAAGATAGAAAGCATCAGGAAACAGATTATGATGGGTTCTCGATTACTTTGTCGGTTGAACCCTATTTCAGTGGCCTAACAGGAAACAAGGAAGCAGTATTTATAACACGCCTATAGACAAGTGTTTCGGTTTCTTTTAGGAAGGGTGGGGGCCCACAAAATCACTACACAGGGACGTGAGCTGCAGTTAACTTGGCTGGCCGGCACTCTGTCTAGCAAGTGGATTTATGGAGCTTTAATTTACTGCTTCAGGAGTCGCAACTTTCTCGGGGTTTAGTGTGGCGCACCTCAGTTTACAGATGTTGTAAGGGCCCTATGTAATGTGTTCTATACTTGGACAAAGTGTTTTGTTTTTTGCAACATATCGAAATAACAAATTTGCATTTATTACCAAAACAGGTTTATAGGTCAGCTGCAAAGGACCAATTTTTAGGGTAGAGGAGGGACAGTGGACAGCGCTCATGCATCGGTAAGGTGTTTTTTGTGATTGAAATACACGCGGCTTAAACAGCAGCACAAAAGGTTTGCTTAAAGGATCAAGGCAGGTTTTTCGAGAAGGGAAGCAGGGGGCTAGAACGAAGGAGGTGGAAGGTTAAGTTAACTTTATCCCAGGTTGGGTAGTGCTTAAAGCAGTAAGGGACAGGAAACCATCAGGTTAATATGCTGGAACTGAGGAAGGAAATGTTTGGTACTTAATTCGTCTTAATTTTTCATCCAGCTCTAGGATTCCGTAGCAATGTCTCTGTTGGCAGGGGTAGACGTGGTTTCGGACACATCAGCCAAGGATTTGGAGGAGGAAGCCTGGTTGTTCGCACGATTCCAGGAACGAATGCAGGCCAGAGGAAAAGGCTGGGCAGAAAAAATGCTGAGCGAAGGAAATGGGCCGCTACCCAATCAGCATACCGGGGTAGCACAAGGGCGTGCAGTTTCACACATCCCCCTACTTAGGGATGTACCCCTAGTGAATGGCCCAATGCCTAAGGGGGCATACATGATCAAGCAGGATGAGGAGGCTGTTTTGGCGCCGGTAAGTGCGCTGGTGGGATCAGGGTTGAGGGTCCAAAGTACACCAACACAAAAGAAACGGGCGGTTAGGAAAGGGAGGGCGGCACAGACCGTGGTCAGCACTCTACAAACACCAACGGTTGTGCTGTCTTGCAGTACGGCAAGTAGCCCGACACTAGCAGTGGATGCAGTCGGCACATCCCCCCCAATGACCCCACACACATACCGGTGACCGCCCCGCAACCAGTCGGGACAGCAAGTGCGCCCAAAACTATCACTTTGGCCATTAGGGAAGGGGTGTCCACAGTCCGGCGGGTTGTAAACGCACCCTTATTAACTTCCACATGTGGGATGGCTAAGCACATGGAGAAGGATTTTAAAGGAAGAATCTGGGAAAGGGAGCAAGGTCGCACAAGGTGCAGTCTTGAGACCAAAAACTTGGACCAGATCTTAACATTAGCGGGGGCGAGGACAGAAAGAGGGGTGAGAGGGTAAGACCAGAGGAGAACATACATAATTGGGAATTGGCCTCTGATCTTTTGGCGGTGGTCTGGTTGGAGGAATTCCCAAAAGATGGTCAGGCTTTAATGACATATAAGAAGGTAATCACGACAGAGTACGAAAGATATGGGACTACGGGTTGGATAGACTATGATAGAGCCTTTAGAAGGAGGATGGCCGGGGAACTAAACATGAACTGGGATGACAGGATGAGCATGCATGGATAGTTGGGATATGGGAGGTAAGGATAGGACCAGCGTGCCTAATGATGTAGGAAGCAAGGGGGCCATGGGTCAATAATGAGGACCAAAAGAAGGAGTGGCAGCCATTTCAGCCACCCCCTCCAAGACAGGGAGGGGAGGACCAGGCCAAAAGTGTATCCATGCAAGGAAATCGAAGACCAGATGGGAGGGACCAAGCAAACAGGGAATTTAGGGAGGTGAAAAAATGTAGGTTATTCAATAAAGGGTCCTGCACCTGGGGAAGCAAGTGCCATTTTCCTTATCAATGTTTTACATGTAGAGTCAGCCACCCAGTCATTTCCTGCTCCAAAACTGATCGGGGCTCAGGGCTGAATGAGGACAAAAAGGGGGGCAATGAGGTGGCTTCATTTATGGGGCCACACCCGGTGGACAGAGAGGTACCCCTTGAATTTCTGCAGGAATGCCCAAGTGCTGGGGACAGGCAATTACTGTGGGGAGGGCTCTCTCAGGGATTCAGGATTACTTGTGAAGGTCCCTTGTTGGAGGGATGGCGAGAAATCACCCATTGATACTACAACACCAAATAAGAGTGATGGTAATTTCATGGAGCATGGGGGCATTGGGGGGAGCGGGGGGGTACCCACAAAGCGTGGCGGAGTATGGGGCAGTCCTAGCCGGGGAGGAGTTCGCCACGGCTTGAACTGTGGGCAGTTTCTCGATGGCCGTACCCGAGCCAAGGTCAGAATGGCGGGCACTGGATCCTCTATGGACACTGGAGACTCCTCACCTTCATGTGCAGTGGCCCGAGGGCGAAGCACTCTGTGCACCAATCTGGCGCGGATGCCCGGTGCCTTGCGACATGCATGGAGGTGGCAAGGGGACACCGGAACAGTCAGAAGTTGCCCCACTTTTTGGGGGCTAGACGTTTTTTGTGGTATAGATGGTCATGAAGCATGGTGCCTTAGGGCTGGGACTGCCCCCTTTGTATTGTATGCTCCAATAAACTGTGATCTGTGTTCCAAAAATGTAAACTGTTGTCTGACTATTATTCACTGACTACCTAGGTTTTGGTTACCAAGGTATGTCATCCTCACACGACGAGGGGGGCAATTGGGGCTGACACTGCTAAGGGGATGTTCCAGCCCCTGCAGGGGGCGCTCGAGGGACGTCCCACATAGCGTGGGCGCCCCTCTGGCAGCCCCCACTCCCCGCATGGACGGGCAGGTCACTTCCCCGTCAGTTACGTCACGAGGGGGGTGGGCGTCCCCAGGGCGGGCATATCCGGCCAGCCCTGGGGACTGCCTACAAATGCAGAGGAGGACTGAAGCACGGCCTCTGTCAGTCCTCCTCTGTCGAATTACCCAACCACCCGCACCCAATGGTAGGTTGGGGAGCACAGTGTGGCTGAACTAGGGTGTGAGTATCTAGGTAGGAAAAGACGGTGAGGGCGGAATATAGGTTGAACGGAGGACCAAGGGGTAAGTGACAGTGTGGAAAATAGTTTCAAGGGTTGGCTTGTTTTGTCAGGCAGTAATTGGTCCATTTTTTAACCAGAGAGCGACCTGACAATGGGGGTGAAGGAAAGGGTTTCTAATGATTGATTACTTCAGTTTATATTAATTTTACATTTTCAGAAGTGATCAAGGGCAAGTAAGAGCAAAGGAAAGTGGGTTAAATTGCCTGCTTCGGGGCGTACAAATTTCAGTTCTTCAGCGGAGGGTGGGGTGTGAATAAGGAAAAGGTTTAAAAGTATTTTCGGCTTTCAATTTGTATTATTTTTTCGTTTTCAGCAGACATTGAGGTGTAAGTAGTACGTGCAAAGGACAGTGTTTTAAGGTCCGGGAATTCATGGGGTATAGTTGTTGCAATTTGTAGCATAGAGAGGGGTGTGCGTCGGGTGAAAAGGTTTAAAAATGCCTGCATGTTTCAATTTGCATTAATTTTTACGTTTTCAGCGGAGATCGAGGTGTAAGTGGGTGTGAAAGGAATTAGTGGAAATTCCTGGCTTTAATTTTGTACTGATTGTTCCATTTCTGTCACAGGCGGAGTTAGGGGCAGTCCTAGCCGGGGAGGAGTTCGCCACGGCTTGAACTGCGGGCCTTTTCCCGATGGCCGTACCCGAGCCAAGGTCGGAATGGCGGGCACTGGATCCCTATGGACACTGGAGACTCCTCACCTTCATGTGCAGTGGCCCGAGGGAGAAGCACTCTGTGCACCAATCTGGCACGGATGTGCAGTGCCTTGCGACATGCATGGAGGCAGCAAGGGGACACTGGAACAGTCAGAAGTTGCCCCACCTTTTTGGGGGCTTGGAGTTTTTTGTGGTATAGATGGTCATGAACCATGGTGCTTTAAGGATGCGACTGCCCCCTTTGTATTGTATGCTCCAATAAACTATGATCTGTGTTTCCAAAACTATAAACTGTTGTCTGACTATTATTTACTGACTGCCTAGGTTTTGGTTACCAAGGTCTTGCTACTACAGGATGGCCCAAACTGCTACAACAGGGTCCTTTTGCTGCCCCTTCCATTCACGTTCTCGTCCCAAGCTGCCCCTTGTTAGCAGGTTCTGCCTCCAGTCTGGGCTCAGCTCACCTTAAAGGGGTGGGGGGCGGTGGATGTCTCCTCTCCTGGTCTACAGGATTCCCTGACTTCTCTTCATGAAGGTGCTGCTCCCCTTGAACATCTGATGCAGATTCCTGGCCCTTCCCTCCAACCCACCTCATCGCCATTGTAAGGATGTGCTTGTGGTAAAGAAGAACTCTAACACACCAGGTAGGAAAATGTATTCTTTTACTTAAGTCCAGTTTGACAAGGTAACATAAGCAGGTACGTTATCAGGGAAGTATAAACTATGACACATGAAACATCCTTTGGCTTCCACTCACAATGGCTCTCAGCTCCAACTGACATCCATAGAACATTCAGGGGCACTCACACAACAACATTCTACAGATAAGCAGTCCAGCAGGCATTCCATCTTTCTAGCATGTATACAACACCAGGGCAGGAGAGACACAGGACACAACAGTAATCTTGGGGCAAATGCATGAAATCTCTCAAATTGTACAAAGCAAAAAACAAAAAAGATGTGTCCGGACTACTCCCATTCATTTTCCTGTGAAAAAGGTTCTTCCACTGCACTTGCAAAGGAAGCAACTGCACAACATTTACATTGATAAATGCTGGAGAGAAGTACACCAAATAAGAAACAAGTGAAGCACAAAGCATTGTGGTACAGTTTTTTAAATGGTGTAATCTGTCCAGCAGTTTAAAAAAGAAAAATCATGGAGAAGCAGATACCCCAAGGTCCCAAGCAACATTTATGTATCTCCCATTGTTTATTGCAGCAGTGATGCTCCCTTTCTCTAGTAGCTATCAAAGGAACATTCATGTGCATTATTAAGTCTTCTAGCCCCCTAATTTAACAAAAAAGTGCAATTACTAATGGAATATGATTTATGAGTGAAAGGTTTTCGAAGTGAAAGTGTGATACAGTATCAGTCTCTTTTTGTGTGTATGTACTGTTGACGATCAGGAATCTGAAGTATTGTAATCTTTTGTGAGTTTCTGTTAGAGAACTAGCTCCAAATATTATGGCTTATTATGAAACTTGTCTCGATTATTGTACTTCAAAATGTGCATTTCCACATATATTATTCCAAATGTTTTCATGGAGCAGAACCACAATTGGCAATCTCTAGTGGACCTGGTAATTTACAAAAGGGATAGAGAGGGGCCACAGCCAGAGGGCAATGGACTTTTAGTCGAATTGGTGCAACATCGGCCAAAGGTCATGGCTAGTGGAAACTGGTTATTTCCTATTGAAGGGGATCTGGGCCATGTGGTATACATTGTTTTATCAGAAGTGTTGCAGAATGGACAGTGGCCATAGATAAAGCCAATGGCCGGTGGAACTAGGTTATTTACAAGTGAGGGGGAAATGAGCCATAGCCATAGGCCATGCCCACTGGCCATGATCTCTTTTTTATATGCTTGGTTTTTGTATGTGGACATTTTCGATAGGCATTACATTCCAATAGTAAACCAGGGTACTTAATAATACACATAGTGTCAGTATCTTGCCAGTCTTCAAATTCACATTTCTTAAATTACTACCATTAACATATTCAACATTTTTTATCTGTATATCAATGTAACAAAAGGAATTGGAAATAGAAATCAACAAGAAAAAGGAGGGAGGGAAAACAAATAATAAAAAAGTATAACCTATCGAGCTGCATAGTTTAATTCCTGGTTATTCTTTGAAAGAGGTCAGTTGAGAGTCATGTGTGAGTAGCCTTAGGTTCTAGTCTCGTTCTCACAGAGACATCCAACACCCATAGCATGACAATTGACTGAGGCATTTGAAATCATATGGAACTTACATTCTCACTGCCCTTTTTCCATGGACCTTCAAATGACCGAGAAGTTCTTCAGTAAAGTAGGTTCAAAGAATTGACCTTCTCTTTTTTTTAACATATTCTGCAAATGGAAACCAGGTTCCAAAATATTCAAGAAAAAGTTGTGTGAGAGTTCTCGGATCTTCTCCAAAGACAAAACTTTCTAAATCATTGCCCGCCAATATGCTATAATGGGTCTACCATGACCTTTTTGAAAATGCTGTAGATTTCGACTTTGTTGCATTTTGTAAATTAGTAATTTGTATCATTGAGGACCCTTATATTGGATATACTACCTCCTTGAGTGTATCCCTAAGTATTAACACCTTTGGGTTCAATGCTAGTGGAACTCCTGTTATATATTTAATTTACACTATCACATCTTCCCAATAACTTTGTCCTTTTGATATTTCCACCTCATGAGGTCCATGTCCCCAGGCAAGCAGAAAGGCAAGGAAGAGGGCACCATTTTATGACACCTCACTAGTGAGTGGTACCATCAGTAACACATTTTGTAACCTAGTAATTTGGAGGCCTTGCATGTTCTCTCCAAAATACAACACCAAGACTCCTCAGAGATGGAAATACCCCATTTGTGTTCTCGTCATGTACCGGTGTTTGATTTTTTTGAATAATGTCTTGTAGCACTATATAGGGATGTGAGATTTGTCTTGTTTCAGTACCCTCAACAAGAGATCTTTCCATCACCCTAATTTTGCTGGTCCCCATTGATTTAACCTTTTAACCTCTAACCAGTGACGGTTTAAGTGTAATGATTCCACTCACCTTCACCTATGCAAACGTAGTCTTAAGGTGCCTTGGCAATCCCATGGTATCCACTGTTTTTTATGCAGTCCATGGGACAAATCAGGATTCTGGAATATGGGGGACATTGCACTTAGTAAAATCTATCACACCAAAACCGGTTGCACTCAATGTTATACCGTTTTATCAATAGACATACAATTTTAAAAAAAGTTATTGCTCTTTACGGTGCTGGGAAGTAGAAGGTACAGCGAATACCTAATGTACAAAAACAAAAAACAAATACAACACTAAAAGAAAATAGAGGTTTAACTCCCCACACTCTACATAGAGCAAAGCTCAAAATAACTAATTTAGTATAATTGTAATATTTCAAAAGAATCATAGGTTATATTTTTTGTAACAATAAAGTAATACCTTTCATGAATCATTTACATTAGGAATAAAATAGAGAGTCACACAATACAGGCAAATGTATTCTTCCTACAAAGTTCTATTTATGTGGCTTCAAACAACACACATTTCCTGTAGTTGATAATTCAAAGAAAATCTTAAAACAAAAGCTTTCTTTATCACCAATTTGATGTGGTTATGGATTCCATGTGCAATGTATTTTGAAAATTACTTTCTTCATCAGGGACAGCCACCACTAATCATTTCTTCGAGTAATGAGAAATAGGTACCTATTAATATTCAAATGCACACACTTTAAAGGCTCCTAAGAAAAGTGAGCAAACTCACTAAATACCAACATTACTTCTGTGTTTTTACTATCACCCGCAGAGTCACCAATCACACTCAGTGTGGCAGAAACTGTAAAACATTAACAGAATCTGTAAGAATATAGTTGTATTGTAGTCAGACTTGCATCCCAAATTTTCAAGAAACACAAACTTATGGGAAGGAATTATTGGACTACAATGGTCCGCTGTGTCAAAGAAACACCTTAACAAAGGGTGCCAACACAATCTTCAGGATCATTGTAGTTAGGCAGATCTACAGAAAGATAGTTAAAGTTGCGCTATTCACCAATGTACAATGTACAAATTCCAAGAGAACATCAATAAATATTATCAACAAACTTACTTCTCTACCAGTAGCACTCTAGGCAAAGCCCAAACAATCCAGTCAAAACTCCACTCAGATTGTTTCTAAAATAATCCAAATAAAGAATCTAAGGGCCTCATTACATGTTTGCCAGTATCCGGCGGTATTACCAGCAGGATATCGGCAAACTGTAATAACGTTTTGCCCACTTGGGCTGCCGGAATTACCGGCATATTCCAAGTGGTGAAAATGCCATAGGACAACATGGGGATATTTGCCAGTATTACCAGCACTGGTATTACCGGGCTGGACATACCGGCAGTTCTTTGCCAGTAGGGTGGCAGATATACCTCCAGCGAAGAGCTGGAGGCAAATCCGCCACCTTACCAGCAAACCTGGAGCGTGCCAGTACAATTACGTGCTGGTATGTGGTAATACTGACACAGTATTACTGCACCGGCACACTCCAGGTTTACTGGTAGGGTGGCAGATTTACTTCCAGCTCTTAGCTCTCATAATGAGGCCCTAAATCTCGTAGCAGCATAAGCGTATTCATTCCATACCAAAATTCAATGTCCGTTTTTTGCTTTTTAAGGCCATATCCCATCCTCATCACCCCTCGCCTCCCAAAGATTGTTTGGTAAATTTGACAAGTGCAATGTTGTGTTTTTCAATATGCTTTTACCACGATGTTCAGATCCAACATGGCGGTTGTTACCAAAAATCTGACGCACCTCATATTTTTTATTGACCAAACAGCGGGTGCACCCGATGTCTGCGGACCTCACGCCATCCTTTAGACCAACCTGGGGCCCGTCCGCAGATCGAACTTAAAAGGGAATCCGCGGACCGAGCCCAGATATCACTCATTTCTTTTTACCTATTTTTTGTTCGTTTAAAAAAAAAATTCTGGACAGATTTACACCAAATAAAAAGAAACACTTTTAAAACCAGCTGCCGCTCCTGCCGCAAATTTGGTGAATATCCAATCAGCGTTTTGGGTTGTAAACGTGGGCAAAATGGGAAAAACCACATATTTTGGAACCCCTCAATAACTTTGCCCCCTTGACGAAACCTCACCAAACTCTGAAGGATCGATCAGGCGGGCCATATACTTTCTTTGCAAAGTCTCGTCAGGATTCATCCAGGGGGGGGCAAAGTCATAAGCCACCCAAAAAGTGCTATTCCAATGGGACAAGCAACTTAACCATAAATACAGGGCCGCTACTGAAGGCCCCGTAATGTGTATGCATCAAAAAGGAAGCCTTATTTAATTGCTATAGTTTGATAATTTAGCTAATTGGCAATTAGGCAAATTTGCACTAGCATATGTAGTAGAAGATGTAGCAGTCACAATGTATGCAGAAGTGCTTTTAAATGCTGTGTTTGTTATTAAGGAGATAGATATATTAGATTTAACACAAACATTCTCTCATCAACAGAGTAGGGTAGTAGATTTTCCTGGCACTGTTTGTCCTGAAAAAATTGACACAGTACTCCTCTAATACACAAAATACAAATTGATTCAATTTATTAGCATCAATAAAGTTTATAAAACAGACCCCTATAATACACTGTGGGTATGTATCATACATGTTAGTCACTTAGAAATCACAAAAAACAACATCTAACACATTTCAGACACAGATGACATAATAATACAACACTAAGCACTCTAAAAGTGTCTCTAAAACATATTTCCCAACATGTTTTTGTTCTTTTTGGAGCAAATGGGTGAACATTCTTCAGGGGAATTTCTCTTTAAAATGTAGATTACTTCAACACCATGTGACAAGGGTCGATACGCATCACAAATGCAATGCAGGTAAAAACATAAAAAAGAAAAACAGACACACTTCCTTACAATCTGTTGTGAGAGATAGGCTTACAAATAGCAAAACTCCCCCCATCACTGTAATGAATCAGTGTGGCAGGGACTTGGCATTGGTACCAAATCGACCAACCCTATTCTGAAATTACAGACTTTACCTCTGTGTGGTACTTTATCTGTGGCACACTCCTTTTCGGATCAATCACCTCATGCCCGTTTAATAGAGCATGTATATTAATACCATCTGCTAACATATAGCCGTAGTGTTCTCAAATATCTGGAGAGACATTAAAATAACAAAAGTTGAAACAAAACCATGTCCACAAATCATGATGGCTGGAATTCCACTTTGAACTAGAGAAAATCTGGTCAAAGCACATTCTGACCCAAATGGTCAAACACCCCAAATATGCAAGAGAGTACCTGAGTTCCACAAGTACTCCACTTCGTAATTCAATATCAAGTAAGAGGTATATTCAACTTCATTTCATTTTGTTTCCATTCGCCAAGTGGCGTTAATTCCTGCCCCCTTAATTGCGACGATCACTCCCTCTATGGGATGTAAAACCTGCAACATAAATTGAAGGTGACCCCAGAATTTGCCATCTCAGTACAGCTACATGGATCACAACTAGATGCACAGCGAATCTCCCTGGTCGCCTTTACTAATTAGAAAATGAACCCCACAGTGTGTTAATAATCAAAGTCTCACTGCAACTTGTGGCGTTTCAAACGTACCATCGGGTACACAAACTTGCCATAGTACTACAGACTGACTATGCTACCTAGTCCCTGCTTTTCAAACCACTATCCAAAGTCATACACCAATATCTATAGGAACCGTTCTGAAGTATTTCACACATTTTCGAGTTTGAACAAAAAGGCATTGGATCATTGGAGATTCCCAAGCTCATTGTTTGTAAATGTGCGAAAAGCAGGTTGATATCTCACATAATCTTTGCTTAGAACATTTGGAAATGCTAGGGTATGGAGTTTGTGTTAGGATGTGGATTCAAGTGATACCTATGTATCAAGACATGGAGGATTGCAAACACCCACACATGTGTATTGCACATTGTGAGGTTATAGTTTAGGGTATGCACTGGAATATCTTTTCAATCTATATTAATAAAAGTCAAAATTTGTTTGTGGGTTTGCGGCTTGGCAAACCATTATTTCTTATACAATTCCACACCCTTTCATAAATCTCCACCAAATGCTGCATAGTTACCTGTTA